>NW_027211890.1:658893-1317786 GCF_036971445.1 Narcine bancroftii | reverse complement strand
TATGATTCCCCGCCTCTGATTCCCCAGCTCTGATTCCCTGCCTCTGATTCCCCGCGTTCTATTCCCTGCCTCTGATTCCCCGCCTGTGATTCCCCATCACTGATTCACCACCTCTGATTCCCTACCTCTGATTCCCCATATCTAATTCCCCGCCTCTGTTTGCCCGCCTCTGATTCCCCGCCTCTGTTTCCCCATATCTGATTCCCCGCCTCTGAATCCCCAACTCTGATTCCTTGCCTCAGATTCCCCAGCTCTGATTCCCCGCCTTTGATTCCCCCCGTCTGATTCCCAGCCTCTGAATCCCCGTGTCTGATTTCCTGCCTCTGATTCCCCGCCTCTGATTCCCCATCTCTGATTCACCGCCTCTGATTCCCCTCCTCTGATTCCCCATCTCTGATTCCGCACATCCAATTCCCTGCCTCTGATTCCCCAACTCTGATTCCCCACCTCTGATTCCCCAGCTCTGATTCCCCGCCTCAGATTCCCCGCGTCTGATTCCCTGCCTCTGATTCCCCGCCTCTGATTCCCTGCCTCTGATTCCCCATATCTGATTCCCCGCCTCTGATTCCCCAACTCTGATTCCCCGCTTCTGATTCCCCAGCTCTGAATCCCCGCCTCTGATTCCCCGCGTCTGATTCCCTGCCTCTGATTCCCCACCTCTGATTCCCCATCTGTGATTCACAACCTCTGATGCCCCACCTCTGATTCCCCATATCTGATTCCCCGCCTCTGTTTCCCCGCCTCTGATTCCCCGCCTCTGATTCCCCATATCTGATTCCCCGCCTCTGATTGCCCACCTCTGATTCCCCGCGTCTGATACCCTGCCTCTGATTCCCCGCCTCTGATTCCCCATCTCTGATTCACCACCTCTGATTCCCGGCCTCTGATACCCCATCTCTGATTCCGCGCATCCGATTCCCTGCCTATGATTCCCCACCTCTGATTCCCCGCCTCTGATTCCCCATATCTGATTCCCTGCCTCTGTTTCCCCGCCTCTGATTTCCTACCTCTGTTTCCCCATATCTGATTCCCCGCCTCTGATTCCCCAACTCTAATACCCCGCCTCTGATTCCCCAGCTCTGATTCCCCGCCTCTGATTCCCCGCATCTGAATCCCTGCCTCTGATTCCCCGCCTCTGATTCCAGGCCTCTGATTCCCATCATCTGATTCCGGCCTCTGATTCCCGGCCTCTGATTCCCTGCTTCTGATTCTGATTCCCTGCCTCTGATACCCCATCTCTGATTCCGCACATCTGATTCCCTGCCTCTGATTCCCCACCTCTGATTCCCCATATCTGATTCCCCGCCTCTGTTTCCCCGCCTCTGATTCCCCGCCTCTGTTTCCCAATATCTAAGTCCCCACCTCTGATTCCCCAAATCTGATTCCCCACCTCTGATTCCCCAGCTCTGATTCCCCGCCTCTGATTCCCCGCATCTGATTCCCTGCATCTGATTCCAAGCCTCTGATTCCCTGCCTCTGATTCCCAACCTCTGATTCCCCAACTCTGATTCCCCATATCTGATTCCCCGCCTCTGTTTCCCCGCCTCGGATTCCCCGCCTCAGTTTCCCCATATCTGATTCCCGGCCTCTGATACCCCATCTCTGATTCCGCGCATCCGATTCCCTGCCTATGATTCCCCACCTCTGATTCCCCGCCTCTGATTCCCCATATCTGATTCCCTGCCTCTGTTTCCCCGCCTCTGATTTCCTACCTCTGTTTCCCCATATCTGATTCCCCGCCTCTGATTCCCCAACTCTAATACCCCGCCTCTGATTCCCCAGCTCTGATTCCCCGCCTCTGATTCCCCGCATCTGAATCCCTGCCTCTGATTCCCCGCCTCTGATTCCAGGCCTCTGATTCCCATCATCTGATTCCGGCCTCTGATTCCCGGCCTCTGATTCCCTGCTTCTGATTCTGATTCCCTGCCTCTGATACCCCATCTCTGATTCCGCACATCTGATTCCCTGCCTCTGATTCCCCACCTCTGATTCCCCATATCTGATTCCCCGCCTCTGTTTCCCCGCCTCTGATTCCCCGCCTCTGTTTCCCAATATCTAAGTCCCCACCTCTGATTCCCCAAATCTGATTCCCCACCTCTGATTCCCCAGCTCTGATTCCCCGCCTCTGATTCCCCGCATCTGATTCCCTGCATCTGATTCCAAGCCTCTGATTCCCTGCCTCTGATTCCCAACCTCTGATTCCCCAACTCTGATTCCCCATATCTGATTCCCCGCCTCTGTTTCCCCGCCTCGGATTCCCCGCCTCAGTTTCCCCATATCTGATTCCCGGCCTCTGATTCCCCGCCTCTGATTCCCCGCCTCTGATTCCCTGCCTCTGATTCCCCACCTCCGATTCCCTGCCTCTGATTCCCAACCTCTGATTCCCCACCTCTGATTCCCCATATCTGATTCCCCGCCTCTGTTTCCCCGCCTCTGATTCCCCGCCTCTGATTCCCAACTCTGATTCCCCGCCTCTGATTCCCCAGCTCTGATTCCCCGTGTTTGATTCCCTGCCTCTGATTCCCTGCCTGATTCCCCATCTCTGTTTCACCGCCTTTGATTCGCCACCTCTGATTCCACATATCTGATTCCCTGCCTCTGATTCCCCGCCTCTGATTCCAGGCCTCTGATTCCCATCATCTGATTCCGGCCTCTGATTCCCGGCCTCTGATTCCCTGCTTCTGATTCTGATTCCCTGCCTCTGATTCCCCATCTCTGATTCCGCACATCTGATTCCCTGCCTCTGATTCCCCACCTCTGATTCCCCATATCTGATTCCCCGCCTCTGTTTCCCCGCCTCTGATTCCCCACCTCTGTTTCCCAATATCTAAGTCCCCACCTCTGATTCCCCAAATCTGATTCCCCACCTCTGATTCCCCAGCTCTGATTCCCCGCCTCTGATTCCCCGCATCTGATTCCCTGCATCTGATTCCAAGCCTCTGATTCCATGCCTCTGATTCCCAACCTCTGATTCCCCACCTCTGATTCCCCATATCTGATTCCCCGCCTCTGTTTCCCCGCCTCGGATTCCCCACCTCAGTTTCCCCATATCTGATTCCCGGCCTCTGATTCCCAACCTCTGATTCCCCACCTCTGATTCCCCATATCTGATTCCCCGCCTCTGATTCCCCGCCTCTGATTCCCCATCTCTGATTCACCGCCTTTGATTCGCCACCTCTGATTCCCCATATCTGATTCCCCGCCTCTGTTTCCCCGCCTCTGATTCCCCGCCTCTGATTCTCCATATCTCATTCCCCGCCTCTGAATCCCCATCTCTGATTCCCGAACTCTGATTCCCCTCCTCTGATTCCCGGCCTCTTATTCCCAGCATCTGATTCCCGGCCTCTGATTCCCGGCCTCTGATTCCCCGCTTCTGATTCCCTGCCTCTGATTCCCCATCTCTGATTCCGCACATCTGATTCCCTGCCTCTGATTCCCCACCTCTGATTCCCCATATCTGATTCCCGGACTCTGATTCCCCTCCTCTGATTCCCGGCCTCTTATTCCCAGCATCTGATTCCCGGCCTCTGATTCCCGGCCTCTGATTCCCCGCCTCTGTTTCCCCAACTCTGATTCCCTTCCTCTGATTCCCAACCTCTGATTCCCCGCCTCTGATTCCCCATCTCTGATTCCCCGCCTCTGATTCCCCGTGTCTGATTCCCTGCCTCTGATTCCCCGCCTCTGATTCCCCGCCTCTGATTCCCTGACACTGAATCCCTGCCCCTGATTCCCCACCTCTGATTCCCCGTGTCTGATTCCCTGCCTCTGATTCCCCGCCTCTGATTCCCCGCCTCTGATTCCCTGACACTGAATCCCTGCCCCTGATTCCCCACCTCTGATTCCCCATATCTGATTCCCCGCCTCTGTTTCCCCGCCTCTGATTCCCCGCCTCTGATTCCCCATATCTTATTCCCTGCCTCTGATTCCCCAACTCTGATTCCCCGCCTCTGATTCCCCAGCTCTGAATCCCCGCCTCTGATTCCCCGTGTCTGATTCCCTGCCTCTGATTCCCCGCCTTGATTCCCCATCTCTGATTCACAACCTCTGATTCCCCACCTCTGATTCCCTATATTTGATTCCCCGCCTCTGTTCCCCCGCCTCTGATTCCCCGCCTTTGATTCCCCATATCTGATTCCCCGCCTCTGATTGCCCACCTCTGATTCCCCGCCTCTGATTCGCCAGCTCTGATTCCCCGCCTCTGATTCCCCGCATCTGATTCCCTGCCTCTGATTCCCCGCCTCTGATTCCCCATCTCTGATTCACCGCCTTTGATTCGCCACCTCTGATTCCCCATATCTGATTCCCCACCTCTGTTTCCCGGCCTCTGATTCCCCGCCTCTGATTCTCCATATCTCATTCACCGCCTCTGAATCCCCATCTCTGATTCCCGGACTCTGATTCCCCACCTCTGATTCCCGGCCTCTTATTCCCAGCATCTGATTCCCGGCCTCTGATTCCCGGCCTCTGATTCCCCGCTTCTTATTCTGATTCCCTGCCTCTGATTCCCCATCTCTGATTCAGCACATCTGAATCCCTGCCTCTGATTCCCCACCTCTGATTCCTCATATCTGATTCCCCGCCTCTGTTTCCCCGCCTCTGATTCCCCGCCTCTGTTTCCCTATATCTAATTCCCCACCTCTGATGCCCCAACTCTGATTCCCCGCCTCTGATTCCCCAGCTCTGATTCCCCGCCTCTGATTCCCCGCATCCGATTCCCCATATCTGATTCTCCGCCTCTGTTTCCCCGCCTCTGATTCCCCGCCTCTGTTTCCCCATATCTGATTCCCCGCCTCTGATTCCCAACTATGATTCCCCGCCTCTGATTCCCCAGCTCTGATTCCCTGCGTCTGATTCCCTGCGTTCTATTCCCTGCCTCTGATTCCCCACCTGTGATTCCCCATCACTGATTCACCACCTCTGATTCCCTACCTCTGATTCCCCATATCTGATTCCCCGTCTCTGAATCCCCAACTCTGATTCCCTGCCTCTGATTCCCCAGCTCTGATTCCCCGCCTTTGATTCCCCCCGTCTGATTCCCAGCCTCTGAATCCCCGTGTCTGATTTCCTGCCTCTGATTCCCCGCCTCTGATTCCCCATCTCTGATTCCTCTGATTCCCCACATCTGATTCCCCATCTCTGATTCCGCACATCCGATTCCCTGCCTCTGATTCCCCAACTCTGATTCCCCACCTCTGATTCCCCAGCTCTGATTCCCCGCCTAAGATTCCCCGCGTCTGATTCCCTGCCTCTGATTCCCCGCCTCTGATTCCCCATCTCTGATTCCCCACCTCTGATTCCCCGTGTCTGATTCCCTGCCTCTGATTCCCCGCCTCTGAATCCCAGCCTCTGATTTCCCATATCTGATTCCCCGCCTCTGATTCCCTGCCTCTGATTCCCCAGCTCTGATTCCCCGCCTTTGATTCCCCCATCTGATTCCCAGCCTCTGAATCCCCGTGTCTGATTTCCTGCCTCTGATTCCCCGCCTCTGATTCCCCATCTCTGATTCACCGCCTCTGATTCCCCATCTCTGATTCCCCACCTCTGATTCCCCGTGTCTGATTCCCTGCCTCTGATTCCCCGCCTCTGAATCCCAGCCTCTGATTCCCCGCCTCTGTTACCCCGCCTCTGATTCCCCGCCTCTGATTCCCCATATCTGATTCCCTGCCTCTGATTCCCCAACTCTGATTCACCGCCTCTGATTCCCCAGCTCTGAATCCCCTCCTCTGATTCCCCGCGTCTGATTCCCTGCCTCTGATTCCCCGCCTTTATTCCCCATCTCTGATTCCCCACCTCTGATTCCCCATATCTGATTCCCTGCCTCTGTTTCCCCGCCTCTGATTCCCCACCTCTGTTTCCCCATATCTGATTCCCCGCCTCTGATTCCCCAACTCTAATACCCCGCCTCTGATTCCCCAGCTCTGATTCCCCACCTCTGATTCCCCGCATCTGATTTCCTGCCTCTGATTCCCCGCCTCTGATTCCAGGCCTCTGATTCCCAGCATCTGATTCCGGCCTCTGATTCCCGGCCTCTGATTCCCTGATTCTGATTCTGATTCCCTGCCTCTGATTCCCCATCTCTGATTCCGCACATCTGATTCCCAACCTCGGATTCCCCACCTCTGATTCCCCATATCTGATTCCCCGCCTCTGTTTCCCCGCCTCTGATTCCCCGCCTCTGATTCCCAACTCTGATTCCCCGCCTCTGATTCCCCAGCTCTGATTCCCCGTGTTTGATTCCCTGCCTCTGATTCCCTGCCCTGATTCCCCATCTCTGTTTCACCGCCTTTGATTCGCCACCTCTGATTCCCCATATCTGATTCCCCGACTCTGATTCCCTGCCTCTGATTCCCAACCTCTGATTCCACACCTCTGATTCCCCATATCTGATTCCCCGCCTCTATTTCCCCATATCTGATTCCCCGCCTCTGATTCCCCAGCTCTGATTCCCCGACTCTGATTCCCGGAGTCCGATTCCCTGCCTCTGATTCCCCGCCTCTGATTCCCCATCTCTGATTCCCCGCCTCCGATTCCCCGTGTCTGATTCCCTGCCTCTGATTCCCCGCCTCTGATTCCCCGCCTCTGATTCCCTGCCACTGATTCCCTGCCCCTGATTCCCCAATTCTGATTCCCCATATCTGATTCCCCGCCTCTGTTTCCCCGCCTCTGATTCCCCGCCTCTGAATCCCCATATCTGATTCCCTGCCTCTGATTCCCCAACTCTGATTCACCGCCTCTGATTCCCCAGCTCTGAATCCCCGCCTCTGATTCCCCGCGTCTGATTCCCTGCCTCTGATTCCCCGCCTTGATTCCCCATCTCTGATTCACAACCTCTGATTCCCCACCTCTGATTCCCTATATTTGATTCCCCGACTCTGTTTCCCCGCCTCTGATTCGCAACCTCTAATTCCCCACCTCTGATTCCCCATATCTGATTCCCCGCCTCTGTTACCCTGCCTCTGATTCCCGGCCTCTGCTTCCCCATATCTGATTCCCCTCCTCTGATTCCCCAACTCTGATTCCCCGCCTCTGATTCCCCAGCTCTGAATCCCCGCCTTTTATTCCCGGCCTCTGATTCCCTGCCACTGATTCCCCGCCCCTGATTCCCCACCTCTGATTCCCCATATCTGATTCCCCGCCTCTGTTTCCCCAGCTCTGATTTCCCACCTCTGATTCCCCAGCTCTGATTCCCTGCCACTGATTCCCCGCCCCTGATTCCCCACCTCTGATTTCCCATATCTGATTCCCCGCCTCTGTTTCCCCAGCTCTGATTCCCTGCCTCTGATTCCCTGCCCTGATTCCCCATCTCTGTTTCACCGCCTTTGATTCGCCACCTCTGATTCCCCATATCTGATTCCCCACCTCTGTTTCCCCGCCTCTGATTCCCTGCCTCTGATTCCCAACCTCTGATTCCACACCTCTGATTCCCCATATCTGATTCCCCGCCTCTATTTCCCCATATCTGATTCCCCGCCTCTGATTCCCCAACTCTGATTCCCCGCCTCTGATTCCCCAGCTCTGATTCCCCGCCTCTGATTCCCAGCGTCCGATTCCCTGCCTCTGATTCCCCGCCTCTGATTCCCCATCTCTGATTCTCCATATCTGATTCCCCGCCTCTGAATCCCCATCTCTGATTCCCGGACTCTGATTCCCCTCCTCTGATTCCCGGCCTCTTATTCCCAGCATCTGATTCCCGGCCTCTGATTCCCGGCCTCTGATTCCCCGCTTCTGATTCTGATTCCCTGCCTCTGATTCCCCATCTCTGATTCCGCACATCTGATTCCCTGCCTCTGATTCCCCACCTCTGATTCCCCATATCTGATTCCCCGCCTCTGTTTCCCCGCCTCTGATTCCCCGCCTCTGTTTCCCTATATCTAATTCCCCACCTCTGATGCCCCAACTCTGATTCCCCGCCTCTGATTCCCCAGCTCTGATTCCCCGCCTCTGATTCCCTGCATCTGATTCCCCATATCTGATTCCCCGCCTCTGATTCCCCAGCTCTGATTCCCCGACTCTGATTCCCGGCATCCGATTCCCTGCCTCTGATTCCCCGCCTCTGATTCCCCATCTCTGATTCCCCGCCTCTGATTCCCCGTGTCTGATTCCCTGCCTTTGATTCCCCGCCTCTGATTCCCCGCCTCTGATTCCCTGCCACTGATTCCCTGCCCCTGATTCCCCACCTCTGATTCCCCACATCTGATTCCCCGCCTCTGTTTCCCCGCCTCTGATTCCCCGCCTCTGATTTCCCATATCTGATTCCCTTCCTCTGATTCCCCAACTCTGATTCCCCGCCTCTGATTCCCCAGCTCTGAATCCCCGCCTCTGATTCCCCGCGTCTGATTCCCTGCCTCTGATTCCCCGCCTTGATTCCCCATCTCTGATTCACAACCTTTGATTCCCCACCTCTGATTCCCTATATTTGATTCCCCGCCTCTGTTTCCCCGCCTCTGATTCCCCGCCTCTGATACCCCATATCTGATTCCCCGCCTCTGATTGCCCACCTCTGATTCCCAGCCTCTGATTCGCCAGCTCTGATTCCCCGCCTCTGATTCCCCGCATCTGATTCCCTGCCTCTGATTCCCCGCCTCTGATTCCCCATCTCTGATTCACCGCCTTTGATTCGCCACCTCTGATTCCCCATATCTGATTCCCCACCTCTGATTCCCGGCCTCTTATTCCCAGCATCTGATTCCCGGCCTCTGATTCCCGGCCTCTGATTCCCCGCTTCTGATTCTGATTCCCTGCCTCTTATTCCCCATCTCTGATTCCGCACATCTGATTCCCTGCCTCTGATTCCCCACCTCTGATTCCCCATATCTGATTCCCCGCCTCTGTTTCCCCGCCTCTGATTCCCGGCCTCTTATTCCCAGCATCTGATTCCCGGCCTCTGATTCCCGGCCTCTGATTCCCCGCTTCTGATTCTGATTCCCTGCCTCTTATTCCCCATCTCTGATTCCGCACATCTGATTCCCTGCCTCTGATTCCCCACCTCTGATTCCCCATATCTGATTCCCCGCCTCTGTTTCCCCGCCTCTGATTCCCCGCCTCTGTTTCCCTATATCTAATTCCCCACCTCTGATGCCCCAACTCTGATTCCCCGCCTCTGATTCCCCAGCTCTGATTCCCGCCTCTGATTCCCTGCATCCGATTCCCCATATCTGATTCCCCGCCTCTGTTTCACCGCCTCTGATTCCCCGCCTCTGTTTCCCCATATCTGATTCCCGCCTCTGATTCCCAACTATGAATCCCCTCCTCTGATTCCCCAGCTCTGATTCCCTGCCTCTGATTCCCCGCGTTCTATTCCCTGCCTCTGATTCCCCGCCTGTGATTCCCCATCACTGATTCACCACCTCTGATTCCCTACCTCTGATTCCCCATATCTAATTCCCCGCCTCTGTTTGCCCGCCTCTGATTCCCCGCCTCTGTTTCCCCATATCTGATTCCCCGCCTCTGAATCCCCAACTCTGATTCCCTGCCTCAGATTCCCCAGCTCTGATTCCCCGCCTTTGATTCCCCATATCTGATTCCCCGCCTCTATTTCCCCATATCTGATTCCCCGCCTCTGATTCCCCAACTCTGATTCCCCGCCTCTGATTCCCCAGCTCTGATTCCCCGCCTCTGATTCCCAGCGTCCGATTCCCTGCCTCTGATTCCCCGCCTCTGATTCCCCATCTCTGATTCTCCATATCTGATTCCCCGCCTCTGAATCCCCATCTCTGATTCCCGGACTCTGATTCCCCTCCTCTGATTCCCGGCCTCTTATTCCCAGCATCTGATTCCCGGCCTCTGATTCCCGGCCTCTGATTCCCCGCTTCTGATTCTGATTCCCTGCCTCTGATTCCCCATCTCTGATTCCGCACATCTGATTCCCTGCCTCTGATTCCCCACCTCTGATTCCCCATATCTGATTCCCCGCCTCTGTTTCCCCGCCTCTGATTCCCCGCCTCTGTTTCCCTATATCTAATTCCCCACCTCTGATGCCCCAACTCTGATTCCCCGCCTCTGATTCCCCAGCTCTGATTCCCCGCCTCTGATTCCCTGCATCTGATTCCCCATATCTGATTCCCCGCCTCTGATTCCCCAGCTCTGATTCCCCGACTCTGATTCCCGGCATCCGATTCCCTGCCTCTGATTCCCCGCCTCTGATTCCCCATCTCTGATTCCCCGCCTCTGATTCCCCGTGTCTGATTCCCTGCCTTTGATTCCCCGCCTCTGATTCCCCGCCTCTGATTCCCTGCCACTGATTCCCTGCCCCTGATTCCCCACCTCTGATTCCCCACATCTGATTCCCCGCCTCTGTTTCCCCGCCTCTGATTCCCCGCCTCTGATTTCCCATATCTGATTCTCTTCCTCTGATTCCCCAACTCTGATTCCCCGCCTCTGATTCCCCAGCTCTGAATCCCCGCCTCTGATTCCCCGCGTCTGATTCCCTGCCTCTGATTCCCCGCCTTGATTCCCCATCTCTGATTCACAACCTTTGATTCCCCACCTCTGATTCCCTATATTTGATTCCCCGCCTCTGTTTCCCCGCCTCTGATTCCCCGCCTCTGATACCCCATATCTGATTCCCCGCCTCTGATTGCCCACCTCTGATTCCCAGCCTCTGATTCGCCAGCTCTGATTCCCCGCCTCTGATTCCCCGCATCTGATTCCCTGCCTCTGATTCCCCGCCTCTGATTCCCCATCTCTGATTCACCGCCTTTGATTCGCCACCTCTGATTCCCCATATCTGATTCCCCACCTCTGATTCCCGGCCTCTTATTCCCAGCATCTGATTCCCGGCCTCTGATTCCCGGCCTCTGATTCCCCGCTTCTGATTCTGATTCCCTGCCTCTTATTCCCCATCTCTGATTCCGCACATCTGATTCCCTGCCTCTGATTCCCCACCTCTGATTCCCCATATCTGATTCCCCACCTCTGTTTCCCCGCCTCTGATTCCCGGCCTCTTATTCCCAGCATCTGATTCCCGGCCTCTGATTCCCGGCCTCTGATTCCCCGCTTCTGATTCTGATTCCCTGCCTCTTATTCCCCATCTCTGATTCCGCACATCTGATTCCCTGCCTCTGATTCCCCACCTCTGATTCCCCATATCTGATTCCCCGCCTCTGTTTCCCCGCCTCTGATTCCCCGCCTCTGTTTCCCTATATCTAATTCCCCACCTCTGATGCCCCAACTCTGATTCCCCGCCTCTGATTCCCCAGCTCTGATTCCCGCCTCTGATTCCCTGCATCCGATTCCCCATATCTGATTCCCCGCCTCTGTTTCACCGCCTCTGATTCCCCGCCTCTGTTTCCCCATATCTGATTCCCGCCTCTGATTCCCAACTATGAATCCCCTCCTCTGATTCCCCAGCTCTGATTCCCTGCCTCTGATTCCCCGCGTTCTATTCCCTGCCTCTGATTCCCCGCCTGTGATTCCCCATCACTGATTCACCACCTCTGATTCCCTACCTCTGATTCCCCATATCTAATTCCCCGCCTCTGTTTGCCCGCCTCTGATTCCCCGCCTCTGTTTCCCCATATCTGATTCCCCGCCTCTGAATCCCCAACTCTGATTCCCTGCCTCAGATTCCCCAGCTCTGATTCCCCGCCTTTGATTCCCCCATCTGATTCCCAGCCTCTGAATCCCCGTGTCTGATTTCCTGCCTCTGATTCCCCGCCTCTGATTCCCCATCACTGATTCCCCACCTCTGATTCCCCATATCTGATTCCCTGCCTCTGTTTCCCCGCCTCTGATTCCCCGCCTCTGTTTCCCAATATCTAAGTCCCCACCTCTGATTCCCCAAATCTGATTCCCCACCTCTGATTCCCCAGCTCTGATTCCCCGCCTCTGATTCCCCGCATCTGATTCCCTGCGTCGGATTCCAAGCCTCTGATTCCCTGCCTCTGATTCCCAACCTCTGATTCCCCACCTCTGATTCCCCATATCTACTTCCCCGCCTCTGTTTCCCCGCCTCGGATTCCCCGCCTCAGTTTCCCCATATCTGATTCCCGGCCTCTGATTCCCCGCCTCTGATTCCCCGCCTCTGATTCCCTGCCTCTGATTCCCCATCTCCGATTCCCTGCCTCTGATTCCCAACCTCTGATTCCCCACGTCTGATTCCCCATATCTGATTCCCCGCCTCTGTTTCCCCGCCTCTGATTCCCCGCCTCTGATTCCCAACTCTGATTCCCCGCCTCTGATTCCCCAGCTCTGATTCCCCGTGTTTGATTCCCTGCCTCTGATTCCCTGCCCTGATTCCCCATCTCTGTTTCACCTCCTTTGATTCGCCACCTCTGATTCCACATATCTGATTCCCCGCCTCTGTTTCCCCGACTCTGATTCCCTTCCTCTGATTCCCAACCTCTGATTCCACACCTCTGATTCCCCATATCTGATTCCCCGCCTCTATTTCCCCATATCTGAATCCCCGCCTCTGATTCCCCAGCTCTGATTCCCCGACTCTGATTCCCGGCGTCCGATTCCCTGCCTCTGATTCCCCGCCTCTGATTCCCCATCTCTGATTCCCTGCCTCTGATTCCCCGTGTCTGATTCCCTGCCTCTGATTCCCCGCCTCTGATTCCCCGCCTCTGATTCCCTGACACTGAATCCCTGCCCCTGATTCCCCACCTCTGATTCCCCATATCTGATTACCCGCCTCTGTTTCCCCGCCTCTGATTCCCCGCCTCTGATTCCCCATATCTGATTCCCCGCCTCTGATTCCCCAACTCTGATTCCCCGCCTCTGATTCCCCAGCTCTGAATCCCCGCCTCTGATTCCCCGTGTCTGATTCCCTGCCTCTGATTCCCCGCCTTGATTCCCCATCTCTGATTCACAACCTCTGATTCCCCACCTCTGATTCCCTATATTTGATTCCCCGCCTCTGATTCCCCGCCTCTGATTCCCCATATCTGATTCCCCGCCTCTGATTGCCCACCTCTGATTCCCCGCCTCTGATTCGCCAGCTCTGATTCCCCGCCTCTGATTCCCCGCATCTGATTCCCTGCCTCTGATTCCCCGCCTCTGATTCCCCATCTCTGATTCACCGCCTTTGATTCGCCACCTCTGATTCCCCATATCTGATTCCCCACCTCTGTTTCCCGGCCTCTGATTCCCCGCCTCTAATTCTCCATATCTCATTCACCGCCTCTGAATCCCCATCTCTGATTCCCGGACTCTGATTCCCCACCTCTGATTCCCGGCCTCTTATTCCCAGCATCTGATTCCCGGCCTCTGATTCCCCGCCTCTGATTCCCCGCCTCTGATTCCCTGCCTCTGATTCCCCATCTCCGATTCCCTGCCTCTGATTCCCAACCTCTGATTCCCCACCTCTGATTCCCCATATCTGATTCCCCGCCTCTGTTTCCCCGCCTCTGATTCCCCGCCTCTGATTCCCAACTCTGATTCCCCGCCACTGATTCCCCAGCTCTGATTCCCCGTGTTTGATTCCCTGCCTCTGATTCCCTGCCTGATTCCCCATCTCTGTTTCACCGCCTTTGATTCGCCACCTCTGATTCCACATATCTGATTCCCTGCCTCTGATTCCCCGCCTCTGATTCCAGGCCTCTGATTCCCATCATCTGATTCCGGCCTCTGATTCCCGGCCTCTGATTCCCTGCTTCTGATTCTGATTCCCTGCCTCTGATTCCCCATCTCTGATTCCGCACATCTGATTCCCTGCCTCTGATTCCCCACCTCTGATTCCCCATATCTGATTCCCCGCCTCTGTTTCCCCGCCTCTGATTCCCGGCCTCTTATTCCCAGCATCTGATTCCCGGCCTCTGATTCCCGGCCTCTGATTCCCCGCTTCTGATTCTGATTCCCTGCCTCTTATTCCCCATCTCTGATTCCGCACATCTGATTCCCTGCCTCTGATTCCCCACCTCTGATTCCCCATATCTGATTCCCCGCCTCTGTTTCCCCGCCTCTGATTCCCCGCCTCTGTTTCCCTATATCTAATTCCCCACCTCTGATGCCCCAACTCTGATTCCCCGCCTCTGATTCCCCAGCTCTGATTCCCGCCTCTGATTCCCTGCATCCGATTCCCCATATCTGATTCCCCGCCTCTGTTTCACCGCCTCTGATTCCCCGCCTCTGTTTCCCCATATCTGATTCCCGCCTCTGATTCCCAACTATGAATCCCCTCCTCTGATTCCCCAGCTCTGATTCCCTGCCTCTGATTCCCCGCGTTCTATTCCCTGCCTCTGATTCCCCGCCTGTGATTCCCCATCACTGATTCACCACCTCTGATTCCCTACCTCTGATTCCCCATATCTAATTCCCCGCCTCTGTTTGCCCGCCTCTGATTCCCCGCCTCTGTTTCCCCATATCTGATTCCCCGCCTCTGAATCCCCAACTCTGATTCCCTGCCTCAGATTCCCCAGCTCTGATTCCCCGCCTTTGATTCCCCCATCTGATTCCCAGCCTCTGAATCCCCGTGTCTGATTTCCTGCCTCTGATTCCCCGCCTCTGATTCCCCATCACTGATTCCCCACCTCTGATTCCCCATATCTGATTCCCTGCCTCTGTTTCCCCGCCTCTGATTCCCCGCCTCTGTTTCCCAATATCTAAGTCCCCACCTCTGATTCCCCAAATCTGATTCCCCACCTCTGATTCCCCAGCTCTGATTCCCCGCCTCTGATTCCCCGCATCTGATTCCCTGCGTCTGATTCCAAGCCTCTGATTCCCTGCCTCTGATTCCCAACCTCTGATTCCCCACCTCTGATTCCCCATATCTACTTCCCCGCCTCTGTTTCCCCGCCTCGGATTCCCCGCCTCAGTTTCCCCATATCTGATTCCCGGCCTCTGATTCCCCGCCTCTGATTCCCCGCCTCTGATTCCCTGCCTCTGATTCCCCATCTCCGATTCCCTGCCTCTGATTCCCAACCTCTGATTCCCCACGTCTGATTCCCCATATCTGATTCCCCGCCTCTGTTTCCCCGCCTCTGATTCCCCGCCTCTGATTCCCAACTCTGATTCCCCGCCTCTGATTCCCCAGCTCTGATTCCCCGTGTTTGATTCCCTGCCTCTGATTCCCTGCCCTGATTCCCCATCTCTGTTTCACCTCCTTTGATTCGCCACCTCTGATTCCACATATCTGATTCCCCGCCTCTGTTTCCCCGACTCTGATTCCCTTCCTCTGATTCCCAACCTCTGATTCCACACCTCTGATTCCCCATATCTGATTCCCCGCCTCTATTTCCCCATATCTGAATCCCCGCCTCTGATTCCCCAGCTCTGATTCCCCGACTCTGATTCCCGGCGTCCGATTCCCTGCCTCTGATTCCCCGCCTCTGATTCCCCATCTCTGATTCCCTGCCTCTGATTCCCCGTGTCTGATTCCCTGCCTCTGATTCCCCGCCTCTGATTCCCCGCCTCTGATTCCCTGACACTGAATCCCTGCCCCTGATTCCCCACCTCTGATTCCCCATATCTGATTACCCGCCTCTGTTTCCCCGCCTCTGATTCCCCGCCTCTGATTCCCCATATCTGATTCCCCGCCTCTGATTCCCCAACTCTGATTCCCCGCCTCTGATTCCCCAGCTCTGAATCCCCGCCTCTGATTCCCCGTGTCTGATTCCCTGCCTCTGATTCCCCGCCTTGATTCCCCATCTCTGATTCACAACCTCTGATTCCCCACCTCTGATTCCCTATATTTGATTCCCCGCCTCTGATTCCCCGCCTCTGATTCCCCATATCTGATTCCCCGCCTCTGATTGCCCACCTCTGATTCCCCGCCTCTGATTCGCCAGCTCTGATTCCCCGCCTCTGATTCCCCGCATCTGATTCCCTGCCTCTGATTCCCCGCCTCTGATTCCCCATCTCTGATTCACCGCCTTTGATTCGCCACCTCTGATTCCCCATATCTGATTCCCCACCTCTGTTTCCCGGCCTCTGATTCCCCGCCTCTAATTCTCCATATCTCATTCACCGCCTCTGAATCCCCATCTCTGATTCCCGGACTCTGATTCCCCACCTCTGATTCCCGGCCTCTTATTCCCAGCATCTGATTCCCGGCCTCTGATTCCCCGCCTCTGATTCCCCGCCTCTGATTCCCTGCCTCTGATTCCCCATCTCCGATTCCCTGCCTCTGATTCCCAACCTCTGATTCCCCACCTCTGATTCCCCATATCTGATTCCCCGCCTCTGTTTCCCCGCCTCTGATTCCCCGCCTCTGATTCCCAACTCTGATTCCCCGCCACTGATTCCCCAGCTCTGATTCCCCGTGTTTGATTCCCTGCCTCTGATTCCCTGCCTGATTCCCCATCTCTGTTTCACCGCCTTTGATTCGCCACCTCTGATTCCACATATCTGATTCCCTGCCTCTGATTCCCCGCCTCTGATTCCAGGCCTCTGATTCCCATCATCTGATTCCGGCCTCTGATTCCCGGCCTCTGATTCCCTGCTTCTGATTCTGATTCCCTGCCTCTGATTCCCCATCTCTGATTCCGCACATCTGATTCCCTGCCTCTGATTCCCCACCTCTGATTCCCCATATCTGATTCCCCGCCTCTGTTTCCCCGCCTCTGATTCCCCACCTCTGTTTCGCAATATCTAAGTCCCCACCTCTGATTCCCCAAATCTGATTCCCCACCTCTGATTCCCCAGCTCTGATTCCCCGCCTCTGATTCCCCGCATCTGATTCCCTGCATCTGATTCCAAGCCTCTGATTCCCTGCCTCTGATTCCCAACCTCTGATTCCCCACCTCTGATTCCCCATATCTGATTCCCCGCCTCTGTTTCCCCGCCTCGGATTCCCCACCTCAGTTTCCCCATATCTGATTCCCGGCCTCTGATTCCCAACCTCTGATTCCCCACCTCTGATTCCCCATATCTGATTCCCCGCCTCTGAATCCCCGCCTCTGATTCCCCATCTCTGATTCACCGCCTTTGATTCGCCACCTCTGATTCCCCATATCTGATTCCCCGCCTCTGTTTCCCCGCCTCTGATTCCCCGCCTCTGATTCTCCATATCTCATTCCCCGCCTCTGAATCCCCATCTCTGATTCCCGGACTCTGATTCCCCTCCTCTGATTCCCGGCCTCTTATTCCCAGCATCTGATTCCCGGCCTCTGATTCCCGGCCTCTGATTCCCCGCTTCTGATTCCCTGCCTCTGATTCCCCATCTCTGATTCCGCACATCTGATTCCCTGCCTCTGATTCCCCACCTCTGATTCCCCATATCTGATTCCCGGACTCTGATTCCCCTCCTCTGATTCCCGGCCTCTTATTCCCAGCATCTGATTCCCGGCCTCTGATTCCCGGCCTCTGATTCCCCGCCTCTGTTTCCCCGACTCTGATTCCCTTCCTCTGATTCCCAACCTCTGATTCCCCGCCTCTGATTCCCCATCTCTGATTCCCCGCCTCTGATTCCCCGTGTCTGATTCCCTGCCTCTGATTCCCCGCCTCTGATTCCCCGCCTCTGATTCCCTGACACTGAATCCCTGCCCCTGATTCCACACCTCTGATTCCCCGTGTCTGATTCCCTGCCTCTGATTCCCCGCCTCTGATTCCCCACCTCTGATTCCCTGACACTGAATCCCTGCCCCTGATTCCCCACCTCTGATTCCCCATATCTGATTCCCCGCCTCTGTTTCCCCGCCTCTGATTCCCCGCCTCTGATTCCCCATATCTTATTCCCTGCCTCTGATTCCCCAACTCTGATTCCCCGCCTCTGATTCCCCAGCTCTGAATCCCCGCCTCTGATTCCCCGTGTCTGATTCCCTGCCTCTGATTCCCCGCCTTGATTCCCCATCTCTGATTCACAACCTCTGATTCCCCGCCTCTGATTCCCCGCCTTTGATTCCCCATATCTGATTCCCCGCCTCTGATTGCCCACCTCTGATTCCCCGCCTCTGATTCGCCAGCTCTGATTCCCCGCCTCTGATTCCCCGCATCAGATTCCCTGCCTCTGATTCCCCGCCTCTGATTCCCCATCTCTGATTCACCGCCTTTGATTCGCCACCTCTGATTCCCCATATCTGATTCCCCACCTCTGTTTCCCGGCCTCTGATTCCCCGCCTCTGATTCTCCATATCTCATTCCCCGCCTCTGAATCCCCATCTCTGATTCCCGGACTCTGATTCCCCACCTCTGATTCCCGGCCTCTTATTCCCAGCATCTGATTCCCGGCCTCTGATTCCCGGCCTCTGATTCCCCGCTTCTTATTCTGATTCCCTGCCTCTGATTCCCCATCTCTGATTCAGCACATCTGAATCCCTGCCTCTGATTCCCCACCTCTGATTCCTCATATCTGATTCCCCGCCTCTGTTTCCCCGCCTCTGATACCCCGCCTCTGTTTCCCTATATCTAATTCCCCACCTCTGATGCCCCAACTCTGATTCCCCGCCTCTGATTCCCAAGCTCTGATTCCCCGCCTCTGATTCCCCGCATCCGATTCCCCATATCTGATTCTCCGCCTCTGTTTCCCCGCCTCTGATTCCCCGCCTCTGTTTCCCCATATCTGATTCCCCGCCTCTGATTCCCAACTATGATTCCCCGCCTCTGATTCCCCAGCTCTGATTCACCGCCTTTGATTCGCCACCTCTGATTCCCCATATCTGATTCCCCACCTCTGTTTCCCGGCCTCTGATTCCCCGCCTCTAATTCTCCATATCTCATTCACCGCCTCTGAATCCCCATCTCTGATTCCCGGACTCTGATTCCCCACCTCTGATTCCCGGCCTCTTATTCCCAGCATCTGATTCCCGGCCTCTGATTCCCCGCCTCTGATTCCCCGCCTCTGATTCCCTGCCTCTGATTCCCCATCTCCGATTCCCTGCCTCTGATTCCCAACCTCTGATTCCCCACCTCTGATTCCCCATATCTGATTCCCCGCCTCTGTTTCCCCGCCTCTGATTCCCCGCCTCTGATTCCCAACTCTGATTCCCCGCCACTGATTCCCCAGCTCTGATTCCCCGTGTTTGATTCCCTGCCTCTGATTCCCTGCCTGATTCCCCATCTCTGTTTCACCGCCTTTGATTCGCCACCTCTGATTCCACATATCTGATTCCCTGCCTCTGATTCCCCGCCTCTGATTCCAGGCCTCTGATTCCCATCATCTGATTCCGGCCTCTGATTCCCGGCCTCTGATTCCCTGCTTCTGATTCTGATTCCCTGCCTCTGATTCCCCATCTCTGATTCCGCACATCTGATTCCCTGCCTCTGATTCCCCACCTCTGATTCCCCATATCTGATTCCCCGCCTCTGTTTCCCCGCCTCTGATTCCCCGCCTCTGATTCCCAACTCTGATTCCCCGCCACTGATTCCCCAGCTCTGATTCCCCGTGTTTGATTCCCTGCCTCTGATTCCCTGCCTGATTCCCCATCTCTGTTTCACCGCCTTTGATTCGCCACCTCTGATTCCACATATCTGATTCCCTGCCTCTGATTCCCCATATCTGATTCCCCACCTCTGATTCCCCAGCTCTGATTCCCCGCCTCTGATTCCCCGCATCTGATTCCCTGCATCTGATTCCAAGCCTCTGATTCCCTGCCTCTGATTCCCAACCTCTGATTCCCCACCTCTGATTCCCCATATCTGATTCCCCGCCTCTGTTTCCCCGCCTCGGATTCCCCACCTCAGTTTCCCCATATCTGATTCCCGGCCTCTGATTCCCAACCTCTGATTCCCCACCTCTGATTCCCCATATCTGATTCCCCGCCTCTGAATCCCCGCCTCTGATTCCCCATCTCTGATTCACCGCCTTTGATTCGCCACCTCTGATTCCCCATATCTGATTCCCCGCCTCTGTTTCCCCGCCTCTGATTCCCCGCCTCTGATTCTCCATATCTCATTCCCCGCCTCTGAATCCCCATCTCTGATTCCCGGACTCTGATTCCCCTCCTCTGATTCCCGGCCTCTTATTCCCAGCATCTGATTCCCGGCCTCTGATTCCCGGCCTCTGATTCCCCGCTTCTGATTCCCTGCCTCTGATTCCCCATCTCTGATTCCGCACATCTGATTCCCTGCCTCTGATTCCCCACCTCTGATTCCCCATATCTGATTCCCGGACTCTGATTCCCCTCCTCTGATTCCCGGCCTCTTATTCCCAGCATCTGATTCCCGGCCTCTGATTCCCGGCCTCTGATTCCCCGCCTCTGTTTCCCCGACTCTGATTCCCTTCCTCTGATTCCCAACCTCTGATTCCCCGCCTCTGATTCCCCATCTCTGATTCCCCGCCTCTGATTCCCCGTGTCTGATTCCCTGCCTCTGATTCCCCGCCTCTGATTCCCCGCCTCTGATTCCCTGACACTGAATCCCTGCCCCTGATTCCACACCTCTGATTCCCCGTGTCTGATTCCCTGCCTCTGATTCCCCGCCTCTGATTCCCCACCTCTGATTCCCTGACACTGAATCCCTGCCCCTGATTCCCCACCTCTGATTCCCCATATCTGATTCCCCGCCTCTGTTTCCCCGCCTCTGATTCCCCGCCTCTGATTCCCCATATCTTATTCCCTGCCTCTGATTCCCCAACTCTGATTCCCCGCCTCTGATTCCCCAGCTCTGAATCCCCGCCTCTGATTCCCCGTGTCTGATTCCCTGCCTCTGATTCCCCGCCTTGATTCCCCATCTCTGATTCACAACCTCTGATTCCCCGCCTCTGATTCCCCGCCTTTGATTCCCCATATCTGATTCCCCGCCTCTGATTGCCCACCTCTGATTCCCCGCCTCTGATTCGCCAGCTCTGATTCCCCGCCTCTGATTCCCCGCATCAGATTCCCTGCCTCTGATTCCCCGCCTCTGATTCCCCATCTCTGATTCACCGCCTTTGATTCGCCACCTCTGATTCCCCATATCTGATTCCCCACCTCTGTTTCCCGGCCTCTGATTCCCCGCCTCTGATTCTCCATATCTCATTCCCCGCCTCTGAATCCCCATCTCTGATTCCCGGACTCTGATTCCCCACCTCTGATTCCCGGCCTCTTATTCCCAGCATCTGATTCCCGGCCTCTGATTCCCGGCCTCTGATTCCCCGCTTCTTATTCTGATTCCCTGCCTCTGATTCCCCATCTCTGATTCAGCACATCTGAATCCCTGCCTCTGATTCCCCACCTCTGATTCCTCATATCTGATTCCCCGCCTCTGTTTCCCCGCCTCTGATACCCCGCCTCTGTTTCCCTATATCTAATTCCCCACCTCTGATGCCCCAACTCTGATTCCCCGCCTCTGATTCCCAAGCTCTGATTCCCCGCCTCTGATTCCCCGCATCCGATTCCCCATATCTGATTCTCCGCCTCTGTTTCCCCGCCTCTGATTCCCCGCCTCTGTTTCCCCATATCTGATTCCCCGCCTCTGATTCCCAACTATGATTCCCCGCCTCTGATTCCCCAGCTCTGATTCCCTGCGTCTGATTCCCTGCGTTCTATTCCCTGCCTCTGATTCCCCACCTGTGATTCCCCATCACTGATTCACCACCTCTGATTCCCCACCTCTGATTCCCCATATCTAATTCCCCGCCTCTGTTTGCCCGCCTCTGATTCCCCGCCTCTGTTTCCCCATATCTGATTCCCCGTCTCTGAATCCCCAACTCTGATTCCCTGCCTCTGATTCCCCAGCTCTGATTCCCCGCCTTTGATTCCCCCCGTCTGATTCCCAGCCTCTGAATCCCCGTGTCTGATTTCCTGCCTCTGATTCCCCGCCTCTGATTCCCCATCTCTGATTCCTCTGATTCCCCACATCTGATTCCCCATCTCTGATTCCGCACATCCGATTCCCTGCCTCTGATTCCCCAACTCTGATTCCCCACCTCTGATTCCCCAGCTCTGATTCCCCGCCTCAGATTCCCCGCGTCTGATTCCCTGCCTCTGATTCCCCGCCTCTGATTCCCCATCTCTGATTCCCCACCTCTGATTCCCCGTGTCTGATTCCCTGCCTCTGATTCCCCGCCTCTGAATCCCAGCCTCTGATTTCCCATATCTGATTCCCCGCCTCTGATTCCCTGCCTCTGATTCCCCAGCTCTGATTCCCCGCCTTTGATTCCCCCTATCTGATTCCCAGCCTCTGAATCCCCGTGTCTGATTTCCTGCCTCTGATTCCCCGCCTCTGATTCCCCATCTCTGATTCACCGCCTCTGATTCCCCATCTCTGATTCCCCACCTCTGATTCCCCGTGTCTGATTCCCTGCCTCTGATTCCCCGCCTCTGAATCCCAGCCTCTGATTCCCCGCCTCTGTTTCCCCGCCTCTGATTCCCCGCCTCTGATTCCCCATATCTGATTCCCTGCATCTGATTCCCCAACTCTGATTCACCGCCTCTGATTCCCAACCTCTGATTCCACACCTCTGATTCCCCATATCTGATTCCCCGCCTCTATTTCCCCATATCTGATTCCCCGCCTCTGATTCCCCAACTCTGATTCCCCGCCTCTGATTCCCCAGCTCTGATTCCCCGCCTCTGATTCCCGGCGTCCGATTCCCTGCCTCTGATTCCCCGCCTCTGATTCCCCATCTCTGATTCTCCATATCTGATTCCCCGCCTCTGAATCCCCATCTCTGATTCCCGGACTCTGATTCCCCTCCTCTGATTCCCGGCCTCTTATTCCCAGCATCTGATTCCCGGCCTCTGATTCCCGGCCTCTGATTCCCCGCTTCTGATTCTGATTCCCTGCCTCTGATTCCCCATCTCTGATTCCGCACATCTGATTCCCTGCCTCTGATTCCCCACCTCTGATTCCCCATATCTGATTCCCCGCCTCTGTTTCCCCGCCTCTGATTCCCCGCCTCTGTTTCCCTATATCTAATTCCCCACCTCTGATGCCCCAACTCTGATTCCCCGCCTCTGATTCCCCAGCTCTGATTCCCCGCCTCTGATTCCCTGCATCTGATTCCCCATATCTGATTCCCCGCCTCTGATTCCCCAGCTCTGATTCCCCGACTCTGATTCCCGGCATCCGATTCCCTGCCTCTGATTCCCCGCCTCTGATTCCCCATCTCTGATTCCCCGCCTCTGATTCCCCGTGTCTGATTCCCTGCCTTTGATTCCCCGCCTCTGATTCCCCGCCTCTGATTCCCTGCCACTGATTCCCTGCCCCTGATTCCCCACCTCTGATTCCCCACATCTGATTCCCCGCCTCTGTTTCCCCGCCTCTGATTCCCCGCCTCTGATTTCCCATATCTGATTCCCTTCCTCTGATTCCCCAACTCTGATTCCCCGCCTCTGATTCCCCAGCTCTGAATCCCCGCCTCTGATTCCCCGCGTCTGATTCCCTGCCTCTGATTCCCCGCCTTGATTCCCCATCTCTGATTCACAACCTTTGATTCCCCACCTCTGATTCCCTATATTTGATTCCCCGCCTCTGTTTCCCCGCCTCTGATTCCCCGCCTCTGATTCCCCATATCTGATTCCCCGCCTCTGATTGCCCACCTCTGATTCCCAGCCTCTGATTCGCCAGCTCTGATTCCCCGCCTCTTGATTCCCCGCATCTGATTCCCTGCCTCTGATTCCCCGCCTCTGATTCCCCATCTCTGATTCACCGCCTTTGATTCGCCACCTCTGATTCCCCATATCTGATTCCCCACCTCTGATTCCCGGCCTCTTATTCCCAGCATCTGATTCCCGGCCTCTGATTCCCGGCCTCTGATTCCCCGCTTCTGATTCTGATTCCCTGCCTCTTATTCCCCATCTCTGATTCCGCACATCTGATTCCCTGCCTCTGATTCCCCACCTCTGATTCCCCATATCTGATTCCCCGCCTCTGTTTCCCTATATCTAATTCCCCACCTCTGATGCCCCAACTCTGATTCCCCGCCTCTGATTCCCCAGCTCTGATTCCCGCCTCTGATTCCCTGCATCCGATTCCCCATATCTGATTCCCCGCCTCTGTTTCACCGCCTCTGATTCCCCGCCTCTGTTTCCCCATATCTGATTCCCGCCTCTGATTCCCAACTATGAATCCCCTCCTCTGATTCCCCAGCTCTGATTCCCGGCCTCTGATTCCCCGCTTCTGATTCTGATTCCCTGCCTCTGATTCCCCATCTCTGATTCCGCACATCTGATTCCCTGCCTCTGATTCCCCACCTCTGATTCCCCATATCTGATTCCCCGCCTCTGTTTCCCCGCCTCTGATTCCCCGCCTCTGTTTCCCAATATCTAAGTCCCCACCTCTGATTCCCCAAATCTGATTCCCCACCTCTGATTCCCCAGCTCTGATTCCCCGCCTCTGATTCCCCGCATCTGATTCCCTGCGTCTGATTCCAAGCCTCTGATTCCCTGCCTCTGATTCCCAACCTCTGATTCCCCACCTCTGATTCCCCATATCTACTTCCCCGCCTCTGTTTCCCCGCCTCGGATTCCCCGCCTCAGTTTCCCCATATCTGATTCCCGGCCTCTGATTCCCTGCCTCTGATTCCCCGCCTCTGATTCCCTGCCTCTGATTCCCCATCTCCGATTCCCTGCCTCTGATTCCCAACCTCTGATTCCCCACGTCTGATTCCCCATATCTGATTCCCCGCCTCTGTTTCCCCGCCTCTGATTCCCCGCCTCTGATTCCCAACTCTGATTCCCCGCCTCTGATTCCCCAGCTCTGATTCCCCATGTTTGATTCCCTGCCTCTGATTCCCTGCCCTGATTCCCCATCTCTGTTTCACCGCCTTTGATTCGCCACCTCTGATTCCACATATCTGATTCCCCGCCTCTGTTTCCCCGACTCTGATTCCCTTCCTCTGATTCCCAACCTCTGATTCCACACCTCTGATTCCCCATATCTGATTCCCCGCCTCTATTTCCCCATATCTGAATCCCCGCCTCTGATTCCCCAACTCTGATTCCCCGCCTCTGATTCCCCAGCTCTGATTCCCCGACTCTGATTCCCGGCGTCCGATTCCCTGCCTCTGATTCCCCGCCTCTGATTCCCCATCTCTGATTGCCCGCCTCTGATTCCCCGTGTCTGATTCCCTGCCTCTGATTCCCCGCCTCTGATTCCCCGCCTCTGATTCCCTGACACTGAATCCCTGCCCCTGATTCCCCACCTCTGATTCCCCATATCTGATTACCCGCCTCTGTTTCCCCGCCTTTGATTCCCCGCCTCTGATTCCCCATATCTGATTCCCCGCCTCTGATTCCCCAACTCTGATTCCCCGCCTCTGATTCCCCAGCTCTGAATCCCCGCCTCTGATTCCCCGTGTCTGATTCCCTGCCTCTGATTCCCCGCCTTGATTCCCCATCTCTGATTCACAACCTCTGATTCCCCACCTCTGATTCCCTATATTTGATTCCCCGCCTCTGATTCCCCGCCTCTGATTCCCCATATCTGATTCCCCGCCTCTGATTGCCCACCTCTGATTCCCCGCCTCTGATTCGCCAGCTCTGATTCCCCGCCTCTGATTCCCCGCATCTGATTCCCTGCCTCTGATTCCCCGCCTCTGATTCCCCATCTCTGATTCACCGCCTTTGATTCGCCACCTCTGATTCCCCATATCTGATTCCCCACCTCTGTTTCCCGGCCTCTGATTCCCCGCCTCTGATTCTCCATATATCATTCCCCGCCTCTGAATCCCCATCTCTGATTCCCGGACTCTGATTCCCCACCTCTGATTCCCGGCCTCTTATTCCCAGCATCTGATTCCCGGCCTCTGATTCCCCGCCTCTGATTCCCCGCCTCTGATTCCCTGCCTCTGATTCCCCATCTCCGATTCCCTGCCTCTGATTCCCAACCTCTGATTCCCCACCTCTGATTCCCCATATCTGATTCCCCGCCTCTGTTTCCCCGCCTCTGATTCCCCGCCTCTGATTCCCAACTCTGATTCCCCGCCTCTGATTCCCCAGCTCTGATTCCCCGTGTTTGATTCCCTGCCTCTGATTCCCTGCCTGATTCCCCATCTCTGTTTCACCGCCTTTGATTCGCCACCTCTGATTCCACATATCTGATTCCCTGCCTCTGATTCCCCGCCTCTGATTCCAGGCCTCTGATTCCCATCATCTGATTCCGGCCTCTGATTCCCGGCCTCTGATTCCCTGCTTCTGATTCTGATTCCCTGCCTCTGATTCCCCATCTCTGATTCCGCACATCTGATTCCCTGCCTCTGATTCCCCACCTCTGATTCCCCATATCTGATTCCCCGCCTCTGTTTCCCCGCCTCTGATTCCCCACCTCTGTTTCCCAATATCTAAGTCCCCACCTCTGATTCCCCAAATCTGATTCCCCACCTCTGATTCCCCAGCTCTGATTCCCCGCCTCTGATTTCCCGCATCTGATTCCCTGCATCTGATTCCAAGCCTCTGATTCCCTGCCTCTGATTCCCAACCACTGATTCCCCACCTCTGATTCCCCATATCTGATTCCCCGCCTCTGTTTCCCCGCCTCGGATTCCCCACCTCAGTTTCCCCATATCTGATTCCCGGCCTCTGATTCCCAACCTCTGATTCCCCACCTCTGATTCCCCATATCTGATTCCCCGCCTCTGATTCCCCGCCTCTGATTCCCCATCTCTGATTCACCGCCTTTGATTCGCCACCTCTGATTCCCCATATCTGATTCCCCGCCTCTGTTTCCCCGCCTCTGATTCCCCGCCTCTGATTCTCCATATCTCATTCCCCGCCTCTGAATCCCCATCTCTGATTCCCGGACTCTGATTCCCCTCCTCTGATTCCCGGCCTCTTATTCCCAGCATCTGATTCCCGGCCTCTGATTCCCGGCCTCTGATTCCCCGCTTCTGATTCCCTGCCTCTGATTCCCCATCTCTGATTCCGCACATCTGATTCCCTGCCTCTGATTCCCCACCTCTGATTCCCCATATCTGATTCCCGGACTCTGATTCCCCTCCTCTGATTCCCGGCCTCTTATTCCCAGCATCTGATTCCCGGCCTCTGATTCCCGGCCTCTGATTCCCCGCCTCTGTTTCCCCGACTCTGATTCCCTTCCTCTGATTCCCAACCTCTGATTCCCCGCCTCTGATTCCCCATCTCTGATTCCCCGCCTCTGATTCCCCGTGTCTGATTCCCTGCCTCTGATTCCCCGCCTCTGATTCCCCGCCTCTGATTCCCTGACACTGAATCCCTGCCCCTGATTCCCCACCTCTGATTCCCCGTGTCTGATTCCCTGCCTCTGATTCCCCGCCTCTGATTCCCCGCCTCTGATTCCCTGACACTGAATCCCTGCCCCTGATTCCCCACCTCTTATTCCCCATATCTGATTCCCCGCCTCTGTTTCCCCGCCTCTGATTCCCCGCCTCTGATTCCCCATATCTTATTCCCTGCCTCTGATTCCCCAACTCTGATTCCCCGCCTCTGATTCCCAAGCTCTGATTCCCCGCCTCTGATTCCCCGTGTCTGATTCCCTGCCTCTGATTCCCCGCCTTGATTCCCCATCTCTGATTCACAACCTCTGATTCCCCACCTCTGATTCCCTATATTTGATTCCCCGCCTCTGTTTTCCCGCCTCTGATTCCCCGCCTTTGATTCCCCATATCTGATTCCCCGCCTCTGATTGCCCACCTCTGATTCCCCGCCTCTGATTCGCCAGCTCTGATTCCCCGCCTCTGATTCCCCGCATCAGATTCCCTGCCTCTGATTCCCCGCCTCTGATTCCCCATCTCTGATTCACCGCCTTTGATTCGCCACCTCTGATTCCCCATATCTGATTCCCCACCTCTGTTTCCCGGCCTCTGATTCCCCGCCTCTGATTCTCCATATCTCATTCCCCGCCTCTGAATCCCCATCTCTGATTCCCGGACTCTGATTCCCCACCTCTGATTCCCGGCCTCTTATTCCCAGCATCTGATTCCCGGCCTCTGATTCCCGGCCTCTGATTCCCCGCTTCTTATTCTGATTCCCTGCCTCTGATTCCCCATCTCTGATTCAGCACATCTGAATCCCTGCCTCTGATTCCCCACCTCTGATTCCTCATATCTGATTCCCCGCCTCTGTTTCCCCGCCTCTGATTCCCCGCCTCTGTTTCCCTATATCTAATTCCCCACCTCTGATGCCCCAACTCTGATTCCCCGCCTCTGATTCCCAAGCTCTTGATTCCCCGCCTCTGATTCCCCGCATCCGATTCCCCATATCTGATACTCCGCCTCTGTTTCCCCGCCTCTGATTCCCCGCCTCTGTTTCCCCATATCTGATTCCCCGCCTCTGATTCCCAACTATGATTCCCCGCCTCTGATTCCCCAGCTCTGATTCCCTGCGTCTGATTCCCTGCGTTCTATTCCCTGCCTCTGATTCCCCACCTGTGATTCCCCATCACTGATTCACCACCTCTGATTCCCCACCTCTGATTCCCCATATCTAATTCCCCGCCTCTGTTTGCCCGCCTCTGATTCCCCGCCTCTGTTTCCCCATATCTGATTCCCCGTCTCTGAATCCCCAACTCTGATTCCCTGCCTCTGATTCCCCAGCTCTGATTCCCCGCCTTTGATTCCCCCCGTCTGATTCCCAGCCTCTGAATCCCCGTGTCTGATTTCCTGCCTCTGATTCCCCGCCTCTGATTCCCCATCTCTGATTCCTCTGATTCCCCACATCTGATTCCCCATCTCTGATTCCGCACATCCGATTCCCTGCCTCTGATTCCCCAACTCTGATTCCCCACCTCTGATTCCTCAGCTCTGATTCCCCGCCTCAGATTCCCCGCGTCTGATTCCCTGCCTCTGATTCCCCACCTCTGATTCCCCATCTCTGATTCCCCACCTCTGATTCCCCGTGTCTGATTCCCTGCCTCTGATTCCCCGCCTCTGAATCCCAGCCTCTGATTTCCCATATCTGATTCCCCGCCTCTGATTCCCTGCCTCTGATTCCCCGTGTCTGATTCCCTGCCTCTGATTCCCCGCCTCTGAATCCCAGCCTCTGATTCCCCGCCTCTGTTTCCCCGCCTCTGATTCCCCGCCTCTGATTCCCCATATCTGATTCCATGCCTCTGATTCCCCAACTCTGATTCACCGCCTCTGATTCCCCAGCTCTGAATCCCCGCCTCTGATTCCCCGCGTCTGATTCCCTGCCTCTGATTCCCCGCCTTGATTCCCCATCTCTGATTCCCCACCTCCGATTCCCCATATCTGATTCCCTGCCTCTGTTTCCCCGCCTCTGATTCCCCACCTCTGTTTCCCCATATATGATTCCCCGCCTCTGATTCCCCAACTCTAATACCCCGCCTCTGATTCCCCAGCTCTGATTCCCCGCCTCTGATTCCCCGCATCTGATTTCCTGCCTCTGATTCCCCGCCTCTGATTCCAGGCCTCTGATTCCCAGCATCTGATTCCGGCCTCTGATTCCCGGCCTCTGATTCCCTGCTTCTGATTCTGATTCCCTGCCTCTGATTCCCCATCTCTGATTCCGCACATCTGATTCCCAACCTCGGATTCCCCACCTCTGATTCCCCATATCTGATTCCCCGCCTCTGTTTCCCCGCCTCTGATTCCCCGCCTCTGATTCCCAACTCTGATTCCCCGCCTCTGATTCCCCAGCTCTGATTCCCCGTGTTTGATTCCCTGCCTCTGATTCCCTGCCCTGATTCCCCATCTCTGTTTCACCGCCTTTGATTCGCCACCTCTGATTCCCCATATCTGATTCCCCGACTCTGATTCCACGCCTCTGATTCCCAACCTCTGATTCCACACCTCTGATTCCCCATATCTGATTCCCCGCCTCTATTTCCCCATATCTGATTCCCCGCCTCTGATTCCCCAGCTCTGATTCCCCGACTCTGATTCCCGGAGTCCGATTCCCTGCCTCTGATTCCCCGCCTCTGATTCCCCATCTCTGATTCCCCGCCTCCGATTCCCCGTGTCTGATTCCCTGCCTCTGATTCCCCGCCTCTGATTCCCCGCCTCTGATTCCCTGCCACTGATTCCCTGCCCCTGATTCCCCAATTCTCATTCCCCATATCTGATTCCCCGCCTCTGTTTCCCCGCCTCTGATTCCCCGCCTCTGAATCCCCATATCTGATTCCCTGCCTCTGATTCCCCAACTCTGATTCACCGCCTCTGATTCCCCAGCTCTGAATCCCCGCCTCTGATTCCCCGCGTCTGATTCCCTGCCTCTGATTCCCCGCCTTGATTCCCCATCTCTGATTCACAACCTCTGATTCCCCACCTCTGATTCCCTATATTTGATTCCCCGACTCTGTTTCCCCGCCTCTGATTCGCAACCTCTAATTCCCCACCTCTGATTCCCCATATCTGATTCCCCGCCTCTGTTACCCTGCCTCTGATTCCCGGCCTCTGCTTCCCCATATCTGATTCCCCTCCTCTGATTCCCCAACACTGATTCCCCGCCTCTGATTCCCCAGCTCTGAATCCCCGCCTTTTATTCCCGGCCTCTGATTCCCTGCCACTGATTCCCCGCCCCTGATTCCCCACCTCTGATTCCCCATATCTGATTCCCCGCCTCTGTTTCCCCAGCTCTGATTTCCCACCTCTGATTCCCCAGCTCTGATTCCCTGCCACTGATTCCCCGCCCCTGATTCCCCACCTCTGATTTCCCATATCTGATTCCCCGCCTCTGTTTCCCCAGCTCTGATTCCCTGCCTCTGATTCCCTGCCCTGATTCCCCATCTCTGTTTCACCGCCTTTGATTCGCCACCTCTGATTCCCCATATCTGATTCCCCGCCTCTGTTTCCCCGCCTCTGATTCCCTGCCTCTGATTCCCAACCTCTGATTCCACACCTCTGATTCCCCATATCTGATTCCCCGCCTCTATTTCCCCATATCTGATTCCCCGCCACTGATTCCCCAACTCTGATTCCCCGCCTCTGATTCCCCAGCTCTGATTCCCCGCCTCTGATTCCCGGCGTCCGATTCCCTGCCTCTGATTCCCTGCCTCTGATTCCCCATCTCTGATTCTCCATATCTGATTCCCCGCCTCTGAATCCCCATCTCTGATTCCCGGACTCTAATTCCCCTCCTCTGATTCCCGGCCTCTTATTCCCAGCATCTGATTCCCGGCCTCTGATTCCCGGCCTCTGATTCCCCGCTTCTGATTCTGATTCCCTGCCTCTGATTCCCCATCTCTGATTCCGCACATCTGATTCCCTGCCTCTGATTCCCCACCTCTGATTCCCCATATCTGATTCCCCGCCTCTGTTTCCCCGCCTCTGATTCCCCGCCTCTGTTTCCCTATATCTAATTCCCCACCTCTGATGCCCCAACTCTGATTCCCCGCCTCTGATTCCCCAGCTCTGATTCCCCGCCTCTGATTCCCTGCATCTGATTCCCCATATCTGATTCCCCGCCTCTGATTCCCCAGCTCTGATTCCCCGACTCTGATTCCCGGCATCCGATTCCCTGCCTCTGATTCCCCGCCTCTGATTCCCCATCTCTGATTCCCCGCCTCGGATTCCCCGTGTCTGATTCCCTGCCTTTGATTCCCCGCCTCTGATTCCCCGCCTCTGATTCCCTGCCACTGATTCCCTGCCCCTGATTCCCCACCTCTGATTCCCCACATCTGATTCCCCGCCTCTGTTTCCCCGCCTCTGATTCCCCGCCTCTGATTTCCCATATCTGATTCCCTTCCTCTGATTCCCCAACTCTGATTCCCCGCCTCTGATTCCCCAGCTCTGAATCCCCGCCTCTGATTCCCCGCGTCTGATTCCCTGCCTCTGATTCCCCGCCTTGATTCCCCATCTCTGATTCACAACCTTTGATTCCCCACCTCTGATTCCCTATATTTGATTCCCCGCCTCTGTTTCCACGCCTCTGATTCCCCGCCTCTGATTCCCCATATCTGATTCCCCGCCTCTGATTGCCCACCTCTGATTCCCAGCCTCTGATTCGCCAGCTCTGATTCCCCGCCTCTGATTCCCCGCATCTGATTCCCTGCCTCTGATTCCCCGCCTCTGATTCCCCATCTCTGATTCACCGCCTTTGATTCGCCACCTCTGATTCCCCATATCTGATTCCCCACCTCTGATTCCCGGCCTCTTATTCCCAGCATCTGATTCCCGGCCTCTGATTCCTGGCCTCTGATTCCCCGCTTCTGATTCTGATTCCCTGCCTCTTATTCGCCATCTCTGATTCCGCACATCTGATTCCCTGGCTCTGATTCCCCACCTCTGATTCCCCATATCTGATTCCCCGCCTCTGTTTCCCCGCCTCTGATTCCCGGCCTCTTATTCCCAGCATCTGATTCCCGGCCTCTGATTCCCGGCCTCTGATTCCCCGCTTCTGATTCTGATTCCCTGCCTCTTATTCCCCATCTCTGATTCCGCACATCTGATTCCCTGCCTCTGATTCCCCACCTCTGATTCCCCATATCTGATTCCCCGCCTCTGTTTCCCCGCCTCTGATTCCCCGCCTCTGTTTCCCTATATCTAATTCCCCACCTCTGATGCCCCAACTCTGATTCCCCGCCTCTGATTCCCCAGCTCTGATTCCCGCCTCTGATTCCCTGCATCCGATTCCCCATATCTGATTCCCCGCCTCTGTTTCACCGCCTCTGATTCCCCGCCTCTGTTTCCCCATATCTGATTCCCGCCTCTGATTCCCAACTATGAATCCCCTCCTCTGATTCCCCAGCTCTGATTCCCTGCCTCTGATTCCCCGCGTTCTATTCCCTGCCTCTGATTCCCCGCCTGTGATTCCCCATCACTGATTCACCACCTCTGATTCCCTACCTCTGATTCCCCATATCTAATTCCCCGCCTCTGTTTGCCCGCCTCTGATTCCCCGCCTCTGTTTCCCCATATCTGATTCCCCGCCTCTGAATCCCCAACTCTGATTCCCTGCCTCAGATTCCCCAGCTCTGATTCCCCGCCTTTGATTCCCCCATCTGATTCCCAGCCTCTGAATCCCCGTGTCTGATTTCCTGCCTCTGATTCCCCGCCTCTGATTCCCCATCTCTGATTCCCCACCTCTGATTCCCCATATCTGATTCCCTGCCTCTGTTTCCCCGCCTCTGATTCCCCGCGTCTGTTTCCCAATATCTAAGTCCCCACCTCTGATTCCCCAAATCTGATTCCCCACCTCTGATTCCCCAGCTCTGATTCCCCGCCTCTGATTCCCCGCATCTGATTCCCTGCGTCTGATTCCAAGCCTCTGATTCCCTGCCTCTGAATCCCAACCTCTGATTCCCCACCTCTGATTCCCCATATCTACTTCCCCGCCTCTGTTTCCCCGCCTCGGATTCCCCGCCTCAGTTTCCCCATATCTGATTCCCGGCCTCTGATTCCCCGCCTCTGATTCCCCGCCTCTGATTCCCTGCCTCTGATTCCCCATCTCCGATTCCCTGCCTCTGATTCCCAACCTCTGATTCCCCACGTCTGATTCCCCATATCTGATTCCCCGCCTCTGTTTCCCCGCCTCTGATTCCCCGCCTCTGATTCCCAACTCTGATTCCCCGCCTCTGATTCCCCAGCTCTGATTCCCCGTGTTTGATTCCCTGCCTCTGATTCCCTGCCCTGATTCCCCATCTCTGTTTCACCGCCTTTGATTCGCCACCTCTGATTCCACATATCTGATTCCCCGCCTCTGTTTCCCCGACTCTGATTCCCTTCCTCTGATTCCCAACCTCTGATTCCACACCTCTGATTCCCCATATCTGATTCCCCGCCTCTATTTCCCCATATCTGAATCCCCGCCTCTGATTCCCCAACTCTGATTCCCCGCCTCTGATTCCCCAGCTCTGATTCCCCGCCTCTGATTCCCCGCCTCTGATTCCCTGCCTCTGATTCCCCGCCTCTGATTCCAGGCCTCTGATTCCCAGCATCTGATTCCGGCCTCTGATTCCCGGCCTCTGATTCCCTGCTTCTGATTCTGATTCCCTGCCTCTGATTCCCCATCTCTGATTCCGCACATCTGATTCCCCGCCTCTGTTTCCCCGCCTCTGATTCCCCGCCTCTGTTTCCCAATATCTAAGTCCCCACCTCTGATTCCCCAAATCTGATTCCCCACCTCTGATTCCCCAGCTCTGATTCCCCGACTCTGATTCCCGGCGTCCGATTCCCTGCCTCTGATTCCCCACCTCTGATTCCCCATCTCTGATTCCCCGCCTCTGATTCCCCGTGTCTGATTCCCTGCCACTGATTCCCCGCCTCTGATTCCCCGCCTCTGATTCCCTGACACTGAATCCCTGCCCCTGATTCCCCACCTCTGATTCCCCATATCTGATTACCCGCCTCTGTTTCCCCGCCTCTGATTCCCCGCCTCTGATTCCCCAACTCTGATTCCCCGCCTCTGATTCCCCAGCTCTGAATCCCCCCCTCTGATTCCCCGTGTCTGATTCCCTGCCTCTGATTCCCCGCATTGATTCCCCATCTCTGATTCACAACCTCTGATTCCCCACCTCTGATTCCCTATATTTGATTCCCCGCCTCTGATTCCCCGGCTCTGATTCCCCATATCTGATTCCCCGCCTCTGATTGCCCACCTCTGATTCCCCGCCTCTGATTCGCCAGCTCTGATTCCCCGCCTCTGATTCCCCGCATCTGATTCCCTGCCTCTGATTCCCCGCCTCTGATTCTCCATCTCTGATTCACCGCCTTTGATTCGCCACCTCTGATTCCCCATATCTGATTCACCACCTCTGTTTCCCGGCCTCTGATTCCCCGCCTCTGATTCTCCATATCTCATTCCCCGCCTCTGAATCCCCATCTCTGATTCCCGGACTCTGATTCCCCACCTCTGATTCCCGGCCTCTTATTCCCAGCATCTGATTCCCGGCCTCTGATTCCCGGCCTCTGATTCCCCGCTTCTGATTCTGATTCCCTGCCTCTGATTCCCCATCTCTGATTCAGCACATCTGAATCCCTGCCTCTGATTCCCCACCTCTGATTCCTCATATCTGATTCCCCGCCTCTGTTTCCCCGCCTCTGATTCCCCGCCTCTGTTTTCCTATATCTAATTCCCCACCTCTGATGCCCCAACTCTGATTCCCCGCCTCTGAATCCCCAGCTCTGATTCCCCGCCTCTGATTCCCCGCATCCGATTCCCCATATCTGATTCCCCGCCTCTGTTTCCCCGCCTCTGATTCCCCGCCTCTGTTTCCCCATATCTGATTCCCCGCCTCTGATTCCCAACTATGATTCCCCGCCTCTGATTCCCCAGCTCTGATTCCCTGCGTCTGATTCCCTGCGTTCTATTCCCTGCCTCTGATTCCCCACCTGTGATTCCCCATCACTGATTCACCACCTCTGATTCCCCACCTCTGATTCCCCATATCTAATTCCCCGCCTCTGTTTGCCCGCCTCTGATTCCCCGCCTCTGTTTCCCCATATCTGATTCCCCGTCTCTGAATCCCCAACTCTGATTCCCTGCCTCTGATTCCCCAGCTCTGATTCCCCGCCTTTGATTCCCCCCGTCTGATTCCCAGCCTCTGAATCCCCGTGTCTGATTTCCTGCCTCTGATTCCCCGCCTCTGATTCCCCATCTCTGATTCCTCTGATTCCCCACATCTGATTCCCCATCTCTGATTCCGCACATCCGATTCCCTGCCTCTGATTCCCCAACTCTGATTCCCCACCTCTGATTCCCCAGCTCTGATTCCCCGCCTCAGATTCCCCGCGTCTGATTCCCTGCCTCTGATTCCCCGCCTCTGATTCCCCATCTCTGATTCCCCACCTCTGATTCCCCGTGTCTGATTCCCTGCCTCTGATTCCCCGCCTCTGAATCCCAGCCTCTGATTCCCCATATCTGATTCCCCGCCTCTGATTCCCCGCCTCTGATTCCCCGCGTCTGTTTCCCAATATCTAAGTCCCCACCTCTGATTCCCCAAATCTGATTCCCCACCTCTGATTCCCCAGCTCTGATTCCCCGCCTCTGATTCCCCGCATCTGATTCCCTGCGTCTGATTCCAAGCCTCTGATTCCCTGCCTCTGATTCCCAACCTCTGATTCCCCACCTCTGATTCCCCATATCTACTTCCCCGCCTCTGTTTCCCCGCCTCGGATTCCCCGCCTCAGTTTCCCCATATCTGATTCCCGGCCTCTGATTCCCCGCCTCTGATTCCCCGCCTCTGATTCCCTGCCTCTGATTCCCCATCTCCGATTCCCTGCCTCTGATTCCCAACCTCTGATTCCCCACGTCTGATTCCCCATATCTGATTCCCCGCCTCTGTTTCCCCGCCTCTGATTCCCCGCCTCTGATTCCCAACTCTGATTCCCCGCCTCTGATTCCCCAGCTCTGATTCCCCGTGTTTGATTCCATGCCTCTGATTCGCTGCCCTGATTCCCCATCTCTGTTTCACCGCCTTTGATTCGCCACCTCTGATTCCACATATCTGATTCCCCGCCTCTGTTTCCCCGACTCTGATTCCCTTCCTCTGATTCCCAACCTCTGATTCCACACCTCTGATTCCCCATATCTGATTCCCCGCCTCTATTTCCCCATATCTGAATCCCCGCCTCTGATTCCCCAACTCTGATTCCCCGCCTCTGATTCCCCAGCTCTGATTCCCCGCCTCTGATTCCCCGCATCTGATTCCCTGCCTCTGATTCCCCGCCTCTGATTCCAGGCCTCTGATTCCCAGCATCTGATTCCGGCCTCTGATTCCCGGCCTCTGATTCCCTGCTTCTGATTCTGATTCCCTGCCTCTGATTCCCCATCTCTGATTCCGCACATCTGATTCCCCGCCTCTGTTTCCCCGCCTCTGATTCCCCGCCTCTGTTTCCCAATATCTAAGTCCCCACCTCTGATTCCCCAAATCTGATTCCCCACCTCTGATTCCCCAGCTCTGATTCCCCGACTCTGATTCCCGGCGTCCGATTCCCTGCCTCTGATTCCCCACCTCTGATTCCCCATCTCTGATTCCCCGCCTCTGATTCCCCGTGTCTGATTCCCTGCCACTGATTCCCCGCCTCTGATTCCCCGCCTCTGATTCCCTGACACTGAATCCCTGCCCCTGATTCCCCACCTCTGATTCCCCATATCTGATTACCCGCCTCTGTTTCCCCGCCTCTGATTCCCCGCCTCGGATTCCCCATATCTGATTCCCTGCCTCTGATTCCCCAACTCTGATTCCCCGCCTCTGATTCCCCAGCTCTGAATCCCCCCCTCTGATTCCCCGTGTCTGATTCCCTGCCTCTGATTCCCCGCATTGATTCCCCATCTCTGATTCACAACCTCTGATTCCCCACCTCTGATTCCCTATATTTGATTCCCCTCCTCTGATTCCCCGCCTCTGATTCCCCATATCTGATTCCCCGCCTCTGATTGCCCACCTCTGATTCCCCGCCTCTGATTCGCCAGCTCTGATTCCCCGCCTCTGATTCCCCGCATCTGATTCCCTGCCTCTGATTCCCCGCCTCTGATTCCCCATCTCTGATTCACCGCCTTTGATTCGCCACCTCTGATTCCCCATATCTGATTCACCACCTCTGTTTCCCGGCCTCTGATTCCCCGCCTCTGATTCTCCATATCTCATTCCCCGCCTCTGAATCCCCATCTCTGATTCCCGGACTCTGATTCCCCACCTCTGATTCCCGGCCTCTTATTCCCAGCATCTGATTCCCGGCCTCTGATTCCCGGCCTCTGATTCCCCGCTTCTGATTCTGATTCCCTGCCTCTGATTCCCCATCTCTGATTCAGCACATCTGAATCCCTGCCTCTGATTCCCCACCTCTGATTCCTCATATCTGATTCCCCGCCTCTGTTTCCCCGCCTCTGATTCCCCGCCTCTGTTTCCCTATATCTAATTCCCCACCTCTGATGCCCCAACTCTGATTCCCCGCCTCTGATTCCCCAGCTCTGATTCCCCGCCTCTGATTCCCCTCATCCGATTCCCCATATCTGATTCCCCGCCTCTGTTTCCCCGCCTCTGATTCCCCGCCTCTGTTTCCCCATATCTGATTCCCCGCCTCTGATTCCCAACTATGATTCCCCGCCTCTGATTCCCCAGCTCTGATTCCCTGCGTCTGATTCCCTGCGTTCTATTCCCTGCCTCTGATTCCGCACCTGTGATTCCCCATCACTGATTCACCACCTCTGATTCCCCACCTCTGATTCCCCATATCTAATTCCCCGCCTCTGTTTGCCCGCCTCTGATTCCCCGCCTCTGTTTCCCCATATCTGATTCCCCGTCTCTGAATCCCCAACTCTGATTCCCTGCCTCTGATTCCCCAGCTCTGATTCCCCGCCTTTGATTCCCCCCGTCTGATTCCCAGCCTCTGAATCCCCGTGTCTGATTTCCTGCCTCTGATTCCCCGCCTCTGATTCCCCATCTCTGATTCCTCTGATTCCCCACATCTGATTCCCCATCTCTGATTCCGCACATCCGATTCCCTGCCTCTGATTCCCCAACTCTGATTCCCCACCTCTGATTCCCCAGCTCTGATTCCCCGTGTCTGATTCCCTGCCTCTGATTCCCCGCCTCTGAATCCCAGCCTCTGATTCCCCATATCTGATTCCCCGCCTCTGATTCCCTGCCTCTGATTCCCCAGCTCTGATTCCCCGCCTTTGATTCCCTCCGTCTGATTCCCAGCCTCTGAATCCCCGTGTCTGATTTCCTGCCTCTGATTCCCCGCCTCTGATTCCCCATCTCTGATTCACCGCCTCTGATTCCCCATCTCTGATTCCCCACCTCTGATTCCACGTGTCTGATTCCCTGCCTCTGATTCCCCGCCTCTGAATCCCAGCCTCTGATTCCCCATATCTGATTCCCCGCCTCTGATTCCCTGCCTCTGATTCCCCAGCACTGATTCCCCGCCTTTGATTCCCCCCGTCTGATTCCCAGCCTCTGAATCCCCGTGTCTGATTTCCTGCCTCTGATTCCCCGCCTCTGATTCCCCATCTCTGATTCACCGCCTCTGATTCCCCATCTCTGATTCCCCACCTCTGATCCCCCATATCTGATTCCCTGCCTCTGTTTCCCCGCCTCTGATTCCCCACCTCTGTTTCCCCATATCTGATTCCCCGCCTCTGATTCCCCAACTCTAATACCCCGCCTCTGATTCCCCAGCTCTGATTCCCCGCCTCTGATTCCCCGCATCTGATTCCCTGCCTCTGATTCCCCGCCTCTGATTCCAGGCCTCTGATTCCCAGCATCTGATTCCGGCCTCTGATTCCCGGCCTCTGATTCCCTGCTTCTGATTCTGATTCCCTGCCTCTGATTCCCCATCTCTGATTCCGCACATCTGATTCCCAACCTCGGATTCCCCACCTCTGATTCCCCATATCTGATTCCCCGCCTCTGTTTCCCCGCCTCTGATTCCCCGCCTCTGATTCCCAACTCTTATTCCCCGCCTCTGATTCCCCAGCTCTGATTCCCCGTGTTTGATTCCCTGCCTCTGATTCCCTGCCCTGATTCCCCATCTCTGTTTCACCGCCTTTGATTCGCCACCTCTGATTCCCCATATCTGATTCCCCGCGTCTGATTCCCTGCCTGTGATTCCCCGCCTCTGATTCCCCATCTGTGATTCACAACCTCTGATGCCCCACCTCTGATTCCCCATATCTGATTCCCCGCCTCTGTTTCCCCGCCTCTGATTCCCCGCCTCTGATTCCCCATATCTGATTCCCCGCCTCTGATTGCCCACCTCTGATTCCCCGCGTCTGATACCCTGCCTCTGATTCCCCGCCTCTGATTCCCCATCTCTGATTCACCACCTCTGATTCCCGGCCTCTGATTCCCCATCTCTGATTCCGCACATCCGATTCCCTGCCTATGATTCCCCACCTCTGATTCCCCGCCTCTGATTCCCCATATCTGATTCCCTGCCTCTGTTTCCCCGCCTCTGATTTCCTACCTCTGTTTCCCCATATCTGATTCCCCGCCTCTGATTCCCCAACTCTAATACCCCGCCTCTGATTCCCCAGCTCTGATTCCCCGCCTCTGATTCCCCGCATCTGAATCCCTGCCTCTGATTCCCCGCCTCTGATTCCAGGCCTCTGATTCCCATCATCTGATTCCGGCCTCTGATTCCCGGCCTCTGATTCCCTGCTTCTGATTCTGATTCCCTGCCTCTGATTCCCCATCTCTGATTCCGCACATCTGATTCCCTGCCTCTGATTCCCCACCTCTGATTCCCCATATCTGATTCCCCGCCTCTGTTTCCCAATATCTAAGTCCCCACCTCTGATTCCCCAAATCTGATTCCCCACCTCTGAATCCCCAGCTCTGATTCCCCACCTCTGATTCCCCGCATCTGATTCCCTGCATCTGATTCCAAGCCTCTGATTCCCTGCCTCTGATTCCCAACCTCTGATTCCCCAACTCTGATTCCCCATATCTGATTCCCCGCCTCTGTTTCCCCGCCTCGGATTCCCCGCCTCAGTTTCCCCATATCTGATTCCCGGCCTCTGATTCCCCGCCTCTGATTCCCCGCCTCTGATTCCCTGCCTCTGATTCCCCATCTCCGATTCCCTGCCTCTGATTCCCAACCTCTGATTCCCCACCTCTGATTCCCCATATCTGATTCCCCGCCTCTGTTTCCCCGCCTCTGATTCCCCGCCTCTGATTCCCAACTCTGATTCCCCGCCTCTGATTCCCCAGCTCTGATTCCCCGTGTTTGATTCCCTGCCTCTGATTCCCTGCCTGATTCCCCATCACTGTTTCACCGCCTTTGATTCGCCACCTCTGATTCCACATATCTGATTCCCTGCCTCTGATTCCCCGCCTCTGATTCCAGGCCTCTGATTCCCATCATCTGATTCCGGCCTCTGATTCCCGGCCTCTGATTCCCTGCTTCTGATTCTGATTCCCTGCCTCTGATTCCCCATCTCTGATTCCGCACATCTGATTCCCTGCCTCTGATTCCCCACCTCTGATTCCCCATATCTGATTCCCCGCCTCTGTTTCCCCGCCTCTGATTCCCCGCCTCTGTTTCCCAATATCTAAGTCCCCACCTCTGATTCCCCAAATCTGATTCCCCACCTCTGATTCCCCAGCTCTGATTCCCCGCCTCTGATTCCCCGCATCTGATTCCCTGCATCTGATTCCAAGCCTCTGATTCCCTGCCTCTGATTCCCAACCTCTGATTCCCCACCTCTGATTCCCCATATCTGATTCCCCGCCTCTGTTTCCCCGCCTCGGATTCCCCGCCTCAGTTTCCCCATATCTGATTCCCGGCCTCTGATTCCCCGTCTCTGATTCCCCGCCTCTGATTCCCTGCCTCTGATTCCCCATCTCCGATTCCCTGCCTCTGATTCCCAACCTCTGATTCCCCACCTCTGATTCCCCATATCTGATTCCCCGCCTCTGTTTCCCCGCCTCTGATTCCCCGCCTCTGATTCCCAACTCTGATTCCCCGCCTCTGATTCCCCAGCTCTGATTCCCCGTGTTTGATTCCCTGCCTCTGATTCCCTGCCCTGATTCCCCATCTCTGTTTCACCGCCTTTGATTCGCAACCTCTGATTCCACATATCTGATTCCCCGCCTCTGTTTCCCCGACTCTGATTCCCTTCCTCTGATTCCCAACCTCTGATTCCCCGCCTCTGATTCCCCGCCTCTGATTCCCCGTGTCTGATTCCCTGCCTCTGATTCCCCGCCTCTGATTCCCCGCCTCTGATTCCCTGACACTGAATCCCTGCCCCTGATTCCCCACCTCTGATTCCCCGTGTCTGATTCCCTGCCTCTGATTCCCCGCCTCTGATTCCCCGCCTCTGATTCCCTGACACTGAATCCCTGCCCCTGATTCCCCACCTCTGATTCCCCATATCTGATTCCCCGCCTCTGTTTCCCCGCCTCTGATTCCCCGCCTCTCATTCCCAATATCTTATTCCCTGCCTCTGATTCCCCAACTCTGATTCCCCGCCTCTGAATCCCCAGCTCTGAATCCCCGCCTCTGATTCCCCGTGTCTGATTCCCTGCATCTGATTCCCCGCCTTGATTCCCCATCTCTGATTCACAACCTCTGATTCCCCACCTCTGATTCCCTATATTTGATTCCCCGCCTCTATTTCCCCGCCTCTGATTCCCCGCCTCTGATTCCCCATATCTGATTCCCCGCCTCTGATTGCCCACCTCCGATTCCCCACCTCTGATTCCCCATATCTGATTCCCCGCCTCTGTTTCTCCGCCTCTGATTCCCCGCCTCTGATTCCCAACTCTTATTCCCCGCCTCTGATTCCCCATCTCTGATTCCCCGTGTTTGATTCCCTGCCTCTGATTCCCTGCCCTGATTCCCCATCTCTGTTTCACCGCCTTTGATTCGCCACCTCTGATTCCCCATATCTGATTCCCCGCGTCTGATTCCCTGCCTCTGATTCCCCGCCTCTGATTCCCCATCTGTGATTCACAACCTCTGATGCCCCACCTCTGATTCCCCATATCTGATTCCCCGCCTCTGTTTCCCCGCCTCTGATTCCCCGCCTCTGATTCCCCATATCTGATTCCCCGCCTCTGATTGCCCACCTCTGATTCCCCGCGTCTGATACCCTGCCTCTGATTCCCCGCCTCTGATTCCCCACCTCTGATTCACCACCTCTGATTCCCGGCCTCTGATTCCCCATCTCTGATTCCGCACATCCGATTCCCTGCCTATGATTCCCCACCTCTGATTCTCCGCCTCTGATTCCCCATATCTGATTCCCTGCCTCTGTTTCCCCGCCTCTGATTTCCTACCTCTGTTTCCCCATATCTGATTCCCCGCCTCTGATTCCCCAACTCTAATACCCCGCCTCTGATACCCCAGCTCTGATTCCCCGCCTCTGATTCCCCGCATCTGAATCCCTGCCTCTGATTCCCCGCCTCTGATTCCAGGCCTCTGATTCCCATCATCTGATTCCGGCCTCTGATTCCCGGCCTCTGATTCCCTGCTTCTGATTCTGATTCCCTGCCTCTGATTCCCCATCTCTGATTCCGCACATCTGATTCCCTGCCTCTGATTCCCCACCTCTGATTCCCCATATCTGATTCACCGCCTCTGTTTCCCCGCCTCTGATTCCCCGCCTCTGTTTCCCAATATCTAAGTCCCCACCTCTGATTCCCCAAATCTGATTCCCCACCTCTGATTCCCCAGCTCTGATTCCCCACCTCTGATTCCCCGCATCTGATTCCCTGCATCTGATTCCAAGCCTCTGATTCCCTGCCTCTGATTCCCAACCTCTGATTCCCCAACTCTGATTCCCCATATCTGATTCCCCGCCTCTGTTTCCCCGCCTCGGTTTCCCCGCCTCAGTTTCCCCATATCTGATTCCCGGCCTCTGATTCCCCGCCTCTGATTCCCCGCCTCTGATTCCATGCCTCTGATTCCCCATCTCCGATTCCCTGCCTCTGATTCCCAACCTCTGATTCCCCACCTCTGATTCCCCATATCTGATTCCCCGCCTCTGTTTCCCCGCCTCTGATTCCCCGCCTCTGATTCCCAACTCTGATTCCCCGCCTCTGATTCCCCAGCTCTGATTCCCCGTGTTTGATTCCCTGCCTCTGATTCCCTGCCTGATTCCCCATCACTGTTTCACCGCCTTTGATTCGCCACCTCTGATTCCACATATCTGATTCCCTGCCTCTGATTCCCCGCCTCTGATTCCAGGCCTCTGATTCCCATCATCTGATTCCGGCCTCTGATTCCCGGCCTCTGATTCCCTGCTTCTGATTCTGATTCCCTGCCTCTGATTCCCCATCTCTGATTCCGCACATCTGATTCCCTGCCTCTGATTCCCCACCTCTGATTCCCCATATCTGATTCCCCGCCTCTGTTTCCCCGCCTCTGATTCCCCGCCTCTGTTTCCCAATATCTAAGTCCCCACCTCTGATTCCCCAAATCTGATTCCCCACCTCTGATTCCCCAGCTCTGATTCCCCGCCTCTGATTCCCCGCATCTGATTCCCTGCATCTGATTCCAAGCCTCTGATTCCCTGCCTCTGATTCCCAACCTCTGATTCCCCACCTCTGATTCCCCATATCTGATTCCCCGCCTCTGTTTCCCCGCCTCTGATTCCCCGCCTCTGATTCCCAACTCTGATTCCCCGCCTCTGATTCCCCAGCTCTGATTCCCCGTGTTTGATTCCCTGCCTCTGATTCCCTGCCCTGATTCCCCATCTCTGTTTCACCGCCTTTGATTCGCCACCTCTGATTCCCCATATCTGATTCCCCGACTCTGATTCCCTGCCTCTGATTCCCAACCTCTGATTCCACACCTCTGATTCCCCATATCTGATTCCCCGCCTCTTTTTCCCCATATCTGATTCCCCGCCTCTGATTCCCCAGCTCTGATTCCCCGACTCTGATTCCCGGAGTCCGATTCCCTGCCTCTGATTCCCCGCCTCTGATTCCCCATCTCTGATTCCCCGCCTCCGATTCCCCGTGTCTGATTCCCTGCCTCTGATTCCCCGCCTCTGATTCCCCGCCTCTGATTCCCTGCCACTGATTCCCTGCCCCTGATTCCCCAATTCTGATTCCCCATATCTGATTCCCCGCCTCTGTTTCCCCGCCTCTGATTCCCCGCCTCTGAATCCCCATATCTGATTCCCTGCCTCTGATTCCCCAACTCTGATTCACAACCTCTGATTCCCCACCTCTGATTCCCTATATTTGATTCCCCGACTCTGTTTCCCCGCCTCTGATTCGCAACCTCTAATTCCCCACCTCTGATTCCCCATATCTGATTCCCCGCCTCTGTTACACTGCCTCTGATTCCCGGCCTCTGCTTCCCCATATCTGATTCCCCTCCTCTGATTCACCAACTCTGATTCCCCGCCTCTGATTCCCCAGCTCTGATTCCCCGCCTTTTACTCCCGGCCTCTGATTCCCTGCCACTGATTCCCCGCCCCTGATTCCCCACCTCTGATTCCCCATATCTGATTCCCCGCCTCTGTTTCCCCAGCTCTGATTTCCCACCTCTGATTCCCCAGCTCTGATTCCCTGCCACTGATTCCCCGCCCCTGATTCCCCACCTCTAATTTCCCATATCTGATTCCCCGCCTCTGTTTCCCCAGCTCTGATTCCCTGCCTCTGATTCCCTGCCCTGATTCCCCATCTCTGTTTCACCGCCTTTGATTCGCCACCTCTGATTCCCCATATCTGATTCCCCGCCTCTGTTTCCCCGCCTCTGATTCCCTGCCTCTGATTCCCAACCTCTGATTCCACACCTCTGATTCCCCATATCTGATTCCCCGCCTCTATTTCCCCATATCTGATTCCCCGCCTCTGATTCCCCAACTCTGATTCCCCGCCTCTGATTCCCCAGCTCTGATTCACCGCCTCTGATTCCCGGCGTCCGATTCCCTGCCTCTGATTCCCCGCCTCTGATTCCCCATCTCTGATTCTCCATATCTGATTCCCCGCCTCTGAATCCCCATCTCTGATTCCCGGACTCTGATTCCCCTCCTCTGATTCCCGGCCTCTTATTCCCAGCATCTGATTCCCGGCCTCTGATTCCCGGCCTCTGATTTCCCGCTTCTGATTCTGATTCCCTGCCTCTGATTCCCCATCTCTGATTCCGCACATCTGATTCCCTGCCTCTGATTCCCCACCTCTGATTCCCCATATCTGATTCCCCGCCTCTGTTTCCCCGCCTCTGATTCCCCGCCTCTGTTTCCCTATATCTAATTCCCCACCTCTGATGCCCCAACTCTGATTCCCCGCCTCTGATTCCCCAGCTCTGATTCCCCGCCTCTGATTCCCTGCATCCGATTCCCCATATCTGATTCCCCGCCTCTGATTCCCCAGCTCTGATTCCCCGACTCTGATTCCCGGCATCCGATTCCCTGCCTCTGATTCCCCGCCTCTGATTCCCCATCTCTGATTCCCCGCCTCTGATTCACCGTGTCTGATTCCCTGCCTTTGATTCCCCGCCTCTGATTCCCCGCCTCTGATTTCCCATATCTGATTCCCTTCCTCTGATTCCCTAACTCTGATTCCCCGCCTCTGATTCCCCAGCTCTGAATCCCCGCCTCTGATTCCCCGCGTCTGATTCCCTGCCTCTGATTCCCCGCCTTGATTCCCCATCTCTGATTCACAACCTCTGATTCCCCACCTCTGATTCCCTATATTTGATTCCCCGCCTCTGTTTCCCCGCCTCTGATTCCCCGCCTCTGATTCCCCGCATCTGATTTCCTGCCTCTGATTCCCCGCCTCTGATTCCAGGCCTCTGATTCCCAGCATCTGATTCCGGCCTCTGATTCCCGGCCTCTGATTCCCTGCTTCTGATTCTGATTCCCTGCCTCTGATTCCCCATCTCTGATTCCGCACATCTGATTCCCAACCTCGGATTCCCCACCTCTGATTCCCCATATCTGATTCCCCGCCTCTGTTTCCCTGCCTCTGATTCCCCGCCTCTGATTCCCAACTCTGATTCCCCGCCTCTGATTCCCCAGCTCTGATTCCCCGTGTTTGATTCCCTGCCTCTGATTCCCTGCCCTGATTCCCCATCTCTGTTTCACCGCCTTTGATTCGCCACCTCTGATTCCCCATATCTGATTCCCCGACTCTGATTCCCTGCCTCTGATTCCCAACCTCTGATTCCACACCTCTGATTCCCCATATCTGATTCCCCGCCTCTTTTTCCCCATATCTGATTCCCCGCCTCTGATTCCCCAGCTCTGATTCCCCGACTCTGATTCCCGGAGTCCGATTCCCTGCCTCTGATTCCCCGCCTCTGATTCCCCATCTCTGATTCCCCGCCTCCGATTCCCCGTGTCTGATTCCCTGCCTCTGATTCCCCGCCTCTGATTCCCCGCCTCTGATTCCCTGCCACTGATTCCCTGCCCCTGATTCCCCAATTCTGATTCCCCATATCTGATTCCCCGCCTCTGTTTCCCCGCCTCTGATTCCCCGCCTCTGAATCCCCATATCTGATTCCCTGCCTCTGATTCCCCAACTCTGATTCACAACCTCTGATTCCCCACCTCTGATTCCCTATATTTGATTCCCCGACTCTGTTTCCCCGCCTCTGATTCGCAACCTCTAATTCCCCACCTCTGATTCCCCATATCTGATTCCCCGCCTCTGTTACCCTGCCTCTGATTCCCGGCCTCTGCTTCCCCATATCTGATTCCCCTCCTCTGATTCACCAACTCTGATTCCCCGCCTCTGATTCCCCAGCTCTGATTCCCCGCCTTTTACTCCCGGCCTCTGATTCCCTGCCACTGATTCCCCGCCCCTGATTCCCCACCTCTGATTCCCCATATCTGATTCCCCGCCTCTGTTTCCCCAGCTCTGATTTCCCACCTCTGATTCCCCAGCTCTGATTCCCTGCCACTGATTCCCCGCCCCTGATTCCCCACCTCTAATTTCCCATATCTGATTCCCCGCCTCTGTTTCCCCAGCTCTGATTCCCTGCCTCTGATTCCCTGCCCTGATTCCCCATCTCTGTTTCACCGCCTTTGATTCGCCACCTCTGATTCCCCATATCTGATTCCCCGCCTCTGTTTCCCCGCCTCTGATTCCCTGCCTCTGATTCCCAACCTCTGATTCCACACCTCTGATTCCCCATATCTGATTCCCCGCCTCTATTTCCCCATATCTGATTCCCCGCCTCTGATTCCCCAACTCTGATTCCCCGCCTCTGATTCCCCAGCTCTGATTCACCGCCTCTGATTCCCGGCGTCCGATTCCCTGCCTCTGATTCCCCGCCTCTGATTCCCCATCTCTGATTCTCCATATCTGATTCCCCGCCTCTGAATCCCCATCTCTGATTCCCGGACTCTGATTCCCCTCCTCTGATTCCCGGCCTCTTATTCCCAGCATCTGATTCCCGGCCTCTGATTCCCGGCCTCTGATTCCCCGCTTCTGATTCTGATTCCCTGCCTCTTATTCCCCATCTCTGATTCCGCACATCTGATTCCCTGCCTCTGATTCCCCACCTCTGATTCCCCATATCTGATTCCCCGCCTCTGTTTCCCCGCCTCTGATTCCCGGCCTCTTATTCCCAGCATCTGATTCCCGGCCTCTGATTCCCGGCCTCTGATTCCCCGCTTCTGATTCTGATTCCCTGCCTCTTATTCCCCATCTCTGATTCCGCACATCTGATTCCCTGCCTCTGATTCCCCACCTCTGATTCCCCATATCTGATTCCCCGCCTCTGTTTCCCCGCCTCTGATTCCCCGCCTCTGTTTCCCTATATCTAATTCCCCACCTCTGATGCCCCAACTCTGATTCCCCGCCTCTGATTCCCCAGCTCTGATTCCCCGCCTCTGATTCCCTGCATCCGATTCCCCATATCTGATTCCCCGCCTCTGTTTCACCGCCTCTGATTCCCCGCCTCTGTTTCCCCATATCTGATTCCCGCCTCTGATTCCCAACTATGAATCCCCTCCTCTGATTCCCCAGCTCTGATTCCCTGCCTCTGATTCCCCGCGTTCTATTCCCTGCCTCTGATTCCCCACCTGTGATTCCCCATCACTGATTCCCCACCTCTGATTCCCCATATCTAATTCCCCGCCTCTGTTTGCCCGCCTCTGATTCCCCGCCTCTGTTTCCCCATATCTGATTCCCCGTCTCTGAATCCCCAACTCTGATTCCCTGCCTCTGATTCCCCAGCTCTGATTCCCCGCCTTTGATTCCCCCCGTCTGATTCCCAGCCTCTGAATCCCCGTGTCTGATTTCCTGCCTCTGATTCCCTGCCTCTGATTCCCCATCTCTGATTCCTCTGATTCCCCACATCTGATTCCCAATCTCTGATTCCGCACATCCGATTCCCTGCCTCTGATACCCCAACTCTGATTCCCCACCTCTGATTCCCCAGCTCTGATTCCCCGCCTCAGATTCCCCGCGTCTGATTCCCTGCCTCTGATTCCCCGCCTCTGATTCCCCATCTCTGATTCCCCACCTCTGATTCCCCGTGTCTGATTCCCTGCCTCTGATTCCCCGCCTCTGAATCCCAGCCTCTGATTTCCCATATCTGATTCCCCGCCTCTGATTCCCTGCCTCTGATTCCCCAGCTCTGATTCCCCGCCTTTGATTTCCCCCATCTGATTCCCAGCCTCTGAATCCCCGTGTCTGATTTCCTGCCTCTGATTCCCCGCCTCTGATTCCCCATCTCTGATTCACCGCCTCTGATTCCCCATCTCTGATTCCCCACCTCTGATTCCCCGTGTCTGATTCCCTGCCTCTGATTCCCCGCCTCTGAATCCCAGCCTCTGATTCCCTGCCTCTGTTTCCCCGCCTCTGATTCCCCGCATCTGATTCCCCATATCTGATTCCCTGCCTCTGATTCCCCAACTCTGATTCACCGCCTCTGATTCCCCAGCTCTGAATCCCCGCCTCTGATTCCCCGCGTCTGATTCCCTGCCTCTCATTCCCCGCCTTGATTCCCCATCACTGATTCCCCACCTCTGATTCCCCATATCTGATTCCCTGCCTCTGTTTCCCCGCCTCTGATTCCCCACCTCTGTTTCCCCATATCTGATTCCCCGCCTCTGATTCCCCAACTCTAATACCCCGCCTCTGATTCCCCAGCTCTGATTCCCCGCCTCTGATTCCCCGCATCTGATTTCCTGCCTCTGATTCCCCGCCTCTGATTCCAGGCCTCTGATTCCCAGCATCTGATTCCGGCCTCTGATTCCCGGCCTCTGATTCCCTGCTTCTGATTCTGATTCCCTGCCTCTGATTCCCCATCTCTGATTCCGCACATCTGATTCCCAACCTCGGATTCCCCACCTCTGATTCCCCATATCTGATTCCCCGCCTCTGTTTCCCCGCCTCTGATTCCCTGCCTCTGATTCCCAACTCTGATTCCCCGCCTCTGATTCCCCAGCTCTGATTCCCCGTGTTTGATTCCCTGCCTCTGATTCCCTGCCCTGATTCCCCATCTCTGTTTCACCACCTTTGATTCGCCACCTCTGATTCCCCATATCTGATTCCCCGACTCTGATTCCCTGCCTCTGATTCCCAACCTCTGATTCCACACCTCTGATTCCCCATATCTGATTCCCCGCCTCTTTTTCCCCATATCTGATTCCCCGCCTCTGATTCCCCAGCTCTGATTCCCCGACTCTGATTCCCGGAGTCCGATTCCCTGCCTCTGATTCCCCGCCTCTGATTCCCCATCTCTGATTCCCCGCCTCCGATTCCCCGTGTCTGATTCCCTGCCTCTGATTCCCCGCCTCTGATTCCCCGCCTCTGATTCCCTGCCACTGATTCCCTGCCCCTGATTCCCCAATTCTGATTCCCCATATCTGATTCCCCGCCTCTGTTTCCCCGCCTCTGATTCCCCGCCTCTGAATCCCCATATCTGATTCCCTGCCTCTGATTCCCCAACTCTGATTCACAACCTCTGATTCCCCACCTCTGATTCCCTATATTTGATTCCCCGACTCTGTTTCCCCGCCTCTGATTCGCAACCTCTAATTCCCCACCTCTGATTCCCCATATCTGATTCCCCGCCTCTGTTACCCTGCCTCTGATTCCCGGCCTCTGCTTCCCCATATCTGATTCCCCTCCTCTGATTCACCAACTCTGATTCCCCGCCTCTGATTCCCCAGCTCTGATTCCCCGCCTTTTATTCCCGGCCTCTGATTCCCTGCCACTGATTCCCCGCCCCTGATTCCCCACCTCTGATTCCCCATATCTGATTCCCCGCCTCTGTTTCCCCAGCTCTGATTTCCCACCTCTGATTCCCCAGCTCTGATTCCCTGCCACTGATTCCCCGCCCCTGATTCCCCACCTCTGATTTCCCATATCTGATTCCCCGCCTCTGTTTCCCCAGCTCTGATTCCCTGCCTCTGATTCCCTGCCCTGATTCCCCATCTCAGTTTCACCGCCTTTGATTCGCCACCTCTGATTCCCCATATCTGATTCCCCGCCTCTGTTACCCCGCCTCTGATTCCCTGCCTCTGATTCCCAACCTCTGATTCCACACCTCTGATTCCCCATATCTGATTCCCCGCCTCTATTTCCCCATATCTGATTCCCCGCCTCTGATTCCCCAACTCTGATTCCCCGCCTCTGATTCCCCAGCTCTGATTCCCCGCCTCTGATTCCCGGCGTCCGATTCCCTGCCTCTGATTCCCCGCCTCTGATTCCCCATCTCTGATTCTCCATATCTGATTCCCCGCCTCTGAATCCCCATCTCTGATTCCCGGACTCTGATTCCCCTCCTCTGATTCCCGGCCTCTTATTCCCAGCATCTGATTCCCGGCCTCTGATTCCCGGCCTCTGATTTCCCGCTTCTGATTCTGATTCCCTGCCTCTGATTCCCCATCTCTGATTCCGCACATCTGATTCCCTGCCTCTGATTCCCCACCTCTGATTCCCCATATCTGATTCCCCGCCTCTGTTTCCCCGCCTCTGATTCCCCGCCTCTGTTTCCCTATATCTAATTCCCCACCTCTGATGCCCCAACTCTGATTCCCAGCCTCTGATTCCCCAGCTCTGATTCCCCGCCTCTGATTCCCTGCATCCGATTCCCCATATCTGATTCCCCGCCTCTGATTCCCCAGCTCTGATTCCCCGCCTCTTTTTCCCCATATCTGATTCCCCGCCTCTGATTCCCCAGCTCTGATTCCCCGACTCTGATTCCCGGAGTCCGATTCCCTGCCTCTGATTCCCCGCCTCTGATGCCCCAACTCTGATTCCCCGCCTCTGATTCCCCAGCTCTGATTCCCCGCCTCTGATTCCCCGCATCCGATTCCCCATATCTGATTCCCCGCCTCTGTTTCCCCGCCTCTGATTCCCCGCCTCTGTTTCCCCATATCTGATTCCCCGCCTCTGATTCCCAACTATGATTCCCCGCCTCTGATTCCCCAGCTCTGATTCCCTGCGTCTGATTCCCTGCGTTCTATTCCCTGCCTCTGATTCCCCACCTGTGATTCCCCATCACTGATTCACCACCTCTGATTCCCCACCTCTGATTCCCCATATCTAATTCCCCGCCTCTGTTTGCCCGCCTCTGATTCCCCGCCTCTGTTTCACCATATCTGATTCCCCGTCTCTGAATCCCCAACTCTGATTCCCTGCCTCTGATTCCCCAGCTCTGATTCCCCGCCTTTGATTCCCCCCGTCTGATTCCCAGCCTCTGAATCCCCGTGTCTGATTTCCTGCCTCTGATTCCCCGCCTCTGATTCCCCATCTCTGATTCCTCTGATTCCCCACATCTGATTCCCCATCTCTGATTCCGCACATCCGATTCCCTGCCTCTGATTCCCCAACTCTGATTCCCCACCTCTGATTCCCCAGCTCTGATTCCCCGCCTCAGATTCCCCGCGTCTGATTCCCTGCCTCTGATTCCCCGCCTCTGATTCCCCATCTCTGATTCCCCACCTCTGATTCCCCGTGTCTGATTCCCTGCCTCTGATTCCCCGCCTCTGAATCCCAGCCTCTGATTTCCCATATCTGATTCCCCGCCTCTGATTCCCTGCCTCTGATTCCCCAGCTCTGATTCCCCGCCTTTGATTCCCCCCATCTGATTCCCAGCCTCTGAATCCCCGTGTCTGATTTCCTGCCTCTGATTCCCCGCATCTGATTCCCCATCTCTGATTCACCGCCTCTGATTCCCCATCTCTGATTCCCCACCTCTGATTCCCCGTGTCTGATTCCCTGCCTCTGATTCCCCGCCTCTGAATCCCAGCCTCTGATTCCCCGCCTCTGTTTCCCCGCCTCTGATTCCCCGCATCTGATTCCCCATATCTGATTCCCTGCCTCTGATTCCCCAACTCTGATTCACCGCCTCTGATTCCCCAGCTCTGAATCCCCGCCTCTGATTCCCCGCGTCTGATTCCCTGCCTCTCATTCCCCGCCTTGATTCCCCATCTCTGATTCCCCACCTCTGATTCCCCATATCTGATTCCCTACCTCTGTTTCCCCGCCTCTGATTCCCCACCTCTGTTTCCCCATATCTGATTCCCCGCCTCTGATTCCCCAACTCTAATACCCCGCCTCTGATTCCCCAGCTCTGATTCCCCGCCTCTGATTCCCCGCATCTTATTTCCTGCCTCTGATTCCCCGCCTCTGATTCCAGGCCTCTGATTCCCAGCATCTGATTCCGGCCTCTGATTCCCGGCCTCTGATTCCCTGCTTCTGATTCTGATTCCCTGCCTCTGATTCCCCATCTCTGATTCCGCACATCTGATTCCCAACCTCGGATTCCCCACCTCTGATTCCCCATATCTGATTCCCCGCCTCTGTTTCCCCGCCTCTGATTCCCCGCCTCTGATTCCCAACTCTGATTCCCCGCCTCTGATTCCCCAGCTCTTATTCCCCGTGTTTGATTCCCTGCCTCTGATTCCCTGCCCTGATTCCCCATCTCTGTTTCACCGCCTTTGATTCGCCACCTCTGATTCCCCATATCTGATTCCCCGACTCTGATTCCCTGCCTCTGATTCCCAACCTCTGATTCCACACCTCTGATTCCCCATATCTGATTCCCCGCCTCTTTTTCCCCATATCTGATTCCCCGCCTCTGATTCCCCAGCTCTGATTCCCCGACTCTGATTCCCGGAGTCCGATTCCCTGCCTCTGATTCCCCGCCTCTGATTCCCCATCTCTGATTCCCCGCCTCCGATTCCCCGTGTCTGATTCCCTGCCTCTGATTCCCCGCCTCTGATTCCCCGCCTCTGATTCCCTGCCACTGATTCCCTGCCCCTGATTCCCCAATTCTGATTCCCCATATCTGATTCCCCGCCTCTGTTTCCCCGCCTCTGATTCCCCGCCTCTGAATCCCCATATCTGATTCCCTGCCTCTGATTCCCCAACTCTGATTCACAACCTCTGATTCCCCACCTCTGATTCCCTATATTTGATTCCCCGACTCTGTTTCCCCGCCTCTGATTCGCAACCTCTAATTCCCCACCTCTGATTCCCCATATCTGATTCCCCGCCTCTGTTACCCTGCCTCTGATTCCCGGCCTCTGCTTCCCCATATCTGATTCCCCTCCTCTGATTCACCAACTCTGATTCCCCGCCTCTGATTCCCCAGCTCTGATTCCCCGCCTTTTACTCCCGGCCTCTGATTCCCTGCCACTGATTCCCCGCCCCTGATTCCCCACCTCTGATTCCCCATATCTGATTCCCCGCCTCTGTTTCCCCAGCTCTGATTTCCCACCTCTGATTCCCCAGCTCTGATTCCCTGCCACTGATTCCCCGCCCCTGATTCCCCACCTCTAATTTCCCATATCTGATTCCCCGCCTCTGTTTCCCCAGCTCTGATTCCCTGCCTCTGATTCCCTGCCCTGATTCCCCATCTCTGTTTCACCGCCTTTGATTCGCCACCTCTGATTCCCCATATCTGATTCCCCGCCTCTGTTTCCCCGCCTCTGATTCCCTGCCTCTGATTCCCAACCTCTGATTCCACACCTCTGATTCCCCATATCTGATTCCCCGCCTCTATTTCCCCATATCTGATTCCCCGCCTCTGATTCCCCAACTCTGATTCCCCACCTCTGATTCCCCAGCTCTGATTCCCCGCCTCTGATTCCCGGCGTCCGATTCCCTGCCTCTGATTCCCCGCCTCTGATTCCCCATCTCTGATTCTCCATATCTGATTCCCCGCCTCTGAATCCCCATCTCTGATTCCCGGACTCTGATTCCCCTCCTCTGATTCCCGGCCTCTTATTCCCAGCATCTGATTCCCGGCCTCTGATTCCCGGCCTCTGATTTCCCGCTTCTGATTCTGATTCCCTGCCTCTGATTCCCCATCTCTGATTCCGCACATCTGATTCCCTGCCTCTGATTCCCCACCTCTGATTCCCCATATCTGATTCCCCGCCTCTGTTTCCCCGCCTCTGATTCCCCGCCTCTGTTTCCCTATATCTAATTCCCCACCTCTGATGCCCCAACTCTGATTCCCCGCCTCTGATTCCCCAGCTCTGATTCCCCGCCTCTGATTCCCTGCATCCGATTCCCCATATCTGATTCCCCGCCTCTGATTCCCCAGCTCTGATTCCCCGACTCTGATTCCCGGCATCCGATTCCCTGCCTCTGATTCCCCGCCTCTGATTCCCCATCTCTGATTCCCCGCCTCTGATTCACCGTGTCTGATTCCCTGCCTTTGATTCCCCGCCTCTGATTCCCCGCCTCTGATTTCCCATATCTGATTCCCTTCCTCTGATTCCCTAACTCTGATTCCCCGCCTCTGATTCCCCAGCTCTGAATCCCCGCCTCTGATTCCCCGCGTCTGATTCCCTGCCTCTGATTCCCCGCCTTGATTCCCCATCTCTGATTCACAACCTCTGATTCCCCACCTCTGATTCCCTATATTTGATTCCCCGCCTCTGTTTCCCCGCCTCTGATTCCCCGCCTCTGATTCCCCATATCTGATTCCCCGCCTCTGATTGCCCACCTCTGATTCCCAGCCTCTGATTCGCCAGCTCTGATTCCCCGCCTCTGATTCCCCGCATCTGATTCCCTTCCTCTGATTCCTCGCCTCTGATTCCCCATCTCTGATTCACCGCCTTTGATTCGCCACCTCTGATTCCCCATATCTGATTCCCCACCTCTGATTCCCGGCCTCTTATTCCCAGCATCTGATTCCCGGCCTCTGATTCCCGGCCTCTGATTCCCCGCTTCTGATTCTGATTCCCTGCCTCTTATTCCCCATCTCTGATTCCGCACATCTGATTCCCTGCCTCTGATTCCCCACCTCTGATTCCCCATATCTGATTCCCCGCCTCTGTTTCCCCACCTCTGATTCCCGGCCTCTTATTCCCAGCATCTGATTCCCGGCCTCTGATTCCCGGCCTCTGATTCCCCGCTTCTGATTCTGATTCCCTGCCTCTTATTCCCCATCTCTGATTCCGCACATCTGATTCCCTGCCTCTGATTCCCCACCTCTGATTCCCCATATCTGATTCCCCGCCTCTGTTTCCCCGCCTCTGATTCCCCGCCTCTGTTTCCCTATATCTAATTCCCCACCTCTGATGCCCCAACTCTGATTCCCCGCCTCTGATTCCCCAGCTCTGATTCCCCGCCTCTGATTCCCTGCATCCGATTCCCCATATCTGATTCCCCGCCTCTGTTTCACCGCCTCTGATTCCCCGCCTCTGTTTCCCCATATCTGATTCCCGCCTCTGATTCCCAACTATGAATCCCCTCCTCTGATTCCCCAGCTCTGATTCCCTGCCTCTGATTCCCCGCGTTCTATTCCCTGCCTCTGATTCCCCACCTGTGATTCCCCATCACTGATTCCCCACCTCTGATTCCCCATATCTAATTCCCCGCCTCTGTTTGCCCGCCTCTGATTCCCCGCCTCTGTTTCCCCATATCTGATTCCCCGTCTCTGAATCCCCAACTCTGATTCCCTGCCTCTGATTCCCCAGCTCTGATTCCCCGCCTTTGATTCCCCCCGTCTGATTCCCAGCCTCTGAATCCCCGTGTCTGATTTCCTGCCTCTGATTCCCCGCCTCTGATTCCCCATCTCTGATTCCTCTGATTCCCCACATCTGATTCCCCATCTCTGATTCCGCACATCCGATTCCCTGCCTCTGATTCCCCAACTCTGATTCCCCACCTCTGATTCCCCAGCTCTGATTCCCCGCCTCAGATTCCCCGCGTCTGATTCCCTGCCTCTGATTCCCCGCCTCTGATTCCCCATCTCTGATTCCCCACCTCTGATTCCCCGTGTCTGATTCCCTGCCTCTGATTCCCCGCCTCTGAATCCCAGCCTCTGATTTCCCATATCTGATTCCCCGCCTCTGATTCCCTGCCTCTGATTCCCCAGCTCTGATTCCCCGCCTTTGATTTCCCCCATCTGATTCCCAGCCTCTGAATCCCCGTGTCTGATTTCCTGCCTCTGATTCCCCGCCTCTGATTCCCCATCTCTGATTCACCGCCTCTGATTCCCCATCTCTGATTCCCCACCTCTGATTCCCCGTGTCTGATTCCCTGCCTCTGATTCCCCGCCTCTGAATCCCAGCCTCTGATTCCCCGCCTCTGTTTCCCCGCCTCTGATTCCCCGCATCTGATTCCCCATATCTGATTCCCTGCCTCTGATTCCCCAACTCTGATTCACCGCCTCTGATTCCCCAGCTCTGAATCCCCGCCTCTGATTCCCCGCGTCTGATTCCCTGCCTCTCATTCCCCGCCTTGATTCCCCATCTCTGATTCCCCACCTCTGATTCCCCATATCTGATTCCCTGCCTCTGTTTCCCCGCCTCTGATTCCCCACCTCTGTTTCCCCATATCTGATTCCCCGCCTCTGATTCCCCAACTCTAATACCCCGCCTCTGATTCCCCAGCTCTGATTCCCCGCCTCTGATTCCCCGCATCTGATTTCCTGCCTCTGATTCCCCGCCTCTGATTCCAGGCCTCTGATTCCCAGCATCTGATTCCGGCCTCTGATTCCCGGCCTCTGATTCCCTGCTTCTGATTCTGATTCCCTGCCTCTGATTCCCCATCTCTGATTCCGCACATCTGATTCCCAACCTCGGATTCCCCACCTCTGATTCCCCATATCTGATTCCCCGCCTCTGTTTCCCCGCCTCTGATTCCCCGCCTCTGATTCCCAACTCTGATTCCCCGCCTCTGATTCCCCAGCTCTGATTCCCCGTGTTTGATTCCCTGCCTCTGATTCCCTGCCCTGATTCCCCACCTCTGTTTCACCACCTTTGATTCGCCACCTCTGATTCCCCATATCTGATTCCCCGACTCTGATTCCCTGCCTCTGATTCCCAACCTCTGATTCCACACCTCTGATTCCCCATATCTGATTCCCCGCCTCTTTTTCCCCATATCTGATTCCCCGCCTCTGATTCCCCAGCTCTGATTCCCCGACTCTGATTCCCGGAGTCCGATTCCCTGCCTCTGATTCCCCGCCTCTGATTCCCCATCTCTGATTCCCCGCCTCCGATTCCCCGTGTCTGATTCCCTGCCTCTGATTCCCCGCCTCTGATTCCCCGCCTCTGATTCCCTGCCACTGATTCCCTGCCCCTGATTCCCCAATTCTGATTCCCCATATCTGATTCCCCGCCTCTGTTTCCCCGCCTCTGATTCCCCGCCTCTGAATCCCCATATCTGATTCCCTGCCTCTGATTCCCCAACTCTGATTCACAACCTCTGATTCCCCACCTCTGATTCCCTATATTTGATTCCCCGACTCTGTTTCCCCGCCTCTGATTCGCAACCTCTAATTCCCCACCTCTGATTCCCCATATCTGATTCCCCGCCTCTGTTACCCTGCCTCTGATTCCCGGCCTCTGCTTCCCCATATCTGATTCCCCTCCTCTGATTCACCAACTCTGATTCCCCGCCTCTGATTCCCCAGCTCTGATTCCCCGCCTTTTATTCCCGGCCTCTGATTCCCTGCCACTGATTCCCCGCCCCTGATTCCCCACCTCTGATTCCCCATATCTGATTCCCCGCCTCTGTTTCCCCAGCTCTGATTTCCCACCTCTGATTCCCCAGCTCTGATTCCCTGCCACTGATTCCCCGCCCCTGATTCCCCACCTCTGATTTCCCATATCTGATTCCCCGCCTCTGTTTCCCCAGCTCTGATTCCCTGCCTCTGATTCCCTGCCCTGATTCCCCATCTCTGTTTCACCGCCTTTGATTCGCCACCTCTGATTCCCCATATCTGATTCCCCGCCTCTGTTACCCCGCCTCTGATTCCCTGCCTCTGATTCCCAACCTCTGATTCCACACCTCTGATTCCCCATATCTGATTCCCCGCCTCTATTTCCCCATATCTGATTCCCCGCCTCTGATTCCCCAACTCTGATTCCCCGCCTCTGATTCCCCAGCTCTGATTCCCCGCCTCTGATTCCCGGCGTCCGATTCCCTGCCTCTGATTCCCCGCCTCTGATTCCCCATCTCTGATTCTCCATATCTGATTCCCCGCCTCTGAATCCCCATCTCTGATTCCCGGACTCTGATTCCCCTCCTCTGATTCCCGGCCTCTTATTCCCAGCATCTGATTCCCGGCCTCTGATTCCCGGCCTCTGATTTCCCGCTTCTGATTCTGATTCCCTGCCTCTGATTCCCCATCTCTGATTCCGCACATCTGATTCCCTGCCTCTGATTCCCCACCTCTGATTCCCCATATCTGATTCACCACCTCTGTTTCCCGGCCTCTGATTCCCCGCCTCTGATTCTCCATATCTCATTCCCCGCCTCTGAATCCCCATCTCTGATTCCCGGACTCTGATTCCCCACCTCTGATTCCCGGCCTCTTATTCCCAGCATCTGATTCCCGGCCTCTGATTCCCGGCCTCTGATTCCCCGCTTCTGATTCTGATTCCCTGCCTCTGATTCCCCATCTCTGATTCAGCACATCTGAATCCCTGCCTCTGATTCCCCACCTCTGATTCCTCATATCTGATTCCCCGCCTCTGTTTCCCCGCCTCTGATTCCCCGCCTCTGTTTCCCTATATCTAATTCCCCACCTCTGATGCCCCAACTCTGATTCCCCGCCTCTGATTCCCCAGCTCTGATTCCCCGCCTCTGATTCCCCGCATCCGATTCCCCATATCTGATTCCCCGCCTCTGTTTCCCCGCCTCTGATTCCCCGCCTCTGTTTCCCCATATCTGATTCCCCGCCTCTGATTCCCAACTATGATTCCCCGCCTCTGATTCCCCAGCTCTGATTCCCTGCGTCTGATTCCCTGCGTTCTATTCCCTGCCTCTGATTCCGCACCTGTGATTCCCCATCACTGATTCACCACCTCTGATTCCCCACCTCTGATTCCCCATATCTAATTCCCCGCCTCTGTTTGCCCGCCTCTGATTCCCCGCCTCTGTTTCCCCATATCTGATTCCCCGTCTCTGAATCCCCAACTCTGATTCCCTGCCTCTGATTCCCCAGCTCTGATTCCCCGCCTTTGATTCCCCCCGTCTGATTCCCAGCCTCTGAATCCCCGTGTCTGATTTCCTGCCTCTGATTCCCCGCCTCTGATTCCCCATCTCTGATTCCTCTGATTCCCCACATCTGATTCCCCATCTCTGATTCCGCACATCCGATTCCCTGCCTCTGATTCCCCAACTCTGATTCCCCACCTCTGATTCCCCAGCTCTGATTCCCCGTGTCTGATTCCCTGCCTCTGATTCCCCGCCTCTGAATCCCAGCCTCTGATTCCCCATATCTGATTCCCCGCCTCTGATTCCCTGCCTCTGATTCCCCAGCTCTGATTCCCCGCCTTTGATTCCCTCCGTCTGATTCCCAGCCTCTGAATCCCCGTGTCTGATTTCCTGCCTCTGATTCCCCGCCTCTGATTCCCCATCTCTGATTCACCGCCTCTGATTCCCCATCTCTGATTCCCCACCTCTGATTCCACGTGTCTGATTCCCTGCCTCTGATTCCCCGCCTCTGAATCCCAGCCTCTGATTCCCCATATCTGATTCCCCGCCTCTGATTCCCTGCCTCTGATTCCCCAGCACTGATTCCCCGCCTTTGATTCCCCCCGTCTGATTCCCAGCCTCTGAATCCCCGTGTCTGATTTCCTGCCTCTGATTCCCCGCCTCTGATTCCCCATCTCTGATTCACCGCCTCTGATTCCCCATCTCTGATTCCCCACCTCTGATCCCCCATATCTGATTCCCTGCCTCTGTTTCCCCGCCTCTGATTCCCCACCTCTGTTTCCCCATATCTGATTCCCCGCCTCTGATTCCCCAACTCTAATACACCGCCTCTGATTCCCCAGCTCTGATTCCCCGCCTCTGATTCCCCGCATCTGATTCCCTGCCTCTGATTCCCCGCCTCTGATTCCAGGCCTCTGATTCCCAGCATCTGATTCCGGCCTCTGATTCCCGGCCTCTGATTCCCTGCTTCTGATTCTGATTCCCTGCCTCTGATTCCCCATCTCTGATTCCGCACATCTGATTCCCAACCTCGGATTCCCCACCTCTGATTCCCCATATCTGATTCCCCGCCTCTGTTTCCCCGCCTCTGATTCCCCGCCTCTGATTCCCAACTCTTATTCCCCGCCTCTGATTCCCCAGCTCTGATTCCCCGTGTTTGATTCCCTGCCTCTGATTCCCTGCCCTGATTCCCCATCTCTGTTTCACCGCCTTTGATTCGCCACCTCTGATTCCCCATATCTGATTCCCCGCATCTGATTCCCTGCCTCTGATTCCCCGCCTCTGATTCCCCATCTGTGATTCACAACCTCTGATGCCCCACCTCTGATTCCCCATATCTGATTCCCCGCCTCTGTTTCCCCGCCTCTGATTCCCCGCCTCTGATTCCCCATATCTGATTCCCCGCCTCTGATTGCCCACCTCTGATTCCCCGCGTCTGATACCCTGCCTCTGATTCCCCGCCTCTGATTCCCCATCTCTGATTCACCACCTCTGATTCCCGGCCTCTGATTCCCCATCTCTGATTCCGCACATCCGATTCCCTGCCTATGATTCCCCACCTCTGATTCCCCGCCTCTGATTCCCCATATCTGATTCCCTGCCTCTGTTTCCCCGCCTCTGATTTCCTACCTCTGTTTCCCCATATCTGATTCCCCGCCTCTGATTCCCCAACTCTAATACCCCGCCTCTGATTCCCCAGCTCTGATTCCCCGCCTCTGATTCCCCGCATCTGAATCCCTGCCTCTGATTCCCCGCCTCTGATTCCAGGCCTCTGATTCCCATCATCTGATTCCGGCCTCTGATTCCCGGCCTCTGATTCCCTGCTTCTGATTCTGATTCCCTGCCTCTGATTCCCCATCTCTGATTCCGCACATCTGATTCCCTGCCTCTGATTCCCCACCTCTGATTCCCCATATCTGATTCCCCGCCTCTGTTTCCCAATATCTAAGTCCCCACCTCTGATTCCCCAAATCTGATTCCCCACCTCTGAATCCCCAGCTCTGATTCCCCACCTCTGATTCCCCGCATCTGATTCCCTGCATCTGATTCCAAGCCTCTGATTCCCTGCCTCTGATTCCCAACCTCTGATTCCCCAACTCTGATTCCCCATATCTGATTCCCCGCCTCTGTTTCCCCGCCTCGGATTCCCCGCCTCAGTTTCCCCATATCTGATTCCCGGCCTCTGATTCCCCGCCTCTGATTCCCCGCCTCTGATTCCCTGCCTCTGATTCCCCATCTCCGATTCCCTGCCTCTGATTCCCAACCTCTGATTCCCCACCTCTGATTCCCCATATCTGATTCCCCGCCTCTGTTTCCCCGCCTCTGATTCCCCGCCTCTGATTCCCAACTCTGATTCCCCGCCTCTGATTCCCCAGCTCTGATTCCCCGTGTTTGATTCCCTGCCTCTGATTCCCTGCCTGATTCCCCATCACTGTTTCACCGCCTTTGATTCGCCACCTCTGATTCCACATATCTGATTCCCTGCCTCTGATTCCCCGCCTCTGATTCCAGGCCTCTGATTCCCATCATCTGATTCCGGCCTCTGATTCCCGGCCTCTGATTCCCTGCTTCTGATTCTGATTCCCTGCCTCTGATTCCCCATCTCTGATTCCGCACATCTGATTCCCTGCCTCTGATTCCCCACCTCTGATTCCCCATATCTGATTCCCCGCCTCTGTTTCCCCGCCTCTGATTCCCCGCCTCTGTTTCCCAATATCTAAGTCCCCACCTCTGATTCCCCAAATCTGATTCCACACCTCTGATTCCCCAGCTCTGATTCCCCGCCTCTGATTCCCCGCATCTGATTCCCTGCATCTGATTCCAAGCCTCTGATTCCCTGCCTCTGATTCCCAACCTCTGATTCCCCACCTCTGATTCCCCATATCTGATTCCCCGCCTCTGTTTCCCCGCCTCGGATTCCCCGCCTCAGTTTCCCCATATCTGATTCCCGGCCTCTGATTCCCCGTCTCTGATTCCCCGCCTCTGATTCCCTGCCTCTGATTCCCCATCTCCGATTCCCTGCCTCTGATTCCCAACCTCTGATTCCCCACCTCTGATTCCCCATATCTGATTCCCCGCCTCTGTTTCCCCGCCTCTGATTCCCCGCCTCTGATTCCCAACTCTGATTCCCCGCCTCTGATTCCCCAGCTCTGATTCCCCGTGTTTGATTCCCTGCCTCTGATTCCCTGCCCTGATTCCCCATCTCTGTTTCACCGCCTTTGATTCGCAACCTCTGATTCCACATATCTGATTCCCCGCCTCTGTTTCCCCGACTCTGATTCCCTTCCTCTGATTCCCAACCTCTGATTCCCCGCCTCTGATTCCCCGCCTCTGATTCCCCGTGTCTGATTCCCTGCCTCTGATTCCCCGCCTCTGATTCCCCGCCTCTGATTCCCTGACACTGAATCCCTGCCCCTGATTCCCCACCTCTGATTCCCCGTGTCTGATTCCCTGCCTCTGATTCCCCGCCTCTGATTCCCCGCCTCTGATTCCCTGACACTGAATCCCTGCCCCTGATTCCCCACCTCTGATTCCCCATATCTGATTCCCCGCCTCTGTTTCCCCGCCTCTGATTCCCCGCCTCTCATTCCCAATATCTTATTCCCTGCCTCTGATTCCCCAACTCTGATTCCCCGCCTCTGAATCCCCAGCTCTGAATCCCCGCCTCTGATTCCCCGTGTCTGATTCCCTGCCTCTGATTCCCCGCCTTGATTCCCCATCTCTGATTCACAACCTCTGATTCCCCACCTCTGATTCCCTATATTTGATTCCCCGCCTCTATTTCCCCGCCTCTGATTCCCCGCCTCTGATTCCCCATATCTGATTCCCCGCCTCTGATTGCCCACCTCCGATTCCCCACCTCTGATTCCCCATATCTGATTCCCCGCCTCTGTTTCTCCGCCTCTGATTCCCCGCCTCTGATTCCCAACTCTTATTCCCCGCCTCTGATTCCCCATCTCTGATTCCCCGTGTTTGATTCCCTGCCTCTGATTCCCTGCCCTGATTCCCCATCTCTGTTTCACCGCCTTTGATTCGCCACCTCTGATTCCCCATATCTGATTCCCCGCGTCTGATTCCCTGCCTCTGATTCCCCGCCTCTGATTCCCCATCTGTGATTCACAACCTCTGATGCCCCACCTCTGATTCCCCATATCTGATTCCCCGCCTCTGTTTCCCCGCCTCTGATTCCCCGCCTCTGATTCCCCATATCTGATTCCCCGCCTCTGATTGCCCACCTCTGATTCCCCGCGTCTGATACCCTGCCTCTGATTCCCCGCCTCTGATTCCCCACCTCTGATTCACCACCTCTGATTCCCGGCCTCTGATTCCCCATCTCTGATTCCGCACATCCGATTCCCTGCCTATGATTCCCCACCTCTGATTCTCCGCCTCTGATTCCCCATATCTGATTCCCTGCCTCTGTTTCCCCGCCTCTGATTTCCTACCTCTGTTTCCCCATATCTGATTCCCCGCCTCTGATTCCCCAACTCTAATACCCCGCCTCTGATACCCCAGCTCTGATTCCCCGCCTCTGATTCCCCGCATCTGAATCCCTGCCTCTGATTCCCCGCCTCTGATTCCAGGCCTCTGATTCCCATCATCTGATTCCGGCCTCTGATTCCCGGCCTCTGATTCCCTGCTTCTGATTCTGATTCCCTGCCTCTGATTCCCCATCTCTGATTCCGCACATCTGATTCCCTGCCTCTGATTCCCCACCTCTGATTCCCCATATCTGATTCACCGCCTCTGTTTCCCCGCCTCTGATTCCCCGCCTCTGTTTCCCAATATCTAAGTCCCCACCTCTGATTCCCCAAATCTGATTCCCCACCTCTGATTCCCCAGCTCTGATTCCCCACCTCTGATTCCCCGCATCTGATTCCCTGCATCTGATTCCAAGCCTCTGATTCCCTGCCTCTGATTCCCAACCTCTGATTCCCCAACTCTGATTCCCCATATCTGATTCCCCGCCTCTGTTTCCCCGCCTCGGTTTCCCCGCCTCAGTTTCCCCATATCTGATTCCCGGCCTCTGATTCCCCGCCTCTGATTCCCCGCCTCTGATTCCCTGCCTCTGATTCCCCATCTCCGATTCCCTGCCTCTGATTCCCAACCTCTGATTCCCCACCTCTGATTCCCCATATCTGATTCCCCGCCTCTGTTTCCCCGCCTCTGATTCCCCGCCTCTGATTCCCAAATCTGATTCCCCGCCTCTGATTCCCCAGCTCTGATTCCCCGTGTTTGATTCCCTGCCTCTGATTCCCTGCCTGATTCCCCATCACTGTTTCACCGCCTTTGATTCGCCACCTCTGATTCCACATATCTGATTCCCTGCCTCTGATTCCCCGCCTCTGATTCCAGGCCTCTGATTCCCATCATCTGATTCCGGCCTCTGATTCCCGGCCTCTGATTCCCTGCTTCTGATTCTGATTCCCTGCCTCTGATTCCCCATCTCTGATTCCGCACATCTGATTCCCTGCCTCTGATTCCCCACCTCTGATTCCCCATATCTGATTCCCCGCCTCTGTTTCCCCGCCTCTGATTCCCCGCCTCTGTTTCCCAATATCTAAGTCCCCACCTCTGATTCCCCAAATCTGATTCCCCACCTCTGATTCCCCAGCTCTGATTCCCCGCCTCTGATTCCCCGCATCTGATTCCCTGCATCTGATTCCAAGCCTCTGATTCCCTGCCTCTGATTCCCAACCTCTGATTCCCCACCTCTGATTCCCCATATCTGATTCCCCGCCTCTGTTTCCCCGCCTCTGATTCCCCGCCTCTGATTCCCAACTCTGATTCCCCGCCTCTGATTCCCCAGCTCTGATTCCCCGTGTTTGATTCCCTGCCTCTGATTCCCTGCCCTGATTCCCCATCTCTGTTTCACCGCCTTTGATTCGCCACCTCTGATTCCCCATATCTGATTCCCCGACTCTGATTCCCTGCCTCTGATTCCCAACCTCTGATTCCACACCTCTGATTCCCCATATCTGATTCCCCGCCTCTTTTTCCCCATATCTGATTCCCCGCCTCTGATTCCCCAGCTCTGATTCCCCGACTCTGATTCCCGGAGTCCGATTCCCTGCCTCTGATTCCCCGCCTCTGATTCCCCATCTCTGATTCCCCGCCTCCGATTCCCCGTGTCTGATTCCCTGCCTCTGATTCCCCGCCTCTGATTCCCCGCCTCTGATTCCCTGCCACTGATTCCCTGCCCCTGATTCCCCAATTCTGATTCCCCATATCTGATTCCCCGCCTCTGTTTCCCCGCCTCTGATTCCCCGCCTCTGAATCCCCATATCTGATTCCCTGCCTCTGATTCCCCAACTCTGATTCACAACCTCTGATTCCCCACCTCTGATTCCCTATATTTGATTCCCCGACTCTGTTTCCCCGCCTCTGATTCGCAACCTCTAATTCCCCACCTCTGATTCCCCATATCTGATTCCCCGCCTCTGTTACCCTGCCTCTGATTCCCGGCCTCTGCTTCCCCATATCTGATTCCCCTCCTCTGATTCACCAACTCTGATTCCCCGCCTCTGATTCCCCAGCTCTGATTCCCCGCCTTTTACTCCCGGCCTCTGATTCCCTGCCACTGATTCCCCGCCCCTGATTCCCCACCTCTGATTCCCCATATCTGATTCCCCGCCTCTGTTTCCCCAGCTCTGATTTCCCACCTCTGATTCCCCAGCTCTGATTCCCTGCCACTGATTCCCCGCCCCTGATTCCCCACCTCTAATTTCCCATATCTGATTCCCCGCCTCTGTTTCCCCACCTCTGATTCCCTGCCTCTGATTCCCTGCCCTGATTCCCCATCTCTGTTTCACCGCCTTTGATTCGCCACCTCTGATTCCCCATATCTGATTCCCCGCCTCTGTTTCCCCGCCTCTGATTCCCTGCCTCTGATTCCCAACCTCTGATTCCACACCTCTGATTCCCCATATCTGATTCCCCGCCTCTATTTCCCCATATCTGATTCCCCGCCTCTGATTCCCCAACTCTGATTCCCCGCCTCTGATTCCCCAGCTCTGATTCACCGCCTCTGATTCCCGGCGTCCGATTCCCTGCCTCTGATTCCCCGCCTCTGATTCCCCATCTCTGATTCTCCATATCTGATTCCCCGCCTCTGAATCCCCATCTCTGATTCCCGGACTCTGATTCCCCTCCTCTGATTCCCGGCCTCTTATTCCCAGCATCTGATTCCCGGCCTCTGATTCCCGGCCTCTGATTTCCCGCTTCTGATTCTGATTCCCTGCCTCTGATTCCCCATCTCTGATTCCGCACATCTGATTCCCTGCCTCTGATTCCCCACCTCTGATTCCCCATATCTGATTCCCCGCCTCTGTTTCCCCGCCTCTGATTCCCCGCCTCTGTTTCCCTATATCTAATTCCCCACCTCTGATGCCCCAACTCTGATTCCCCGCCTCTGATTCCCCAGCTCTGATTCCCCGCCTCTGATTCCCTGCATCCGATTCCCCATATCTGATTCCCCGCCTCTGATTCCCCAGCTCTGATTCCCCGACTCTGATTCCCGGCATCCGATTCCCTGCCTCTGATTCCCCGCCTCTGATTCCCCATCTCTGATTCCCCGCCTCTGATTCACCGTGTCTGATTCCCTGCCTTTGATTCCCCGCCTCTGATTCCCCGCCTCTGATTTCCCATATCTGATTCCCTTCCTCTGATTCCCTAACTCTGATTCCCCGCCTCTGATTCCCCAGCTCTGAATCCCCGCCTCTGATTCCCCGCGTCTGATTCCCTGCCTCTGATTCCCCGCCTTGATTCCCCATCTCTGATTCACAACCTCTGATTCCCCACCTCTGATTCCCTATATTTGATTCCCCGCCTCTGTTTCCTCGCCTCTGATTCCCCGCCTCTGATTCCCCGCATCTGATTTCCTGCCTCTGATTCCCCGCCTCTGATTCCAGGCCTCTGATTCCCAGCATCTGATTCCGGCCTCTGATTCCCGGCCTCTGATTCCCTGCTTCTGATTCTGATTCCCTGCCTCTGATTCCCCATCTCTGATTCCGCACATCTGATTCCCAACCTCGGATTCCCCACCTCTGATTCCCCATATCTGATTCCCCGCCTCTGTTTCCCTGCCTCTGATTCCCCGCCTCTGATTCCCAACTCTGATTCCCCGCCTCTGATTCCCCAGCTCTGATTCCCCGTGTTTGATTCCCTGCCTCTGATTCCCTGCCCTGATTCCCCATCTCTGTTTCACCGCCTTTGATTCGCCACCTCTGATTCCCCATATCTGATTCCCCGACTCTGATTCCCTGCCTCTGATTCCCAACCTCTGATTCCACACCTCTGATTCCCCATATCTGATTCCCCGCCTCTTTTTCCCCATATCTGATTCCCCGCCTCTGATTCCCCAGCTCTGATTCCCCGACTCTGATTCCCGGAGTCCGATTCCCTGCCTCTGATTCCCCGCCTCTGATTCCCCATCTCTGATTCCCCGCCTCCGATTCCCCGTGTCTGATTCCCTGCCTCTGATTCCCCGCCTCTGATTCCCCGCCTCTGATTCCCTGCCACTGATTCCCTGCCCCTGATTCCCCAATTCTGATTCCCCATATCTGATTCCCCGCCTCTGTTTCCCCGCCTCTGATTCCCCGCCTCTGAATCCCCATATCTGATTCCCTGCCTCTGATTCCCCAACTCTGATTCACAACCTCTGATTCCCCACCTCTGATTCCCTATATTTGATTCCCCGACTCTGTTTCCCCGCCTCTGATTCGCAACCTCTAATTCCCCACCTCTGATTCCCCATATCTGATTCCCCGCCTCTGTTACCCTGCCTCTGATTCCCGGCCTCTGCTTCCCCATATCTGATTCCCCTCCTCTGATTCACCAACTCTGATTCCCCGCCTCTGATTCCCCAGCTCTGATTCCCCGCCTTTTACTCCCGGCCTCTGATTCCCTGCCACTGATTCCCCGCCCCTGATTCCCCACCTCTGATTCCCCATATCTGATTCCCCGCCTCTGTTTCCCCAGCTCTGATTTCCCACCTCTGATTCCCCAGCTCTGATTCCCTGCCACTGATTCCCCGCCCCTGATTCCCCACCTCTAATTTCCCATATCTGATTCCCCGCCTCTGTTTCCCCAGCTCTGATTCCCTGCCTCTGATTCCCTGCCCTGATTCCCCATCTCTGTTTCACCGCCTTTGATTCGCCACCTCTGATTCCCCATATCTGATTCCCCGCCTCTGTTTCCCCGCCTCTGATTCCCTGCCTCTGATTCCCAACCTCTGATTCCACACCTCTGATTCCCCATATCTGATTCCCCGCCTCTATTTCCCCATATCTGATTCCCCGCCTCTGATTCCCCAACTCTGATTCCCCGCCTCTGATTCCCCAGCTCTGATTCACCGCCTCTGATTCCCGGCGTCCGATTCCCTGCCTCTGATTCCCCGCCTCTGATTCCCCATCTCTGATTCTCCATATCTGATTCCCCGCCTCTGAATCCCCATCTCTGATTCCCGGACTCTGATTCCCCTCCTCTGATTCCCGGCCTCTTATTCCCAGCATCTGATTCCCGGCCTCTGATTCCCGGCCTCTGATTCCCCGCTTCTGATTCTGATTCCCTGCCTCTTATTCCCCATCTCTGATTCCGCACATCTGATTCCCTGCCTCTGATTCCCCACCTCTGATTCCCCATATCTGATTCCCCGCCTCTGTTTCCCCGCCTCTGATTCCCGGCCTCTTATTCCCAGCATCTGATTCCCGGCCTCTGATTCCCGGCCTCTGATTCCCCGCTTCTGATTCTGATTCCCTGCCTCTTATTCCCCATCTCTGATTCCGCACATCTGATTCCCTGCCTCTGATTCCCCACCTCTGATTCCCCATATCTGATTCCCCGCCTCTGTTTCCCCGCCTCTGATTCCCCGCCTCTGTTTCCCTATATCTAATTCCCCACCTCTGATGCCCCAACTCTGATTCCCCGCCTCTGATTCCCCAGCTCTGATTCCCCGCCTCTGATTCCCTGCATCCGATTCCCCATATCTGATTCCCCGCCTCTGTTTCACCGCCTCTGATTCCCCGCCTCTGTTTCCCCATATCTGATTCCCGCCTCTGATTCCCAACTATGAATCCCCTCCTCTGATTCCCCAGCTCTGATTCCCTGCCTCTGATTCCCCGCGTTCTATTCCCTGCCTCTGATTCCCCACCTGTGATTCCCCATCACTGATTCCCCACCTCTGATTCCCCATATCTAATTCCCCGCCTCTGTTTGCCCGCCTCTGATTCCCCGCCTCTGTTTCCCCATATCTGATTCCCCGTCTCTGAATCCCCAACTCTGATTCCCTGCCTCTGATTCCCCAGCTCTGATTCCCCGCCTTTGATTCCCCCCGTCTGATTCCCAGCCTCTGAATCCCCGTGTCTGATTTCCTGCCTCTGATTCCCTGCCTCTGATTCCCCATCTCTGATTCCTCTAATTCCCCACATCTGATTCCCAATCTCTGATTCCGCACATCCGATTCCCTGCCTCTGATTCCCCAACTCTGATTCCCCACCTCTGATTCCCCAGCTCTGATTCCCCGCCTCAGATTCCCCGCGTCTGATTCCCTGCCTCTGATTCCCCGCCTCTGATTCCCCATCTCTGATTCCCCACCTCTGATTCCCCGTGTCTGATTCCCTGCCTCTGATTCCCCGCCTCTGAATCCCAGCCTCTGATTTCCCATATCTGATTCCCCGCCTCTGATTCCCTGCCTCTGATTCCCCAGCTCTGATTCCCCGCCTTTGATTTCCCCCATCTGATTCCCAGCCTCTGAATCCCCGTGTCTGATTTCCTGCCTCTGATTCCCCGCCTCTGATTCCCCATCTCTGATTCACCGCCTCTGATTCCCCATCTCTGATTCCCCACCTCTGATTCCCCGTGTCTGATTCCCTGCCTCTGATTCCCCGCCTCTGAATCCCAGCCTCTGATTCCCTGCCTCTGTTTCCCCGCCTCTGATTCCCCGCATCTGATTCCCCATATCTGATTCCCTGCCTCTGATTCCCCAACTCTGATTCACCGCCTCTGATTCCCCAGCTCTGAATCCCCGCCTCTGATTCCCCGCGTCTGATTCCCTGCCTCTCATTCCCCGCCTTGATTCCCCATCACTGATTCCCCACCTCTGATTCCCCATATCTGATTCCCTGCCTCTGTTTCCCCGCCTCTGATTCCCCACCTCTGTTTCCCCATATCTGATTCCCCGCCTCTGATTCCCCAACTCTAATACCCCGCCTCTGATTCCCCAGCTCTGATTCCCCGCCTCTGATTCCCCGCATCTGATTTCCTGCCTCTGATTCCCCGCCTCTGATTCCAGGCCTCTGATTCCCAGCATCTGATTCCGGCCTCTGATTCCCGGCCTCTGATTCCCTGCTTCTGATTCTGATTCCCTGCCTCTGATTCCCCATCTCTGATTCCGCACATCTGATTCCCAACCTCGGATTCCCCACCTCTGATTCCCCATATCTGATTCCCCGCCTCTGTTTCCCCGCCTCTGATTCCCTGCCTCTGATTCCCAACTCTGATTCCCCGCCTCTGATTCCCCAGCTCTGATTCCCCGTGTTTGATTCCCTGCCTCTGATTCCCTGCCCTGATTCCCCATCTCTGTTTCACCACCTTTGATTCGCCACCTCTGATTCCCCATATCTGATTCCCCGACTCTGATTCCCTGCCTCTGATTCCCAACCTCTGATTCCACACCTCTGATTCCCCATATCTGATTCCCCGCCTCTTTTTCCCCATATCTGATTCCCCGCCTCTGATTCCCCAGCTCTGATTCCCCGACTCTGATTCCCGGAGTCCGATTCCCTGCCTCTGATTCCCCGCCTCTGATTCCCCATCTCTGATTCCCCGCCTCCGATTCCCCGTGTCTGATTCCCTGCCTCTGATTCCCCGCCTCTGATTCCCCGCCTCTGATTCCCTGCCACTGATTCCCTGCCCCTGATTCCCCAATTCTGATTCCCCATATCTGATTCCCCGCCTCTGTTTCCCCGCCTCTGATTCCCCGCCTCTGAATCCCCATATCTGATTCCCTGCCTCTGATTCCCCAACTCTGATTCACAACCTCTGATTCCCCACCTCTGATTCCCTATATTTGATTCCCCGACTCTGTTTCCCCGCCTCTGATTCGCAACCTCTAATTCCCCACCTCTGATTCCCCATATCTGATTCCCCGCCTCTGTTACCCTGCCTCTGATTCCCGGCCTCTGCTTCCCCATATCTGATTCCCCTCCTCTGATTCACCAACTCTGATTCCCCGCCTCTGATTCCCCAGCTCTGATTCCCCGCCTTTTATTCCCGGCCTCTGATTCCCTGCCACTGATTCCCCGCCCCTGATTCCCCACCTCTGATTCCCCATATCTGATTCCCCGCCTCTGTTTCCCCAGCTCTGATTTCCCACCTCTGATTCCCCAGCTCTGATTCCCTGCCACTGATTCCCCGCCCCTGATTCCCCACCTCTGATTTCCCATATCTGATTCCCCGCCTCTGTTTCCCCAGCTCTGATTCCCTGCCTCTGATTCCCTGCCCTGATTCCCCATCTCAGTTTCACCGCCTTTGATTCGCCACCTCTGATTCCCCATATCTGATTCCCCGCCTCTGTTACCCCGCCTCTGATTCCCTGCCTCTGATTCCCAACCTCTGATTCCACACCTCTGATTCCCCATATCTGATTCCCCGCCTCTATTTCCCCATATCTGATTCCCCGCCTCTGATTCCCCAACTCTGATTCCCCGCCTCTGATTCCCCAGCTCTGATTCCCCGCCTCTGATTCCCGGCGTCCGATTCCCTGCCTCTGATTCCCCGCCTCTGATTCCCCATCTCTGATTCTCCATATCTGATTCCCCGCCTCTGAATCCCCATCTCTGATTCCCGGACTCTGATTCCCCTCCTCTGATTCCCGGCCTCTTATTCCCAGCATCTGATTCCCGGCCTCTGATTCCCGGCCTCTGATTTCCCGCTTCTGATTCTGATTCCCTGCCTCTGATTCCCCATCTCTGATTCCGCACATCTGATTCCCTGCCTCTGATTCCCCACCTCTGATTCCCCATATCTGATTCCCCGCCTCTGTTTCCCCGCCTCTGATTCCCCGCCTCTGTTTCCCTATATCTAATTCCCCACCTCTGATGCCCCAACTCTGATTCCCCGCCTCTGATTCCCCAGCTCTGATTCCCCGCCTCTGATTCCCTGCATCCGATTCCCCATATCTGATTCCCCGCCTCTGATTCCCCAGCTCTGATTCCCCGCCTCTTTTTCCCCATATCTGATTCCCCGCCTCTGATTCCCCAGCTCTGATTCCCCGACTCTGATTCCCGGAGTCCGATTCCCTGCCTCTGATTCCCCGCCTCTGATGCCCCAACTCTGATTCCCCGCCTCTGATTCCCCAGCTCTGATTCCCCGCCTCTGATTCCCCGCATCCGATTCCCCATATCTGATTCCCCGCCTCTGTTTCCCCGCCTCTGATTCCCCGCCTCTGTTTCCCCATATCTGATTCCCCGCCTCTGATTCCCAACTATGATTCCCCGCCTCTGATTCCCCAGCTCTGATTCCCTGCGTCTGATTCCCTGCGTTCTATTCCCTGCCTCTGATTCCCCACCTGTGATTCCCCATCACTGATTCACCACCTCTGATTCCCCACCTCTGATTCCCCATATCTAATTCCCCGCCTCTGTTTGCCCGCCTCTGATTCCCCGCCTCTGTTTCCCCATATCTGATTCCCCGTCTCTGAATCCCCAACTCTGATTCCCTGCCTCTGATTCCCCAGCTCTGATTCCCCGCCTTTGATTCCCCCCGTCTGATTCCCAGCCTCTGAATCCCCGTGTCTGATTTCCTGCCTCTGATTCCCCGCCTCTGATTCCCCATCTCTGATTCCTCTGATTCCCCACATCTGATTCCCCATCTCTGATTCCGCACATCCGATTCCCTGCCTCTGATTCCCCAACTCTGATTCCCCACCTCTGATTCCCCAGCTCTGATTCCCCGCCTCAGATTCCCCGCGTCTGATTCCCTGCCTCTGATTCCCCGCCTCTGATTCCCCATCTCTGATTCCCCACCTCTGATTCCCCGTGTCTGATTCCCTGCCTCTGATTCCCCGCCTCTGAATCCCAGCCTCTGATTTCCCATATCTGATTCCCCGCCTCTGATTCCCTGCCTCTGATTCCCCAGCTCTGATTCCCCGCCTTTGATTCCCCCCATCTGATTCCCAGCCTCTGAATCCCCGTGTCTGATTTCCTGCCTCTGATTCCCCGCATCTGATTCCCCATCTCTGATTCACCGCCTCTGATTCCCCATCTCTGATTCCCCACCTCTGATTCCCCGTGTCTGATTCCCTGCCTCTGATTCCCCGCCTCTGAATCCCAGCCTCTGATTCCCCGCCTCTGTTTCCCCGCCTCTGATTCCCCGCATCTGATTCCCCATATCTGATTCCCTGCCTCTGATTCCCCAACTCTGATTCACCGCCTCTGATTCCCCAGCTCTGAATCCCCGCCTCTGATTCCCCGCGTCTGATTCCCTGCCTCTCATTCCCCGCCTTGATTCCCCATCTCTGATTCCCCACCTCTGATTCCCCATATCTGATTCCCTACCTCTGTTTCCCCGCCTCTGATTCCCCACCTCTGTTTCCCCATATCTGATTCCCCGCCTCTGATTCCCCAACTCTAATACCCCGCCTCTGATTCCCCAGCTCTGATTCCCCGCCTCTGATTCCCCGCATCTTATTTCCTGCCTCTGATTCCCCGCCTCTGATTCCAGGCCTCTGATTCCCAGCATCTGATTCCGGCCTCTGATTCCCGGCCTCTGATTCCCTGCTTCTGATTCTGATTCCCTGCCTCTGATTCCCCATCTCTGATTCCGCACATCTGATTCCCAACCTCGGATTCCCCACCTCTGATTCCCCATATCTGATTCCCCGCCTCTGTTTCCCCGCCTCTGATTCCCCGCCTCTGATTCCCAACTCTGATTCCCCGCCTCTGATTCCCCAGCTCTTATTCCCCGTGTTTGATTCCCTGCCTCTGATTCCCTGCCCTGATTCCCCATCTCTGTTTCACCGCCTTTGATTCGCCACCTCTGATTCCCCATATCTGATTCCCCGACTCTGATTCCCTGCCTCTGATTCCCAACCTCTGATTCCACACCTCTGATTCCCCATATCTGATTCCCCGCCTCTTTTTCCCCATATCTGATTCCCCGCCTCTGATTCCCCAGCTCTGATTCCCCGACTCTGATTCCCGGAGTCCGATTCCCTGCCTCTGATTCCCCGCCTCTGATTCCCCATCTCTGATTCCCCGCCTCCGATTCCCCGTGTCTGATTCCCTGCCTCTGATTCCCCGCCTCTGATTCCCCGCCTCTGATTCCCTGCCACTGATTCCCTGCCCCTGATTCCCCAATTCTGATTCCCCATATCTGATTCCCCGCCTCTGTTTCCCCGCCTCTGATTCCCCGCCTCTGAATCCCCATATCTGATTCCCTGCCTCTGATTCCCCAACTCTGATTCACAACCTCTGATTCCCCACCTCTGATTCCCTATATTTGATTCCCCGACTCTGTTTCCCCGCCTCTGATTCGCAACCTCTAATTCCCCACCTCTGATTCCCCATATCTGATTCCCCGCCTCTGTTACCCTGCCTCTGATTCCCGGCCTCTGCTTCCCCATATCTGATTCCCCTCCTCTGATTCACCAACTCTGATTCCCCGCCTCTGATTCCCCAGCTCTGATTCCCCGCCTTTTACTCCCGGCCTCTGATTCCCTGCCACTGATTCCCCGCCCCTGATTCCCCACCTCTGATTCCCCATATCTGATTCCCCGCCTCTGTTTCCCCAGCTCTGATTTCCCACCTCTGATTCCCCAGCTCTGATTCCCTGCCACTGATTCCCCGCCCCTGATTCCCCACCTCTAATTTCCCATATCTGATTCCCCGCCTCTGTTTCCCCAGCTCTGATTCCCTGCCTCTGATTCCCTGCCCTGATTCCCCATCTCTGTTTCACCGCCTTTGATTCGCCACCTCTGATTCCCCATATCTGATTCCCCGCCTCTGTTTCCCCGCCTCTGATTCCCTGCCTCTGATTCCCAACCTCTGATTCCACACCTCTGATTCCCCATATCTGATTCCCCGCCTCTATTTCCCCATATCTGATTCCCCGCCTCTGATTCCCCAACTCTGATTCCCCACCTCTGATTCCCCAGCTCTGATTCCCCGCCTCTGATTCCCGGCGTCCGATTCCCTGCCTCTGATTCCCCGCCTCTGATTCCCCATCTCTGATTCTCCATATCTGATTCCCCGCCTCTGAATCCCCATCTCTGATTCCCGGACTCTGATTCCCCTCCTCTGATTCCCGGCCTCTTATTCCCAGCATCTGATTCCCGGCCTCTGATTCCCGGCCTCTGATTTCCCGCTTCTGATTCTGATTCCCTGCCTCTGATTCCCCATCTCTGATTCCGCACATCTGATTCCCTGCCTCTGATTCCCCACCTCTGATTCCCCATATCTGATTCCCCGCCTCTGTTTCCCCGCCTCTGATTCCCCGCCTCTGTTTCCCTATATCTAATTCCCCACCTCTGATGCCCCAACTCTGATTCCCCGCCTCTGATTCCCCAGCTCTGATTCCCCGCCTCTGATTCCCTGCATCCGATTCCCCATATCTGATTCCCCGCCTCTGATTCCCCAGCTCTGATTCCCCGACTCTGATTCCCGGCATCCGATTCCCTGCCTCTGATTCCCCGCCTCTGATTCCCCATCTCTGATTCCCCGCCTCTGATTCACCGTGTCTGATTCCCTGCCTTTGATTCCCCGCCTCTGATTCCCCGCCTCTGATTTCCCATATCTGATTCCCTTCCTCTGATTCCCTAACTCTGATTCCCCGCCTCTGATTCCCCAGCTCTGAATCCCCGCCTCTGATTCCCCGCGTCTGATTCCCTGCCTCTGATTCCCCGCCTTGATTCCCCATCTCTGATTCACAACCTCTGATTCCCCACCTCTGATTCCCTATATTTGATTCCCCGCCTCTGTTTCCCCGCCTCTGATTCCCCGCCTCTGATTCCCCATATCTGATTCCCCGCCTCTGATTGCCCACCTCTGATTCCCAGCCTCTGATTCGCCAGCTCTGATTCCCCGCCTCTGATTCCCCGCATCTGATTCCCTTCCTCTGATTCCTCGCCTCTGATTCCCCATCTCTGATTCACCGCCTTTGATTCGCCACCTCTGATTCCCCATATCTGATTCCCCACCTCTGATTCCCGGCCTCTTATTCCCAGCATCTGATTCCCGGCCTCTGATTCCCTGCCTCTGATTCCCCGCTTCTGATTCTGATTCCCTGCCTCTTATTCCCCATCTCTGATTCCGCACATCTGATTCCCTGCCTCTGATTCCCCACCTCTGATTCCCCATATCTGATTCCCCGCCTCTGTTTCCCCACCTCTGATTCCCGGCCTCTTATTCCCAGCATCTGATTCCCGGCCTCTGATTCCCGGCCTCTGATTCCCCGCTTCTGATTCTGATTCCCTGCCTCTTATTCCCCATCTCTGATTCCGCACATCTGATTCCCTGCCTCTGATTCCCCACCTCTGATTCCCCATATCTGATTCCCCGCCTCTGTTTCCCCGCCTCTGATTCCCCGCCTCTGTTTCCCTATATCTAATTCCCCACCTCTGATGCCCCAACTCTGATTCCCCGCCTCTGATTCCCCAGCTCTGATTCCCCGCCTCTGATTCCCTGCATCCGATTCCCCATATCTGATTCCCCGCCTCTGTTTCACCGCCTCTGATTCCCCGCCTCTGTTTCCCCATATCTGATTCCCGCCTCTGATTCCCAACTATGAATCCCCTCCTCTGATTCCCCAGCTCTGATTCCCTGCCTCTGATTCCCCGCGTTCTATTCCCTGCCTCTGATTCCCCACCTGTGATTCCCCATCACTGATTCCCCACCTCTGATTCCCCATATCTAATTCCCCGCCTCTGTTTGCCCGCCTCTGATTCCCCGCCTCTGTTTCCCCATATCTGATTCCCCGTCTCTGAATCCCCAACTCTGATTCCCTGCCTCTGATTCCCCAGCTCTGATTCCCCGCCTTTGATTCCCCCCGTCTGATTCCCAGCCTCTGAATCCCCGTGTCTGATTTCCTGCCTCTGATTCCCCGCCTCTGATTCCCCATCTCTGATTCCTCTGATTCCCCACATCTGATTCCCCATCTCTGATTCCGCACATCCGATTCCCTGCCTCTGATTCCCCAACTCTGATTCCCCACCTCTGATTCCCCAGCTCTGATTCCCCGCCTCAGATTCCCCGCGTCTGATTCCCTGCCTCTGATTCCCCGCCTCTGATTCCCCATCTCTGATTCCCCACCTCTGATTCCCCGTGTCTGATTCCCTGCCTCTGATTCCCCGCCTCTGAATCCCAGCCTCTGATTTCCCATATCTGATTCCCCGCCTCTGATTCCCTGCCTCTGATTCCCCAGCTCTGATTCCCCGCCTTTGATTTCCCCCATCTGATTCCCAGCCTCTGAATCCCCGTGTCTGATTTCCTGCCTCTGATTCCCCGCCTCTGATTCCCCATCTCTGATTCACCGCCTCTGATTCCCCATCTCTGATTCCCCACCTCTGATTCCCCGTGTCTGATTCCCTGCCTCTGATTCCCCGCCTCTGAATCCCAGCCTCTGATTCCCCGCCTCTGTTTCCCCGCCTCTGATTCCCCGCATCTGATTCCCCATATCTGATTCCCTGCCTCTGATTCCCCAACTCTGATTCACCGCCTCTGATTCCCCAGCTCTGAATCCCCGCCTCTGATTCCCCGCGTCTGATTCCCTGCCTCTCATTCCCCGCCTTGATTCCCCATCTCTGATTCCCCACCTCTGATTCCCCATATCTGATTCCCTGCCTCTGTTTCCCCGCCTCTGATTCCCCACCTCTGTTTCCCCATATCTGATTCCCCGCCTCTGATTCCCCAACTCTAATACCCCGCCTCTGATTCCCCAGCTCTGATTCCCCGCCTCTGATTCCCCGCATCTGATTTCCTGCCTCTGATTCCCCGCCTCTGATTCCAGGCCTCTGATTCCCAGCATCTGATTCCGGCCTCTGATTCCCGGCCTCTGATTCCCTGCTTCTGATTCTGATTCCCTGCCTCTGATTCCCCATCTCTGATTCCGCACATCTGATTCCCAACCTCGGATTCCCCACCTCTGATTCCCCATATCTGATTCCCCGCCTCTGTTTCCCCGCCTCTGATTCCCCGCCTCTGATTCCCAACTCTGATTCCCCGCCTCTGATTCCCCAGCTCTGATTCCCCGTGTTTGATTCCCTGCCTCTGATTCCCTGCCCTGATTCCCCACCTCTGTTTCACCACCTTTGATTCGCCACCTCTGATTCCCCATATCTGATTCCCCGACTCTGATTCCCTGCCTCTGATTCCCAACCTCTGATTCCACACCTCTGATTCCCCATATCTGATTCCCCGCCTCTTTTTCCCCATATCTGATTCCCCGCCTCTGATTCCCCAGCTCTGATTCCCCGACTCTGATTCCCGGAGTCCGATTCCCTGCCTCTGATTCCCCGCCTCTGATTCCCCATCTCTGATTCCCCGCCTCCGATTCCCCGTGTCTGATTCCCTGCCTCTGATTCCCCGCCTCTGATTCCCCGCCTCTGATTCCCTGCCACTGATTCCCTGCCCCTGATTCCCCAATTCTGATTCCCCATATCTGATTCCCCGCCTCTGTTTCCCCGCCTCTGATTCCCCGCCTCTGAATCCCCATATCTGATTCCCTGCCTCTGATTCCCCAACTCTGATTCACAACCTCTGATTCCCCACCTCTGATTCCCTATATTTGATTCCCCGACTCTGTTTCCCCGCCTCTGATTCGCAACCTCTAATTCCCCACCTCTGATTCCCCATATCTGATTCCCCGCCTCTGTTACCCTGCCTCTGATTCCCGGCCTCTGCTTCCCCATATCTGATTCCCCTCCTCTGATTCACCAACTCTGATTCCCCGCCTCTGATTCCCCAGCTCTGATTCCCCGCCTTTTATTCCCGGCCTCTGATTCCCTGCCACTGATTCCCCGCCCCTGATTCCCCACCTCTGATTCCCCATATCTGATTCCCCGCCTCTGTTTCCCCAGCTCTGATTTCCCACCTCTGATTCCCCAGCTCTGATTCCCTGCCACTGATTCCCCGCCCCTGATTCCCCACCTCTGATTTCCCATATCTGATTCCCCGCCTCTGTTTCCCCAGCTCTGATTCCCTGCCTCTGATTCCCTGCCCTGATTCCCCATCTCTGTTTCACCGCCTTTGATTCGCCACCTCTGATTCCCCATATCTGATTCCCCGCCTCTGTTACCCCGCCTCTGATTCCCTGCCTCTGATTCCCAACCTCTGATTCCACACCTCTGATTCCCCATATCTGATTCCCCGCCTCTATTTCCCCATATCTGATTCCCCGCCTCTGATTCCCCAACTCTGATTCCCCGCCTCTGATTCCCCAGCTCTGATTCCCCGCCTCTGATTCCCGGCGTCCGATTCCCTGCCTCTGATTCCCCGCCTCTGATTCCCCATCTCTGATTCTCCATATCTGATTCCCCGCCTCTGAATCCCCATCTCTGATTCCCGGACTCTGATTCCCCTCCTCTGATTCCCGGCCTCTTATTCCCAGCATCTGATTCCCGGCCTCTGATTCCCGGCCTCTGATTTCCCGCTTCTGATTCTGATTCCCTGCCTCTGATTCCCCATCTCTGATTCCGCACATCTGATTCCCTGCCTCTGATTCCCCACCTCTGATTCCCCATATCTGATTCCCCACCTCTGTTTCCCCGCCTCTGATTCCCCGCCTCTGTTTCCCTATATCTAATTCCCCACCTCTGATGCCCCAGCTCTGATTCCCCGCCTCTGATTCCCTGCATCCGATTCCCCATATCTGATTCCCCGCCTCTGATTCCCCAGCTCTGATTCCCCGCCTCTTTTTCCCCATATCTGATTCCCCGCCTCTGATTCCCCAGCTCTGATTCCCCGACTCTGATTCCCGGAGTCCGATTCCCTGCCTCTGATTCCCCGCCTCTGATGCCCCAACTCTGATTACCCGCCTCTGATTCCCCAGCTCTGATTCCCCGCCTCTGATTCCCCGCATCCGATTCCCCATATCTGATTCCCCGCCTCTGTTTCCCCGCCTCTGATTCCCCGCCTCTGTTTCCCCATATCTGATTCCCCGCCTCTGATTCCCAACTATGATTCCCCGCCTCTGATTCCCCAGCTCTGATTCCCTGCGTCTGATTCCCTGCGTTCTATTCCCTGCCTCTGATTCCCCACCTGTGATTCCCCATCACTGATTCACCACCTCTGATTCCCCACCTCTGATTCCCCATATCTAATTCCCCGCCTCTGTTTCCCGCCTCTGATTCCCCGCCTCTGTTTCCCCATATCTGATTCCCCGTCTCTGAATCCCCAACTCTGATTCCCTGCCTCTGATTCCCCAGCTCTGATTCCCCGCCTTTGATTCCCCCCGTCTGATTCCCAGCCTCTGAATCCCCGTGTCTGATTTCCTGCCTCTGATTCCCCGCCTCTGATTCCCCATCTCTGATTCCTCTGAATCCCCACATCTGATTCCCCATCTCTGATTCCGCACATCCGATTCCCCACCTCTGATTCCCCAACTCTGATTCCCCACCTCTGATTCCCCAGCTCTGATTCCCCGCCTCAGATTCCCCGCGTCTGATTCCCTGCCTCTGATTCCCCGCCTCTGATTCCCCATCTCTGATTCCCCACCTCTGATTCCCCGTGTCTGATTCCCTGCCTCTGATTCCCCGCCTCTGAATCCCAGCCTCTGATTTCCCATATCTGATTCCCCGCCTCTGATTCCCTGCCTCTGATTCCCCAGCTCTGATTCCCCGCCTTTGATTCCCCCCATCTGATTCCCAGCCTCTGAATCCCCGTGTCTGATTTCCTGCCTCTGATTCCCCGCCTCTGATTCCCCATCTCTGATTCACCGCCTCTGATTCCCCATCTCTGATTCCCCACCTCTGATTCCCCGTGTCTGATTCCCTGCCTCTGATTCCCCGCCTCTGAATCCCAGCCTCTGATTCCCCGCCTCTGTTTCCCCGCCTCTGATTCCCCGCATCTGATTCCCCATATCTGATTCCCTGCCTCTGATTCCCCAACTCTGATTCACCGCCTCTGATTCCCCAGCTCTGAATCCCCGCCTCTGATTCCCCGCGTCTGATTCCCTGCCTCTCATTCCCCGCCTTGATTCCCCATCTCTGATTCCCCACCTCTGATTCCCCATATCTGATTCCCTACCTCTGTTTCCCCGCCTCTGATTCCCCACCTCTGTTTCCCCATATCTGATTCCCCGCCTCTGATTCCCCAACTCTAATACCCCGCCTCTGATTCCCCAGCTCTGATTCCCCGCCTCTGATTCCCCGCATCTGATTTCCTGCCTCTGATTCCCCGCCTCTGATTCCAGGCCTCTGATTCCCAGCATCTGATTCCGGCCTCTGATTCCCGGCCTCTGATTCCCTGCTTCTGATTCTGATTCCCTGCCTCTGATTCCCCATCTCTGATTCCGCACATCTGATTCCCAACCTCGGATTCCCCACCTCTGATTCCCCATATCTGATTCCCCGCCTCTGTTTCCCCGCCTCTGATTCCCCGCCTCTGATTCCCAACTCTGATTCCCCGCCTCTGATTCCCCAGCTCTGATTCCCCGTGTTTGATTCCCTGCCTCTGATTCCCTGCCCTGATTCCCCATCTCTGTTTCACCGCCTTTGATTCGCCACCTCTGATTCCCCATATCTGATTCCCCGACTCTGATTCCCTGCCTCTGATTCCCAACCTCTGATTCCACACCTCTGATTCCCCATATCTGATTCCCCGCCTCTTTTTCCCCATATCTGATTCCCCGCCTCTGATTCCCCAGCTCTGATTCCCCGACTCTGATTCCCGGAGTCCGATTCCCTGCCTCTGATTCCCCGCCTCTGATTCCCCATCTCTGATTCCCCGCCTCCGATTCCCCGTGTCTGATTCCCTGCCTCTGATTCCCCGCCTCTGATTCCCCGCCTCTGATTCCCTGCCACTGATTCCCTGCCCCTGATTCCCCAATTCTGATTCCCCATATCTGATTCCCCGCCTCTGTTTCCCCGCCTCTGATTCCCCGCCTCTGAATCCCCATATCTGATTCCCTGCCTCTGATTCCCCAACTCTGATTCACAACCTCTGATTCCCCACCTCTGATTCCCTATATTTGATTCCCCGACTCTGTTTCCCCGCCTCTGATTCGCAACCTCTAATTCCCCACCTCTGATTCCCCATATCTGATTCCCTGCCTCTGTTACCCTGCCTCTGATTCCCGGCCTCTGCTTCCCCATATCTGATTCCCCTCCTCTGATTCACCAACTCTGATTCCCCGCCTCTGATTCCCCAGCTCTGATTCCCCGCCTTTTACTCCCGGCCTCTGATTCCCTGCCACTGATTCCCCGCCCCTGATTCCCCACCTCTGATTCCCCATATCTGATTCCCCGCCTCTGTTTCCCCAGCTCTGATTTCCCACCTCTGATTCCCCAGCTCTGATTCCCTGCCACTGATTCCCCGCCCCTGATTCCCCACCTCTAATTTCCCATATTTGATTCCCCGCCTCTGTTTCCCCAGCTCTGATTCCCTGCCTCTGATTCCCTGCCCTGATTCCCCATCTCTGTTTCACCGCCTTTGATTCGCCACCTCTGATTCCCCATATCTGATTCCCCGCCTCTGTTTCCCCGCCTCTGATTCCCTGCCTCTGATTCCCAACCTCTGATTCCACACCTCTGATTCCCCATATCTGATTCCCCGCCTCTATTTCCCCATATCTGATTCCCCGCCTCTGATTCCCCAACTCTGATTCCCCACCTCTGATTCCCCAGCTCTGATTCCCCGCCTCTGATTCCCGGCGTCCGATTCCCTGCCTCTGATTCCCCGCCTCTGATTCCCCATCTCTGATTCTCCATATCTGATTCCCCGCCTCTGAATCCCCATCTCTGATTCCCGGACTCTGATTCCCCTCCTCTGATTCCCGGCCTCTTATTCCCAGCATCTGATTCCCGGCCTCTGATTCCCGGCCTCTGATTTCCCGCTTCTGATTCTGATTCCCTGCCTCTGATTCCCCATCTCTGATTCCGCACATCTGATTCCCTTCCTCTGATTCCCCACCTCTGATTCCCCATATCTGATTCCCCGCCTCTGTTTCCCCGCCTCTGATTCCCCGCCTCTGTTTCCCTATATCTAATTCCCCACCTCTGATGCCCCAACTCTGATTCCCCGCCTCTGATTCCCCAGCTCTGATTCCCCGCCTCTGATTCCCTGCATCCGATTCCCCATATCTGATTCCCCGCCTCTGATTCCCCAGCTCTGATTCCCCGACTCTGATTCCCGGCATCCGATTCCCTGCCTCTGATTCCCCGCCTCTGATTCCCCATCTCTGATTCCCCGCCTCTGATTCACCGTGTCTGATTCCCTGCCTTTGATTCCCCGCCTCTGATTCCCCGCCTCTGATTTCCCATATCTGATTCCCTTCCTCTGATTCCCTAACTCTGATTCCCCGCCTCTGATTCCCCAGCTCTGAATCCCCGCCTCTGATTCCCCGCGTCTGATTCCCTGCCTCTGATTCCCCGCCTTGATTCCCCATCTCTGATTCACAACCTCTGATTCCCCACCTCTGATTCCCTATATTTGATTCCCCGCCTCTGTTTCCCCGCCTCTGATTCCCCGCCTCTGATTCCCCATATCTGATTCCCCGCCTCTGATTGCCCACCTCTGATTCCCAGCCTCTGATTCGCCAGCTCTGATTCCCCGCCTCTGATTCCCCGCATCTGATTCCCTTCCTCTGATTCCTCGCCTCTGATTCCCCATCTCTGATTCACCGCCTTTGATTCGCCACCTCTGATTCCCCATATCTGATTCCCCACCTCTGATTCCCGGCCTCTTATTCCCAGCATCTGATTCCCGGCCTCTGATTCCCGGCCTCTGATTCCCCGCTTCTGATTCTGATTCCCTGCCTCTTATTCCCCATCTCTGATTCCGCACATCTGATTCCCTGCCTCTGATTCCCCACCTCTGATTCCCCATATCTGATTCCCCGCCTCTGTTTCCCCGCCTCTGATTCCCCGCCTCTGTTTCCCTATATCTAATTCCCCACCTCTGATGCCCCAACTCTGATTCCCCGCCTCTGATTCCCCAGCTCTGATTCCCCGCCTCTGATTCCCTGCATCCGATTCCCCATATCTGATTCCCCGCCTCTGTTTCACCGCCTCTGATTCCCCGCCTCTGTTTCCCCATATCTGATTCCCGCCTCTGATTCCCAACTATGAATCCCCTCCTCTGATTCCCCAGCTCTGATTCCCTGCCTCTGATTCCCCGCGTTCTATTCCCTGCCTCTGATTCCCCACCTGTGATTCCCCATCACTGATTCCCCACCTCTGATTCCCCATATCTAATTCCCCGCCTCTGTTTGCCCGCCTCTGATTCCCCGCCTCTGTTTCCCCATATCTGATTCCCCGTCTCTGAATCCCCAACTCTGATTCCCTGCCTCTGATTCCCCAGCTCTGATTCCCCGCCTTTGATTCCCCCCGTCTGATTCCCAGCCTCTGAATCCCCGTGTCTGATTTCCTGCCTCTGATTCCCCGCCTCTGATTCCCCATCTCTGATTCCTCTGATTCCCCACATCTGATTCCCCATCTCTGATTCCGCACATCCGATTCCCTGCCTCTGATTCCCCAACTCTGATTCCCCACCTCTGATTCCCCAGCTCTGATTCCCCGCCTCAGATTCCCCGCGTCTGATTCCCTGCCTCTGATTCCCCGCCTCTGATTCCCCATCTCTGATTCCCCACCTCTGATTCCCCGTGTCTGATTCCCTGCCTCTGATTCCCCGCCTCTGAATCCCAGCCTCTGATTTCCCATATCTGATTCCCCGCCTCTGATTCCCTGCCTCTGATTCCCCAGCTCTGATTCCCCGCCTTTGATTCCCCCCATCTGATTCCCAGCCTCTGAATCCCCGTGTCTGATTTCCTGCCTCTGATTCCCCGCCTCTGATTCCCCATCTCTGATTCACCGCCTCTGATTCCCCATCTCTGATTCCCCACCTCTGATTCCCCGTGTCTGATTCCCTGCCTCTGATTCCCCGCCTCTGAATCCCAGCCTCTGATTCCCCGCCTCTGTTTCCCCGCCTCTGATTCCCCGCATCTGATTCCCCATATCTGATTCCCTGCCTCTGATTCCCCAACTCTGATTCCCTGCCTCTGTTTCCCCGCCTCTGATTCCCCACCTCTGTTTCCCCATATCTGATTCCCCGCCTCTGATTCCCCAACTCTAATACCCCGCCTCTGATTCCCCAGCTCTGATTCCCCGCCTCTGATTCCCCACATCTGATTTCCTGCCTCTGATTCCCCGCCTCTGATTCCAGGCCTCTGATTCCCAGCATCTGATTCCGGCCTCTGATTCCCGGCCTCTGATTCCCTGCTTCTGATTCTGATTCCCTGCCTCTGATTCCCCATCTCTGATTCCGCACATCTGATTCCCAACCTCGGATTCCCCACCTCTGATTCCCCATATCTGATTCCCCGCCTCTGTTTCCCCGCCTCTGATTTCCCGCCTCTGATTCCCAACTCTGATTCCCCGCCTCTGATTCCCCAGCTCTGATTCCCGGTGTTTGATTCCCTGCCTCTGATTCCCTGCCCTGATTCCCCATCTCTGTTTCACCACCTTTGATTCGCCACCTCTGATTCCCCATATCTGATTCCCCGACTCTGATTCCCTGCCTCTGATTCCCAACCTCTGATTCCACACCTCTGATTCCCCATATCTGATTCCCCGCCTCTTTTTCCCCATATCTGATTCCCCGCCTCTGATTCCCCAGCTCTGATTCCCCGACTCTGATTCCCGGAGTCCGATTCCCTGCCTCTGATTCCCCATCTCTGATTCCCCGCCTCCGATTCCCCGTGTCTGATTCCCTGCCTCTGATTCCCCGCCTCTGATTCCCCGCCTCTGATTCCCTGCCACTGATTCCCTGCCCCTGATTCCCCAATTCTGATTCCCCATATCTGATTCCCCGCCTCTGTTTCCCCGCCTCTGATTCCCCGCCTCTGAATCCCCATATCTGATTCCCTGCCTCTGATTCCCCAACTCTGATTCACAACCTCTGATTCCCCACCTCTGATTCCCTATATTTGATTCCCCGACTCTGTTTCCCCGCCTCTGATTCGCAACCTCTAATTCCCCACCTCTGATTCCCCATATCTGATTCCCCGCCTCTGTTACCCTGCCTCTGATTCCCGGCCTCTGCTTCCCCATATCTGATTCCCCTCCTCTGATTCACCAACTCTGATTCCCCGCCTCTGATTCCCCAGCTCTGATTCCCCGCCTTTTATTCCCGGCCTCTGATTCCCTGCCACTGATTCCCCGCCCCTGATTCCCCACCTCTGATTCCCCATATCTGATTCCCCGCCTCTGTTTCCCCAGCTCTGATTTCCCACCTCTGATTCCCCAGCTCTGATTCCCTGCCACTGATTCCCCGCCCCTGATTCCCCGCCTCTGATTTCCCATATCTGATTCCCCGCCTCTGTTTCCCCAGCTCTGATTCCCTGCCTCTGATTCCCTGCCCTGATTCCCCATCTCTGTTTCACCGCCTTTGATTCGCCACCTCTGATTCCCCATATCTGATTCCCCGCCTCTGTTACCCCGCCTCTGATTCCCTGCCTCTGATTCCCAACCTCTGATTCCACACCTCTGATTCCCCATATCTGATTCCCCGCCTCTATTTCCCCATATCTGATTCCCCGCCTCTGATTCCCCAACTCTGATTCCCCGCCTCTGATTCCCCAGCTCTGATTCCCCGCCTCTGATTCCCGGCGTCCGATTCCCTGCCTCTGATTCCCCGCCTCTGATTCCCCATCTCTGATTCTCCATATCTGATTCCCCGCCTCTGAATCCCCATCTCTGATTCCCGGACTCTGATTCCCCTCCTCTGATTCCCGGCCTCTTATTCCCAGCATCTGATTCCCGGCCTCTGATTCCCGGCCTCTGATTTCCCGCTTCTGATTCTGATTCCCTGCCTCTGATTCCCCACTCTGATTCCGCACATCTGATTCCCTGCCTCTGATTCCCCACCTCTGATTCCCCATATCTGATTCCCCGCCTCTGTTTCCCCGCCTCTGATTCCCCGCCTCTGTTTCCCTATATCTAATTCCCCACCTCTGATGCCCCAACTCTGATTCCCCGCCTCTGATTCCCCAGCTCTGATTCCCCGCCTCTGATTCCCTGCATCCGATTCCCCATATCTGATTCCCCGCCTCTGATTCCCCAGCTCTGATTCCCCGCCTCTTTTTCCCCATATCTGATTCCCCGCCTCTGATTCCCCAGCTCTGATTCCCCGACTCTGATTCCCGGAGTCCGATTCCCTGCCTCTGATTCCCCGCCTCTGATTCCCCATCTCTGATTCCCCGCCTCCGATTCCCCGTGTCTGATTCCCTGCCTCTGATTCCCCGCCTCTGATTCCCCGCCTCTGATTCCCTGCCACTGATTCCCTGCCCCTGATTCCCCAATTCTGATTCCCCATATCTGATTCCCCGCCTCTGTTTCCCCGCCTCTGATTCCCCGCCTCTGAATCCCCATATCTGATTCCCTGCCTCTGATTCCCCAACTCTGATTCACAACCTCTGATTCCCCACCTCTGATTCCCTATATTTGATTCCCCGACTCTGTTTCCCCGCCTCTGATTCGCAACCTCTAATTCCGCACCTCTGATTCCCCATATCTGATTCCCCGCCTCTGTTACCCTGCCTCTGATTCCCGGCCTCTGCTTCCCCATATCTGATTCCCCTCCTCTGATTCACCAACTCTGATTCCCCGCCTCTGATTCCCCAGCTCTGATTCCCCGCCTTTTATTCCCGGCCTCTGATTCCCTGCCACTGATTCCCCGCCCCTGATTCCCCACCTCTGATTCCCCATATCTGATTCCCCGCCTCTGTTTCCCCAGCTCTGATTTCCCACCTCTGATTCCCCAGCTCTGATTCCCTGCCACTGATTCCCCGTCCCTGATTCCCCACCTCTGATTTCCCATATCTGATTCCCCGCCTCTGTTTCCCCTGCTCTGATTCCCTGCCTCTGATTCCCTGCCCTGATTCCCCATCTCTGTTTCACCGCCTTTGATTCGCCACCTCTGATTCCCCATATCTGATTCCCCGCCTCTGTTACCCCGCCTCTGATTCCCTGCCTCTGATTCCCAACCTCTGATTCCACACCTCTGATTCCCCATATCTGATTCCCCGCCTCTATTTCCCCATATCTGATTCCCCGCCTCTGATTCCCCAACTCTGATTCCCCGCCTCTGATTCCCCAGCTCTGATTCCCCGCCTCTGATTCCCGGCGTCCGATTCCCTGCCTCTGATTCCCCGCCTCTGATTCCCCATCTCTGATTCTCCATATCTGATTCCCCGCCTCTGAATCCCCATCTCTGATTCCCGGACTCTGATTCCCCTCCTCTGATTCCCGGCCTCTTATTCCCAGCATCTGATTCCCGGCCTCTGATTCCCGGCCTCTGATTTCCCGCTTCTGATTCTGATTCCCTGCCTCTGATTCCCCATCTCTGATTCCGCACATCTGATTCCCTGCCTCTGATTCCCCACCTCTGATTCCCCATATCTGATTCCCCGCCTCTGTTTCCCCGCCTCTGATTCCCCGCCTCTGTTTCCCTATATCTAATTCCCCACCTCTGATGCCCCAACTCTGATTCCCCGCCTCTGATTCCCCAGCTCTGATTCCCCGCCTCTGATTCCCTGCATCCGATTCCCCATATCTGATTCCCCGCCTCTGATTCCCCAGCTCTGATTCCCCGACTCTGATTCCCGGCATCCGATTCCCTGCCTCTGATTCCCCGCCTCTGATTCCCCATCTCTGATTCCCCGCCTCTGATTCACCGTGTCTGATTCCCTGCCTTTGATTCCCCACATCTGATTCCCCATCTCTGATTCCGCACATCCGATTCCCTGCCTCTGATTCCCCAACTCTGATTCCCCACCTCTGATTCCCCAGCTCTGATTCCCCGCCTCAGATTCCCCGCGTCTGATTCCCTGCCTCTGATTCCCCGCCTCTGATTCCCCATCTCTGATTCCCCACCTCTGATTCCCCGTGTCTGATTCCCTGCCTCTGATTCCCCGCCTCTGAATCCCAGCCTCTGATTTCCCATATCTGATTCCCCGCCTCTGATTCCCTGCCTCTGATTCCCCAGCTCTGATTCCCCGCCTTTGATTCCCCCCATCTGATTCCCAGCCTCTGAATCCCCGTGTCTGATTTCCTGCCTCTGATTCCCCGCCTCTGATTCCCCATCTCTGATTCACCGCCTCTGATTCCCCATCTCTGATTCCCCACCTCTGATTCCCCGTGTCTGATTCCCTGCCTCTGATTCCCCGCCTCTGAATCCCAGCCTCTGATTCCCCGCCTCTGTTTCCCCGCCTCTGATTCCCCGCATCTGATTCCCCATATCTGATTCACTGCCTCTGATTCCCCAACTCTGATTCACCGCCTCTGATTCCCCAGCTCTGAATCCCCGCCTCTGATTCCCCGCGTCTGATTCCCTGCCTCTCATTCCCCGCCTTGATTCCCCATCTCTGATTCCCCACCTCTGATTCCCCATATCTGATTCCCTGCCTCTGTTTCCCCGCCTCTGATTCCCCACCTCTGTTTCCCCATATCTGATTCCCCGCCTCTGATTCCCCAACTCTAATACCCCGCCTCTGATTCCCCAGCTCTGATTCCCCGCCTCTGATTCCCCGCATCTGATTTCCTGCCTCTGATTCCCCGCCTCTGATTCCAGGCCTCTGATTCCCAGCATCTGATTCCGGCCTCTGATTCCCGGCCTCTGATTCCCTGCTTCTGATTCTGATTCCCTGCCTCTGATTCCCCATCTCTGATTCCGCACATCTGATTCCCAACCTCGGATTCCCCACCTCTGATTCCCCATATCTGATTCCCCGCCTCTGTTTCCCCGCCTCTGATTCCCCGCCTCTGATTCCCAACTCTGATTCCCCGCCTCTGATTCCCCAGCTCTGATTCCCGGTGTTTGATTCCCTGCCTCTGATTCCCTGCCCTGATTCCCCATCTCTGTTTCACCACCTTTGATTCGCCACCTCTGATTCCCCATATCTGATTCCCCGACTCTGATTCCCTGCCTCTGATTCCCAACCTCTGATTCCACACCTCTGATTCCCCATATCTGATTCCCCGCCTCTTTTTCCCCATATCTGATTCCCCGCCTCTGATTCCCCAGCTCTGATTCCCCGACTCTGATTCCCGGAGTCCGATTCCCTGCCTCTGATTCCCCGCCTCTGATTCCCCATCTCTGATTCCCCGCCTCCGATTCCCCGTGTCTGATTCCCTGCCTCTGATTCCCCGCCTCTGATTCCCCGCCTCTGATTCCCTGCCACTGATTCCCTGCCCCTGATTCCCCAATTCTGATTCCCCATATCTGATTCCCCGCCTCTGTTTCCCCGCCTCTGATTCCCCGCCTCTGAATCCCCATATCTGATTCCCTGCCTCTGATTCCCCAACTCTGATTCACAACCTCTGATTCCCCACCTCTGATTCCCTATATTTGATTCCCCGACTCTGTTTCCCCGCCACTGATTCGCAACCTCTAATTCCCCACCTCTGATTCCCCATATCTGATTCCCCGCCTCTGTTACCCTGCCTCTGATTCCCGGCCTCTGCTTCCCCATATCTGATTCCCCTCCTCTGATTCACCAACTCTGATTCCCCGCCTCTGATTCCCCAGCTCTGATTCCCCGCCTTTTATTCCCGGCCTCTGATTCCCTGCCACTGATTCCCCGCCCCTGATTCCCCACCTCTGATTCCCCATATCTAATTCCCCGCCTCTGTTTCCCCAGCTCTGATTTCCCACCTCTGATTCCCCAGCTCTGATTCCCTGCCACTGATTCCCCGCCCCTGATTCCCCACCTCTGATTTCCCATATCTGATTCCCCGCCTCTGTTTCCCCAGCTCTGATTCCCTGCCTCTGATTCCCTGCCCTGATTCCCCATCTCTGTTTCACCGCCTTTGATTCGCCACCTCTGATTCCCCATATCTGATTCCCCGCCTCTGTTACCCCGCCTCTGATTCCCTGCCTCTGATTCCCAACCTCTGATTCCACACCTCTGATTCCCCATATCTGATTCCCCGCCTCTATTTCCCCATATCTGATTCCCCGCCTCTGATTCCCCAACTCTGATTCCCCGCCTCTGATTCCCCAGCTCTGATTCCCCGCCTCTGATTCCCGGCGTCCGATTCCCTGCCTCTGATTCCCCGCCTCTGATTCCCCATCTCTGATTCTCCATATCTGATTCCCCGCCTCTGAATCCCCATCTCTGATTCCCGGACTCTGATTCCCCTCCTCTGATTCCCGGCCTCTTATTCCCAGCATCTTATTCCCGGCCTCTGATTCCCGGCCTCAGATTTCCCGCTTCTGATTCTGATTCCCTGCCTCTGATTCCCCACTCTGATTCCGCACATCTGATTCCCTGCCTCTGATTCCCCACCTCTGATTCCCCATATCTGATTCCCCGCCTCTGTTTCCCCGCCTCTGATTCCCCGCCTCTGTTTCCCTATATCTAATTCCCCACCTCTGATGCCCCAACTCTGATTCCCCGCCTCTGATTCCCCAGCTCTGATTCCCCGCCTCTGATTCCCTGCATCCGATTCCCCATATCTGATTCCCCGCCTCTGATTCCCCAGCTCTGATTCCCCGCCTCTTTTTCCCCATATCTGATTCCCCGCCTCTGATTCCCCAGCTCTGATTCCCCGACTCTGATTCCCGGAGTCCGATTCCCTGCCTCTGATTCCCCGCCTCTGATTCCCCATCTCTGATTCCCCGCCTCCGATTCCCCGTGTCTGATTCCCTGCCTCTGATTCCCCGCCTCTGATTCCCCGCCTCTGATTCCCTGCCACTGATTCCCTGCCCCTGATTCCCCAATTCTGATTCCCCATATCTGATTCCCCGCCTCTGTTTCCCCGCCTCTGATTCCCCGCCTCTGAATCCCCATATCTGATTCCCTGCCTCTGATTCCCCAACTCTGATTCACAACCTCTGATTCCCCACCTCTGATTCCCTATATTTGATTCCCCGACTCTGTTTCCCCGCCTCTGATTCGCAACCTCTAATTCCCCACCTCTGATTCCCCATATCTGATTCCCCGCCTCTGTTACCCTGCCTCTGATTCCCGGCCTCTGCTTCCCCATATCTGATTCCCCTCCTCTGATTCACCAACTCTGATTCCCCGCCTCTGATTCCCCAGCTCTGATTCCCCGCCTTTTATTCCCGGCCTCTGATTCCCTGCCACTGATTCCCCGCCCCTGATTCCCCACCTCTGATTCCCCATATCTGATTCCCCGCCTCTGTTTCCCCAGCTCTGATTTCCCACCTCTGATTCCCCAGCTCTGATTCCCTGCCACTGATTCCCCGCCCCTGATTCCCCACCTCTGATTTCCCATATCTGATTCCCCGCCTCTGTTTCCCCAGCTCTGATTCCCTGCCTCTGATTCCCTGCCCTGATTCCCCATCTCTGTTTCACCGCCTTTGATTCGCCACCTCTGATTCCCCATATCTGATTCCCCGCCTCTGTTACCCCGCCTCTGATTCCCTGCCTCTGATTCCCAACCTCTGAGTCCACACCTCTGATTCCCCATATCTGATTCCCCGCCTCTATTTCCCCATATCTGATTCCCCGCCTCTGATTCCCCAACTCTGATTCCCCGCCTCTGAATCCCCAGCTCTGATTCCCCGCCTCTGATTCCCGGCGTCCGATTCCCTGCCTCTGATTCCCCGCCTCTGATTCCCCATCTCTGATTCTCCATATCTGATTCCCCGCCTCTGAATCCCCATCTCTGATTCCCGGACTCTGATTCCCCTCCTCTGATTCCCGGCCTCTTATTCCCAGCATCTGATTCCCGGCCTCTGATTCCCGGCCTCTGATTTCCCGCTTCTGATTCTGATTCCCTGCCTCTGATTCCCCATCTCTGATTCCGCACATCTGATTCCCTGCCTCTGATTCCCCACCTCTGATTCCCCATATCTGATTCCCCGCCTCTGTTTCCCCGCCTCTGATTCCCCGCCTCTGTTTCCCTATATCTAATTCCGCACCTCTGATGCCCCAACTCTGATTCCCCGCCTCTGATTCCCCAGCTCTGATTCCCCGCCTCTGATTCCCTGCATCCGATTCCCCATATCTGATTCCCCGCCTCTGATTCCCCAGCTCTGATTCCCCGACTCTGATTCCCGGCATCCGATTCCCTGCCTCTGATTCCCCGCCTCTGATTCCCCATCTCTGATTCCCCGCCTCTGATTCACCGTGTCTGATTCCCTGCCTTTGATTCCCCGCCTCTGATTCCCCGCCTCTGATTTCCCATATCTGATTCCCTTCCTCTGATTCCCTAACTCTGATTCCCCGCCTCTGATTCCCCAGCTCTGAATCCCCGCCTCTGATTCCCCGCGTCTGATTCCCTGCCTCTGATTCCCCGCCTTGATTCCCCATCTCTGATTCACAACCTCTGATTCCCCACCTCTGATTCCCTATATTTGATTCCCCGCCTCTGTTTCCCCGCCTCTGATTCCCCGCCTCTGATTCCCCATATCTGATTCCCCGCCTCTGATTGCCCACCTCTGATTCCCAGCCTCTGATTCGCCAGCTCTGATTCCCCGCCTCTGATTCCCCGCATCTGATTCCCTTCCTCTGATTCCTCGCCTCTGATTCCCCATCTCTGATTCACCGCCTTTGATTCGCCACCTCTGATTCCCCATATCTGATTCCCCACCTCTGATTCCCGGCCTCTTATTCCCAGCATCTGATTCCCGGCCTCTGATTCCCGGCCTCTGATTCCCCGCTTCTGATTCTGATTCCCTGCCTCTTATTCCCCATCTCTGATTCCGCACATCTGATTCCCTGCCTCTGATTCCCCACCTCTGATTCCCCATATCTGATTCCCCGCCTCTGTTTCCCCGCCTCTGATTCCCGGCCTCTTATTCCCAGCATCTGATTCCCGGCCTCTGATTCCCGGCCTCTGATTCCCCGCTTCTGATTCTGATTCCCTGCCTCTTATTCCCCATCTCTGATTCCGCACATCTGATTCCCTGCCTCTGATTCCCCACCTCTGATTCCCCATATCTGATTCCCCGCCTCTGTTTCCCCGCCTCTGATTCCCCGCCTCTGTTTCCCTATATCTAATTCCCCACCTCTGATGCCCCAACTCTGATTCCCCGCCTCTGATTCCCCAGCTCTGATTCCCCGCCTCTGATTCCCTGCATCCGATTCCCCATATCTGATTCCCCGCCTCTGTTTCACCGCCTCTGATTCCCCGCCTCTGTTTCCCCATATCTGATTCCCGCCTCTGATTCCCAACTATGAATCCCCTCCTCTGATTCCCCAGCTCTGATTCCCTGCCTCTGATTCCCCGCGTTCTATTCCCTGCCTCTGATTCCCCGCCTGTGATTCCCCATCACTGATTCACCACCTCTGATTCCCTACCTCTGATTCCCCATATCTAATTCCCCGCCTCTGTTTGCCCGCCTCTGATTCCCCGCCTCTGTTTCCCCATATCTGATTCCCCGCCTCTGAATCCCCAACTCTGATTCCCTGCCTCAGATTCCCCAGCTCTGATTCCCCGCCTTTGATTCCCCCCATCTGATTCCCAGCCTCTGAATCCCCGTGTCTGATTTCCTGCCTCTGATTCCCCGCCTCTGATTCCCCATCTCTGATTCCCCACCTCTGATTCCCCATATCTGATTCCCCGCCTCTGTTTCCCCGCCTCTGATTCCCCGCCTCTGTTTCCCAATATCTAAGTCCCCACCTCTGATTCCCCAAATCTGATTCCCCACCTCTGATTCCCCAGCTCTGATTCCCCGCCTCTGATTCCCCGCATCTGATTCCCTGCGTCTGATTCCAAGCCTCTGATTCCCTGCCTCTGATTCCCAACCTCTGATTCCCCACCTCTGATTCCCCATATCTACTTCCCCGCCTCTGTTTCCCCGCCTCGGATTCCCCGCCTCAGTTTCCCCATATCTGATTCCCGGCCTCTGATTCCCCGCCTCTGATTCCCCGCCTCTGATTCCCTGCCTCTGATTCCCCATCTCCGATACCCTGCCTCTGATTCCCAACCTCTGATTCCCCACGTCTGATTCCCCATATCTGATTCCCCGCCTCTGTTTCCCCGCCTCTCATTCCCCGCCTCTGATTCCCAACTCTGATTCCCCGCCTCTGATTCCCCAGCTCTGATTCCCCGTGTTTGATTCCCTGCCTCTGATTCCCTGCCCTGATTCCCCATCTCTGTTTCACCGCCTTTGATTCGCCACCTCTGATTCCACATATCTGATTCCCCGCCTCTGTTTCCCCAACTCTGATTCCCTTCCTCTGATTCCCAACCTCTGATTCCACACCTCTGATTCCCCATATCTGATTCCCCGCCTCTATTTCCCCATATCTGAATCCCCGCCTCTGATTCCCCAACTCTGATTCCCCGCCTCTGATTCCCCAGCTCTGATTCCCCGACTCTGATTCCCGGCGTCCGATTCCCTGCCTCTGATTCCCCGCCTCTGATTCCCCATCTCTGATTCCCCGCCTCTGATTCCCCGTGTCTGATTCCCTGCCTCTGATTCCCCGCCTCTGATTCCCCGCCTCTGATTCCCTGACACTGAATCCCTGCCCCTGATTCCCCACCTCTGATTCCCCATATCTGATTCCCCGCCTCTGTTTCCCCGCCTCTGATTCCCCGCCTCTGATTCCCCATATCTGATTCCCTGCCTCTGATTCCCCAACTCTGATTCCCCGCCTCTGATTCCCCAGCTCTGAATCCCCGCCTCTGATTCCCCGTGTCTGATTCCCTGCCTCTGATTCCCCGCCTTGATTCCCCATCTCTGATTCACAACCTCTGATTCCCCACCTCTGATTCCCTATATTTGATTCCCCGCCTCTGTTTCCCCGCCTCTGATTCCCCGCCTCTGATTCCCCATATCTGATTCCCCGCCTCTGATTGCCCACCTCTGATTCCCCGCCTCTGATTCGCCAGCTCTGATTCCCCGCCTCTGATTCCCCGCATCGGATTCCCTGCCTCTGATTCCCCGCCTCTGATTCCCCATCTCTGATTCACCGCCTTTGATTCGCCACCTCTGATTCCCCATATCTGATTCCCCACCTCTGTTTCCCGGCCTCTGATTCCCCGCCTCTGATTCTCCATATCTCATTCCCCGCCTCTGAATCCCCATCTCTGATTCCCGGACTCTGATTCCCCACCTCTGATTCCCGGCCTCTTATTCCCAGCATCTGATTCCCGGCCTCTGATTCCCGGCCTCTGATTCCCCGCTTCTGATTCTGATTCCCTGCCTCTGATTCCCCATCTCTGATTCAGCACATCTGAATCCCTGCCTCTGATTCCCTACCTCTGATTCCTCATATCTGATTCCCCGCCTCTGTTTCCCCGCCTCTGATTCCCCGCCTCTGTTTCCCTATATCTAATTCCCCACCTCTGATGCCCCAACTCTGATTCCCCGCCTCTGATTCCCCAGCTCTGATTCCCCGCCTCTGATTCCCCGCATCCGATTCCCATTATCTGATTCCCCGCCTCTGTTTCCCCACCTCTGATTCCCCGCCTCTGTTTCCCCATATCTGATTCCCCGCCTCTGATTCCCAACTATGATTCCCCGCCTCTGATTCCCCAGCTCTGATTCCCTGCGTCTGATTCCCTGCGTTCTATTCCCTGCCTCTGATACCCCACCTGTGATTCCCCATCACTGATTCACCACCTCTGATTCCCCACCTCTGATTCCCCATATCTAATTCCCCGCCTCTGTTTGCCCGCCTCTGATTCCCCGCCTCTGTTTCCCCATATCTGATTCCCCGTCTCTGAATCCCCAACTCTGATTCCCTGCCTCTGATTCCCCAGCTCTGATTCCCCGCCTTTGATTCCCCCCGTCTGATTCCCAGCCTCTGAATCCCCGTGTCTGATTTCCTGCCTCTAATTCCCCGCCTCTGATTCCCCATCTCTGATTCCTCTGATTCCCCACATCTGATTCCCAATCTCTGATTCCGCACATCCGATTCCCTGCCTCTGATTCCCCAACTCTGATTCCCCACCTCTGATTCCCCAGCTCTGATTCCCCGCCTCAGATACCCCGCGTCTGATTCCCTGCCTCTGATTCCCCGCCTCTGATTCCCCATCTCTGATTCCCCACCTCTGATTCCCCGTGTCTGATTCCCTGCCTCTGATTCCCCGCCTCTGAATCCCAGCCTCTGATTCCCCATATCTGATTCCCCGCCTCTGATTCCCTGCCTCTGATTCCCCAGCTCTGATTCCCCGCCTTTGATTCCCCCCGTCTGATTCCCAGCCTCTGAATCCCCGTGTCTGATTTCCTGCCTCTGATTCCCCGCCTCTGATTCCCCATCTCTGATTCACCGCCTCTGATTCCCCATCTCTGATTCCCCACCTCTGATTCCCCGTGTCTGATTCCCTGCCTCTGATTCCCCGCCTCTGAATCCCAGCCTCTGATTCCCCATATCTGATTCCCCGCCTCTGATTCCCTGCCTCTGATTCCCCAGCTCTGATTCCCCGCCTTTGATTCCCCCGGCTGATTCCCAGCATCTGAATCCCCGTGTCTGATTTCCTGCCTCTGATTCCCCGCCTCTGATTCCCCATCTCTGATTCACCGCCTCTGATTCCCCATCTCTGATTCCCCACCTCTGATTCCCCATATCTGATTACCTGCCTCTGTTTCCCCGCCTCTGATTCCCCACCTCTGTTTCCCCATATCTGATTCCCCGCCTCTGATTCCCCAACTCTAATACCCCGCCTCTGATTCCCCAGCTCTGATTCCCCGCCTCTGATTCCCCGCATCTGATTCCCTGCCTCTGATTCCCCGCCTCTGATTCCAGGCCTCTGATTCCCAGCATCTGATTCCGGCCTCTGATTCCCGGCCTCTGATTCCCTGCTTCTGATTCTGATTCCCTGCCTCTGATTCCCCATCTCTGATTCCGCACATCTGATTCCCAACCTCGGATTCCCCACCTCTGATTCCCCATATCTGATTCCCCGCCTCTGTTTCCCCGCCTCTGATTCCCCGCCTCTGATTCCCAACTCTTATTCCCCGCCTCTGATTCCCCAGCTCTGATTCCCCGTGTTTGATTCCCTGCCTCTGATTCCCTGCCCTGATTCCCCATCTCTGTTTCACCGCCTTTGATTCGCCACCTCTGATTCCCCATATCTGATTCCCCGACTCTGATTCCCTGCCTCTGATTCCCAACCTCTGATTCCAAACCTCTGATTCCCCATATCTGATTCCCCGCCTCTATTTCCCCATATCTGATTCCCCGCCTCTGATTCCCCAACTCTGATTCCCCGCCTCTGATTCCCCAGCTCTGATTCCCCGACTCTGATTCCCGGAGTCCGATTCCCTGCCTCTGATTCCCCGCCTCTGATTCCCCATCTCTGATTCCCCGCCTCCGATTCCCCGTGTCTGATTCCCTGCCTCTGATTCCCCGCCTCTGATTCCCCGCCTCTGATTCCCTGCCACTGATTCCCTGCCCCTGATTCCCCAATTCTGATTCCCCATATCTGATTCCCCGCCTCTGTTTCCCCGCCTCTGATTCCCCGCCTCTGATTCCCCATATCTGATTCCCTGCCTCTGATTCCCCAACTCTGATTCACCGCCTCTGATTCCCCAGCTCTGAATCCCCGCCTCTGATTCCCCGCGTCTGATTCCCTGCCTCTGATTCCCCGCCTTGATTCCCCATCTCTGATTCACAACCTCTGATTCCCCACCTCTGATTCCCTATATTTGATTCCCCGCCTCTGTTTCCCCGCCTCTGATTCGCAACCTCTAATTCCCCACCTCTGATTCCCCATATCTGATTCCCCGCCTCTGTTACCCCGCCTCTGATTCCCCGCCTCTGATTCCCCAGCTCTGATTCCCCGCCTTTTATTCCCGGCCTCTGATTCCCTGCCACTGATTCCCCGCCCCTGATTCCCCACCTCTGATTCCCCATATCTGATTCCCCGCCTCTGTTTCCCCAGCTCTGATTCCCCACCTCTGATTCCCCAGCTCTGATTCCCTGCCACTGATTCCCCGCCCCTGATTCCCCACCTCTGATTTCCCATATCTGATTCCCCGCCTCTGTTTCCCCAGCTCTGATTCCCTGCCTCTGATTCCCTGCCCTGATTCCCCATCTCTGTTTCACCGCCTTTGATTCGCCACCTCTGATTCCCCATATCTGATTCCCCGCCTCTGTTTCCCCGCCTCTGATTCCCTGCCTCTGATTCCCAACCTCTGATTCCACACCTCTGATTCCCCATATCTGATTCCCCGCCTCTATTTCCCCATATCTGATTCCCCGCCTCTGATTCCCCAACTCTGATTCCCCGCCTCTGATTCCCCAGCTCTGATTCCCCGCCTCTGATTCCCGGCGTCCGATTCCCTGCCTCTGATTCCCCGCCTCTGATTCCCCATCTCTGATACTCCATATCTGATTCCCCGCCTCTGAATCCCCATCTCTGATTCCCGGACTCTGATTCCCCTCCTCTGATTCCCGGCCTCTTATTCCCAGCATCTGATTCCCGGCCTCTGATTCCCGGCCTCTGATTCCCCGCTTCTGATTCTGATTCACTGCCTCTGATTCCCCATCTCTGATTCCGCACATCTGATTCCCTGCCTCTGATTCCCCACCTCTGATTCCCCATATCTGATTCCCCGCCTCTGTTTCCCCGCCTCTGATTCCCCGCCTCAGTTTCCCTATATCTAATTCCCCACCTCTGATGCCCCAACTCTGATTCCCCGCCTCTGATTCCCCAGCTCTGATTCGCCGCCTCTGATTCCCTGCATCCGATTCCCCATATCTGATTCCCCGCCTCTGTTTCCCCGTATCTGATTCCCCACCTCAGTTTCCCCATATCTGATTCCCGCCTCTTATTCACAACTATGATTCCCCACCTCTGATTCCCCAGCTCTGATTCCCTGTCTCTGATTCCCCGCGTTCTATTCCCTGCCTCTGATTCCCCGCCTGTGATTACCCATCACTGATTCACCACCTCTGATTCCCTACCTCTGATTCCCCATATCTAATTCCCCGCCTATGTTTGCCCGCCTCTGATTCCCCGCCTCTGTTTCCCCATATCTGATTCCCCGCCTCTGAATCCCCAACTCTGATTCCCTGCCTCAGATTCCCCAGCTCTGATTCCCCGCCTTTGATTCCCCCCGTCTGATTCCCAGCCTCTGAATCCCCGTGTCTGATTTCCTGCCTCTGATTCCCCGCCTCTGATTCCCCATCTCTGATTCACCGCCTCTGATTCCCCACCTCTGATTCCCCATCTCTGATTCCGCACATCCAATTCCCTGCCTCTGATTCCCCAACTCTGATTCCCCACCTCTGATTCCCCAGCTCTGATTCCCCGCCTCAGATTCCCCGCGTCTGATTCCCTGCCTCTGATTCCCCGCCTCTGATACCCTTCCTCTGATTCCCCATATCTGATTCCCCGCCTCTGATTCCCCAACTCTGATTCCCCGCTTCTGATTCCCCGCCTCTGAATACCCGCCTCTGATTCCCCGCGTCTGATTCCCTGCCTCTGATTCCCCGCCTCTGATTCCCCATCTGTGATTCACAACCTCTGATGCCCCACCTCTGATTCCCCATATCTGATTCCCCGCCTCTGTTTCCCCGCCTCTGATTCCCCGCCTCTGATTCCCCATATCTGATTCCCCGCCTCTGATTGCCCACCTCTGATTCCCCGCGTCTGATACCCTGCCTCTGATTCCCCGCCTCTGATTCCCCATCTCTGATTCACCACCTCTGATTCCCGGCCTCTGATTCCCAATCTCTGATTCCGCACATCCGATTCCCTGCCTATGATTCCCCACCTCTGATTCCCCGCCTCTGATTCCCCATATCTGATTCCCTGCCTCTGTTTCCCCGCCTCTGATTCCCTACCTCTGTTTCCCCATATCTGATTCCCCGCCTCTAATTCCCCAACTCTAATACCCCGCATCTGATTCCCCAGCTCTGATTCCCCGCCTCTGATTCCCCGCATCTGATTCCCTGCCTCTGATTCCCCACCTCTGATTCCAGGCCTCTGATTCCCAGCATCTGTTTCCGGCCTCTGATTCCCGGCCACTGATTCCCTGCTTCTGATTCTGTTTCCCTGCCTCTGATTCCCCATCTCTGATTCCGCACATCTGATTCCCTGCCTCTGATTCCCCACCTCTGATTCCCCATATCTGATTCCCCGCCTCTGTTTCCCCGTCTCTGATTCCCCGCCTCTGTTTCCCAATATCTAACTCCACACCTCTGATTCCCCAAATCTGATTCCCCACCTCTGATTCCCCAGCTCTGATTCCCCGCCTCTGATTCCCCGCATCTGATTCCCTGCATCTGATTCCAAGCCTCTGATTCCCTGCCTCTGATTCCCAACCTTTGATTCCCCACCTCTGATTCCCCATATCTGATTCCCCGCCTCTGTTTCCCCGCCTCGGATTCCCCGCCTCAGTTTCCCCATATCTGATTCCCGGCCTCTGATTCCCCGCCTCTGATTCCCCGCCTCTGATTCCCTGCCTCTGATTCCCTATCTCCGATTCCGCACATCTGATTCCCTTCCTCTGATTCCCCGCCTCTGATTCCCCGCCTCTGATTCCCTGCCTCTGATTCCCAACCTCTGATTCCCCACCTCTGATTCCCCATATCTGATTCCCCGCCTCTGTTTCCCCGCCTCTGATTCCCCGCCTCTGATTCCCAACTCTGATTCCCCGCCTCTGATTCCCCAGCTCTGATTGCCCGTGTTTGATTCCCTGCCTCTGATTCCCTGCCCTGATTCCCCATCTCTGTTTCACCGCCTTTGATTCGCCACCTCTGATTCCACATATCTGATTCCCCGCCTCTGTTTCCCCGACTCTGATTCCGTTCCTCTGATTCCCAACCTCTGATTCCACACTTCTGATTCCCCATATCTGATTCATCGCCTCTATTTCCCCATATCTGATTCCCCGCCTCTGATTCCCCAACTCTGATTCCCCGCCTCTGATTCCCCAGCTCTGATTCCCCGACTCTGATTCCCGGCGTCCGATTCCCTGCCTCTGATTCCCCACCTCTGATTCCCCATCTCTGATTCCCCGCCTCTGATTCCCCGTGTCTGATTCCCTGCCTCTGATTCCCCAACTCTGATTCCCCACCTCTGATTCCCCAGCTCTGATTCCCCGCCTCAGATACCCCGCGTCTGATTCCCTGCCTCCGATTCCCCGCCTCTGATTCCCCATCTCTGATTCCCCACCTCTGATTCCCCGTGTCTGATTCCCTGCCTCTGATTCCCCGCCTCTGAATCCCAGCCTCTGATTCCCCATATCTGATTCCCCGCCTCTGATTCCCTGCCTCTGATTCCCCAGCTCTGATTCCCCGCCTTTGATTCCCCCCGTCTGATTCCAATCCTCTGAATACCCGTGTCTGATTTCCTGCCTCTGATTCCCCGCCTCTGATTCCCCATCTCTGATTCACCGCCTCTGATTCCCCATCTCTGATTCCCCACCTCTGATTCCCCGTGTCTGATTCCCTGCCTCTGATTCCCCGCCTCTGAATCCCAGCCTCTGATTCCCCATATCTGATTCCCCGCCTCTGATTCCCTGCCTCTGATTCCCCAGCTCTGATTCCCCGCCTTTGATTCCCCCGGCTGATTCCCAGCATCTGAATCCCCGTGTCTGATTTCCTGCCTCTGATTCCCCGCCTCTGATTCCCCATCTCTGATTCACCGCCTCTGATTCCCCATCTCTGATTCCCCACCTCTGATTCCCCATATCTGATTCCCTGCCTCTGTTTCCCCGCCTCTGATTCCCCACCTCTGTTTCCCCATATCTGATTCCCCGCCTCTGATTCCCCAACTCTAATACCCCGCCTCTGATTCCCCAGCTCTGATTCCCCGCCTCTGATTCCCCGCATCTGATTCCCTGCCTCTGATTCCCCGCCTCTGATTCCAGGCCTCTGATTCCCAGCATCTGATTCCGGCCTCTGATTCCCGGCCTCTGATTCCCTGCTTCTGATTCTGATTCCCTGCCTCTGATTCCCCATCTCTGATTCTGCACATCTTATTCCCAACCTCGGATTCCCCACCTCTGATTCCCCATATCTGATTCCCCGCCTCTGTTTCCCCGCCTCTGATTCCCCGCCTCTGATTCCCAACTCTTATTCCCCGCCTCTGATTCCCCAGCTCTGATTCCCCGTGTTTGATTCCCTGCCTCTGATTCCCTGCCCTGATTCCCCATCTCTGTTTCACCGCCTTTGATTCGCCACCTCTGATTCCCCATATCTGATTCCCCGACTCTGATTCCCTGCCTCTGATTCCCAACCTCTGATTCCACACCTCTGATTCCCCATATCTGATTCCCCGCCTCTATTTCCCCATATCTGATTCCCCGCCTCTGATTCCCCAACTCTGATTCCCCGCCTCTGATTCCCCAGCTCTGATTCCCCGACTCTGATTCCCGGAGTCCGATTCCCTGCCTCTGATTCCCCGCCTCTGATTCCCCATCTCTGATTCCCCGCCTCCGATTCCCCGTGTCTGATTCCCTGCCTCTGATTACCCGCCTCTGATTCCCCGCCTCTGATTCCCTGCCACTGATTCCCTGCCCCTGATTCCCCAATTCTGATTCCCCATATCTGATTCCCCGCCTCTGTTTCCCCGCCTCTGATTCCCCGCCTCTGATTCCCCATATCTGATTCCCTGCCTCTGATTCCCCAACTCTGATTCACCGCCTCTGATTCCCCAGCTCTGAATCCCCGCCTCTGATTCCCCGCGTCTGATTCCCTGCCTCTGATTCCCCGCCTTGATTCCCCATCTCTGATTCACAACCTCTGATTCCCCACCTCTGATTCCCTATATTTGATTCCCCGCCTCTGTTTCCCCGCCTCTGATTCGCAACCTCTAATTCCCCACCTCTGATTCCCCATATCTGATTCCCCGCCTCTGTTACCCCGCCTCTGATTCCCCGCCTCTGATTCCCCAGCTCTGATTCCCCGCCTTTTATTCCCGGCCTCTGATTCCCTGCCACTGATTCCCCGCCCCTGATTCCCCACCTCTGATTCCCCATATCTGATTCCCCGCCTCTGTTTCCCCAGCTCTGATTCCCCACCTCTGATTCCCCAGCTCTGATTCCCTGCCACTGATTCCCCGCCCCTGATTCCCCACCTCTGATTTCCCATATCTGATTCCCCGCCTCTGTTTCCCCAGCTCTGATTCCCTGCCTCTGATTCCCTGCCCTGATTCCCCATCTCTGTTTCACCGCCTTTGATTCGCCACCTCTGATTCCCCATATCTGATTCCCCGCCTCTGTTTCCCCGCCTCTGATTCCCTGCCTCTGATTCCCAACCTCTGATTCCACACCTCTGATTCCCCATATCTGATTCCCCGCCTCTATTTCCCCATATCTGATTCCCCGCCTCTGATTCCCCAACTCTGATTCCCCGCCTCTGATTCCACAGCTCTGATTCCCCGCCTCTGATTCCCGGCGTCCGATTCCCTGCCTCTGATTCCCCGCCTCTGATTCCCCATCTCTGATACTCCATATCTGATTCCCCGCCTCTGAATCCCCATCTCTGATTCCCGGACTCTGATTCCCCTCCTCTGATTCCCGGCCTCTTATTCCCAGCATCTGATTCCCGGCCTCTGATTCCCGGCCTCTGATTCCCCGCTTCTGATTCTGATTCACTGCCTCTGATTCCCCATCTCTGATTCCGCACATCTGATTCCCTGCCTCTGATTCCCCACCTCTGATTCCCCATATCTGATTCCCCGCCTCTGTTTCCCCGCCTCTGATTCCCCGCCTCAGTTTCCCTATATCTAATTCCCCACCTCTGATGCCCCAACTCTGATTCCCCGCCTCTGATTCCCCAGCTCTGATTCCCCGCCTCTGATTCCCTGCATCCGATTCCCCATATCTGATTCCCCGCCTCTGTTTCCCCGTATCTGATTCCCCACCTCAGTTTCCCCATATCTGATTCCCGCCTCTTATTCCCAACTATGATTCCCCACCTCTGATTCCCCAGCTCTGATTCCCTGCCTCTGATTCCCCGCGTTCTATTCCCTGCCTCTGATTCCCCGCCTGTGATTACCCATCACTGATTCACCACCTCTGATTCCCTACCTCTGATTCCCCATATCTAATTCCCCGCCTATGTTTGCCCGCCTCTGATTCCCCGCCTCTGTTTCCCCATATCTGATTCCCCGCCTCTGAATCCCCAACTCTGATTCCCTGCCTCAGATTCCCCAGCTCTGATTCCCCGCCTTTGATTCCCCCCGTCTGATTCCCAGCCTCTGAATCCCCGTGTCTGATTTCCTGCCTCTGATTCCCCGCCTCTGATTCCCCATCTCTGATTCACCGCCTCTGATTCCCCACCTCTGATTCCCCATCTCTGATTCCGCACATCCAATTCCCTGCCTCTGATTCCCCAACTCTGATTCCCCACCTCTGATTCCCCAGCTCTGATTCCCCGCCTCAGATTCCCCGCGTCTGATTCCCTGCCTCTGATTCCCCGCCTCTGATACCCTGCCTCTGATTCCCCATATCTGATTCCCCGCCTCTGATTCCCCAACTCTGATTCCCCGCTTCTGATTCCCCGCCTCTGAATCCCCGCCTCTGATTCCCCGCGTCTGATTCCCTGCCTCTGATTCCCCGCCTCTGATTCCCCATCTGTGATTCACAACCTCTGATGCCCCACCTCTGATTCCCCATATCTGATTCCCCGCCTCTGTTTCCCCGCCTCTGATTCCCCGCCTCTGATTCCCCATATCTGATTCCCCGCCTCTGATTGCCCACCTCTGATTCCCCGCGTCTGATACCCTGCCTCTGATTCCCCGCCTCTGATTCCCCATCTCTGATTCACCACCTCTGATTCCCGGCCTCTGATTCCCAATCTCTGATTCCGCACATCCGATTCCCTGCCTATGATTCCCCACCTCTGATTCCCCGCCTCTGATTCCCCATATCTGATTCCCTGCCTCTGTTTCCCCGCCTCTGATTCCCTACCTCTGTTTCCCCATATCTGATTCCCCGCCTCTAATTCCCCAACTCTAATACCCCGCCTCTGATTCCCCAGCTCTGATTCCCCGCCTCTGATTCCCCGCATCTGATTCCCTGCCTCTGATTCCCCACCTCTGATTCCAGGCCTCTGATTCCCAGCATCTGTTTCCGGCCTCTGATTCCCGGCCACTGATTCCCTGCTTCTGATTCTGTTTCCCTGCCTCTGATTCCCCATCTCTGATTCCGCACATCTGATTCCCTGCCTCTGATTCCCCACCTCTGATTCCCCATATCTGATTCCCCGCCTCTGTTTCCCCGTCTCTGATTCCCCGCCTCTGTTTCCCAATATCTAACTCCCCACCTCTGATTCCCCAAATCTGATTCCCCACCTCTGATTCCCCAGCTCTGATTCCCCGCCTCTGATTCCCCGCATCTGATTCCCTGCATCTGATTCCAAGCCTCTGATTCCCTGCCTCTGATTCCCAACCTTTGATTCCCCACCTCTGATTCCCCATATCTGATTCCCCGCCTCTGTTTCCCCGCCTCGGATTCCCCGCCTCAGTTTCCCCATATCTGATTCCCGGCCTCTGATTCCCCGCCTCTGATTCCCTTCCTCTGATTCCCCGCCTCTGATTCCCCGCCTCTGATTCCCTGCCTCTGATTCCCAACCTCTGATTCCCCACCTCTGATTCCCCATATCTGATTCCCCGCCTCTGTTTCCCCGCCTCTGATTCCCCGCCTCTGATTCCCAACTCTGATTCCCCGCCTCTGATTCCCCAGCTCTGATTGCCCGTGTTTGATTCCCTGCCTCTGATTCCCTGCCCTGATTCCCCATCTCTGTTTCACCGCCTTTGATTCGCCACCTCTGATTCCACATATCTGATTCCCCGCCTCTGTTTCCCCGACTCTGATTCCGTTCCTCTGATTCCCAACCTCTGATTCCACACTTCTGATTCCCCATATCTGATTCCCCGCCTCTATTTCCCCATATCTGATTCCCCGCCTCTGATTCCCCAACTCTGATTCCCCGCCTCTGATTCCCCAGCTCTGATTCCCCGACTCTGATTCCCGGCGTCCGATTCCCTGCCTCTGATTCCCCACCTCTGATTCCCCATCTCTGATTCCCCGCCTCTGATTCCCCGTGTCTGATTCCCTGCCTCTGATTCCCCGCCTCTGATTCCCCGCCTCTGATTCCCTGCCACTGATTCCCTGCCCCTGATTCCCCACCTCTGATTCCCCATATCTGATTCCCCGCCTCTGTTTCCCCGCCTCTGATTCCCCGCCTCTGATTCCCCATATCTGATTCCCTGCCTCTGATTCCCCAATTCTGATTCCCCGCCTCTGATTCCCCAGCTCTGAATCCCCGCCTCTGATACCCCGTGTCTGATTCCCTGCCTCTGATTCCCCGCCTTGATTCCCCATCTCTGATTCACAACCTCTGATTCCCCACCTCTGATTCCCTATATTTGATTCCCCGCCTCTGTTTCCCTGCCTCTGATTACCCGCCTCTGAAATCCCCATATCTGATTCCCCGCCTCTGATTGCCCACCTCTGATTCCCCGCCTCTGATTCGCCAGCTCTGATTCCCCGCCTCTGATTCCCCGCATCTGATTCCCTGCCTCTGATTCCCCGCCTCTGATTCCCCATCTCTGATTCACCGCCTTTGATTCGCCACCTCTGATTCCCCATATCTGATTCCCCACCTCTGTTTCCCGGCCTCTGATTCCCCAGCTCTGATTCCCCGCCTCTGATTCCCCGCATCTGATTCCCTGCATCTGATTCCAAGCCTCTGATTCCCTGCCTCTGATTCCCAACCTCTGATACCCCACCTCTGATTCCCCATATCTGATTCCCCGCCTCTGTTTCCCCGCCTCGGATTCCCCGCCTCAGTTTCCCCATATCTGATTCCCGGCCTCTGATTCCCCGCCTCTGATTCCCCGCCTCTGATTCCCTGCCTCTGATTCCCCATCTCCGATTCCGCATATCTGATTCCCTTCCTCTGATTCCCCGCCTCTGATTCCCCGCCTCTGATTCCCTGCCTCTGATTCCCAACCTCTGATTCCCCACCTCTGATTCCCCATATCTGATTCCCCGCCTCTGTTTCCCCGCCTCTGATTCCCCGCCTCTGATTCCTAACTCTGATTCCCCGCCTCTGATTCCCCAGCTCTGATTCCCCGTGTTTGATTCCCTGCCTCTGATTCCCTGCCCTGATTCCCCATCTCTGTTTCACCGCCTTTGATTCGCCACCTCTGATTCCACATATCTGATTCCCCGCCTCTGTTTCCCCGACTCTGATTCCCTCCCTCTGATTCCCAACCTCTGATTCCACACCTCTGATTCCCCATATCTGATTCCCCGCCTCTATTTCCCCATATCTGATTCCCCGCCTCTGATTCCCCAACTCTGATTCCCCGCCTCTGATTCCCCAGCTCTGATTCCCCGACTCTGATTCCCGGCGTCCGATTCCCTGCCTCTGATTCCCCGCCTCTGATTCCCCATATCTGATTCCCTGCCTCTGATTCCCCAATTCTGATTCCCCGCCTCTGATTCCCCAGCTCTGAATCCCCGCCTCTGATTCCCCGTGTCTGATTCCCTGCCTCTGATTCCCCGCCTTGATTCCCCATCTCTGATTCACAACCTCTGATTCCCCACCTCTGATTCCCTATATTTGATTCCCCGCCTCTGTTTCCCTGCCTCTGATTACCCGCCTCTGAAATCCCCATATCTGATTCCCCGCCTCTGATTGCCCACCTCTGATTCCCCGCCTCTGATTCGCCAGCTCTGATTCCCCGCCTCTGATTCCCCGCATCTGATTCCCTGCCTCTGATTCCCCGCCTCTGATTCCCCATCTCTGATTCACCGCCTTTGATTCGCCACCTCTGATTCCCCATATCTGATTCCCCACCTCTGTTTCCCGGCCTCTGATTCCCCAGCTCTGATTCCCCGCCTCTGATTCCCCGCATCTGATTCCCTGCATCTGATTCCAAGCCTCTGATTCCCTGCCTCTGATTCCCAACCTCTGATACCCCACCTCTGATTCCCCATATCTGATTCCCCGCCTCTGTTTCCCCGCCTCGGATTCCCCGCCTCAGTTTCCCCATATCTGATTCCCGGCCTCTGATTCCCCGCCTCTGATTCCCCGCCTCTGATTCCCTGCCTCTGATTCCCCATCTCCGATTCCGCATATCTGATTCCCTTCCTCTGATTCCCCGCCTCTGATTCCCCGCCTCTGATTCCCTGCCTCTGATTCCCAACCTCTGATTCCCCACCTCTGATTCCCCATATCTGATTCCCCGCCTCTGTTTCCCCGCCTCTGATTCCCCGCCTCTGATTCCTAACTCTGATTACCCGCCTCTGATTCCCCAGCTCTGATTCCCCGTGTTTGATTCCCTGCCTCTGATTCCCTGCCCTGATTCCCCATCTCTGTTTCACCGCCTTTGATTCGCCACCTCTGATTCCACATATCTGATTCCCCGCCTCTGTTTCCCCGACTCTGATTCCCTCCCTCTGATTCCCAACCTCTGATTCCACACCTCTGATTCCCCATATCTGATTCCCCGCCTCTATTTCCCCATATCTGATTCCCCGCCTCTGATTCCCCAACTCTGATTCCCCGCCTCTGATTCCCCAGCTCTGATTCCCCGACTCTGATTCCCGGCGTCCGATTCCCTGCCTCTGATTCCCCGCCTCTGATTCCCCATCTCTGATTCCCCGCCTCTGATTCCCCGTGTCTGATTCCCTGCCTCTGATTCCCCGCCTCTGATTCCCCGCCTCTGATTCCCTGCCACTGATTCCCTGCCCCTGATTCCCCACCTCTGATTCCCCATATCTGATTCCCCGCCTCTGTTTCCCCGCCTCTGATTCCCCGCCTCTGATTCCCCATATCTGATTCCCTGCCTCTGATTCCCCAACTCTGATTCCCCACCTCTGATTCCCCAGCTCTGAATCCCCGCCTCTGATTCCCCGTGTCTGATTCCCTGCCTCTGATTCCCCGCCTTGATTCCCCATCTCTGATTCACAACCTCTGATTCCCCACCTCTGATTCCCTATATTTGATTCCCCGCCTCTGTTTCCCCGCCTCTGATTCCCCGCCTCTGATTCCCCATATCTGATTCCCCGCCTCTGATTGCCCACCTCTGATTCCCCGCCTCTGATTCGCCAGCTCTGATTCCCCGCCTCTGATTCCCCGCCTTTGATTCGCCACCTCTGATTCCCCATATCTGATTCCCCACCTCTGTTTCCCGGCCTCTGATTCCCCGCCTCTGATTCTCCATATCTCATTCCCCGCCTCTGAATCCCCATCTCTGATTCCCGGACTCTGATTCCCCACCTCTGATTCCCGGCCTCTTATTCCCAGCATCTGATTCCCGGCCTCTGATACCCGGCCTCTGATTCCCCGCTTCTGATTCTGATTCCCTGCCTCTGATTCCCCATCTCTGATTCCGCACATCTGATTCCCTGCCTCTGATTCCCCACCTCTGATTCCCCATATCTGATTCCCCGCCTCTGTTTCCCCGCCTCTGATTCCCCGCCTCTGTTTCCCTATATCTAATTCCCCACCTCTGATGCCCCAACTCTGATTCCCCGCCTCTGATTCCCCAGCTCTGATTCCCCGCCTCTGATTCCCCGCATCCGATTCCCCATATCTGATTCCCCGCCTCTGTTTCCCCGCCTCTGATTCCCCGCCTCTGTTTCCCCATATCTGATTCCCCGCCTCTGATTCCCAACTATGATTCCCCGCCTCTGATTCCCCAGCTCTGATTCCCTGCGTCTGATTCCCTGCGTTCTATTCCCTGCCTCTGATTCCCCGCCTGTGATTCCCCATCACTGATTCACCACCTCTGATTCCCTACCTCTGATTCCCCATATCTAATTCCCCGCCTCTGTTTGCCCGCCTCTGATTCCCCGCCTCTGTTTCCCCATATCTGATTCCCCGTCTCTGAATCCCCAACTCTGATTCCCGGCCTCTTATTCCCAGCATCTGATTCCTGGCCTCTGATTCCCGGCCTCTGATTCCCCGCTTCTGATTCTGATTCCCTGCCTCTGATTCCCCATCTCTGATTCCGCACATCTGATTCCCTGCCTCTGATTCCCCACCTCTGATTCCCCATATCTGATTCCCTGCCTCTGTTTCCCCGCCTCTGATTCCCCGCCTCTGTTTCCCTATATCTAATTCCCCACCTCTGATTCCCTGCTTCTGAATCCCCGCCTGTGATTCCCCATCACTGATTCACCACCTCTTATTCCCCACATCTGATTCCCCATATCTAATTCCCCGCCTCTGTTTGCCCGCCTCTGATTCCCCGCCTCTGTTTCCCCATATCTGATTCCCCGTCTCTGAATCCCCAACTCTGATTCCCTGCCTCTGATTCCCCAGCTCTGATTCCCCGCCTTTGATTCCCCCCGTCTGATTCCCAGCCTCTGAATCCCCGTGTCTGATTTGCTGCCTCTGATTCCCCGCCTCTGATTCCCCATCTCTGATTCACCGCCTCTGATTCCCCACCTCTGATTCCCCATCTCTGATTCCGCACATCCGATTCCCTGCCTCTGATTCCCCAACTCTGATTCCCCGCCTCTGATTCCCCATCTCTGATTCCCCACCTCTGGTTCCCCGCATCTGATTCCCCGCCTCTGATTCCCCGTGTCTGACCCTGCCTCTGATTCCACGCCTTTGATTCCCCATCTCTGATTCACCACCTCTGATTCCCCACCTCTGATTCCCCATCTCTGATTCTGCACATCCGATTCCCTGCCTCTGATTCCCCGCCTCTGATTCCCCGCCTCTGATTCCCTGCATCTGATTCGCAACCTGTTATTCCCCACCTCTGATTCCCCATATCTGATTCCCCGCCTCTGTTTCCCTGCCTCTGATTCCCCGCCTCTGTTTCCCCATATCTGATTCCCCGCCTCTGTTTCACCGCCTCTGATTGGCACCTCTGATACCCCGCCTCTGATTCCCCATCTCTAATTCATCACATCTGATTCCCCACCTCTGCTTCCCCATCTCTGATTCTCTACCTCTGATTCGCAACCTCTGATTCCGAATATCTGATTCACCGCCTCTGTTTCCCCGCTTCTGATTCCCCGCCTCTGATTCCCCATATCTGATTCCCCGCCTCTGATTCCCCATCTCCGATTCCCGTTCTCTGATTCCCCACCTCTGTTTCCCGGCCTCTCATTCCCCATCCCTGATTCACCGCCTCTGATTCCCAGTGTCTGATTCCCTGCCTCTGATTCCCCGCCTCTGAATCCCCTCCTCTGATTCCCTGCCACTGATTCCCCGCCCCTGATTCCCCACCTCTGATACCCCATATCTGATTCCCCGCCTCTGTTTCCCCGCCTCTGATTCCCCACCTCTGATTTCCCATATCTGATTCCACGCCTCTGATTCCCCGCCTCTGATTGGCCGCCTCTGATACCCCGCCTCTGATTCCCCATCTCTAATTCATCACATCTGATTCCCCACCTCTGCTTCCCCATCTCTGATTCTCAACCTCTGATTCTCCACCTCTGATTCCCCATATCTGATTCACCGCCTCTGTTTCCCCGCCTCTGATTCCCCGCCTCTCATTCCCCATATTTGAATCCCCAACTCTGATTTCCCGCCTCTGATTCCCCATATTTGATTCCCCTCCTCTGATTTCCCATCTCTGATTCCCGGACTCTGATTCCCCAACTCTGATTTCCCCGCCTCTGATTCCCCAGCTCTGATTTCCCGCCTCTGATTCCCCACCTCTGATACAACATATCTGATTCCCGGCCTCTGTTTCCCCGCGTCTGATTCCCCACCTCTGATTCACCATATCTGATTCCCCGCCTCTGATTCCCCACCACTGATTCCCCTCCTCTGATTCGCCAGTTATGATTGCCCGCCTCTGATTCCCCGTTTCTGATTCCCTGCCTCTGATTCCCCGCCTCTGATTCCCCATCTCCGACTCACCACCTCTGATTCCCCACCTCTGATACCCCATCTCTGATTCCGTACATCCGATTCCCTGCCTATGATTCCCCACCTCTGATTCCCCGCCTCTGATTCCCCATATCTGATTCCCTGCCTCTGTTTCCCCGCCTCTGATTCCCCACCTCTGTTTCCCCATATCTGATTCCCCGCCTCTGATTCCCCAACTCTAATACCCTGCCTCTGATTCCCCAGCTCTGATTCCCCGCCTCTGATTCCCCGCATCTGATTCCCTGCCTCTGATTCCCCGCCTCTGATTCCAGGACTCTGATTCCCAGCATCTGATTCCGGCCTCTGATTCCCGGCCTCTGATTCCCTGCTTCTGATTCTGATTCCCTGCCTCTGATTCCCCATCTCTGATTCCGCACATCTGATTCCCTGCCTCTGATTCCCCACCTCTGATTCCCCATATCTGATTCCCCGCCTCTGTTTCCCCGCCTCTGATTCCCCGCCTCTGTTTCCCCATATCTGATTCCCCGCCTCTGATTCCCCAACTCTGATTCCCCTCCTCTAATTCGCCAGCTATGATTCCCCGCCTCTGATTCCCTGCGTCTGATTCCATGCCTCTGATTCCCAGCCTCTGATTCCCCTTCTCTGATTCACCACCTCTGAATCCCCACCTCTGATTCCCCATCTCTGATTCCGCACATCCGATTCCCTGCCTCTGATTCCCCGCCTCTGATTCCCCGCCTCTGATTCGCAACCTCTAATTCCCCACCTCTGATTCCCCATATCTGATTCCCCGCCTCTGTTTCCCGGCCTCTGTTTCCCCATATCTGATTCCCCTCCTCTGATTCCCCAACTCTGATTCCCCGCCTCTGAATCCCCAGCTTTGATTCCCCGTCTTTTATTCCCGGCCTCTGATTCCCTGCCACTGATTCCCCGCCCCTGATTCCCCACCTCTGATTCCCCATATCTGATTCCCCGCCTCTGTTTCCCCACCTCTGATTCCCGGCCTCTTATTCCCTGCGTCTGATTCCCTGCCTCTGATTCCCAGCCTCTGATTCCCCTTCTCTGATTCACCACCTCTGAATCCCCACCTCTGATTCCCCATCTCTGATTCCGCACATCCGATTCCCTGCCTCTGATTCCCCGCCTCTGATTCCCCGCCTCTGATTCCCCGCCTCTGATTCCCCGCGTCTGATTCCCTGCCACTGATTTTCTGCCCCTGATTCCCCACCTCTGATTCCCCATCTCTGATTCCCCGCCTCTGTTTCCCCACCTCTGATTCCCCGCCTCTGATTCCCCAACTCTGATTCCCCTCCTCTAATTCGCCAGCTATGATTCCCCGCCTCTGATTCCCTGCATCTGATTCCCTGCCTCTGATTCCCAGCCTCTGATTCCCCTTCTCTGATTCACCACCTCTGAATCCCCACCTCTGATTCCCCATCTCTGATTCCGCACATCCGATTCCCTGCCTCTGATTCCCCGCCTTTTATTCCCGGCCTCTGATTCCCTGCCACTGATTCCCTGCTTCTGATTCTGATTCCCTGCCTCTGATTCCCCATCTCTGATTCCGCACATCTGATTCCCTGCCTCTGATTCCCCACCTCTGATTCCCCATATCTGATTCCCCGCCTCTGTTTCCCCGCCTCTCATTCCCCGCCTCTGTTTCCCCATCTCTGATTCCCCGCCTCTGATTCCCCAACTCTGATTCCCCTCCTCTAATTCGCCAGCTATGATTCCCCGCCTCTGATTCCCTGCGTCTGATTCCCTGCCTCTGATTCCCAGCCTCTGATTCCCCTTCTCTGATTCACCACCTCTGAATCCCCACCTCTGATTCCCCATCTCTGATTCCGCACATCCGATTCCCTGCCTCTGATTCCCCGCCTTTGATTCCCCGCCTCTGATACGCAACCTCTAATTCCCCACCTCTGATTCCCCATATCTGATTCCCCGCCTCTGTTTCCCTGCCTCTGATTCCCGGCCTCTGTTTCCCCATATCTGATTCCCCTCCTCTGATTCCCCAACTCTGATTCCCCGCCTCTGATTCCCCAGCTCTGATTCCCCGCCTTTTATTCCCGGCCTCTGATTCCCTGCCACTGATTCCCCGCCCCTGATTCCCCACCTCTGATTCCCCATATCTGATTCCCCGCCTCTGTTTCCCCAGCTCTGATTCCCCACCTCTGATTCCCCAGCTCTGATTCCCTGCCACTGATTCCCCGCCCCTGATTCCCCACCTCTGATTCCCCATATCTGATTCCCCGCCTCTGCTTCCCCAGCTCTGATTCCCTGCCTCTGATTCCCTGCCCTGATTCCCCATCTCTGTTTCACCGCCTTTGATTCGCCACCTCTGATTCCCCATATCTGATTCCCCGCCTCTGTTTCCCCGCCTCTGATTCCCTGCCTCTGATTCCCAACCTCTGATTCCACACCTCTGATTCCCCATATATGATTCCCCGCCTCTATTTCCCCATATCTGATTCCCCGCCTCTGATTCCCCAACTCTGATTCCCCGCCTCTGATTCCCCAGCTCTGATTCCCCGCCTCTGATTCCCGGCGTCCGATTCCCTGCCTCTGATTCCCTGCCTCTGATTCGCCATCTCTGATTCCCCGCCTCTGATTCCCCGTGTCTGATTCCCTGCCTCTGATTCCCTGCCTCAGATTCCCCGCCTCTGATTCCCTGCCACTGATTCCCTGCCCCTGATTCCCCACCTCTGATTCCCCATATCTGATTCCCCGCCTCTGTTTCTCCGCCTCTGATTCCCCGCCTCTGATTCCCCATATCAGATTCCCTGCCTCTGATTCCACAACTCTGATTCCCCGCCTCTGATTCCCCAGCTCTGAATCCCCGCCTCTGATTCCCCGCGTCTGATTCCCTCCCTCTGATTCACAACCTCTGATTCCCCACCTCTGATTCCCCATATCTGATTCCCCGCCTCTGTTTCCCCGCCTCTGATTCCCCGCCTCTGATTCCCCATATCTGATTCCCCGGCTCTGATTGCCCACCTCTGATTCCCCGCCTCTGATTCGCCAGCTCTGATTCCCCGCCTCTGAATCCCCGCATCTGATTCCCTGCCTCTGATTCCCCGCCTCTGATTCCCCATCTCTGATTCACCGCCTTTGATTCGCCACCTCTGATTCCCCATATCTGATTCCCCACCTCTGTTTCCCCGCCTCTGATTCTCCACCTCTGATTCTCCATATCTCATTCCCCGCCTCTGAATCCCCATCTCTGATTCCCGGACTCTGATTCCCCACCTCTGATTCCCGGCCTCTTATTCCCAGCATCTGATTCCCGGCCTCTGATTCCCGGCCTCTGATTCCCCGCTTCTGATTCTGATTCCCTGCCTCTGATTCCCCATCTCTGATTCCGCACATCTGATTCCCTGCCTCTGATTCCCCACCTCTGATTCCCCATATCTGATTCCCCGCCTCTGTTTCCCCGCCTCTGATTCCCCGCCTCTGTTTCCCCATATCTAATTCCCCACCTCTTATGCCCCAATTCTGATTCCCCGCCTCTGATTCCCCAGCTCTGATTCCCCGCCTCTGATTCCCCGCATCCGATTCCCCATGTCTGATTCCCCGCCTCTGTTTCCCCGCCTCTGATTCCCCGCCTCTGTTTCCCCATATCTGATTCCCCGCCTCTGTTTCCCCATATCTGATTCCCCGCCTGTGTTTCACCGCCTCTGATTGGCACCTCTGATACCCCGCCTCTGATTCCCCATCTCTAATTCATCACATCTGATTCCCCACCTCTGCTTCCACATCTCTGATTCTCTACCTCTGATTCACAACCTCTGATTCCGAATATCTGATTCACCGCCTCTGTTTCCCCGCTTCTGATTCCCCGCCTCTGATTCCCCATATCTGATTCCCCGCCTCTGATTCCCCATCTCCGATTCCCGTTCTCTGATTCCCCACCTCTGTTTCCCGGCCTCTCATTCCCCATCCCTGATTCACCGCCTCTGATTCCCAGTGTCTGATTCCCTGCCTCTGATTCCCCGCCTCTGAATCCCCTCCTCTGATTCCCTGCCACTGATTCCCCGCCCCTGATTCCCCACCTCTGATACCCCATATCTGATTCCCCGCCTCTGTTTCCCCGCCTCTGATTCCCCACCTCTGATTTCCCATATCTGATTCCACGCCTCTGATTCCCCGCCTCTGATTGGCCGCCTCTGATACCCCGCCTCTGATTCCCCATCTCTAATTCATCACATCTGATTCCCCACCTCTGCTTCCCCATCTCTGATTCTCAACCTCTGATTCTCCACCTCTGATTCCCCATATCTGATTCACCGCCTCTGTTTCCCCGCCTCTGATTCCCCGCCTCTGATTCCCCATATTTGATTCCCCGCCTCTGATTCCCCATCTCTGATTCCCGGACTCTGATTCCCCAACTCTGATTCCCCGCCTCTGATTCCCCAGCACTGATTTCCCGCCTCTGATTCCCCACCTCTGCTTCCCCATCTCTGATTCTCTACCTCTGATTCGCCACCTCTGATTGCCCATATCTGATTCACCGCCTCTGTTTCCCCGCCTCTGATTCCCCGCCTCTGATTCCCCATATTTGATTCCCCGCCTCTGATTCCCCATCTCTGATTCCCGGACTCTGATTCCCCAACTCTGATTTCCCGCCTCTGATTCCCCATATTTGATTCCCCTCCTCTGATTTCCCATCTCTGATTCCCGGACTCTGATTCCCCAACTCTGATTTCCCCGCCTCTGATTCCCCAGCTCTGATTTCCCGCCTCTGATTCCCCACCTCTGATACAACATATCTGATTCCCGGCCTCTGTTTCCCCGCGTCTGATTCCCCACCTCTGATTCACCATATCTGATTCCCCGCCTCTGATTCCCCACCATTGATTCCCCTCCTCTGATTCGCCAGTTATGATTGCCCGCCTCTGATTCCCCGTTTCTGATTCCCTGCCTCTGATTCCCCGCCTCTGATTCCCCATCTCCGACTCACCACCTCTGATTCCCCACCTCTGATACCCCATCTCTGATTCCGTACATCCGATTCCCTGCCTATGATTCCCCACCTCTGATTCCCCGCCTCTGATTCCCCATATCTGATTCCCTGCCTCTGTTTCCCCGCCTCTGATTCCCCACCTCTGTTTCCCCATATCTGATTCCCCGCCTCTGATTCCCCAACTCTAATACCCTGCCTCTGATTCCCCAGCTCTGATTCCCCGCCTCTGATTCCCCGCATCTGATTCCCTGCCTCTGATTCCCCGCCTCTGATTCCAGGACTCTGATTCCCAGCATCTGATTCCGGCCTCTGATTCCCGGCCTCTGATTCCCTGCCTCTGATTCCCCATCTCTGATTCCGCACATCTGATTCCCTGCCTCTGATTCCCCACCTCTGATTCCCCATATCTGATTCCCCGCCTCTGTTTCCCCGCCTCTGATTCCCCGCCTCTGTTTCCCCATATCTGATTCCCCGCCTCTGATTCCCCAACTCTGATTCCCCTCCTCTAATTCGCCAGCTATGATTCCCCGCCTCTGATTCCCTGCGTCTGATTCCATGCCTCTGATTCCCAGCCTCTGATTCCCCTTCTCTGATTCACCACCTCTGAATCCCCACCTCTGATTCCCCATCTCTGATTCCGCACATCCGATTCCCTGCCTCTGATTCCCCGCCTCTGATTCCCCGCCTCTGATTCGCAACCTCTAATTCCCCACCTCTGATTCCCCATATCTGATTCCCCGCCTCTGTTTCCCTGCCTCTGATTCCCGGCCTCTGTTTCCCCATATCTGATTCCCCTCCTCTGATTCCCCAACTCTGATTCCCCGCCTCTGAATCCCCAGCTTTGATTCCCCGTCTTTTATTCCCGGCCTCTGATTCCCTGCCACTGATTCCCCGCCCCTGATTCCCCACCTCTGATTCCCCATATCTGATTCCCCGCCTCTGTTTCCCCACCTCTGATTCCCGGCCTCTTATTCCCTGCGTCTGATTCCCTGCCTCTGATTACCAGCCTCTGATTCCCCTTCTCTGATTCACCACCTCTGAATCCCCACCTCTGATTCCCCATCTCTGATTCCGCACATCCGATTCCCTGCCTCTGATTCCCCGCCTCTGATTCCCCGCCTCTGATTCCCCGCCTCTGATTCCCCGCGTCTGATTCCCTGCCACTGATTTTCTGCCCCTGATTCCCCACCTCTGATTCCCCATCTCTGATTCCCCGCCTCTGTTTCCCCACCTCTGATTCCCCGCCTCTGTTTCCCCATATCTGATTCCCCGCCTCTGATTCCCCAACTCTGATTCCCCTCCTCTAATTCGCCAGCTATGATTCCCCGCCTCTGATTCCCTGCATCTGATTCCCTGCCTCTGATTCCCAGCCTCTGATTCCCCTTCTCTGATTCACCACCTCTGAATCCCCACCTCTGATTCCCCATCTCTGATTCCGCACATCCGATTCCCTGCCTCTGATTCCCCGCCTTTTATTCCCGGCCTCTGATTCCCTGCCACTGATTCCCTGCTTCTGATTCTGATTCCCTGCCTCTGATTCCCCATCTCTGATTCCGCACATCTGATTCCCTGCCTCTGATTCCCCACCTCTGATTCCCCATATCTGATTCCCCGCCTCTGTTTCCCCGCCTCTGATTCCCCGCCTCTGTTTCCCCATCTCTGATTCCCCGCCTCTGATTCCCCAACTCTGATTCCCCTCCTCTAATTCGCCAGCTATGATTCCCCGCCTCTGATTCCCTGCGTCTGATTCCCTGCCTCTGATTCCCAGCCTCTGATTCCCCTTCTCTGATTCACCACCTCTGAATCCCCACCTCTGATTCCCCATCTCTGATTCCGCACATCCGATTCCCTGCCTCTGATTCCCCGCCTCTGATTCCCCGCCTCTGATACGCAACCTCTAATTCCCCACCTCTGATTCCCCATATCTGATTCCCCGCCTCTGTTTCCCTGCCTCTGATTCCCGGCCTCTGTTTCCCCATATCTGATTCCCCTCCTCTGATTCCCCAACTCTGATTCCCCGCCTCTGATTCCCCAGCTATGATTCCCCGCCTTTTATTCCCGGCCTCTGATTCCCTGCCACTGATTCCCCGCCCCTCATTCCCCACCTCTGATTCCCCATATCTGATTCCCCGCCTCTGTTTCCCCAGCTCTGATTCCCCACCTCTGATTCCCCAGCTCTGATTCCCTGCCACTGATTCCCCGACCCTGATTCCCCACCTCTGATTCCCCATATCTGATTCCCCGCCTCTGCTTCCCCAGCTCTGATTCCCTGCCTCTGATTCCCTGCCCTGATTCCCCATCTCTGTTTCACCGCCTTTGATTCGCCACCTCTGATTCCCCATATCTGATTCCCCGCCTCTGTTTCCCCGCCTCTGATTCCCTGCCTCTGATTCCCAACCTCTGATTCCACACCTCTGATTCCCCATATATGATTCCCCGCCTCTATTTCCCCATATCTGATTCCCCGCCTCTGATTCCCCAACTCTGATTCCCCGCCTCTGATTCCCCAGCTCTGATTCCCCGCCTCTGATTCCCGGCGTCCGATTCCCTGCCTCTGATTCCCTGCCTCTGATTCGCCATCTCTGATTCCCCGCCTCTGATTCCCCGTGTCTGATTCCCTGCCTCTGATTCCCTGCCTCAGATTCCCCGCCTCTGATTCCCTGCCACTGATTCCCTGCCCCTGATTCCCCACCTCTGATTCCCCATATCTGATTCCCCGCCTCTGTTTCTCCGCCTCTGATTCCCCGCCTCTGATTCCCCATATCAGATTCCCTGCCTCTGATTCCACAACTCTGATTCCCCGCCTCTGATTCCCCAGCTCTGAATCCCCGCCTCTGATTCCCCGCGTCTGATTCCCTCCCTCTGATTCACAACCTCTGATTCCCCACCTCTGATTCCCCATATCTGATTCCCCGCCTCTGTTTCCCCACCTCTGATTCCCCGCCTCTGATTCCCCATATCTGATTCCCCGGCTCTGATTGCCCACCTCTGATTCCCCGCCTCTGATTCGCCAGCTCTGATTCCCCGCCTCTGAATCCCCGCATCTGATTCCCTGCCTCTGATTCCCCGCCTCTGATTCCCCATTTCTGATTCACCGCCTTTGATTCGCCACCTCTGATTCCCCATATCTGATTCCCCACCTCTGTTTCCCCGCCTCTGATTCTCCGCCTCTGATTCTCCATATCTCATTCCCTGCCTCTGAATCCCCATCTCTGATTCCCGGACTCTGATTCCCCACCTCTGATTCCCGGCCTCTTATTCCCAGCATCTGATTCCCGGCCTCTGATTCCCGGCCTCTGATTCCCCGCTTCTGATTCTGATTCCCTGCCTCTGATTCCCCATCTCTGATTCCGCACATCTGATTCCCTGCCTCTGATTCCCCACCTCTGATTCCCCATATCTGATTCCCCGCCTCTCTTTCCCCGCCTCTGATTCCCCGCCTCTGTTTCCCCATATCTAATTCCCCACCTCTTATGCCCCAATTCTGATTCCCCGCCTCTGATTCCCCAGCTCTGATTCCCCGCCTCTGATTCCCCGCATCCGATTCCCCATGTCTGATTCCCCGCCTCTGTTTCCCCGCCTCTGATTCCCCGCCTCTGTTTCCCCATATCTGATTCCCCGCCTCTGATTCCCCAGCTCTGATTCCCTGCCTCTGATTCCCCGCGTTCTATTCGCTGCCTCTGATCCCCCGCCTGTGATTCCCCATCTCTGATTCACCACCTCTGATTCCCCACCTCTGATTCCCCATATCTAATTCCCCGCCTCTGCTTGCCCGCCTCTCATTCCCCGCCTCTGTTTCCCCATATCTGATTCCCCGCCTCTGAATCCCCAACTCTGATTCCCTGCCTCTGATTCACCAGCTCTGATTCCCCGCCTTTGATTCCCCCCGTCTGATTCCCAGCCTCTGAATCCCCGTCTGATTTCTTGCCTCTGATTCCCCGCCTCTGATTCCCCATCTCTGATTCACTGCCTCTGATTCCCCACATCTGATTCCCCATCTCTGATTCCGCACAACCGATTCCCTGCCTCTGATTCCCCGACTCTGATTCCCCACCTCTGATTCCCCAGCTCTGATTCCCCGCCTCTGATTCCCCGCGTCTGATTCCCTGCCTGTGATTCCCCGCCTCTGATTCCCCATCTCTGATTCCCCACCTCTGATTCCCCGTGTCTGATTCCCTTCCTTTGATTCCCCGCCTCTGATTCCCCGCCTCTGATTCCCTGCCACTGATTCCCCGCCCCTGATTCCCCACATCTGATTCCCCATATCTTATTCCCCGCCTCTGTTTCCCCCCCTCTGATTCCCAGCCTCTGATTCCCCATATCTGATTCCCCGCCTCTGATTCCCCATATCTGATTCCCCGCCTCTGATTCCCCGCGTCTGATTCCCTGCCTGTGATTCCCCGCCTCTGATTCCCCATCTCTGATTCCCCACCTCTGATTCCCCGTGTCTGATTCCCTTCCTTTGATTCCCCGCCTCTGATTCCCCGCCTCTGATTCCCTGCCACTGATTCCCCGCCCCTGATTCCCCACATCTGATTCCCCATATCTTATTCCCCGCCTCTGTTTCCCCCCCTCTGATTCCCAGCCTCTGATTCCCCATATCTGATTCCCCGCCTCTGATTCCCCATATCTGATTCCCCGCCTCTATTTCCCCATATCTGCTTCGCCGCCTCTGATTCCCCAACTCTGATTCCCCGCCTCTGATTCCCCAGCTCTGATTTCCCTCCTCTGATTCCCGGCATCCGATTCCCTGCCTCTGATTCCCCGCCTCTGATTCCCCGCCTCTGATTCCCCGCCTCTGATTCCCCGTGTCTGATTCCCTGCCTCTGATTCCCCAGCTCTGAATCCCCGCCTCTGATTCCCCGCATCTGATTCCCTGCCTCTGATTCCCCGCCTCTGATTCCCCACCTCTGATTCCCCATATCTGATTCCCCGCCTCTGTTTCCCCAGCTCTGATTCCCCACCTCTGATTCCCCAGCTCTGATTCCCTGCCACTGATTCCCCGCCCCTGATTCCCCACCTCTGATTCCCCATATCTGATTCCCCGCCTCTGTTTCCCCAGCTCTGATTCCCTGCCTCTGATTCCCTGCCCTGATTCCCCATCTCTGTTTCACCGCCTTTGATTCGCCACCTCTGATTCCCCATATCTGATTCCCCGCCTCTGTTTCCCCGCCTCTGATTCCCTGCCTCTGATTCCCAACCTCTGATTCCACACCTCTGATTCCCCATATATGATTCCCCGCCTCTATTTCCCCATATCTGATTCCCCGCCTCTGATTCCCCAACTCTGATTCCCCGCCTCTGATTCCCCAGCTCTGATTCCCCGCCTCTGATTCCCGGCGTCCGATTCCCTGCCTCTGATTCCCCGCCTCTGATTCGCCATCTCTGATTCCCCGCCTCTGATTCCCCGTGTCTGATTCCCTGCCTCTGATTCCCCGCCTCAGATTCCCCGCCTCTGATTCCCTGCCACTGATTCCCTGCCCCTGATTCCCCACCTCTGATTCCCCATATCTGATTCCCCGCCTCTGTTTCTCCGCCTCTGATTCCCCGCCTCTGATTCCCCATATCAGATTCCCTGCCTCTGATTCCACAACTCTGATTCCCCGCCTCTGATTCCCCAGCTCTGAATCCCCGCCTCTGATTCCCCGCGTCTGATTCCCTCCCTCTGATTCACAACCTCTGATTCCCCACCTCTGATTCCCCATATCTGATTCCCCGCCTCTGTTTCCCCGCCTCTGATTCCCCGCCTCTGATTCCCCATATCTGATTCCCCGGCTCTGATTGCCCACCTCTGATTCCCCGCCTCTGATTCGCCAGCTCTGATTCCCCGCCTCTGAATCCCCGCATCTGATTCCCTGCCTCTGATTCCCCGCCTCTGATTCCCCATCTCTGATTCACCGCCTTTGATTCGCCACCTCTGATTCCCCATATCTGATTCCCCACCTCTGTTTCCCCGCCTCTGATTCTCCGCCTCTGATTCTCCATATCTCATTCCCCGCCTCTGAATCCCCATCTCTGATTCCCGGACTCTGATTCCCCACCTCTGATTCCCGGCCTCTTATTCCCAGCATCTGATTCCCGGCCTCTGATTCCCGGCCTCTGATTCCCCGCTTCTGATTCTGATTCCCTGCCTCTGATTCCCCATCTCTGATTCCGCACATCTGATTCCCTGCCTCTGATTCCCCACCTCTGATTCCCCATATCTGATTCCCCGCCTCTGTTTCCCCGCCTCTGATTCCCCGCCTCTGTTTCCCCATATCTAATTCCCCACCTCTTATGCCCCAATTCTGATTCCCCGCCTCTGATTCCCCAGCTCTGATTCCCCGCCTCTGATTCCCCGCATTCGATTCCCCATGTCTGATTCCCCGCCTCTGTTTCCCCGCCTCTGATTCCCCGCCTCTGTTTCCCCATATCTGATTCCCCGCCTCTGATTCCCCAGCTCTGATTCCCTGCCTCTGATTCCCCGCGTTCTATTCGCTGCCTCTGATCCCCCGCCTGTGATTCCCCATCTCTGATTCACCACCTCTGATTCCCCACCTCTGATTCCCCATATCTAATTCCCCGCCTCTGCTTGCCCGCCTCTCATTCCCCGCCTCTGTTTCCCCATATCTGATTCCCCGCCTCTGAATCCCCAACTCTGATTCCCTGCCTCTGATTCACCAGCTCTGATTCCCCGCCTTTGATTCCCCCCGTCTGATTCCCAGCCTCTGAATCCCCGTCTGATTTCTTGCCTCTGATTCCCCGCCTCTGATTCCCCATCTCTGATTCACTGCCTCTGATTCCCCACATCTGATTCCCCATCTCTGATTCCGCACAACCGATTCCCTGCCTCTGATTCCCCGACTCTGATTCCCCACCTCTGATTCCCCAGCTCTGATTCCCCGCCTCTGATTCCCCGCGTCTGATTCCCTGCCACTGATTCCCCGCCCCTGATTCCCCACATCTGATTCCCCATATCTTATTCCCCGCCTCTGTTTCCCCCCCTCTGATTCCCAGCCTCTGATTCCCCATATCTGATTCCCCGCCTCTGATTCCCCATATCTGATTCCCCGCCTCTATTTCCCCATATCTGCTTCGCCGCCTCTGATTCCCCAACTCTGATTCCCCGCCTCTGATTCCCCAGCTCTGATTTCCCGCCTCTGATTCCCGGCATCCGATTCCCTGCCTCTGATTCCCCGCCTCTGATTCCCCGCCTCTGATTCCCCGCCTCTGATTCCCCGTGTCTGATTCCCTGCCTCTGATTCCCCAGCTCTGAATCCCCGCCTCTGATTCCCCGCATCTGATTCCCTGCCTCTGATTCCCCGCCTCTGATTCCCCATCTGTGATTCACAACCTCTGATGCCCCACCTCTGATTCCCCATTTCTGATTCCCCGCCTCTGTTTCCCCGCCTCTGATTACCCGCCTCTGATTCCCCATATCTGATTCCCCGCCTCTGATTGCCCACCTCTGATTCCCCGCGTCTGATTCCCTGCCTCTGATTCCCCGCCTCTGATTCCCCATCTCTGATTCACCACCTCTGATTCCCGGCCTCTGATTCCCCATCTCTGATTCCGCACATCCGATTCCCTGCCTATGATTCCCCACCTCTGATTCCCCGCCTCTCATTCCCCATATCTGATTCCCTGCCTCTAATACCCCGCCTCTGATTCCCCAGCTCTGATTCCCCGCCTCTGATTCCCCGCATCTGATTCCCTGCCTCTGATTCCCCGCCTCTGATTCCAGGCCTCTGATTCCCAGCATCTGATTCCGGCCTCTGATTCCCTGCCTCTGATTCCCTGCTTCTGATTCTGATTCCCTGCCTCTGATTCCCCATCTCTGATTCCGCACATCTGATTCCCTGCATCTGATTCCAAGCCTCTGATTCCCTGCCTGTGATTCCCAACCTCTGATTCCCCACCTCTGATTCCCCATATCTGATTCCCCGCCTCTGTTTCCCCGCCTCGGATTCCCCGCCTCTGTTTCCCCATATCTGATTCCCGGCCTCTGATTCCCCGCCTCTGTTTCCCCATATCTGATTCCCCGCCTCTGATTCCCCAACTCTGATGCTCCTCCTATGCTCCTCTGATGCTCCTGCTCCTGCTCCTGCTCCTGCTCCTGCTCCTGCTCCTGCTCCTGCTCCTGCTCCTGCTCCTTGTCCTGCTCCTGCTCCTGCTCCTGCTCCTGCTCCTGTTCCTGCTCCTGCTCCTGCTCCTGCACCTCTGATGCTCCTCTGATGCACCTCTGATACTCCTCTGATGCTCCTCTGATGCTCCTCTGATGCTCCTCCTATGCTCCTCTGATGCTCCTGCTCCTGCTCCTGCTCCTGCTCCTGCTCCTGCTCCTGCTCCTGCTCCTGCTCCTGCTCCTGCTCCTGCTCCTGCTCCTGCTCCTGCTCCTGCTCCTGCTCCTGCTCCTGCTCCTGCTCCTGCTCCTGCTCCTGTTCCTGTTTGATGCTCCTCTGATGCTCCTCTGATGCACCTCTGATACTCCTCTGATGCTCCTCTGATACTCCTCTGATGCTCCTCAGATGCTCCTCTGATGCTCCTCTGATGCTCCTCTGATGCTCCTCTGATGCTCATGCTCCTACTCCTGCTCCTCTGATGCTCCTCTGATGCTCCTCTGATCCTCCTCTGATGCTCCTCTGATGCTCCTCTGATGCTCCTCTGATCCTCCTCTGATGCTCCTCTGATGCTCCTCTGATGCTCCTCTGATGCTCCTCTGATGCTCCTCTGATGCTCCTCTGATGCTCCTCTGTGGCTCCTCTGATGCTCCTCTGATGCTCCTCTGATGCTCCTCTGATGCTCCTCTGATGCTCCTCTGATGCTCCTCTGATGCTCCTCTGATCCTCCTCTGATGCTCCACTGATGCTCCTCTGATGCTCCACTGATGCTCCTCTGATGCTCCCCTGATGCTCCTCTGATGCTCCTCTGATGCTCCTCTGATGCTCCTCTGACGCTCCACTGATGCTCCTCTGATGCTCCTCTGATGCTCCTGCTCCTGCTCCTGCTCCTCTGATGCTCCTCTGATGACCTCTGACGCTCCTGCTCCTGCTCCTGCTCCTGCTCCTGCTCCTCTGATGCTCCTCTGATGCTCCTCTGATGCTCCTCTGATGCTCCTCTGATGCTCCTCTGATGCTCCTCTGATCCTCCTCTGATCCTCCTCTGATGCTCCTCTGATGCTCCTCTGATGCTCCTCTGATGCTCCTCTGATGCTCCTCTGATCCTCCTCTGATGCTCCTCTGATGCTCCTCTGATGCTCCTCTGATGCTCCTCTGATGCTCCTCTGAGGCTCCTCTGAGGCTCCTCTGAGGCTCCTCTGATGCTCCTCTGATGCTCCTCTGATGCTCCTGTGATGCTCCTCTGATGCTCCTCTGATGCTCCTCTGATGCTCCTGTGATGCTCCTCTGATGCTCCTCTGATGCACCTCTGATGCTCCTCTGATGCTCCTCTGATGCTCCTCTGATGCTCCTCTGATGCTCCTCTGATGCTCCTGTGATGCTCCTCTGATGCTCCTCTGATGCACCTCTGATGCTCCTCTGATGCTCCTCTGATGCTCCTCTGATGCTCCTCTGATGCTCCTCTGATGCTCCTCTGATGCTCCTCTGATGCTCCTCTCATGCTCCTCTGATGCTCCTCTGAGGCTCCTCTGATGCTCCTCTGATGCTCCTCTGATGCTCCTCTGATGCTCCTCTGATACTCCTCTGATGCTCCTCTGATGCTCCTGTGATGCTCCTCTGATGCTCCTCTGCTGCTCCTCTGATGCTCATCTGATGCTCCTCTGATTCTCCTCTGATGCTCCTCTGATGCTCCTCTGATGCTCCTCTGATCCACCTCTGATACTCCTCTGATGCTCCTCTGATGCTCCTCTGATGCTCCTCTGATGCTCCTGTGATGCTCCTCTGATGCTCCTCTGCTGCTCCTCTGATGCTCATCTGATGCTCCTCTGATTCTCCTCTGATGCTCCTCTGATGCTCCTCTGATGCTCCTCTTATGCTCCTCTGATCCTCCTCTGATGCTCATCTGATGCTCCTCTGATGCTCCTCTGATGCTCCTCTGATGCTACTCTGATGCTCCTCTGATGCTCCTCTGATGCTCCTCTGATGCTCCTCTGATCCTCCTCTGATGCTCCTCTGATGCTCCTCTGATGCTCCTCTGATGCTCCTCTGATGCTCCTCTGATGCTCCTCTGAGGCTCCTCTGATGCTCCTCTGATGCTCCTCTGATGCTCCTCTGATGCTCCTCTGATGCTCCTCTGATGCTCCTCTGATGCTCCTCTGATGCTCCTCTGATGCTCCTCTGATGCTCCTCTGATGCTCCTCTGAGGCTCCTCTGAGGCTCCTCTGATTCTCTTCTGATGCTCCTCTGATGCTCCTCTGATGCTCCTCTGATGCTCCTGTGATTCTCCTGTGATGCTCCTCTGATGCTCCTGTGATGCTCCTCTGCTGTTCCTCTGCTGTTCCTCTGATGCTCCTCTGATGCTCCTCTGATGCTCCTCTGAGGCTCCTCTGATTCTGCTCTGATGCTCCTCTGATCCTCATCTGATGCTCCTCTGATGCTCCTCTGATGCTCCTCTGATGCTCCTCTGATGCTCCTCTGATGCTCCTCTGATCCTCCTCTGATCCTCCTCTGATGCTCCTCTGATGCTCCTCTGATGCTCCTCTGATACTCCTGTGATGCTCCTCTGATGCTCCTCTGATGCTCCTCTGATGCTCCTGCTCCTGCTCCTGCTCCTGCTCCTGCTCCTGCTCCTGCTCCTGCTCCTGCTCCTGCTCCTGCTCCTGCTCCTGCTCCTGCTCCTGCTCCTGCTCCTGCTCCTGCTCCTGCTCCTTCTCCTGTTCCTGCTCCTGCTCCTGCTCCTGCTCCTGCACCTCTGATGCTCCTCTGATGCACCTCTGATACTCCTCTGATGCTCCTCTGATACTCCTCTGATGCTCCTTAGATGCTCCTCTGATGCTCCTCTGATGCTCCTCTGTTGCTCCTCTGATGCCTCTGTGATGCTCCTCTGATGCTCCTCTGATTCTCCTCTGATGCTCCGCTGATGCTCCTCTGATGCTCCTCTGATGATCCTCTGATCCTCCTCTGATGCTCCACTGATGCTCGTCTGATGCTCCTGTGATGCTCCTGTGATGCTCCTCTGATTCTCCTCTGATGCTCCTCTGATGCTCCTCTGATGCTCCTCTGATGCTCCTCTGATGCTCCTCTGATGCTCCTCTGATGTTCCTCTGATGCTCCTCTGATGCTCCTCTGATGCTCCTGCTCCTGCTCCTGCTCCTGCTCCTGCTCTTGCTCCTGTTCCTGCTCCTGCTCCTGCTCCTGCTCCTGCTCCTGCTCCTGCTCCTGCTCCTGCTCCTGCTCCTGCTCCTGCTCCTGCCCCTGCTCCTGCTCCTGCTACTGCTCCTGCTCCTGCTCCTGCTCCTGCTCCTGCTCCTGCTCCGGCTCCTGCTCCTGCACCTCTGATGCTCCTGCTCCTGCTCGATGCTCCTCTGATGCACCCCTGATGCTCCTCTGATGCTCCTCTGATGCTCCTCTGATGCTCCTCTGATGCTCCTCTGATGCTCCAATGATGCTCCAATGATGCTCCTCTGATGCTCCTGTGATGCTCCTCTGATGATCCTCTGATGCTCCTCTGATGCTCCTCTGATGCTTCTCTGATGATCCTCTGATGCTCCTCTGATGCTCCTCTGATGCTCCTCTGATGCTCCTCTGATGCTCCTCTGATCCTCCTCTGATGCTACTCTGATGCTCCTCTGATGCTCCTCTGTTGCTCCTCTGATGATCCTCTGATGCTCCTCTGATGCTCCTCTGATGCTCCTCTGATGCTCCTCTGATGCTCCTCTGATCCTCCTCTGATGCTCCACTGATGCTCCTCTGATGCTCCTCTGAGGCTCCTCTGAGGCTCCTCTGGGGCTCCGCTGATGCTCCTCTGATTCTCCTCTGATGCTCCTCTGATGCTGCTCTGATGCTCCTCTGATGCTCCTCTGATGCTCCTCTGATGCTCCTGCTCCTGCTCCTGCTCCACTGATGCTCCTCTGATACTCCTCTGATGCTCCTGCTCCTGCTCCTGCTCCTGCTCCTGCTCATCGGATGCTCCTCTGATGCTCCTGCTCCTTATCCTGCTCCTGCTCCTGCTCCTGCTCCTGCTCCTGCTCTTGCACCTGTCCTGCTCCTGCTCCTGCTCCTGCTCCTGCTCCTGCTCCTGCTCCTGCTCCTGCTCCTTCTCCTGCTCCTGCTCCTGCTCCTGCTCCTGCTCCTGCTCCTGCTCCTGTTCCTGCTCCTGCTCCTGCTCCTGCACCTCTGATGCTCCTCTGATGCACCTCTGATGCTCCTCTGATGCTCCTCTGATACTCCTCTGATGCTCCTCAGATGCTCCTCTAATGCTCCTCTGATGCTCCTCTGATGCTCCTCTGATACTCCTCTGATGCTCCTCAGATGCTCCTCTGATGCTCCTCTGATGCTCCTGTGATGCTCCTCTGATGCTCCTCTGATGCACCTCTGATGCTACTCTGATGCACCTCTGATGCTCCTCTGATGCTCCTCTGATACTCCTCTGATGCTCCTCAGATGCTCCTCTGATGCTCCTTTGATACTCCTCTGATGCTCCTCAGATGCTCCTCTGATGCACCTCTGATGCTCCTCTGATGCTCCTCTGATGCTCCTCTGATGCTCATGCTCATACTCCTGCTCCTCTGATGCTCCTCTGATGCTCCTCTGATCCTCCTCTGATGCTCCTCTGATGCTCCTCTGATGCTCCTCTGATGCTCCTCTGATGCTCCTCTGATGCTCCTCTGATGCTCCTCTGATGCTCCTCTGATCTTCCTCTGATGCTCCTCTGATGCTCCTCTGATGATCCTCTGATGCTCCTCTGATGCTCCTCTGATGCTCCTCTGATGCTCCTCTGATGCTCCTCTGATCCTCCTCTGATGCTCCACTGATGCTCCTCTGATGCTCCTCTGATGCTCCTCTGATGCTCCTCTGATGCTCCTGCTCCTGCTCCTGCTCCTGCTCCTGCTCCTGCTCCTGCTCCTCTGATGCTCCTCTGATGCTCCTCTGATGCTCCTCTGATGCTCCTGCTCCTGCTCCTGCTCCTCTGATGCTCCTCTGATGACCTCTGATGCTCCTGCTCCTGCTCCTGCTCCTGCTCCTGCTCCTGCTCCTGCTCCTGCTCCTCTGATGCTCCTCTGATGCTCCTCTGATCCTCCTCTGATGCTCCTCTGATGCTCCTCTGATGCTCCTCTGATGCTCCTCTGAGGCTCCTCTGATGCTCCTCTGATGCTCCTCTGATGCTCCTCTGATGCTCCTCTGATGCTCCTCTGATGCTCCTGTGATGCTCCTCTGATGCTCCTCTGATGCTCCTCTGATCCTCCTCTGATGCTCCTCTGATGCTCCTCTGATGCTCCTCTGATGCTCCTCTGATGCTCCTCTGATGCTCCTCTGATGCTCCTCTGAGGCACCTCTGAGGCTCCTCTGATTCTCTTCTGATGCTCCTCTGATGCTCCTCTGATGCTCCTCTGATGCTCCTCTGATGCTCCTCTGATGCTCCTGTGATGCTCCTCTGCTGTTCCTCTGCTGTTCCTCTGATGCTCCTCTGATGCTCCTCTGATGCTCCTCTGAGGCTCCTCTGATGCTCCAATGATGCTCCAATGATGCTCCACTGATGCTCCTGTGATGCTCCTCTGATGCTCCTCTGATGCTCCTCTGATGCTCCTCTGATGCTCCTCTGATGCTCCTCTGATCCTCCTCTGATCCTCCTCTGATGCTCCTCTGATGCTCCTCTGATGCTCCTCTGATGCTCCTCTGATGCTCCTCTGATCCTCCTCTGATGCTCCTCTGATGCTCCTCTGATGCTCCTCTGATGCTCCTCTGAGGCTCCTCTGAGGCTCCTCTGAGGCTCCTCTGATGCTCCTCTGAGGCTCCTCTGATGCTCCTCTGATGCTCCTCTGATGCTCCTCTGATGCTCCTCTGATGCTCCTCTGATGCTCCTGTGATGCTCCTCTGATGCTCCTCTGCTGCTCCTCTGATGCTCATCTGATTCTCCTCTGATGCTCCTCTGATGCTCCTCTGATGCTCCTCTGATGCTCCTCTGATCCTCCTCTGATGCTCCTCTGATGCTCCTCTGATGCTCCTCTGATGCTCCTCTGATGCTCCTCTGATGCTCCTCTGAGGCTCCTCTGATGCTCCTCTGATGCTCCTCTGATGCTCCTCTGATGCTCCTCTGATGCTCCTCTGATGCTCCTCTGATGCTCCTCTGATGCTCCTCTGCTGCTCCTCTGATGCTCATCTGATGCTCCTCTGATTCTCCTCTGATGCTCCTCTGATGCTCCTCTGATGCTGTCTGATGCTCCTCTGATCCTCCTCTGATGCTCCTCTGATGCTCCTCTGATGCTCCTCTGATGCTCCTCTGATGCTCCTCTGATGCTCCACTGATGCTCCTCTGCTGCTCCTCTGATGCTCATCTGATGCTCCTCTGATGCTCCTCTGATTCTCCTCTGATGCTCCAATGATGCTCCTCTGATGCTCCTGTGATGCTCCTCTGATGCTCCTCTGATGCTCCTGTGATGCTCCTCTGATGCTCATCTGATGCTCCTCTGCTGTTCCTCTGATGCTCCTCTGATGCTCCAATGATGCTCCTCTGATGCTCCTGTGATGCTCCTCTGATGCTCCTCTGATGCTCCTGTGATGCTCCTCTGATGCTCATCTGATGCTCCTCGCTGTTCCTCTGATGCTCCTCTGATGCTCCTCTGATGCTCCTCTGATGCTCCTCTGAGGCTCCTCTAATGCTCCTCTGATGCTCCTCTGATGCTCCTCTGATGCTCCTCTGATGCTCCTCTGATGCTCCTCTGATGCTCCTCTGATGCTCCTGTGATGCTCCTCTGATGCTCCTCTGCTGCTCCTCTGATGCTCATCTGATGCTCCTCTGATGCTCCTGCTCCTGCTCCTGCTCCTGCTCCTGCTCCTGCTCCTGCTCCTGCTCCTGCTCCTGCTCCTGCTCCTGCTACTGCTCCTGCTCCTGCTCCTGCGTCTGCTCCTGCTCCTGCTCCTGCTCCTGCTCCTGTTCCTGCTCCTGCTGCTGCTCCTGCTCCTGCACCTCTGATGCTCCTCTGATGCTTCACTGATTCTCCTCAGATGCTCCTCTGATGCTCCTCTGATGCTCCTCTGATGCTCCTCTGATGCTCCTCTGATGCTCCTCTGATGCTCCTGTAATGCTCCTCTGATTCTCCTCTGATGCTCCTCTGATGCTCCTCTGATGCTCCTCTGATGCTCCTCTGATGCTCCTCTGATGCTCCTCTGATGTTCCTCTGATGCTCCTCTGATGCACCTCTGATGCTCCTGCTCCTGCTCCTGCTCCTGCTCCTGCTCCTGCTCCTGCTCCTGCTCCTGCTCCTGCTCCTGCTCCTGCTCCTGCTCCTGCTCCTGCTCCTGCTCCTGCTCCTGCTCCTGCCCCTGCTCCTGCTCCTGCTCCTGCTCCTGCTCCTGCTCCTGCTCCGGCTCCTGCTCCGGCTCCTGCTCCGGCTCCTGCTCCTGCACCTCTGATGCTCCTGCTCCTGCTCGATGCTCCTCTGATGCACCTCTGATGCTCCTCTGATGCTCCTCTGATGCTCCACTGATTCTCCTCAGATGCTCCTCTGATGCACCTCTGATGCTCCTCTGATGCTCCTATGATGCTCCTCTGATGCTCCTCAGATGCTCCTCTGATGCACCTCTGATGCTCCTCTGATGCTCCTCTGATGCTCCTCTGATGCTCCTCTGATGCTCCTCTGTTGCTCCTCTGATGCTCCTCTGATGCTCCTCTGATGCTCCAATGATGCTCCAATGATGCTCCACTGATGCTCCTGTGATGCTCCTCTGATGCTCCTCTGATGCTCCTCTGATGCTCCTCTGATGCTCCTCTGATGCTCCTCTGATCCTCCTCTGATCCTCCTCTGATGCTAATCTGATGCTCCTCTGATGCTCCTCTGATGCTCCTCTGAGGCTCCTCTGATGCTCCTCTGATGCTCCTCTGATGCTCCTCTGATGCTCCTCTGATGCTCCTCTGATGCTCCTCTGATGCTCCTCTGATGCTCCTCTGCTGCTCCTCTGATGCTCATCTGATGCTCCTCTGATTCTCCTCTGATGCTCCTCTGATGCTCCTCTGATGCTGTCTGATGCTCCTCTGATCCTCCTCTGATGCTCCTCTGATGCTCCTCTGATGCTCCTCTGATGCTCCTCTGATGCTCCTCTGATGCTCCACTGATGCTCCTCTGCTGCTCCTCTGATGCTCATCTGATGCTCCTCTGATGCTCCTCTGCTGCTCCTCTGATGCTCCTCTGATTCTCCTCTGATGCTCCAATGATGCTCCTCTGATGCTCCTGTGATGCTCCTCTGATGCTCCTCTGATGCTCCTGTGATGCTCCTCTGATGCTCATCTGATGCTCCTCTGCTGTTCCTCTGATGCTCCTCTGATGCTCCAATGATGCTCCTCTGATGCTCCTGTGATGCTCCTCTGATGCTCCTCTGATGCTCCTGTGATGCTCCTCTGATGCTCATCTGATGCTCCTCGCTGTTCCTCTGATGCTCCTCTGATGCTCCTCTGATGCTCCTCTGATGCTCCTCTGAGGCTCCTCTGATGCTCCTCTGATGCTCCTCTGATGCTCCTCTGATGCTCCTCTGATGCTCCTCTGATGCTCCTCTGATGCTCCTCTGATGCTCCTCTGATGCTCCTCTGCTGCTCCTCTGATGCTCATCTGATGCTCCTCTGATGCTCCTGCTCCTGCTCCTGCTCCTGCTCCTGCTCCTGCTCCTGCTCCTGCTCCTGCTCCTGCTCCTGCTCCTGCTACTGCTCCTGCTCCTGCTCCTGCGTCTGCTCCTGCTCCTGCTCCTGCTCCTGCTCCTGTTCCTGCTCCTGCTGCTGCTCCTGCTCCTGCACCTCTGATGCTCCTCTGATGCTCCACTGATTCTCCTCAGATGCTCCTCTGATGCTCCTCTGATGCTCCTCTGATGCTCCTCTGATGCTCCTCTGATGCTCCTCTGATGCTCCTGTAATGCTCCTCTGATTCTCCTCTGATGCTCCTCTGATGCTCCTCTGATGCTCCTCTGATGCTCCTCTGATGCTCCTCTGATCCTCCTCTGATGCTCCTCTGATGCTCCTCTGATGCTCCTCTGATCCTCCTCTGATGCTCCTCTGATGCTCCTCTGATGCTCCTCTGATGCTCCTCTGATGCTCCTCTGATGCTCCTCTGATGCTCCTCTGTGGCTCCTCTGATGCTCCTCTGATGCTCCTCTGATGCTCCTCTGATGCTCCTCTGATGCTCCTCTGATGCTCCTCTGATGCTCCTCTGATCCTCCTCTGATGCTCCACTGATGCTCCTCTGATGCTCCACTGATGCTCCTCTGATGCTCCCCTGATGCTCCTCTGATGCTCCTCTGATGCTCCTCTGATGCTCCTCTGACGCTCCACTGATGCTCCTCTGATGCTCCTCTGATGCTCCTGCTCCTGCTCCTGCTCCTCTGATGCTCCTCTGATGACCTCTGACGCTCCTGCTCCTGCTCCTGCTCCTGCTCCTGCTCCTCTGATGCTCCTCTGATGCTCCTCTGATGCTCCTCTGATGCTCCTCTGATGCTCCTCTGATGCTCCTCTGATCCTCCTCTGATCCTCCTCTGATGCTCCTCTGATGCTCCTCTGATGCTCCTCTGATGCTCCTCTGATGCTCCTCTGATCCTCCTCTGATGCTCCTCTGATGCTCCTCTGATGCTCCTCTGATGCTCCTCTGATGCTCCTCTGAGGCTCCTCTGAGGCTCCTCTGAGGCTCCTCTGATGCTCCTCTGATGCTCCTCTGATGCTCCTGTGATGCTCCTCTGATGCTCCTCTGATGCTCCTCTGATGCTCCTGTGATGCTCCTCTGATGCTCCTCTGATGCACCTCTGATGCTCCTCTGATGCTCCTCTGATGCTCCTCTGATGCTCCTCTGATGCTCCTCTGATGCTCCTGTGATGCTCCTCTGATGCTCCTCTGATGCACCTCTGATGCTCCTCTGATGCTCCTCTGATGCTCCTCTGATGCTCCTCTGATGCTCCTCTGATGCTCCTCTGATGCTCCTCTGATGCTCCTCTCATGCTCCTCTGATGCTCCTCTGAGGCTCCTCTGATGCTCCTCTGATGCTCCTCTGATGCTCCTCTGATGCTCCTCTGATACTCCTCTGATGCTCCTCTGATGCTCCTGTGATGCTCCTCTGATGCTCCTCTGCTGCTCCTCTGATGCTCATCTGATGCTCCTCTGATTCTCCTCTGATGCTCCTCTGATGCTCCTCTGATGCTCCTCTGATCCACCTCTGATACTCCTCTGATGCTCCTCTGATGCTCCTCTGATGCTCCTCTGATGCTCCTGTGATGCTCCTCTGATGCTCCTCTGCTGCTCCTCTGATGCTCATCTGATGCTCCTCTGATTCTCCTCTGATGCTCCTCTGATGCTCCTCTGATGCTCCTCTTATGCTCCTCTGATCCTCCTCTGATGCTCATCTGATGCTCCTCTGATGCTCCTCTGATGCTCCTCTGATGCTACTCTGATGCTCCTCTGATGCTCCTCTGATGCTCCTCTGATGCTCCTCTGATCCTCCTCTGATGCTCCTCTGATGCTCCTCTGATGCTCCTCTGATGCTCCTCTGATGCTCCTCTGATGCTCCTCTGAGGCTCCTCTGATGCTCCTCTGATGCTCCTCTGATGCTCCTCTGATGCTCCTCTGATGCTCCTCTGATGCTCCTCTGATGCTCCTCTGATGCTCCTCTGATGCTCCTCTGATGCTCCTCTGATGCTCCTCTGAGGCTCCTCTGAGGCTCCTCTGATTCTCTTCTGATGCTCCTCTGATGCTCCTCTGATGCTCCTCTGATGCTCCTGTGATTCTCCTGTGATGCTCCTCTGATGCTCCTGTGATGCTCCTCTGCTGTTCCTCTGCTGTTCCTCTGATGCTCCTCTGATGCTCCTCTGATGCTCCTCTGAGGCTCCTCTGATTCTGCTCTGATGCTCCTCTGATCCTCATCTGATGCTCCTCTGATGCTCCTCTGATGCTCCTCTGATGCTCCTCTGATGCTCCTCTGATGCTCCTCTGATCCTCCTCTGATCCTCCTCTGATGCTCCTCTGATGCTCCTCTGATGCTCCTCTGATACTCCTGTGATGCTCCTCTGATGCTCCTCTGATGCTCCTCTGATGCTCCTGCTCCTGCTCCTGCTCCTGCTCCTGCTCCTGCTCCTGCTCCTGCTCCTGCTCCTGCTCCTGCTCCTGCTCCTGCTCCTGCTCCTGCTCCTGCTCCTGCTCCTGCTCCTGCTCCTTCTCCTGTTCCTGCTCCTGCTCCTGCTCCTGCTCCTGCACCTCTGATGCTCCTCTGATGCACCTCTGATACTCCTCTGATGCTCCTCTGATACTCCTCTGATGCTCCTTAGATGCTCCTCTGATGCTCCTCTGATGCTCCTCTGTTGCTCCTCTGATGCCTCTGTGATGCTCCTCTGATGCTCCTCTGATTCTCCTCTGATGCTCCGCTGATGCTCCTCTGATGCTCCTCTGATGATCCTCTGATCCTCCTCTGATGCTCCACTGATGCTCGTCTGATGCTCCTGTGATGCTCCTGTGATGCTCCTCTGATTCTCCTCTGATGCTCCTCTGATGCTCCTCTGATGCTCCTCTGATGCTCCTCTGATGCTCCTCTGATGCTCCTCTGATGTTCCTCTGATGCTCCTCTGATGCTCCTCTGATGCTCCTGCTCCTGCTCCTGCTCCTGCTCCTGCTCTTGCTCCTGTTCCTGCTCCTGCTCCTGCTCCTGCTCCTGCTCCTGCTCCTGCTCCTGCTCCTGCTCCTGCTCCTGCTCCTGCTCCTGCCCCTGCTCCTGCTCCTGCTACTGCTCCTGCTCCTGCTCCTGCTCCTGCTCCTGCTCCTGCTCCGGCTCCTGCTCCTGCACCTCTGATGCTCCTGCTCCTGCTCGATGCTCCTCTGATGCACCCCTGATGCTCCTCTGATGCTCCTCTGATGCTCCTCTGATGCTCCTCTGATGCTCCTCTGATGCTCCAATGATGCTCCAATGATGCTCCTCTGATGCTCCTGTGATGCTCCTCTGATGATCCTCTGATGCTCCTCTGATGCTCCTCTGATGCTTCTCTGATGATCCTCTGATGCTCCTCTGATGCTCCTCTGATGCTCCTCTGATGCTCCTCTGATGCTCCTCTGATCCTCCTCTGATGCTACTCTGATGCTCCTCTGATGCTCCTCTGTTGCTCCTCTGATGATCCTCTGATGCTCCTCTGATGCTCCTCTGATGCTCCTCTGATGCTCCTCTGATGCTCCTCTGATCCTCCTCTGATGCTCCACTGATGCTCCTCTGATGCTCCTCTGAGGCTCCTCTGAGGCTCCTCTGGGGCTCCGCTGATGCTCCTCTGATTCTCCTCTGATGCTCCTCTGATGCTGCTCTGATGCTCCTCTGATGCTCCTCTGATGCTCCTCTGATGCTCCTGCTCCTGCTCCTGCTCCACTGATGCTCCTCTGATACTCCTCTGATGCTCCTGCTCCTGCTCCTGCTCCTGCTCCTGCTCATCGGATGCTCCTCTGATGCTCCTGCTCCTTATCCTGCTCCTGCTCCTGCTCCTGCTCCTGCTCCTGCTCTTGCACCTGTCCTGCTCCTGCTCCTGCTCCTGCTCCTGCTCCTGCTCCTGCTCCTGCTCCTGCTCCTTCTCCTGCTCCTGCTCCTGCTCCTGCTCCTGCTCCTGCTCCTGCTCCTGTTCCTGCTCCTGCTCCTGCTCCTGCACCTCTGATGCTCCTCTGATGCACCTCTGATGCTCCTCTGATGCTCCTCTGATACTCCTCTGATGCTCCTCAGATGCTCCTCTAATGCTCCTCTGATGCTCCTCTGATGCTCCTCTGATACTCCTCTGATGCTCCTCAGATGCTCCTCTGATGCTCCTCTGATGCTCCTGTGATGCTCCTCTGATGCTCCTCTGATGCACCTCTGATGCTACTCTGATGCACCTCTGATGCTCCTCTGATGCTCCTCTGATACTCCTCTGATGCTCCTCAGATGCTCCTCTGATGCTCCTTTGATACTCCTCTGATGCTCCTCAGATGCTCCTCTGATGCACCTCTGATGCTCCTCTGATGCTCCTCTGATGCTCCTCTGATGCTCATGCTCATACTCCTGCTCCTCTGATGCTCCTCTGATGCTCCTCTGATCCTCCTCTGATGCTCCTCTGATGCTCCTCTGATGCTCCTCTGATGCTCCTCTGATGCTCCTCTGATGCTCCTCTGATGCTCCTCTGATGCTCCTCTGATCTTCCTCTGATGCTCCTCTGATGCTCCTCTGATGATCCTCTGATGCTCCTCTGATGCTCCTCTGATGCTCCTCTGATGCTCCTCTGATGCTCCTCTGATCCTCCTCTGATGCTCCACTGATGCTCCTCTGATGCTCCTCTGATGCTCCTCTGATGCTCCTCTGATGCTCCTGCTCCTGCTCCTGCTCCTGCTCCTGCTCCTGCTCCTGCTCCTCTGATGCTCCTCTGATGCTCCTCTGATGCTCCTCTGATGCTCCTGCTCCTGCTCCTGCTCCTCTGATGCTCCTCTGATGACCTCTGATGCTCCTGCTCCTGCTCCTGCTCCTGCTCCTGCTCCTGCTCCTGCTCCTGCTCCTCTGATGCTCCTCTGATGCTCCTCTGATCCTCCTCTGATGCTCCTCTGATGCTCCTCTGATGCTCCTCTGATGCTCCTCTGAGGCTCCTCTGATGCTCCTCTGATGCTCCTCTGATGCTCCTCTGATGCTCCTCTGATGCTCCTCTGATGCTCCTGTGATGCTCCTCTGATGCTCCTCTGATGCTCCTCTGATCCTCCTCTGATGCTCCTCTGATGCTCCTCTGATGCTCCTCTGATGCTCCTCTGATGCTCCTCTGATGCTCCTCTGATGCTCCTCTGAGGCACCTCTGAGGCTCCTCTGATTCTCTTCTGATGCTCCTCTGATGCTCCTCTGATGCTCCTCTGATGCTCCTCTGATGCTCCTCTGATGCTCCTGTGATGCTCCTCTGCTGTTCCTCTGCTGTTCCTCTGATGCTCCTCTGATGCTCCTCTGATGCTCCTCTGAGGCTCCTCTGATGCTCCAATGATGCTCCAATGATGCTCCACTGATGCTCCTGTGATGCTCCTCTGATGCTCCTCTGATGCTCCTCTGATGCTCCTCTGATGCTCCTCTGATGCTCCTCTGATCCTCCTCTGATCCTCCTCTGATGCTCCTCTGATGCTCCTCTGATGCTCCTCTGATGCTCCTCTGATGCTCCTCTGATCCTCCTCTGATGCTCCTCTGATGCTCCTCTGATGCTCCTCTGATGCTCCTCTGAGGCTCCTCTGAGGCTCCTCTGAGGCTCCTCTGATGCTCCTCTGAGGCTCCTCTGATGCTCCTCTGATGCTCCTCTGATGCTCCTCTGATGCTCCTCTGATGCTCCTCTGATGCTCCTGTGATGCTCCTCTGATGCTCCTCTGCTGCTCCTCTGATGCTCATCTGATTCTCCTCTGATGCTCCTCTGATGCTCCTCTGATGCTCCTCTGATGCTCCTCTGATCCTCCTCTGATGCTCCTCTGATGCTCCTCTGATGCTCCTCTGATGCTCCTCTGATGCTCCTCTGATGCTCCTCTGAGGCTCCTCTGATGCTCCTCTGATGCTCCTCTGATGCTCCTCTGATGCTCCTCTGATGCTCCTCTGATGCTCCTCTGATGCTCCTCTGATGCTCCTCTGCTGCTCCTCTGATGCTCATCTGATGCTCCTCTGATTCTCCTCTGATGCTCCTCTGATGCTCCTCTGATGCTGTCTGATGCTCCTCTGATCCTCCTCTGATGCTCCTCTGATGCTCCTCTGATGCTCCTCTGATGCTCCTCTGATGCTCCTCTGATGCTCCACTGATGCTCCTCTGCTGCTCCTCTGATGCTCATCTGATGCTCCTCTGATGCTCCTCTGATTCTCCTCTGATGCTCCAATGATGCTCCTCTGATGCTCCTGTGATGCTCCTCTGATGCTCCTCTGATGCTCCTGTGATGCTCCTCTGATGCTCATCTGATGCTCCTCTGCTGTTCCTCTGATGCTCCTCTGATGCTCCAATGATGCTCCTCTGATGCTCCTGTGATGCTCCTCTGATGCTCCTCTGATGCTCCTGTGATGCTCCTCTGATGCTCATCTGATGCTCCTCGCTGTTCCTCTGATGCTCCTCTGATGCTCCTCTGATGCTCCTCTGATGCTCCTCTGAGGCTCCTCTAATGCTCCTCTGATGCTCCTCTGATGCTCCTCTGATGCTCCTCTGATGCTCCTCTGATGCTCCTCTGATGCTCCTCTGATGCTCCTGTGATGCTCCTCTGATGCTCCTCTGCTGCTCCTCTGATGCTCATCTGATGCTCCTCTGATGCTCCTGCTCCTGCTCCTGCTCCTGCTCCTGCTCCTGCTCCTGCTCCTGCTCCTGCTCCTGCTCCTGCTCCTGCTACTGCTCCTGCTCCTGCTCCTGCGTCTGCTCCTGCTCCTGCTCCTGCTCCTGCTCCTGTTCCTGCTCCTGCTGCTGCTCCTGCTCCTGCACCTCTGATGCTCCTCTGATGCTTCACTGATTCTCCTCAGATGCTCCTCTGATGCTCCTCTGATGCTCCTCTGATGCTCCTCTGATGCTCCTCTGATGCTCCTCTGATGCTCCTGTAATGCTCCTCTGATTCTCCTCTGATGCTCCTCTGATGCTCCTCTGATGCTCCTCTGATGCTCCTCTGATGCTCCTCTGATGCTCCTCTGATGTTCCTCTGATGCTCCTCTGATGCACCTCTGATGCTCCTGCTCCTGCTCCTGCTCCTGCTCCTGCTCCTGCTCCTGCTCCTGCTCCTGCTCCTGCTCCTGCTCCTGCTCCTGCTCCTGCTCCTGCTCCTGCTCCTGCTCCTGCTCCTGCCCCTGCTCCTGCTCCTGCTCCTGCTCCTGCTCCTGCTCCTGCTCCGGCTCCTGCTCCGGCTCCTGCTCCGGCTCCTGCTCCTGCACCTCTGATGCTCCTGCTCCTGCTCGATGCTCCTCTGATGCACCTCTGATGCTCCTCTGATGCTCCTCTGATGCTCCACTGATTCTCCTCAGATGCTCCTCTGATGCACCTCTGATGCTCCTCTGATGCTCCTATGATGCTCCTCTGATGCTCCTCAGATGCTCCTCTGATGCACCTCTGATGCTCCTCTGATGCTCCTCTGATGCTCCTCTGATGCTCCTCTGATGCTCCTCTGTTGCTCCTCTGATGCTCCTCTGATGCTCCTCTGATGCTCCAATGATGCTCCAATGATGCTCCACTGATGCTCCTGTGATGCTCCTCTGATGCTCCTCTGATGCTCCTCTGATGCTCCTCTGATGCTCCTCTGATGCTCCTCTGATCCTCCTCTGATCCTCCTCTGATGCTAATCTGATGCTCCTCTGATGCTCCTCTGATGCTCCTCTGAGGCTCCTCTGATGCTCCTCTGATGCTCCTCTGATGCTCCTCTGATGCTCCTCTGATGCTCCTCTGATGCTCCTCTGATGCTCCTCTGATGCTCCTCTGCTGCTCCTCTGATGCTCATCTGATGCTCCTCTGATTCTCCTCTGATGCTCCTCTGATGCTCCTCTGATGCTGTCTGATGCTCCTCTGATCCTCCTCTGATGCTCCTCTGATGCTCCTCTGATGCTCCTCTGATGCTCCTCTGATGCTCCTCTGATGCTCCACTGATGCTCCTCTGCTGCTCCTCTGATGCTCATCTGATGCTCCTCTGATGCTCCTCTGCTGCTCCTCTGATGCTCCTCTGATTCTCCTCTGATGCTCCAATGATGCTCCTCTGATGCTCCTGTGATGCTCCTCTGATGCTCCTCTGATGCTCCTGTGATGCTCCTCTGATGCTCATCTGATGCTCCTCTGCTGTTCCTCTGATGCTCCTCTGATGCTCCAATGATGCTCCTCTGATGCTCCTGTGATGCTCCTCTGATGCTCCTCTGATGCTCCTGTGATGCTCCTCTGATGCTCATCTGATGCTCCTCGCTGTTCCTCTGATGCTCCTCTGATGCTCCTCTGATGCTCCTCTGATGCTCCTCTGAGGCTCCTCTGATGCTCCTCTGATGCTCCTCTGATGCTCCTCTGATGCTCCTCTGATGCTCCTCTGATGCTCCTCTGATGCTCCTCTGATGCTCCTCTGATGCTCCTCTGCTGCTCCTCTGATGCTCATCTGATGCTCCTCTGATGCTCCTGCTCCTGCTCCTGCTCCTGCTCCTGCTCCTGCTCCTGCTCCTGCTCCTGCTCCTGCTCCTGCTCCTGCTACTGCTCCTGCTCCTGCTCCTGCGTCTGCTCCTGCTCCTGCTCCTGCTCCTGCTCCTGTTCCTGCTCCTGCTGCTGCTCCTGCTCCTGCACCTCTGATGCTCCTCTGATGCTCCACTGATTCTCCTCAGATGCTCCTCTGATGCTCCTCTGATGCTCCTCTGATGCTCCTCTGATGCTCCTCTGATGCTCCTCTGATGCTCCTGTAATGCTCCTCTGATACTCCTCTGATGCTCCTCTGATGCTCCTCTGATGCTCCTCTGATGCTCCTCTGATGCTCCTCTGATGCTCCTCTGATGTTCCTCTGATGCTCCTCTGATGCACCTCTGATGCTCCTGCTCCTGCTCCTGCTCCTGCTCCTGCTCCTGCTCCTGCTCCTGCTCCTGCTCCTGCTCCTGCTCCTGCTCCTGCTCCTGCTCCTGCTCCTGCTCCTGCTCCTGCTCCTGCCCCTGCTCCTGCTCCTGCTCCTGCTCCTGCTCCTGCTCCTGCTCCGGCTCCTGCTCCGGCTCCTGCTCCGGCTCCTGCTCCTGCACCTCTGATGCTCCTGCTCCTGCTCGATGCTCCTCTGATGCACCTCTGATGCTCCTCTGATGCTCCTCTGATGCTCCACTGATTCTCCTCAGATGCTCCTCTGATGCACCTCTGATGCTCCTCTGATGCTCCTATGATGCTCCTCTGATGCTCCTCAGATGCTCCTCTGATGCACCTCTGATGCTCCTCTGATGCTCCTCTGATGCTCCTCTGATGCTCCTCTGATGCTCCTCTGTTGCTCCTCTGATGCTCCTCTGATGCTCCTCTGATGCTCCAATGATGCTCCAATGATGCTCCACTGATGCTCCTGTGATGCTTCTCTGATGCTCCTCTGATGCTCCTCTGATGCTCCTCTGATGCTCCTCTGATGCTCCTCTGATCCTCCTCTGATCCTCCTCTGATGCTCCTCTGATGCTCCTCTGATGCTCCTCTGATGCTCCTCTGATGCTCCTCTGATGCTCCTCTGATCCTCCTCTGATGCTCCTCTGATGCTCCTCTGATGCTCCTCTGATGCTCCTCTGAGGCTCCTCTGAGGCTCCTCTGAGGCTCCTCTGATGCTCCTCTGATGCTCCTCTGATGCTCCTCTGATGCTCCTCTGATGCTCCTCTGATGCTCCTCTGATGCTCCTCTGATGCTCCTCTGATGCTCCTCTGATGCTCCTCTGATGCTCCTCTGAGGCTCCTCTGATGCTCCTCTGATGCTCCTCTGATGCTCCTCTGATGCTCCTCTGATGCTCCTCTGATGCTCCTGTGATGCTCCTCTGATGCTCCTCTGCTGCTCCTCTGATGCTCATCTGATGCTCCTCTGATTCTCCTCTGATGCTCCTCTGATGCTCCTCTGATGCTGTCTGATGCTCCTCTGATCCTCCTCTGATGCTCCTCTGATGCTCCTCTGATGCTCCTCTGATGCTCCTCTGATGCTCCTCTGATGCTCCACTGATGCTCCTCTGCTGCTCCTCTGATGCTCATCTGATGCTCCTCTGATGCTCCTCTGCTGCTCCTCTGATGCTCCTCTGATTCTCCTCTGATGCTCCAATGATGCTCCTCTGATGCTCCTGTGATGCTCCTCTGATGCTCCTCTGATGCTCCTGTGATGCTCCTCTGATGCTCATCTGATGCTCCTCTGCTGTTCCTCTGATGCTCCTCTGATGCTCCAATGATGCTCCTCTGATGCTCCTGTGATGCTCCTCTGATGCTCCTCTGATGCTCCTGTGATGCTCCTCTGATGCTCATCTGATGCTCCTCGCTGTTCCTCTGATGCTCCTCTGATGCTCCTCTGATGCTCCTCTGATGCTCCTCTGAGGCTCCTCTGATGCTCCTCTGATGCTCCTCTGATGCTCCTCTGATGCTCCTCTGATGCTCCTCTGATGCTCCTCTGATGCTCCTCTGATGCTCCTGTGATGCTCCTCTGATGCTCCTCTGCTGCTCCTCTGATGCTCATCTGATGCTCCTCTGATGCTCCTCTGATGCTCCTCTGATGCTCCTCTGATGCTCCTCTGATGCTCCTCTGCTGCTCCTCTGATGCTCATCTGATGCTCCTCTGATGCTCCTCTGATGCTCCTCTGATGCTCCTCTGATGCTCCTCTGATGCTCCTCTGATCCTCCTCTGATGCTCCTCTGATGCCTCTCTGATGCTCCTCTGATGCTCCTCTGATGCTCCTCTGATGCTCCTCTGATGCTCCTCTGATGCTCCTCTGATGCTACTCTGATGCTCCTCTGATGCTCCTCTGATGCTCCTCTGATGCTCCTCTGATGCTCCTCTGATGCTCCTCTGATCCTCCTCTGATGCTCCTCTGATGCTCCTCTGAAGCTCTACGGATGCTCCTCTGATGCTCCTCTGATGCTCCTCTGAGGCTCCTCTGATGCTCCTCTGATGCTCCTCTGATGCTCCTCTGATGCTCCTCTGATGCTCCTCTGGTGATCCTGTGATGCTCCTCTGATGCTCCTGTGATCCTCCTCTGATGCTCCTCTGCTGCTCCTCTGATGCTCCTCTGATGCTCCTCTGATGCTCCTCTGATGCTCCTCTGAGGCTCCTCTGATGCTCCTCTAATGCTCCTCTGATCCTCCTCTGATGCTCCTCTGATGCTCCTCTGATGCTCCTCTGATGCTCCTCTGATGCTCCTCTGATGCTCCTCTGATGCTCCTCTGATCCTCCTCTGATGCTCCTCTGATGCTCCTCTGATGCTCCTCTGATGCTCCTCTGATGCTCCTCTGATGCTCCAATGATGCTCCTCTGATGCTCCTGTGATGCTCTTCTGATGCTCCTCTGATGCTCCTGTGATGCTCCTCTGATGCTCATCTGATGCTCCTCTGCTGTTCCTCTGATGCTCCTCTGATGCTCCAATGATGCTCCTCTGATTCTCCTGTGATGCTCCTCTGATGCTCCTCTGATGCTCCTGTGATGCTCCTCTGATGCTCATCTGATGCTCCTCGCTGTTCCTCTGATGCTCCTCTGATGCACCTCTGATGCTCCTCTGATGCTCCTCTGGGGCTCCTCTGATGCTCCTCTGATGCTCCTCTGATGCTCCTCTGATGCTCCTCTGAGGCTCCTCTGATGCTCCTCTGATGCTCCTCTGATGCTCCTCTGATGCTCCTCTGATGCTCCTCTGATGCTCCTGTGATGCTCCTCTGATGCTCCTCTGCTGCTCCTCTGATGCTCATCTGATGCTCCTCTGATTCTCCTCTGATGCTCCTCTGATGCTCCTCTGATGCTGTCTGATGCTCCTCTGATCCTCCTCTGATGCTCCTCTGATGCTCCTCTGATGCTCCTCTGATGCTCCTCTGATGCTCCTCTGATGCTCCACTGATGCTCCTCTGCTGCTCCTCTGATGCTCATCTGATGCTCCTCTGATGCTCCTCTGCTGCTCCTCTGATGCTCCTCTGATTCTCCTCTGATGCTCCAATGATGCTCCTCTGATGCTCCTGTGATGCTCCTCTGATGCTCCTCTGATGCTCCTCTGCTGCTCCTCTGATGCTCCTCTGATGCTCCTCTGATGCTCCTCTGATGCTCCTCTGATGCTCCTGTAATGCTCCTCTGATTCTCCTCTGATGCTCCTCTGATGCTCCTCTGATGCTCCTCTGATGCTCCTCTGATGCTCCTCTGATGCTCCTCTGATGTTCCTCTGATGCTCCTCTGATGCACCTCTGATGCTCCTGCTCCTGCTCCTGCTCCTGCTCCTGCTCCTGCTCCTGCTCCTGCTCCTGCTCCTGCTCCTGCTCCTGCTCCTGCTCCTGCTCCTGCTCCTGCTCCTGCTCCTGCTCCTGCTCCTGCTCCTGCTCCTGCTCCTGCTCCTGCTCCTGCTCCTGCTCCGGCTCCTGCTCCGGCTCCTGCTCCGGCTCCTGCTCCTGCACCTCTGATGCTCCTGCTCCTGCTCGATGCTCCTCTGATGCACCTCTGATGCTCCTCTGATGCTCCTCTGATGCTCCACTGATTCTCCTCAGATGCTCCTCTGATGCACCTCTGATGCTCCTCTGATGCTCCTATGATGCTCCTCTGATGCTCCTCAGATGCTCCTCTGATGCACCTCTGATGCTCCTCTGATGCTCCTCTGATGCTCCTCTGATGCTCCTCTGATGCTCCTCTGTTGCTCCTCTGATGCTCCTCTGATGCTCCTCTGATGCTCCAATGATGCTCCAATGATGCTCCACTGATGCTCCTGTGATGCTCCTCTGATGCTCCTCTGATGCTCCTCTGATGCTCCTCTGATGCTCCTCTGATGCTCCTCTGATCCTCCTCTGATCCTCCTCTGATGCTCCTCTGATGCTCCTCTGATGCTCCTCTGATGCTCCTCTGATGCTCCTCTGATGCTCCTCTGATCCTCCTCTGATGCTCCTCTGATGCTCCTCTGATGCTCCTCTGATGCTCCTCTGAGGCTCCTCTGAGGCTCCTCTGAGGCTCCTCTGATGCTCCTCTGATGCTCCTCTGATGCTCCTCTGATGCTCCTCTGATGCTCCTCTGATCCTCCTCTGATGCTCCTCTGATCCTCCTCTGATGCTCCTCTGATGCTCCTCTGATGCTCCTCTGATGCTCCTCTGATGCTCCTCTGATGCTCCTCTGAGGCTCCTCTGATGCTCCTCTGATGCTCCTCTGATGCTCCTCTGATGCTCCTCTGATGCTCCTCTGATGCTCCTGTGATGCTCCTCTGATGCTCCTCTGCTGCTCCTCTGATGCTCATCTGATGCTCCTCTGATTCTCCTCTGATGCTCCTCTGATGCTCCTCTGATGCTGTCTGATGCTCCTCTGATCCTCCTCTGATGCTCCTCTGATGCTCCTCTGATGCTCCTCTGATGCTCCTCTGATGCTCCTCTGATGCTCCACTGATGCTCCTCTGCTGCTCCTCTGATGCTCATCTGATGCTCCTCTGATGCTCCTCTGCTGCTCCTCTGATGCTCCTCTGATTCTCCTCTGATGCTCCAATGATGCTCCTCTGATGCTCCTGTGATGCTCCTCTGATGCTCCTCTGATGCTCCTGTGATGCTCCTCTGATGCTCATCTGATGCTCCTCTGCTGTTCCTCTGATGCTCCTCTGATGCTCCAATGATGCTCCTCTGATGCTCCTGTGATGCTCCTCTGATGCTCCTCTGATGCTCCTGTGATGCTCCTCTGATGCTCATCTGATGCTCCTCGCTGTTCCTCTGATGCTCCTCTGATGCTCCTCTGATGCTCCTCTGATGCTCCTCTGAGGCTCCTCTGATGCTCCTCTGATGCTCCTCTGATGCTCCTCTGATGCTCCTCTGATGCTCCTCTGATGCTCCTCTGATGCTCCTCTGATGCTCCTGTGATGCTCCTCTGATGCTCCTCTGCTGCTCCTCTGATGCTCATCTGATGCTCCTCTGATGCTCCTCTGATGCTCCTCTGATGCTCCTCTGATGCTCCTCTGATGCTCCTCTGATCCTCCTCTGATGCTCCTCTGATGCCTCTCTGATGCTCCTCTGATGCTCCTCTGATGCTCCTCTGATGCTCCTCTGATGCTCCTCTGATGCTCCTCTGATGCTACTCTGATGCTCCTCTGATGCTCCTCTGATGCTCCTCTGATGCTCCTCTGATGCTCCTCTGATGCTCCTCTGATCCTCCTCTGATGCTCCTCTGATGCTCCTCTGAAGCTCTACGGATGCTCCTCTGATGCTCCTCTGATGCTCCTCTGAGGCTCCTCTGATGCTCCTCTGATGCTCCTCTGATGCTCCTCTGATGCTCCTCTGATGCTCCTCTGATGATCATGTGATGCTCCTCTGATGCTCCTGTGATCCTCCTCTGATGCTCCTCTGCTGCTCCTCTGATGCTCCTCTGATGCTCCTCTGATGCTCCTCTGAGGCTCCTCTGATGCTCCTCTAATGCTCCTCTGATCCTCCTCTGATGCTCCTCTGATGCTCCTCTGATGCTCCTCTGATGCTCCTCTGATGCTCCTCTGATGCTCCTCTGATGCTCCTCTGATCCTCCTCTGATGCTCCTCTGATGCTCCTCTGATGCTCCTCTGATGCTCCTCTGATGCTCCTCTGATGCTCCAATGATGCTCCTCTGATGCTCCTGTGATGCTCTTCTGATGATCCTCTGATGCTCCTGTGATGCTCCTCTGATGCTCATCTGATGCTCCTCTGCTGTTCCTCTGATGCTCCTCTGATGCTCCAATGATGCTCCTCTGATGCTCCTGTGATGCTCCTCTGATGCTCCTCTGATGCTCCTGTGATGCTCCTCTGATGCTCATCTGATGCTCCTCGCTGTTCCTCTGATGCTCCTCTGATGCACCTCTGATGCTCCTCTGATGCTCCTCTGGGGCTCCTCTGATGCTCCTCTGATGCTCCTCTGATGCTCCTCTGATGCTCCTCTGAGGCTCCTCTGATGCTCCTCTGATGCTCCTCTGATGCTCCTCTGATGCTCCTCTGATGCTCCTCTGATGCTCCTGTGATGCTCCTCTGATGCTCCTCTGCTGCTCCTCTGATGCTCATCTGATGCTCCTCTGATTCTCCTCTGATGCTCCTCTGATGCTCCTCTGATGCTGTCTGATGCTCCTCTGATCCTCCTCTGATGCTCCTCTGATGCTCCTCTGATGCTCCTCTGATGCTCCTCTGATGCTCCTCTGATGCTCCACTGATGCTCCTCTGCTGCTCCTCTGATGCTCATCTGATGCTCCTCTGATGCTCCTCTGCTGCTCCTCTGATGCTCCTCTGATTCTCCTCTGATGCTCCAATGATGCTCCTCTGATGCTCCTGTGATGCTCCTCTGATGCTCCTCTGATGCTCCTGTGATGCTCCTCTGATGCTCATCTGATGCTCCTCTGCTGTTCCTCTGATGCTCCTCTGATGCTCCAATGATGCTCCTCTGATGCTCCTGTGATGCTCCTCTGATGCTCCTCTGATGCTCCTGTGATGCTCCTCTGATGCTCATCTGATGCTCCTCGCTGTTCCTCTGATGCTCCTCTGATGCTCCTCTGATGCTCCTCTGATGCTCCTCTGAGGCTCCTCTGATGCTCCTCTGATGCTCCTCTGATGCTCCTCTGATGCTCCTCTGATGCTCCTCTGATGCTCCTCTGATGCTCCTCTGATGCTCCTGTGATGCTCCTCTGATGCTCCTCTGCTGCTCCTCTGATGCTCATCTGATGCTCCTCTGATGCTCCTGCTCCTGCTCCTGCTCCTGCTCCTGCTCCTGCTCCTGCTCCTGCTCCTGCTCCTGCTCCTGCTCCTGCTACTGCTCCTGCTCCTGCTCCTGCTCCTGCGTCTGCTCCTGCTCCTGCTCCTGCTCCTGCTCCTGTTCCTGCTCCTGCTGCTGCTCCTGCTCCTGCACCTCTGATGCTCCTCTGATGCTCCACTGATTCTCCTCAGATGCTCCTCTGATGCTCCTCTGATGCTCCTCTGATGCTCCTCTGATGCTCCTCTGATGCTCCTCTGATGCTCCTGTAATGCTCCTCTGATTCTCCTCTGATGCTCCTCTGATGCTCCTCTGATGCTCCTCTGATGCTCCTCTGATGCTCCTCTGATGCTCCTCTGATGTTCCTCTGATGCTCCTCTGATGCACCTCTGATGCTCCTGCTCCTGCTCCTGCTCCTGCTCCTGCTCCTGCTCCTGCTCCTGCTCCTGCTCCTGCTCCTGCTCCTGCTCCTGCTCCTGCTCCTGCTCCTGCTCCTGCTCCTGCTCCGGCTCCTGCTCCGGCTCCTGCTCCGGCTCCTGCTCCTGCACCTCTGATGCTCCTGCTCCTGCTCGATGCTCCTCTGATGCACCTCTGATGCTCCTCTGATGCTCCTCTGATGCTCCACTGATTCTCCTCAGATGCTCCTCTGATGCACCTCTGATGCTCCTCTGATGCTCCTAATGATGCTCCTCTGATGCTCCTCAGATGCTCCTCTGATGCACCTCTGATGCTCCTCTGATGCTCCTCTGATGCTCCTCTGATGCTCCTCTGATGCTCCTCTGTTGCTCCTCTGATGCTCCTCTGATGCTCCTCTGATGCTCCAATGATGCTCCAATGATGCTCCACTGATGCTCCTGTGATGCTCCTCTGATGCTCCTCTGATGCTCCTCTGATGCTCCTCTGATGCTCCTCTGATGCTCCTCTGATCCTCCTCTGATCCTCCTCTGATGCTCCTCTGATGCTCCTCTGATGCTCCTCTGATGCTCCTCTGATGCTCCTCTGATCCTCCTCTGATGCTCCTCTGATGCTCCTCTGATGCTCCTCTGATGCTCCTCTGAGGCTCCTCTGAGGCTCCTCTGAGGCTCCTCTGATGCTCCTCTGATGCTCCTCTGATGCTCCTCTGATGCTCCTCTGATCCTCCTCTGATGCTCCTCTGATGCTCCTCTGATGCTCCTCTGATGCTCGTCTGAGGCTCCTCTGATGCTCCTCTGAGGCTCCTCTGATGCTCCTCTGATGCTCCTCTGATGCTTCTCTGATGCTCCTCTGATGCTCCTCTGATGCTCCTGTGATGCTCCTCTGATGCTCCTCTGCTGCTCCTCTGATGCTCATCTGATTCTCCTCTGATGCTCCTCTGATGCTCCTCTGATGCTCCTCTGATGCTCCTCTGATCCTCCTCTGATGCTCCTCTGATGCTCCTCTGATGCTCCTCTGATGCTCCTCTGATGCTCCTCTGAGGCTCCTCTGATGCTCCTCTGATGCTCCTCTGATGCTCCTCTGATGCTCCTCTGATGCTCCTCTGATGCTCCTGTGATGCTCCTCTGATGCTCCTCTGCTGCTCCTCTGATGCTCATCTGATGCTCCTCTGATTCTCCTCTGATGCTCCTCTGATGCTCCTCTGATGCTGTCTGATGCTCCTCTGATCCTCCTCTGATGCTCCTCTGATGCTCCTCTGATGCTCCTCTGATGCTCCTCTGATGCTCCTCTGATGCTCCACTGATGCTCCTCTGCTGCTCCTCTGATGCTCATCTGATGCTCCTCTGATGCTCCTCTGCTGCTCCTCTGATGCTCCTCTGATTCTCCTCTGATGCTCCAATGATGCTCCTCTGATGCTCCTGTGATGCTCCTCTGATGCTCCTCTGATGCTCCTGTGATGCTCCTCTGATGCTCATCTGATGCTCCTCTGCTGTTCCTCTGATGCTCCTCTGATGCTCCAATGATGCTCCTCTGATGCTCCTGTGATGCTCCTCTGATGCTCCTCTGATGCTCCTGTGATGCTCCTCTGATGCTCATCTGATGCTCCTCGCTGTTCCTCTGATGCTCCTCTGATGCTCCTCTGATGCTCCTCTGATGCTCCTCTGAGGCTCCTCTGATGCTCCTCTGATGCTCCTCTGATGCTCCTCTGATGCTCCTCTGAAGCTCCTCTGATGCTCCTCTGATGCTCCTCTGATGCTCCTGTGATGCTCCTCTGATGCTCCTCTGCTGCTCCTCTGATGCTCATCTGATGCTCCTCTGATGCTCCTCTGATGCTCCTCTGATGCTCCTCTGATGCTCATCTGATGCTCCTCGCTGTTCCTCTGATGCTCCTCTGATGCTCCTCTGATGCTCCTCTGATGCTCCTCTGATGCTCCACTGATGCTCCTCTGCTGCTCCTCTGATGCTCATCTGATGCTCCTCTGATGCTCCTCTGCTGCTCCTCTGATGCTCCTCTGATTCTCCTCTGATGCTCCAATGATGCTCCTCTGATGCTCCTGTGATGCTCCTCTGATGCTCCTGTGATGCTCCTCTGATGCTCATCTGATGCTCCTCTGCTGTTCCTCTGATGCTCCTCTGATGCTCCAATGATGCTCCTCTGATGCTCCTGTGATGCTCCTCTGATGCTCCTCTGATGCTCCTGTGATGCTCCTCTGATGCTCATCTGATGCTCCTCGCTGTTCCTCTGATGCTCCTCTGATGCTCCTCTTATGCTCCTCTGATGCTCCTCTGAGGCTCCTCTGATGCTCCTCTGATGCTCCTCTGATGCTCCTCTGATGCTCCTCTGATGCTCCTCTGATGCTCCTCTGATGCTCCTGTGATGCTCCTCTGATGCTCCTCTGCTGCTCCTCTGATGCTCATCTGATGCTCCTCTGATGCTCCTCTGATGCTCCTCTGATGCTCCTCTGATGCTCCTCTGATGCTCCTCTGATCCTCCTCTGATGCTCCTCTGATGCCTCTCTGATGCTCCTCTGATGCTCCTCTGATGCTCCTCTGATGCTCCTCTGATGCTCCTCTGATGCTCCTCTGATGCTACTCTGATGCTCCTCTGATGCTCCTCTGATGCTCCTCTGATGCTCCTCTGATGCTCCTCTGATGCTACTCTGATGCTCCTCTGATGCTCCTCTGAAGCTCTACGGATGCTCCTCTGATGCTCCTCTGATGCTCCTCTGAGGCTCCTCTGATGCTCCTCTGATGCTCCTCTGATGCTCCTCTGATGCTCCTCTGATGCTCCTCTGATGATCCTGTGATGCTCCTCTGATGCTCCTGTGATCCTCCTCTGATGCTCCTCTGCTGCTCCTCTGATGCTCCTCTGATGCTCCTCTGATGCTCCTCTGATGCTCCTCTGAGGCTCCTCTGATGCTCCTCTAATGCTCCTCTGATCCTCCTCTGATGCTCCTCTGATGCTCCTCTGATGCTCCTCTGATGCTCCTCTGATGCTCCTCTGATGCTCCTCTGATGCTCCTCTGATCCTCCTCTGATGCTCCTCTGATGCTCCTCTGATGCTCCTCTGATGCTCCTCTGATGCTCCTCTGATGCTCCAATGATGCTCCTCTGATGCTCCTGTGATGCTCTTCTGATGCTCCTCTGATGCTCCTGTGATGCTCCTCTGATGCTCATCTGATGCTCCTCTGCTGTTCCTCTGATGCTCCTCTGATGCTCCAATGATGCTCCTCTGATGCTCCTGTGATTCTCCTCTGATGCTCCTCTGATGCTCCTGTGATGCTCCTCTGATGCTCATCTGATGCTCCTCGCTGTTCCTCTGATGCTCCTCTGATGCACCTCTGATGCTCCTCTGATGCTCCTCTGGGGCTCCTCTGATGCTCCTCTGATGCTCCTCTGATGCTCCTCTGATGCTCCTCTGAGGCTCCTCTGATGCTCCTCTGATGCTCCTCTGATGCTCCTCTGATGCTCCTCTGATGCTCCTCTGATGCTCCTGTGATGCTCCTCTGATGCTCCTCTGCTGCTCCTCTGATGCTCATCTGATGCTCCTCTGATTCTCCTCTGATGCTCCTCTGATGCTCCTCTGATGCTGTCTGATGCTCCTCTGATCCTCCTCTGATGCTCCTCTGATGCTCCTCTGATGCTCCTCTGATGCTCCTCTGATGCTCCTCTGATGCTCCACTGATGCTCCTCTGCTGCTCCTCTGATGCTCATCTGATGCTCCTCTGATGCTCCTCTGCTGCTCCTCTGATGCTCCTCTGATTCTCCTCTGATGCTCCAATGATGCTCCTCTGATGCTCCTGTGATGCTCCTCTGATGCTCCTCTGATGCTCCTGTGATGCTCCTCTGATGCTCATCTGATGCTCCTCTGCTGTTCCTCTGATGCTCCTCTGATGCTCCAATGATGCTCCTCTGATGCTCCTGTGATGCTCCTCTGATGCTCCTCTGATGCTCCTGTGATGCTCCTCTGATGCTCATCTGATGCTCCTCGCTGTTCCTCTGATGCTCCTCTGATGCTCCTCTGATGCTCCTCTGATGCTCCTCTGAGGCTCCTCTGATGCTCCTCTGATGCTCCTCTGATGCTCCTCTGATGCTCCTCTGATGCTCCTCTGATGCTCCTCTGATGCTCCTCTGATGCTCCTGTGATGCTCCTCTTATGCTCCTCTGCTGCTCCTCTGATGCTCATCTGATGCTCCTCTGATGCTCCTGCTCCTGCTCCTGCTCCTGCTCCTGCTCCTGCTCCTGCTCCTGCTCCTGCTCCTGCTCCTGCTCCTGCTACTGCTCCTGCTCCTGCTCCTGCGTCTGCTCCTGCTCCTGCTCCTGCTCCTGCTCCTGTTCCTGCTCCTGCTGCTGCTCCTGCTCCTGCACCTCTGATGCTCCTCTGATGCTCCACTGATTCTCCTCAGATGCTCCTCTGATGCTCCTCTGATGCTCCTCTGATGCTCCTCTGATGCTCCTCTGATGCTCCTGTAATGCTCCTCTGATTCTCCTCTGATGCTCCTCTGATGCTCCTCTGATGCTCCTCTGATGCTCCTCTGATGCTCCTCTGATGCTCCTCTGATGTTCCTCTGATGCTCCTCTGATGCACCTCTGATGCTCCTGCTCCTGCTCCTGCTCCTGCTCCTGCTCCTGCTCCTGCTCCTGCTCCTGCTCCTGCTCCTGCTCCTGCTCCTGCTCCTGCTCCTGCTCCTGCTCCTGCTCCTGCCCCTGCTCCTGCTCCTGCTCCTGCTCCTGCTCCTGCTCCTGCTCCGGCTCCTGCTCCGGCTCCTGCTCCGGCTCCTGCTCCTGCACCTCTGATGCTCCTGCTCCTGCTCGATGCTCCTCTGATGCACCTCTGATGCTCCTCTGATGCTCCTCTGATGCTCCACTGATTCTCCTCAGATGCTCCTCTGATGCACCTCTGATGCTCCTCTGATGCTCCTATGATGCTCCTCTGATGCTCCTCTGATGCTCCTCTGATGCACCTCTGATGCTCCTCTGATGCTCCTCTGATGCTCCTCTGATGCTCCTCTGATGCTCCTCTGTTGCTCCTCTGATGCTCCTCTGATGCTCCTCTGATGCTCCAATGATGCTCCAATGATGCTCCACTGATGCTCCTGTGATGCTCCTCTGATGCTCCTCTGATGCTCCTCTGATGCTCCTCTGATGCTCCTCTGATGCTCCTCTGATCCTCCTCTGATCCTCCTCTGATGCTCCTCTGATGCTCCTCTGATGCTCCTCTGATGCTCCTCTGATGCTCCTCTGATCCTCCTCTGATGCTCCTCTGATGCTCCTCTGATGCTCCTCTGATGCTCCTCTGAGGCTCCTCTGAGGCTCCTCTGAGGCTCCTCTGATGCTCCTCTGATGCTCCTCTGATGCTCCTCTGATGCTCCTCTGATCCTCCTCTGATGCTCCTCTGATGCTCCTCTGATGCTCCTCTGATGCTCCTCTGAGGCTCCTCTGATGCTCCTCTGAGGCTCCTCTGATGCTCCTCTGATGCTCCTCTGATGCTCCTCTGATGCTCCTCTGATGCTCCTCTGATGCTCCTGTGATGCTCCTCTGATGCTCCTCTGCTGCTCCTCTGATGCTCATCTGATTCTCCTCTGATGCTCCTCTGATGCTCCTCTGATGCTCCTCTGATGCTCCTCTGATCCTCCTCTGATGCTCCTCTGATGCTCCTCTGATGCTCATCTGATGCTCCTCTGATGCTCCTCTGATGCTCCTCTGAGGCTCCTCTGATGCTCCTCTGATGCTCCTCTGATGCTCCTCTGATGCTCCTCTGATGCTCCTCTGATGCTCCTGTGATGCTCCTCTGATGCTCCTCTGCTGCTCCTCTGATGCTCATCTGATGCTCCTCTGATTCTCCTCTGATGCTCCTCTGATGCTCCTCTGATGCTGTCTGATGCTCCTCTGATCCTCCTCTGATGCTCCTCTGATGCTCCTCTGATGCTCCTCTGATGCTCCTCTGATGCTCCTCTGATGCTCCACTGATGCTCCTCTGCTGCTCCTCTGATGCTCATCTGATGCTCCTCTGATGCTCCTCTGCTGCTCCTCTGATGCTCCTCTGATTCTCCTCTGATGCTCCAATGATGCTCCTCTGATGCTCCTGTGATGCTCCTCTGATGCTCCTCTGATGCTCCTGTGATGCTCCTCTGATGCTCATCTGATGCTCCTCTGCTGTTCCTCTGATGCTCCTCTGATGCTCCAATGATGCTCCTCTGATGCTCCTGTGATGCTCCTCTGATGCTCCTCTGATACTCCTGTGATGCTCCTCTGATGCTCATCTGATGCTCCTCGCTGTTCCTCTGATGCTCCTCTGATGCTCCTCTGATGCTCCTCTGATGCTCCTCTGAGGCTCCTCTGATGCTCCTCTGATGCTCCTCTGATGCTCCTCTGATGCTCCTCTGAAGCTCCTCTGATGCTCCTCTGATGCTCCTCTGATGCTCCTGTGATGCTCCTCTGATGCTCCTCTGCTGCTCCTCTGATGCTCATCTGATGCTCCTCTGATGCTCCTCTGATGCTCCTCTGATGCTCCTCTGATGCTCCTCTGATGCTCCTCTGATCCTCCTCTGATGCTCCTCTGATGCCTCTCTGATGCTCCTCTGATGCTCCTCTGATGCTCCTCTGATGCTCCTCTGATGCTCCTCTGATGCTCCTCTGATGCTACTCTGATGCTCCTCTGATGCTCCTCTGATGCTCCTCTGATGCTCCTCTGATGCTCCTCTGATGCTCCTCTGATCCTCCTCTGATGCTCCTCTGATGCTCCTCTGAAGCTCTACGGATGCTCCTCTGATGCTCCTCTGATGCTCCTCTGAGGCTCCTCTGATGCTCCTCTGATGCTCCTCTGATGCTCCTCTGATGCTCCTCTGATGCTCCTCTGATGATCCTGTGATGCTCCTCTGATGCTCCTGTGATCCTCCACTGATGCTCCTCTGCTGCTCCTCTGATGCTCCTCTGATGCTCCTCTGATGCTCCTCTGAGGCTCCTCTGATGCTCCTCTGATGCTCCTCTGATGCTCCTCTGATGCTCCTCTGATGCTCCTCTGATGATCCTGTGATGCTCCTCTGATGCTCCTGTGATCCTCCTCTGATGCTCCTCTGCTGCTCCTCTGATGCTCCTCTGATGCTCCTCTGATGCTCCTCTGATGCTCCTCTGAGGCTCCTCTGATGCTCCTCTAATGCTCCTCTGATCCTCCTCTGATGCTCCAATGATGCTCCAATGATGCTCCACTGATGCTCCTGTGATGCTCCTCTGATGCTCCTCTGATGCTCCTCTGATGCTCCTCTGATGCTCCTCTGATGCTCCTCTGATCCTCCTCTGATCCTCCTCTGATGCTCCTCTGATGCTCCTCTGATGCTCCTCTGATGCTCCTCTGAGGCTCCTCTGATGCTCCTCTGATGCTCCTCTGATGCTCCTCTGATGCTCCTCTGATGCTCCTCTGATGCTCCTCTGATGCTCCTCTGATGCTCCTCTGCTGCTCCTCTGATGCTCATCTGATGCTCCTCTGATTCTCCTCTGATGCTCCTCTGATGCTCCTCTGATGCTGTCTGATGCTCCTCTGATCCTCCTCTGATGCTCCTCTGATGCTCCTCTGATGCTCCTCTGATGCTCCTCTGATGCTCCTCTGATGCTCCACTGATGCTCCTCTGCTGCTCCTCTGATGCTCATCTTATGCTCCTCTGATGCTCCTCTGCTGCTCCTCTGATGCTCCTCTGATTCTCCTCTGATGCTCCAATGATGCTCCTCTGATGCTCCTGTGATGCTCCTCTGATGCTCCTCTGATGCTCCTGTGATGCTCCTCTGATGCACATCTGATGCTCCTCTGCTGTTCCTCTGATGCTCCTCTGATGCTCCAATGATGCTCCTCTGATGCTCCTGTGATGCTCCTCTGATGCTCCTCTGATGCTCCTGTGATGCTCCTCTGATGCTCATCTGATGCTCCTCGCTGTTCCTCTGATGCTCCTCTGATGCTCCTCTGATGCTCCTCTGATGCTCCTCTGAGGCTCCTCTGATGCTCCTCTGATGCTCCTCTGATGCTCCTCTGATGCTCCTCTGATGCTCCTCTGATGCTCCTCTGATGCTCCTCTGATGCTCCTCTGATGCTCCTCTGCTGCTCCTCTGATGCTCATCTGATGCTCCTCTGATGCTCCTGCTCCTGCTCCTGCTCCTGCTCCTGCTCCTGCTCCTGCTCCTGCTCCTGCTCCTGCTCCTGCTCCTGCTACTGCTCCTGCTCCTGCTCCTGCGTCTGCTCCTGCTCCTGCTCCTGCTCCTGCTCCTGTTCCTGCTCCTGCTGCTGCTCCTGCTCCTGCACCTCTGATGCTCCTCTGATGCTCCACTGATTCTCCTCAGATGCTCCTCTGATGCTCCTCTGATGCTCCTCTGATGCTCCTCTGATGCTCCTCTGATGCTCCTCTGATGCTCCTGTAATGCTCCTCTGATTCTCCTCTGATGCTCCTCTGATGCTCCTCTGATGCTCCTCTGATGCTCCTCTGATGCTCCTCTGATGCTCCTCTGATGTTCCTCTGATGCTCCTCTGATGCACCTCTGATGCTCCTGCTCCTGCTCCTGCTCCTGCTCCTGCTCCTGCTCCTGCTCCTGCTCCTGCTCCTGCTCCTGCTCCTGCTCCTGCTCCTGCTCCTGCTCCTGCTCCTGCTCCTGCTCCTGCCCCTGCTCCTGCTCCTGCTCCTGCTCCTGCTCCTGCTCCTGCTCCTGCTCCTGCTCCGGCTCCTGCTCCGGCTCCTGCTCCTGCACCTCTGATGCTCCTGCTCCTGCTCGATGCTCCTCTGATGCACCTCTGATGCTCCTCTGATGCTCCTCTGATGCTCCACTGATTCTCCTCAGATGCTCCTCTGATGCACCTCTGATGCTCCTCTGATGCTCCTATGATGCTCCTCTGATGCTCCTCAGATGCTCCTCTGATGCACCTCTGATGCTCCTCTGATGCTCCTCTGATGCTCCTCTGATGCTCCTCTGATGCTCCTCTGTTGCTCCTCTGATGCTCCTCTGATGCTCCTCTGATGCTCCAATGATGCTCCAATGATGCTCCACTGATGCTCCTGTGATGCTTCTCTGATGCTCCTCTGATGCTCCTCTGATGCTCCTCTGATGCTCCTCTGATGCTCCTCTGATCCTCCTCTGATCCTCCTCTGATGCTCCTCTGATGCTCCTCTGATGCTCCTCTGATGCTCCTCTGATGCTCCTCTGATGCTCCTCTGATCCTCCTCTGATGCTCCTCTGATGCTCCTCTGATGCTCCTCTGATGCTCCTCTGAGGCTCCTCTGAGGCTCCTCTGAGGCTCCTCTGATGCTCCTCTGATGCTCCTCTGATGCTCCTCTGATGCTCCTCTGATGCTCCTCTGATGCTCCTCTGATGCTCCTCTGATGCTCCTCTGATGCTCCTCTGATGCTCCTCTGATGCTCCTCTGAGGCTCCTCTGATGCTCCTCTGATGCTCCTCTGATGCTCCTCTGATGCTCCTCTGATGCTCCTCTGATGCTCCTGTGATGCTCCTCTGATGCTCCTCTGCTGCTCCTCTGATGCTCATCTGATGCTCCTCTGATTCTCCTCTGATGCTCCTCTGATGCTCCTCTGATGCTGTCTGATGCTCCTCTGATCCTCCTCTGATGCTCCTCTGATGCTCCTCTGATGCTCCTCTGATGCTCCTCTGATGCTCCTCTGATGCTCCACTGATGCTCCTCTGCTGCTCCTCTGATGCTCATCTGATGCTCCTCTGATGCTCCTCTGCTGCTCCTCTGATGCTCCTCTGATTCTCCTCTGATGCTCCAATGATGCTCCTCTGATGCTCCTGTGATGCTCCTCTGATGCTCCTCTGATGCTCCTGTGATGCTCCTCTGATGCTCATCTGATGCTCCTCTGCTGTTCCTCTGATGCTCCTCTGATGCTCCAATGATGCTCCTCTGATGCTCCTGTGATGCTCCTCTGATGCTCCTCTGATGCTCCTGTGATGCTCCTCTGATGCTCATCTGATGCTCCTCGCTGTTCCTCTGATGCTCCTCTGATGCTCCTCTGATGCTCCTCTGATGCTCCTCTGAGGCTCCTCTGATGCTCCTCTGATGCTCCTCTGATGCTCCTCTGATGCTCCTCTGATGCTCCTCTGATGCTCCTCTGATGCTCCTCTGATGCTCCTGTGATGCTCCTCTGATGCTCCTCTGCTGCTCCTCTGATGCTCATCTGATGCTCCTCTGATGCTCCTCTGATGCTCCTCTGATGCTCCTCTGATGCTCCTCTGATGCTCCTCTGCTGCTCCTCTGATGCTCATCTGATGCTCCTCTGATGCTCCTCTGATGCTCCTCTGATGCTCCTCTGATGCTCCTCTGATGCTCCTCTGATCCTCCTCTGATGCTCCTCTGATGCCTCTCTGATGCTCCTCTGATGCTCCTCTGATGCTCCTCTGATGCTCCTCTGATGCTCCTCTGATGCTCCTCTGATGCTACTCTGATGCTCCTCTGATGCTCCTCTGATGCTCCTCTGATGCTCCTCTGATGCTCCTCTGATGCTCCTCTGATCCTCCTCTGATGCTCCTCTGATGCTCCTCTGAAGCTCTACGGATGCTCCTCTGATGCTCCTCTGATGCTCCTCTGAGGCTCCTCTGATGCTCCTCTGATGCTCCTCTGATGCTCCTCTGATGCTCCTCTGATGCTCCTCTGATGATCCTGTGATGCTCCTCTGATGCTCCTGTGATCCTCCTCTGATGCTCCTCTGCTGCTCCTCTGATGCTCCTCTGATGCTCCTCTGATGCTCCTCTGATGCTCCTCTGAGGCTCCTCTGATGCTCCTCTAATGCTCCTCTGATCCTCCTCTGATGCTCCTCTGATGCTCCTCTGATGCTCCTCTGATGCTCCTCTGATGCTCCTCTGATGCTCCTCTGATGCTCCTCTGATCCTCCTCTGATGCTCCTCTGATGCTCCTCTGATGCTCCTCTGATGCTCCTCTGATGCTCCTCTGATGCTCCAATGATGCTCCTCTGATGCTCCTGTGATGCTCTTCTGATGCTCCTCTGATGCTCCTGTGATGCTCCTCTGATGCTCATCTGATGCTCCTCTGCTGTTCCTCATATGCTCCTCTGATGCTCCAATGATGCTCCTCTGATTCTCCTGTGATGCTCCTCTGATGCTCCTCTGATGCTCCTGTGATGCTCCTCTGATGCTCATCTGATGCTCCTCGCTGTTCCTCTGATGCTCCTCTGATGCACCTCTGATGCTCCTCTGATGCTCCTCTGGGGCTCCTCTGATGCTCCTCTGATGCTCCTCTGATGCTCCTCTGATGCTCCTCTGAGGCTCCTCTGATGCTCCTCTGATGCTCCTCTGATGCTCCTCTGATGCTCCTCTGATGCTCCTCTGATGCTCCTGTGATGCTCCTCTGATGCTCCTCTGCTGCTCCTCTGATGCTCATCTGATGCTCCTCTGATTCTCCTCTGATGCTCCTCTGATGCTCCTCTGATGCTGTCTGATGCTCCTCTGATCCTCCTCTGATGCTCCTCTGATGCTCCTCTGATGCTCCTCTGATGCTCCTTTGATGCTCCTCTGATGCTCCACTGATGCTCCTCTGCTGCTCCTCTGATGCTCATCTGATGCTCCTCTGATGCTCCTCTGCTGCTCCTCTGATGCTCCTCTGATTCTCCTCTGATGCTCCAATGATGCTCCTCTGATGCTCCTGTGATGCTCCTCTGATGCTCCTCTGATGCTCCTCTGCTGCTCCTCTGATGCTCCTCTGATGCTCCTCTGATGCTCCTCTGATGCTCCTCTGATGCTCCTGTAATGCTCCTCTGATTCTCCTCTGATGCTCCTCTGATGCTCCTCTGATGCTCCTCTGATGCTCCTCTGATGCTCCTCTGATGCTCCTCTGATGTTCCTCTGATGCTCCTCTGATGCACCTCTGATGCTCCTGCTCCTGCTCCTGCTCCTGCTCCTGCTCCTGCTCCTGCTCCTGCTCCTGCTCCTGCTCCTGCTCCTGCTCCTGCTCCTGCTCCTGCTCCTGCTCCTGCTCCTGCTCCTGCTCCTGCTCCTGCTCCTGCTCCTGCTCCTGCTCCTGCTCCTGCTCCTGCTCCTGCTCCTGCTCCTGCTCCGGCTCCTGCTCCGGCTCCTGCTCCGGCTCCTGCTCCTGCACCTCTGATGCTCCTGCTCCTGCTCGATGCTCCTCTGATGCACCTCTGATGCTCCTCTGATGCTCCTCTGATGCTCCACTGATTCTCCTCAGATGCTCCTCTGATGCACCTCTGATGCTCCTCTGATGCTCCTATGATGCTCCTCTGATGCTCCTCAGATGCTCCTCTGATGCACCTCTGATGCTCCTCTGATGCTCCTCTGATGCTCCTCTGATGCTCCTCTGTTGCTCCTCTGATGCTCCTCTGATGCTCCAATGATGCTCCAATGATGCTCCACTGATGCTCCTGTGATGCTCCTCTGATGCTCCTCTGATGCTCCTCTGATGCTCCTCTGATGCTCCTCTGATGCTCCTCTGATCCTCCTCTGATCCTCCTCTGATGCTCCTCTGATGCTCCTCTGATGCTCCTCTGATGCTCCTCTGATGCTCCTCTGATGCTCCTCTGATCCTCCTCTGATGCTCCTCTGATGCTCCTCTGATGCTCCTCTGATGCTCCTCTGAGGCTCCTCTGAGGCTCCTCTGAGGCTCCTCTGATGCTCCTCTGATGCTCCTCTGATGCTCCTCTGATGCTCCTCTGATGCTCCTCTGATCCTCCTCTGATGCTCCTCTGATGCTCCTCTGATGCTCCTCTGATGCTCCTCTGATGCTCCTCTGATGCTCCTCTGAGGCTCCTCTGATGCTCCTCTGATGCTCCTCTGATGCTCCTCTGATGCTCCTCTGATGCTCCTCTGATGCTCCTGTGATGCTCCTCTGATGCTCCTCTGCTGCTCCTCTGATGCTCATCTGATGCTCCTCTGATTCTCCTCTGATGCTCCTCTGATGCTCCTCTGATGCTGTCTGATGCTCCTCTGATCCTCCTCTGATGCTCCTCTGATGCTCCTCTGATGCTCCTCTGATGCTCCTCTGATGCTCCTCTGATGCTCCACTGATGCTCCTCTGCTGCTCCTCTGATGCTCATCTGATGCTCCTCTGATGCTCCTCTGCTGCTCCTCTGATGCTCCTCTGATTCTCCTCTGATGCTCCAATGATGCTCCTCTGATGCTCCTGTGATGCTCCTCTGATGCTCCTCTGATGCTCCTGTGATGCTCCTCTGATGCTCATCTGATGCTCCTCTGCTGTTCCTCTGATGCTCCTCTGATGCTCCAATGATGCTCCTCTGATGCTCCTGTGATGCTCCTCTGATGCTCCTCTGATGCTCCTGTGATGCTCCTCTGATGCTCATCTGATGCTCCTCGCTGTTCCTCTGATGCTCCTCTGATGCTCCTCTGATGCTCCTCTGATGCTCCTCTGAGGCTCCTCTGATGCTCCTCTGATGCTCCTCTGATGCTCCTCTGATGCTCCTCTGATGCTCCTCTGATGCTCCTCTGATGCTCCTCTGATGCTCCTGTGATGCTCCTCTGATGCTCCTCTGCTGCTCCTCTGATGCTCATCTGATGCTCCTCTGATGCTCCTCTGATGCTCCTCTGATGCTCCTCTGATGCTCCTCTGATGCTCCTCTGATCCTCCTCTGATGCTCCTCTGATGCCTCTCTGATGCTCCTCTGATGCTCCTCTGATGCTCCTCTGATGCTCCTCTGATGCTCCTCTGATGCTCCTCTGATGCTACTCTGATGCTCCTCTGATGCTCCTCTGATGCTCCTCTGATGCTCCTCTGATGCTCCTCTGATGCTCCTCTGATCCTCCTCTGATGCTCCTCTGATGCTCCTCTGAAGCTCTACGGATGCTCCTCTGATGCTCCTCTGATGCTCCTCTGAGGCTCCTCTGATGCTCCTCTGATGCTCCTCTGATGCTCCTCTGATGCTCCTCTGATGCTCCTCTGATGATCATGTGATGCTCCTCTGATGCTCCTGTGATCCTCCTCTGATGCTCCTCTGCTGCTCCTCTGATGCTCCTCTGATGCTCCTCTGATGCTCCTCTGAGGCTCCTCTGATGCTCCTCTAATGCTCCTCTGATCCTCCTCTGATGCTCCTCTGATGCTCCTCTGATGCTCCTCTGATGCTCCTCTGATGCTCCTCTGATGCTCCTCTGATGCTCCTCTGATCCTCCTCTGATGCTCCTCTGATGCTCCTCTGATGCTCCTCTGATGCTCCTCTGATGCTCCTCTGATGCTCCAATGATGCTCCTCTGATGCTCCTGTGATGCTCTTCTGATGCTCCTCTGATGCTCCTGTGATGCTCCTCTGATGCTCATCTGATGCTCCTCTGCTGTTCCTCTGATGCTCCTCTGATGCTCCAATGATGCTCCTCTGATGCTCCTGTGATGCTCCTCTGATGCTCCTCTGATGCTCCTGTGATGCTCCTCTGATGCTCATCTGATGCTCCTCGCTGTTCCTCTGATGCTCCTCTGATGCACCTCTGATGCTCCTCTGATGCTCCTCTGGGGCTCCTCTGATGCTCCTCTGATGCTCTTCTGATGCTCCTCTGATGCTCCTCTGAGGCTCCTCTGATGCTCCTGTGATGCTCCTCTGATGCTCCTCTGATGCTCCTCTGATGCTCCTCTGATGCTCCTGTGATGCTCCTCTGATGCTCCTCTGCTGCTCCTCTGATGCTCATCTGATGCTCCTCTGATTCTCCTCTGATGCTCCTCTGATGCTCCTCTGATGCTGTCTGATGCTCCTCTGATCCTCCTCTGATGCTCCTCTGATGCTCCTCTGATGCTCCTCTGATGCTCCTCTGATGCTCCTCTGATGCTCCACTGATGCTCCTCTGCTGCTCCTCTGATGCTCATCTGATGCTCCTCTGATGCTCCTCTGCTGCTCCTCTGATGCTCCTCTGATTCTCCTCTGATGCTCCAATGATGCTCCTCTGATGCTCCTGTGATGCTCCTCTGATGCTCCTCTGATGCTCCTGTGATGCTCCTCTGATGCTCATCTGATGCTCCTCTGCTGTTCCTCTGATGCTCCTCTGATGCTCCAATGATGCTCCTCTGATGCTCCTGTGATGCTCCTCTGATGCTCCTCTGATGCTCCTGTGATGCTCCTCTGATGCTCATCTGATGCTCCTCGCTGTTCCTCTGATGCTCCTCTGATGCTCCTCTGATGCTCCTCTGATGCTCCTCTGAGGCTCCTCTGATGCTCCTCTGATGCTCCTCTGATGCTCCTCTGATGCTCCTCTGATGCTCCTCTGATGCTCCTCTGATGCTCCTCTGATGCTCCTGTGATGCTCCTCTGATGCTCCTCTGCTGCTCCTCTGATGCTCATCTGATGCTCCTCTGATGCTCCTGCTCCTGCTCCTGCTCCTGCTCCTGCTCCTGCTCCTGCTCCTGCTCCTGCTCCTGCTCCTGCTCCTGCTACTGCTCCTGCTCCTGCTCCTGCTCCTGCGTCTGCTCCTGCTCCTGCTCCTGCTCCTGCTCCTGTTCCTGCTCCTGCTGCTGCTCCTGCTCCTGCACCTCTGATGCTCCTCTGATGCTCCACTGATTCTCCTCAGATGCTCCTCTGATGCTCCTCTGATGCTCCTCTGATGCTCCTCTGATGCTCCTCTGATGCTCCTCTGATGCTCCTGTAATGCTCCTCTGATTCTCCTCTGATGCTCCTCTGATGCTCCTCTGATGCTCCTCTGATGCTCCTCTGATGCTCCTCTGATGCTCCTCTGATGTTCCTCTGATGCTCCTCTGATGCACCTCTGATGCTCCTGCTCCTGCTCCTGCTCCTGCTCCTGCTCCTGCTCCTGCTCCTGCTCCTGCTCCTGCTCCTGCTCCTGCTCCTGCTCCTGCTCCTGCTCCTGCTCCTGCTCCTGCTCCTGCTCCTGCTCCGGCTCCTGCTCCGGCTCCTGCTCCGGCTCCTGCTCCTGCACCTCTGATGCTCCTGCTCCTGCTCGATGCTCCTCTGATGCACCTCTGATGCTCCTCTGATGCTCCTCTGATGCTCCACTGATTCTCCTCAGATGCTCCTCTGATGCACCTCTGATGCTCCTCTGATGCTCCTATGATGCTCCTCTGATGCTCCTCAGATGCTCCTCTGATGCACCTCTGATGCTCCTCTGATGCTCCTCTGATGCTCCTCTGATGCTCCTCTGATGCTCCTCTGTTGCTCCTCTGATGCTCCTCTGATGCTCCTCTGATGCTCCAATGATGCTCCAATGATGCTCCACTGATGCTCCTGTGATGCTCCTCTGATGCTCCTCTGATGCTCCTCTGATGCTCCTCTGATGCTCCTCTGATGCTCCTCTGATCCTCCTCTGATCCTCCTCTGATGCTCCTCTGATGCTCCTCTGATGCTCCTCTGATGCTCCTCTGATGCTCCTCTGATCCTCCTCTGATGCTCCTCTGATGCTCCTCTGATGCTCCTCTGATGCTCCTCTGAGGCTCCTCTGAGGCTCCTCTGAGGCTCCTCTGATGCTCCTCTGATGCTCCTCTGATGCTCCTCTGATGCTCCTCTGATCCTCCTCTGATGCTCCTCTGATGCTCCTCTGATGCTCCTCTGATGCTCGTCTGAGGCTCCTCTGATGCTCCTCTGAGGCTCCTCTGATGCTCCTCTGATGCTCCTCTGATGCTTCTCTGATGCTCCTCTGATGCTCCTCTGATGCTCCTGTGATGCTCCTCTGATGCTCCTCTGCTGCTCCTCTGATGCTCATCTGATTCTCCTCTGATGCTCCTCTGATGCTCCTCTGATGCTCCTCTGATGCTCCTCTGATCCTCCTCTGATGCTCCTCTGATGCTCCTCTGATGCTCCTCTGATGCTCCTCTGATGCTCCTCTGAGGCTCCTCTGATGCTCCTCTGATGCTCCTCTGATGCTCCTCTGATGCTCCTCTGATGCTCCTCTGATGCTCCTGTGATGCTCCTCTGATGCTCCTCTGCTGCTCCTCTGATGCTCATCTGATGCTCCTCTGATTCTCCTCTGATGCTCCTCTGATGCTCCTCTGATGCTGTCTGATGCTCCTCTGATCCTCCTCTGATGCTCCTCTGATGCTTCTCTGATGCTCCTCTGATGCTCCTCTGATGCTCCTCTGATGCTCCACTGATGCTCCTCTGCTGCTCCTCTGATGCTCATCTGATGCTCCTCTGATGCTCCTCTGCTGCTCCTCTGATGCTCCTCTGATTCTCCTCTGATGCTCCAATGATGCTCCTCTGATGCTCCTGTGATGCTCCTCTGATGCTCCTCTGATGCTCCTGTGATGCTCCTCTGATGCTCATCTGATGCTCCTCTGCTGTTCCTCTGATGCTCCTCTGATGCTCCAATGATGCTCCTCTGATGCTCCTGTGATGCTCCTCTGATGCTCCTCTGATGCTCCTGTGATGCTCCTCTGATGCTCATCTGATGCTCCTCGCTGTTCCTCTGATGCTCCTCTGATGCTCCTCTGATGCTCCTCTGATGCTCATCTGATGCTCCTCTGATTCTCCTCTGATGCTCCTCTGATGCTCCTCTGATGCTGTCTGATGCTCCTCTGATCCTCCTCTGATGCTCCTCTGATGCTCCTCTGATGCTCCTCTGATGCTCCTCTGATGCTCCTCTGATGCTCCACTGATGCTCCTCTGCTGCTCCTCTGATGCTCATCTGATGCTCCTCTGATGCTCCTCTGCTGCTCCTCTGATGCTCCTCTGATTCTCCTCTGATGCTCCAATGATGCTCCTCTGATGCTCCTGTGATGCTCCTCTGATGCTCCTCTGATGCTCCTGTGATGCTCCTCTGATGCTCATCTGATGCTCCTCTGCTGTTCCTCTGATGCTCCTCTGATGCTCCAATGATGCTCCTCTGATGCTCCTGTGATGCTCCTCTGATGCTCCTCTGATGCTCCTGTGATGCTCCTCTGATGCTCATCTGATGCTCCTCGCTGTTCCTCTGATGCTCCTCTGATGCTCCTCTGATGCTCCTCTGATGCTCCTCTGAGGCTCCTCTGATGCTCCTCTGATGCTCCTCTGATGCTCCTCTGATGCTCCTCTGATGCTCCTCTGATGCTCCTCTGATGCTCCTCTGATGCTCCTGTGATGCTCCTCTGATGCTCCTCTGCTGCTCCTCTGATGCTCATCTGATGCTCCTCTGATGCTCCTGCTCCTGCTCCTGCTCCTGCTCCTGCTCCTGCTCCTGCTCCTGCTCCTGCTCCTGCTCCTGCTCCTGCTACTGCTCCTGCTCCTGCTCCTGCTCCTGCGTCTGCTCCTGCTCCTGCTCCTGCTCCTGCTCCTGTTCCTGCTCCTGCTGCTGCTCCTGCTCCTGCACCTCTGATGCTCCTCTGATGCTCCACTGATTCTCCTCAGATGCTCCTCTGATGCTCCTCTGATGCTCCTCTGATGCTCCTCTGATGCTCCTCTGATGCTCCTCTGATGCTCCTGTAATGCTCCTCTGATTCTCCTCTGATGCTCCTCTGATGCTCCTCTGATGCTCCTCTGATGCTCCTCTGATGCTCCTCTGATGCTCCTCTGATGTTCCTCTGATGCTCCTCTGATGCACCTCTGATGCTCCTGCTCCTGCTCCTGCTCCTGCTCCTGCTCCTGCTCCTGCTCCTGCTCCTGCTCCTGCTCCTGCTCCTGCTCCTGCTCCTGCTCCTGCTCCTGCTCCTGCTCCTGCTCCGGCTCCTGCTCCGGCTCCTGCTCCGGCTCCTGCTCCTGCACCTCTGATGCTCCTGCTCCTGCTCGATGCTCCTCTGATGCACCTCTGATGCTCCTCTGATGCTCCTCTGATGCTCCACTGATTCTCCTCAGATGCTCCTCTGATGCACCTCTGATGCTCCTCTGATGCTCCTATGATGCTCCTCTGATGCTCCTCAGATGCTCCTCTGATGCACCTCTGATGCTCCTCTGATGCTCCTCTGATGCTCCTCTGATGCTCCTCTGATGCTCCTCTGTTGCTCCTCTTATGCTCCTCTGATGCTCCTCTGATGCTCCAATGATGCTCCAATGATGCTCCACTGATGCTCCTGTGATGCTCCTCTGATGCTCCTCTGATGCTCCTCTGATGCTCCTCTGATGCTCCTCTGATGCTCCTCTGATCCTCCTCTGATCCTCCTCTGATGCTCCTCTGATGCTCCTCTGATGCTCCTCTGATGCTCCTCTGATGCTCCTCTGATCCTCCTCTGATGCTCCTCTGATGCTCCTCTGATGCTCCTCTGATGCTCCTCTGAGGCTCCTCTGAGGCTCCTCTGAGGCTCCTCTGATGCTCCTCTGATGCTCCTCTGATGCTCCTCTGATGCTCCTCTGATCCTCCTCTGATGCTCCTCTGATGCTCCTCTGATGCTCCTCTGATGCTCGTCTGAGGCTCCTCTGATGCTCCTCTGAGGCTCCTCTGATGCTCCTCTGATGCTCCTCTGATGCTTCTCTGATGCTCCTCTGATGCTCCTCTGATGCTCCTGTGATGCTCCTCTGATGCTCCTCTGCTGCTCCTCTGATGCTCATCTGATTCTCCTCTGATGCTCCTCTGATGCTCCTCTGATGCTCCTCTGATGCTCCTCTGATCCTCCTCTGATGCTCCTCTGATGCTCCTCTGATGCTCCTCTGATGCTCCTCTGATGCTCCTCTGAGGCTCCTCTGATGCTCCTCTGATGCTCCTCTGATGCTCCTCTGATGCTCCTCTGATGCTCCTCTGATGCTCCTGTGATGCTCCTCTGATGCTCCTCTGCTGCTCCTCTGATGCTCATCTGATGCTCCTCTGATTCTCCTCTGATGCTCCTCTGATGCTCCTCTGATGCTGTCTGATGCTCCTCTGATCCTCCTCTGATGCTCCTCTGATGCTTCTCTGATGCTCCTCTGATGCTCCTCTGATGCTCCTCTGATGCTCCACTGATGCTCCTCTGCTGCTCCTCTGATGCTCATCTGATGCTCCTCTGATGCTCCTCTGCTGCTCCTCTGATGCTCCTCTGATTCTCCTCTGATGCTCCAATGATGCTCCTCTGATGCTCCTGTGATGCTCCTCTGATGCTCCTCTGATGCTCCTGTGATGCTCCTCTGATGCTCATCTGATGCTCCTCTGCTGTTCCTCTGATGCTCCTCTGATGCTCCAATGATGCTCCTCTGATGCTCCTGTGATGCTCCTCTGATGCTCCTCTGATGCTCCTGTGATGCTCCTCTGATGCTCATCTGATGCTCCTCGCTGTTCCTCTGATGCTCCTCTGATGCTCCTCTGATGCTCCTCTGATGCTCCTCTGAGGCTCCTCTGATGCTCCTCTGATGCTCCTCTGATGCTCCTCTGATGCTCCTCTGAAGCTCCTCTGATGCTCCTCTGATGCTCCTCTGATGCTCCTGTGATGCTTCTCTGATGCTCCTCTGCTGCTCCTCTGATGCTCATCTGATGCTCCTCTGATGCTCCTCTGATGCTCCTGTGATGCTCCTCTGATGCTCATCTGATGCTCCTCGCTGTTCCTCTGATGCTCCTCTGATGCTCCTCTGATGCTCCTCTGATGCTCCTCTGATGCTCCACTGATGCTCCTCTGCTGCTCCTCTGATGCTCATCTGATGCTCCTCTGATGCTCCTCTGAGGCTCCTCTGATGCTCCTCTGATGCTCCTCTGATGCTCCTCTGATGCTCCTCTGATGCTCCTCTGATGCTCCTCTGATGCTCCTGTGATGCTCCTCTGATGCTCCTCTGCTGCTCCTCTGATGCTCATCTGATGCTCCTCTGATGCTCCTCTGATGCTCCTCTGATGCTCCTCTGATGCTCCTCTGATGCTCCTCTGATCCTCCTCTGATGCTCCTCTGATGCCTCTCTGATGCTCCTCTGATGCTCCTCTGATGCTCCTCTGTTGCTCCTCTGATGCTCCTCTGATGCTCCTCTGATGCTACTCTGATGCTCCTCTGATGCTCCTCTGATGCTCCTCTGATGCTCCTCTGATGCTCCTCTGATCCTCCTCTGATGCTCCTCTGATGCTCCTCTGAAGCTCTACGGATGCTCCTCTGATGCTCCTCTGATGCTCCTCTGAGGCTCCTCTGATGCTCCTCTGATGCTCCTCTGATGCTCCTCTGATGCTCCTCTGATGCTCCTCTGATGATCCTGTGATGCTCCTCTGATGCTCCTGTGATCCTCCTCTGATGCTCCTCTGCTGCTCCTCTGATGCTCCTCTGATGCTCCTCTGATGCTCCTCTGATGCTCCTCTGAGGCTCCTCTGATGCTCCTCTAATGCTCCTCTGATCCTCCTCTGATGCTCCTCTGATGCTCCTCTGATGCTCCTCTGATGCTCCTCTGATGCTCCTCTGATGCTCCTCTGATGCTCCTCTGATCCTCCTCTGATGCTCCTCTGATGCTCCTCTGATGCTCCTCTGATGCTCCTCTGATGCTCCTCTGATGCTCCAATGATGCTCCTCTGATGCTCCTGTGATGCTCTTCTGATGCTCCTCTGATGCTCCTGTGATGCTCCTCTGATGCTCATCTGATGCTCCTCTGCTGTTCCTCTGATGCTCCTCTGATGCTCCAATGATGCTCCTCTGATGCTCCTGTGATGCTCCTCTGATGCTCCTCTGATGCTCCTGTGATGCTCCTCTGATGCTCATCTGATGCTCCTCGCTGTTCCTCTGATGCTCCTCTGATGCACCTCTGATGCTCCTCTGATGCTCCTCTGGGGCTCCTCTGATGCTCCTCTGATGCTCCTCTGATGCTCCTCTGATGCTCCTCTGAGGCTCCTCTGATGCTCCTCTGATGCTCCTCTGATGCTCCTCTGATGCTCCTCTGATGCTCCTCTGATGCTCCTGTGATGCTCCTCTGATGCTCCTCTGCTGCTCCTCTGATGCTCATCTGATGCTCCTCTGATTCTCCTCTGATGCTCCTCTGATGCTCCTCTGATGCTGTCTGATGCTCCTCTGATCCTCCTCTGATGCTCCTCTGATGCTCCTCTGATGCTCCTCTGATGCTCCTCTGATGCTCCTCTGATGCTCCACTGATGCTCCTCTGCTGCTCCTCTGATGCTCATCTGATGCTCCTCTGATGCTCCTCTGCTGCTCCTCTGATGCTCCTCTGATTCTCCTCTGATGCTCCAATGATGCTCCTCTGATGCTCCTGTGATGCTCCTCTGATGCTCCTCTGATGCTCCTGTGATGCTCCTCTGATGCTCATCTGATGCTCCTCTGCTGTTCCTCTGATGCTCCTCTGATGCTCCAATGATGCTCCTCTGATGCTCCTGTGATGCTCCTCTGATGCTCCTCTGATGCTCCTGTGATGCTCCTCTGATGCTCATCTGATGCTCCTCGCTGTTCCTCTGATGCTCCTCTGATGCTCCTCTGATGCTCCTCTGATGCTCCTCTGAGGCTCCTCTGATGCTCCTCTGATGCTCCTCTGATGCTCCTCTGATGCTCCTCTGATGCTCCTCTGATGCTCCTCTGATGCTCCTCTGATGCTCCTGTGATGCTCCTCTTATGCTCCTCTGCTGCTCCTCTGATGCTCATCTGATGCTCCTCTGATGCTCCTGCTCCTGCTCCTGCTCCTGCTCCTGCTCCTGCTCCTGCTCCTGCTCCTGCTCCTGCTCCTGCTCCTGCTACTGCTCCTGCTCCTGCTCCTGCGTCTGCTCCTGCTCCTGCTCCTGCTCCTGCTCCTGTTCCTGCTCCTGCTGCTGCTCCTGCTCCTGCACCTCTGATGCTCCTCTGATGCTCCACTGATTCTCCTCAGATGCTCCTCTGATGCTCCTCTGATGCTCCTCTGATGCTCCTCTGATGCTCCTCTGATGCTCCTCTGATGCTCCTGTAATGCTCCTCTGATTCTCCTCTGATGCTCCTCTGATGCTCCTCTGATGCTCCTCTGATGCTCCTCTGATGCTCCTCTGATGCTCCTCTGATGTTCCTCTGATGCTCCTCTGATGCACCTCTGATGCTCCTGCTCCTGCTCCTGCTCCTGCTCCTGCTCCTGCTCCTGCTCCTGCTCCTGCTCCTGCTCCTGCTCCTGCTCCTGCTCCTGCTCCTGCTCCTGCTCCTGCTCCTGCTCCTGCCCCTGCTCCTGCTCCTGCTCCGGCTCCTGCTCCGGCTCCTGCTCCGGCTCCTGCTCCTGCACCTCTGATGCTCCTGCTCCTGCTCGATGCTCCTCTGATGCACCTCTGATGCTCCTCTGATGCTCCTCTGATGCTCCACTGATTCTCCTCAGATGCTCCTCTGATGCACCTCTGATGCTCCTCTGATGCTCCTATGATGCTCCTCTGATGCTCCTCTGATGCTCCTCTGATGCACCTCTGATGCTCCTCTGATGCTCCTCTGATGCTCCTCTGATGCTCCTCTGATGCTCCTCTGTTGCTCCTCTGATGCTCCTCTGATGCTCCTCTGATGCTCCAATGATGCTCCAATGATGCTCCACTGATGCTCCTGTGATGCTCCTCTGATGCTCCTCTGATGCTCCTCTGATGCTCCTCTGATGCTCCTCTGATGCTCCTCTGATCCTCCTCTGATCCTCCTCTGATGCTCCTCTGATGCTCCTCTGATGCTCCTCTGATGCTCCTCTGATGCTCCTCTGATCCTCCTCTGATGCTCCTCTGATGCTCCTCTGATGCTCCTCTGATGCTCCTCTGAGGCTCCTCTGAGGCTCCTCTGAGGCTCCTCTGATGCTCCTCTGATGCTCCTCTGATGCTCCTCTGATGCTCCTCTGATCCTCCTCTGATGCTCCTCTGATGCTCCTCTGATGCTCCTCTGATGCTCCTCTGAGGCTCCTCTGATGCTCCTCTGAGGCTCCTCTGATGCTCCTCTGATGCTCCTCTGATGCTCCTCTGATGCTCCTCTGATGCTCCTCTGATGCTCCTGTGATGCTCCTCTGATGCTCCTCTGCTGCTCCTCTGATGCTCATCTGATTCTCCTCTGATGCTCCTCTGATGCTCCTCTGATGCTCCTCTGATGCTCCTCTGATTCTCCTCTGATGCTCCAATGATGCTCCTCTGATGCTCCTGTGATGCTCCTCTGATGCTCCTCTGATGCTCCTGTGATGCTCCTCTGATGCTCATCTGATGCTCCTCTGCTGTTCCTCTGATGCTCCTCTGATGCTCCAATGATGCTCCTCTGATGCTCCTGTGATGCTCCTCTGATGCTCCTCTGATGCTCCTGTGATGCTCCTCTGATGCTCATCTTATGCTCCTCGCTGTTCCTCTGATGCTCCTCTGATGCTCCTCTGATGCTCCTCTGATGCTCCTCTGAGGCTCCTCTGATGCTCCTCTGATGCTCCTCTGATGCTCCTCTGATGCTCCTCTGATGCTCCTCTGATGCTCCTCTGATGCTCCTCTGATGCTCCTGTGATGCTCCTCTGATGCTCCTCTGCTGCTCCTCTGATGCTCATCTGATGCTCCTCTGATGCTCCTGCTCCTGCTCCTGCTCCTGCTCCTGCTCCTGCTCCTGCTCCTGCTCCTGCTCCTGCTCCTGCTCCTGCTACTGCTCCTGCTCCTGCTCCTGCTCCTGCGTCTGCTCCTGCTCCTGCTCCTGCTCCTGCTCCTGTTCCTGCTCCTGCTGCTGCTCCTGCTCCTGCACCTCTGATGCTCCTCTGATGCTCCACTGATTCTCCTCAGATGCTCCTCTGATGCTCCTCTGATGCTCCTCTGATGCTCCTCTGATGCTCCTCTGATGCTCCTCTGATGCTCCTCTGATGTTCCTCTGATGCTCCTCTGATGCACCTCTGATGCTCCTGCTCCTGCTCCTGCTCCTGCTCCTGCTCCTGCTCCTGCTCCTGCTCCTGCTCCTGCTCCTGCTCCTGCTCCTGCTCCTGCTCCTGCTCCTGCTCCTGCTCCTGCTCCTGCTCCTGCTCCTGCTCCTGCTCCTGCTCCTGCTCCTGCTCCTGCTCCTGCTCCTGCTCCTGCTCCTGCTCCTGCTCCTGCTCCTGCTCCTGCTCCTGCTCCTGCTCCTGCTCCTGCTCCTGCTCCTGCTCCTGCTCCTGCTCCTGCTCCTGCTCCTGCTCCTGCTCCTGCTCCTGCTCCTGCTCCTGCTCCTGCTCCTGCTCCTGCTCCTGCTCCTGCTCCTGCTCCTGCTCCTGCTCCTGCTCCTGCTCCTGCTCCTGCTCCTGCTCCTGCTACTGCTCCTGCTCCTGCTCCTGCTCCTGCGTCTGCTCCTGCTCCTGCTCCTGCTCCTGCTCCTGTTCCTGCTCCTGCTGCTGCTCCTGCTCCTGCACCTCTGATGCTCCTCTGATGCTCCACTGATTCTCCTCAGATGCTCCTCTGATGCTCCTCTGATGCTCCTCTGATGCTCCTCTGATGCTCCTCTGATGCTCCTGTGATGCTCCTCTGATGCTCCTCTGCTGCTCCTCTGATGCTCATCTGATGCTCCTCTGATGCTCCTGCTCCTGCTCCTGCTCCTGCTCCTGCTCCTGCTCCTGCTCCTGCTCCTGCTCCTGCTCCTGCTCCTGCTACTGCTCCTGCTCCTGCTCCTGCTCCTGCGTCTGCTCCTGCTCCTGCTCCTGCTCCTGCTCCTGCTCCTGCTCCTGCTACTGCTCCTGCTCCTGCTCCTGCTCCTGCGTCTGCTCCTGCTCCTGCTCCTGCTCCTGCTCCTGTTCCTGCTCCTGCTGCTGCTCCTGCTCCTGCACCTCTGATGCTCCTCTGATGCTCCTGTAATGCTCCTCTGATTCTCCTCTGATGCTCCTCTGATGCTCCTCTGATGCTCCTCTGATGCTCCTCTGATGCTCCTCTGATGCTCCTCTGATGTTCCTCTGATGCTCCTCTGATGCACCTCTGATGCTCCTGCTCCTGCTCCTGCTCCTGCTCCTGCTCCTGCTCCTGCTCCTGCTCCTGCTCCTGCTCCTGCTCCTGCTCCTGCTCCTGCTCCTGCTCCTGCTCCTGCTCCTGCTCCGGCTCCTGCTCCGGCTCCTGCTCCGGCTCCTGCTCCTGCACCTCTGATGCTCCTGCTCCTGCTCGATGCTCCTCTGATGCACCTCTGATGCTCCTCTGATGCTCCTCTGATGCTCCACTGATTCTCCTCAGATGCTCCTCTGATGCTCCTCTGATGCTCCTCTGATGCTCCTCTGATGCTCCTCTGTTGCTCCTCTGATGCTCCTCTGATGCTCCTCTGATGCTCCAATGATGCTCCAATGATGCTCCACTGATGCTCCTGTGATGCTCCTCTGATGCTCCTCTGATGCTCCTCTGATGCTCCTCTGATGCTCCTCTGATGCTCCTCTGATCCTCCTCTGATCCTCCTCTGATGCTCCTCTGATGCTCCTCTGATGCTCCTCTGATGCTCCTCTGATGCTCCTCTGATCCTCCTCTGATGCTCCTCTGATGCTCCTCTGATGCTCCTCTGATGCTCCTCTGAGGCTCCTCTGAGGCTCCTCTGAGGCTCCTCTGATGCTCCTCTGATGCTCCTCTGATGCTCCTCTGATGCTCCTCTGATCCTCCTCTGATGCTCCTCTGATGCTCCTCTGATGCTCCTCTGATGCTCGTCTGAGGCTCCTCTGATGCTCCTCTGAGGCTCCTCTGATGCTCCTCTGATGCTCCTCTGATGCTTCTCTGATGCTCCTCTGATGCTCCTCTGATGCTCCTGTGATGCTCCTCTGATGCTCCTCTGCTGCTCCTCTGATGCTCATCTGATTCTCCTCTGATGCTCCTCTGATGCTCCTCTGATGCTCCTCTGATGCTCCTCTGATCCTCCTCTGATGCTCCTCTGATCCTCCTCTGATGCTCCTCTGATGCTCCTCTGATGCTCCTCTGAGGCTCCTCTGATGCTCCTCTGATGCTCCTCTGATGCTCCTCTGATGCTCCTCTGATGCTCCTCTGATGCTCCTGTGATGCTCCTCTGATGCTCCTCTGCTGCTCCTCTGATGCTCATCTGATGCTCCTCTGATTCTCCTCTGATGCTCCTCTGATGCTCCTCTGATGCTGTCTGATGCTCCTCTGATCCTCCTCTGATGCTCCTCTGATGCTTCTCTGATGCTCCTCTGATGCTCCTCTGATGCTCCTCTGATGCTCCACTGATGCTCCTCTGCTGCTCCTCTGATGCTCATCTGATGCTCCTCTGATGCTCCTCTGCTGCTCCTCTGATGCTCCTCTGATTCTCCTCTGATGCTCCAATGATGCTCCTCTGATGCTCCTGTGATGCTCCTCTGATGCTCCTCTGATGCTCCTGTGATGCTCCTCTGATGCTCATCTGATGCTCCTCTGCTGTTCCTCTGATGCTCCTCTGATGCTCCAATGATGCTCCTCTGATGCTCCTGTGATGCTCCTCTGATGCTCCTCTGATGCTCCTGTGATGCTCCTCTGATGCTCATCTGATGCTCCTCGCTGTTCCTCTGATGCTCCTCTGATGCTCCTCTGATGCTCCTCTGATGCTCCTCTGAGGCTCCTCTGATGCTCCTCTGATGCTCCTCTGATGCTCCTCTGATGCTCCTCTGAAGCTCCTCTGATGCTCCTCTGATGCTCCTCTGATGCTCCTGTGATGCTCCTCTGATGCTCCTCTGCTGCTCCTCTGATGCTCATCTGATGCTCCTCTGATGCTCCTCTGATGCTCCTGTGATGCTCCTCTGATGCTCATCTGATGCTCCTCGCTGTTCCTCTGATGCTCCTCTGATGCTCCTCTGATGCTCCTCTGATGCTCCTCTGATGCTCCACTGATGCTCCTCTGCTGCTCCTCTGATGCTCATCTGATGCTCCTCTGATGCTCCTCTGAGGCTCCTCTGATGCTCCTCTGATGCTCCTCTGATGCTCCTCTGATGCTCCTCTGATGCTCCTCTGATGCTCCTCTGATGCTCCTGTGATGCTCCTCTGATGCTCCTCTGCTGCTCCTCTGATGCTCATCTGATGCTCCTCTGATGCTCCTCTGATGCTCCTCTGATGCTCCTCTGATGCTCCTCTGATGCTCCTCTGATCCTCCTCTGATGCTCCTCTGATGCCTCTCTGATGCTCCTCTGATGCTCCTCTGATGCTCCTCTGTTGCTCCTCTGATGCTCCTCTGATGCTCCTCTGATGCTACTCTGATGCTCCTCTGATGCTCCTCTGATGCTCCTCTGATGCTCCTCTGATGCTCCTCTGATCCTCCTCTGATGCTCCTCTGATGCTCCTCTGAAGCTCTACGGATGCTCCTCTGATGCTCCTCTGATGCTCCTCTGAGGCTCCTCTGATGCTCCTCTGATGCTCCTCTGATGCTCCTCTGATGCTCCTCTGATGCTCCTCTGATGATCCTGTGATGCTCCTCTGATGCTCCTGTGATCCTCCTCTGATGCTCCTCTGCTGCTCCTCTGATGCTCCTCTGATGCTCCTCTGATGCTCCTCTGATGCTCCTCTGAGGCTCCTCTGATGCTCCTCTAATGCTCCTCTGATCCTCCTCTGATGCTCCTCTGATGCTCCTCTGATGCTCCTCTGATGCTCCTCTGATGCTCCTCTGATGCTCCTCTGATGCTCCTCTGATCCTCCTCTGATGCTCCTCTGATGCTCCTCTGATGCTCCTCTGATGCTCCTCTGATGCTCCTCTGATGCTCCAATGATGCTCCTCTGATGCTCCTGTGATGCTCTTCTGATGCTCCTCTGATGCTCCTGTGATGCTCCTCTGATGCTCATCTGATGCTCCTCTGCTGTTCCTCTGATGCTCCTCTGATGCTCCAATGATGCTCCTCTGATGCTCCTGTGATGCTCCTCTGATGCTCCTCTGATGCTCCTGTGATGCTCCTCTGATGCTCATCTGATGCTCCTCGCTGTTCCTCTGATGCTCCTCTGATGCACCTCTGATGCTCCTCTGATGCTCCTCTGGGGCTCCTCTGATGCTCCTCTGATGCTCCTCTGATGCTCCTCTGATGCTCCTCTGAGGCTCCTCTGATGCTCCTCTGATGCTCCTCTGATGCTCCTCTGATGCTCCTCTGATGCTCCTCTGATGCTCCTGTGATGCTCCTCTGATGCTCCTCTGCTGCTCCTCTGATGCTCATCTGATGCTCCTCTGATTCTCCTCTGATGCTCCTCTGATGCTCCTCTGATGCTGTCTGATGCTCCTCTGATCCTCCTCTGATGCTCCTCTGATGCTCCTCTGATGCTCCTCTGATGCTCCTCTGATGCTCCTCTGATGCTCCACTGATGCTCCTCTGCTGCTCCTCTGATGCTCATCTGATGCTCCTCTGATGCTCCTCTGCTGCTCCTCTGATGCTCCTCTGATTCTCCTCTGATGCTCCAATGATGCTCCTCTGATGCTCCTGTGATGCTCCTCTGATGCTCCTCTGATGCTCCTGTGATGCTCCTCTGATGCTCATCTGATGCTCCTCTGCTGTTCCTCTGATGCTCCTCTGATGCTCCAATGATGCTCCTCTGATGCTCCTGTGATGCTCCTCTGATGCTCCTCTGATGCTCCTGTGATGCTCCTCTGATGCTCATCTGATGCTCCTCGCTGTTCCTCTGATGCTCCTCTGATGCTCCTCTGATGCTCCTCTGATGCTCCTCTGAGGCTCCTCTGATGCTCCTCTGATGCTCCTCTGATGCTCCTCTGATGCTCCTCTGATGCTCCTCTGATGCTCCTCTGATGCTCCTCTGATGCTCCTGTGATGCTCCTCTTATGCTCCTCTGCTGCTCCTCTGATGCTCATCTGATGCTCCTCTGATGCTCCTGCTCCTGCTCCTGCTCCTGCTCCTGCTCCTGCTCCTGCTCCTGCTCCTGCTCCTGCTCCTGCTCCTGCTACTGCTCCTGCTCCTGCTCCTGCGTCTGCTCCTGCTCCTGCTCCTGCTCCTGCTCCTGTTCCTGCTCCTGCTGCTGCTCCTGCTCCTGCACCTCTGATGCTCCTCTGATGCTCCACTGATTCTCCTCAGATGCTCCTCTGATGCTCCTCTGATGCTCCTCTGATGCTCCTCTGATGCTCCTCTGATGCTCCTCTGATGCTCCTGTAATGCTCCTCTGATTCTCCTCTGATGCTCCTCTGATGCTCCTCTGATGCTCCTCTGATGCTCCTCTGATGCTCCTCTGATGCTCCTCTGATGTTCCTCTGATGCTCCTCTGATGCACCTCTGATGCTCCTGCTCCTGCTCCTGCTCCTGCTCCTGCTCCTGCTCCTGCTCCTGCTCCTGCTCCTGCTCCTGCTCCTGCTCCTGCTCCTGCTCCTGCTCCTGCTCCTGCTCCTGCTCCTGCCCCTGCTCCTGCTCCTGCTCCTGCTCCTGCTCCTGCTCCTGCTCCGGCTCCTGCTCCGGCTCCTGCTCCGGCTCCTGCTCCTGCACCTCTGATGCTCCTGCTCCTGCTCGATGCTCCTCTGATGCACCTCTGATGCTCCTCTGATGCTCCTCTGATGCTCCACTGATTCTCCTCAGATGCTCCTCTGATGCACCTCTGATGCTCCTCTGATGCTCCTATGATGCTCCTCTGATGCTCCTCTGATGCTCCTCTGATGCACCTCTGATGCTCCTCTGATGCTCCTCTGATGCTCCTCTGATGCTCCTCTGATGCTCCTCTGTTGCTCCTCTGATGCTCCTCTGATGCTCCTCTGATGCTCCAATGATGCTCCAATGATGCTCCACTGATGCTCCTGTGATGCTCCTCTGATGCTCCTCTGATGCTCCTCTGATGCTCCTCTGATGCTCCTCTGATGCTCCTCTGATCCTCCTCTGATCCTCCTCTGATGCTCCTCTGATGCTCCTCTGATGCTCCTCTGATGCTCCTCTGATGCTCCTCTGATGCTCCTCTGATCCTCCTCTGATGCTCCTCTGATGCTCCTCTGATGCTCCTCTGATGCTCCTCTGAGGCTCCTCTGAGGCTCCTCTGAGGCTCCTCTGATGCTCCTCTGATGCTCCTCTGATGCTCCTCTGATGCTCCTCTGATCCTCCTCTGATGCTCCTCTGATGCTCCTCTGATGCTCCTCTGATGCTCCTCTGAGGCTCCTCTGATGCTCCTCTGAGGCTCCTCTGATGCTCCTCTGATGCTCCTCTGATGCTCCTCTGATGCTCCTCTGATGCTCCTCTGATGCTCCTGTGATGCTCCTCTGATGCTCCTCTGCTGCTCCTCTGATGCTCATCTGATTCTCCTCTGATGCTCCTCTGATGCTCCTCTGATGCTCCTCTGATGCTCCTCTGATCCTCCTCTGATGCTCCTCTGATGCTCCTCTGATGCTCATCTGATGCTCCTCTGATGCTCCTCTGATGCTCCTCTGAGGCTCCTCTGATGCTCCTCTGATGCTCCTCTGATGCTCCTCTGATGCTCCTCTGATGCTCCTCTGATGCTCCTGTGATGCTCCTCTGATGCTCCTCTGCTGCTCCTCTGATGCTCCTCTGATGCTCCTCTGATGCTCCTGTGATGCTCCTCTGATGCTCCTCTGATGCTCCTCTGATGCTGTCTGATGCTCCTCTGATCCTCCTCTGATGCTCCTCTGATGCTCCTCTGATGCTCCTCTGATGCTCCTCTGATGCTCCTCTGATGCTCCACTGATGCTCCTCTGCTGCTCCTCTGATGCTCATCTGATGCTCCTCTGATGCTCCTCTGCTGCTCCTCTGATGCTCCTCTGATTCTCCTCTGATGCTCCAATGATGCTCCTCTGATGCTCCTGTGATGCTCCTCTGATGCTCCTCTGATGCTCCTGTGATGCTCCTCTGATGCTCATCTGATGCTCCTCTGCTGTTCCTCTGATGCTCCTCTGATGCTCCAATGATGCTCCTCTGATGCTCCTGTGATGCTCCTCTGATGCTCCTCTGATACTCCTGTGATGCTCCTCTGATGCTCATCTGATGCTCCTCGCTGTTCCTCTGATGCTCCTCTGATGCTCCTCTGATGCTCCTCTGATGCTCCTCTGAGGCTCCTCTGATGCTCCTCTGATGCTCCTCTGATGCTCCTCTGATGCTCCTCTGAAGCTCCTCTGATGCTCCTCTGATGCTCCTCTGATGCTCCTGTGATGCTCCACTGATGCTCCTCTGCTGCTCCTCTGATGCTCATCTGATGCTCCTCTGATGCTCCTCTGATGCTCCTCTGATGCTCCTCTGATGCTCCTCTGATGCTCCTCTGATCCTCCTCTGATGCTCCTCTGATGCCTCTCTGATGCTCCTCTGATGCTCCTCTGATGCTCCTCTGATGCTCCTCTGATGCTCCTCTGATGCTCCTCTGATGCTACTCTGATGCTCCTCTGATGCTCCTCTGATGCTCCTCTGATGCTCCTCTGATGCTCCTCTGATGCTCCTCTGATCCTCCTCTGATGCTCCTCTGATGCTCCTCTGAAGCTCTACGGATGCTCCTCTGATGCTCCTCTGATGCTCCTCTGAGGCTCCTCTGATGCTCCTCTGATGCTCCTCTGATGCTCCTCTGATGCTCCTCTGATGCTCCTCTGATGATCCTGTGATGCTCCTCTGATGCTCCTGTGATCCTCCTCTGATGCTCCTCTGCTGCTCCTCTGATGCTCCTCTGATGCTCCTCTGATGCTCCTCTGATGCTCCTCTGAGGCTCCTCTGATGCTCCTCTAATGCTCCTCTGATCCTCCTCTGATGCTCCTCTGATGCTCCACTGATGCTCCTCTGATGCTCCTCTGATGCTCCTCTGATGCTCCTCTGATGCTCCTCTGATCCTCCTCTGATGCTCCTCTGATGCTCCTCTGATGCTCCTCTGATGCTCCTCTGATGCTCCTCTGATGCTCCAATGATGCTCCTCTGATGCTCCTGTGATGCTCTTCTGATGCTCCTCTGATGCTCCTGTGATGCTCCTCTGATGCTCATCTGATGCTCCTCTGCTGTTCCTCTGATGCTCCTCTGATGCTCCAATGATGCTCCTCTGATGCTCCTGTGATGCTCCTCTGATGCTCCTCTGATGCTCCTGTGATGCTCCTCTGATGCTCATCTGATGCTCCTCGCTGTTCCTCTGATGCTCCTCTGATGCACCTCTGATGCTCCTCTGATGCTCCTCTGGGGCTCCTCTGATGCTCCTCTGATGCTCCTCTGATGCTCCTCTGATGCTCCTCTGATGCTCCTCTGAGGCACCTCTGAGGCTCCCCTGATTCTCTTCTGATGCTCCTCTGATGCTCCTCTGATGCTCCTCTGATACTCCTGTGATGCTCCTCTGATGCTCCTGTGATGCTCCTCTGCTGTTCCTCTGATGTTCCTCTGATGCTCCTCTGATGCTCCTCTGATGCTCCTCTGATGCTCCTCTGAGGCTCCTCTGATGCTCCTCTGATGCTCGTCTGATCCTCCTCTGATGCTCCTCTGATGCTCCTCTGATGCTCCTCTGATGCTCCTCTGATGCTCCTATGATGCTCCTCTGATGCTCCTCTGATGCTCCTCTGATGCTCCTCTGATGCTCCTCTGATGCTCCTCTGATCCTCCTCTGATGCTCCTCTGATGCTCCTCTGATGCTCCTCTGATGCTCCTCTGATGCTCCTCTGATGCTCCTCCTATGCTCCTCTGATGCTCCTGCTCCTGCTCCTGCTCCTGCTCCTGCTCATGCTCCTGCTCCTGCTCCTGCTCCTGCTCCTGCTCATCTGATGCTCCTCTGATGCTCCTGCTCCTGCTCCTGCTCCTGCTCCTGCTCCTGCTCCTGCTCCTGCTCCTGCTCCTGCTCCTGCTCCTGCTCCTCTGATGCTCCTCTGATGCTCCTCTGATGCTCCTCTGATGTTCCTCTGATGCTCCTCTGATGCTCCACTGATGCTCCTCTGATGCTCCTCTGATGCTCCTCTGATGCTCCTCTGATGCTCCTCTGATGCTCCTCCTGATGCTCCCCTGATGCTCCTCGGATGCTCCTCTGATGCTCCACTGATGCTCCTCTGATGCTCCTCTGATGCTCCTCTGATGCTCCTCTGATGCTCCTCGTAGGCTCCTCTGAGGCTCCTCTGAGGCTCCTCTGATGCTCCTCTCATGCTCCTGTGATGCTCCTCTGATGCTCCTCTGATGCTCCTGTGATGCTCCTCTGATGCTCATCTGATGCTCCTCGCTGTTCCTCTGATGCTCCTCTGATGCTCCTCTGATGCTCCTCTGATGCTCCTCTGATGCTCCTCTGATGCTCCTCTGATGCTCCTGTAATGCTCCTCTGATTCTCCTCTGATGCTCCTCTGATGCTCCTCTGATGCTCCTCTGATGCTCCTCTGATGCTCCTCTGATGCTCCTCTGATGTTCCTCTGATGCTCCTCTGATGCACCTCTGATGCTCCTGCTCCTGCTCCTGCTCCTGCTCCTGCTCCTGCTCCTGCTCCTGCTCCTGCTCCTGCTCCTGCTCCTGCTCCTGCTCCTGCTCCTGCTCCTGCTCCTGCTCCTGCTCCTGCTCCTGCCCCTGCTCCTGCTCCTGCTCCTGCTCCTGCTCCTGCTCCTGCTCCGGCTCCTGCTCCGGCTCCTGCTCCGGCTCCTGCTCCTGCACCTCTGATGCTCCTGCTCCTGCTCGATGCTCCTCTGATGCACCTCTGATGCTCCTCTGATGCTCCTCTGATGCTCCACTGATTCTCCTCAGATGCTCCTCTGATGCACCTCTGATGCTCCTCTGATGCTCCTATGATGCTCCTCTGATGCTCCTCAGATGCTCCTCTGATGCACCTCTGATGCTCCTCTGATGCTCCTCTGATGCTCCTCTGATGCTCCTCTGATGCTCCTCTGATGCTCCTCTGTTGCTCCTCTGATGCTCCTCTGATGCTCCTCTGATGCTCCAATGATGCTCCAATGATGCTCCACTGATGCTCCTGTGATGCTCCTCTGATGCTCCTCTGATGCTCCTCTGATGCTCCTCTGATGCTCCTCTGATGCTCCTCTGATCCTCCTCTGATCCTCCTCTGATGCTCCTCTGATGCTCCTCTGATGCTCCTCTGATGCTCCTCTGATGCTCCTCTGATCCTCCTCTGATGCTCCTCTGATGCTCCTCTGATGCTCCTCTGATGCTCCTCTGAGGCTCCTCTGAGGCTCCTCTGAGGCTCCTCTGATGCTCCTCTGATGCTCCTCTGATGCTCCTCTGATGCTCCTCTGATCCTCCTCTGATGCTCCTCTGATGCTCCTCTGATGCTCCTCTGATGCTCCTCTGAGGCTCCTCTGATGCTCCTCTGAGGCTCCTCTGATGCTCCTCTGATGCTCCTCTGATGCTCCTCTGATGCTCCTCTGATGCTCCTCTGATGCTCCTGTGATGCTCCTCTGATGCTCCTCTGCTGCTCCTCTGATGCTCATCTGATTCTCCTCTGATGCTCCTCTAATGCTCCTCTGATGCTCCTCTGATGCTCCTCTGATCCTCCTCTGATGCTCCTCTGATGCTCCTCTGATGCTCCTCTGATGCTCCTCTGATGCTCCTCTGAGGCTCCTCTGATGCTCCTCTGATGCTCCTCTGATGCTCCTCTGATGCTCCTCTGATGCTCCTCTGATGCTCCTGTGATGCTCCTCTGATGCTCCTCTGCTGCTCCTCTGATGCTCATCTGATGCTCCTCTGATTCTCCTCTGATGCTCCTCTGATGCTCCTCTGATGCTGTCTGATGCTCCTCTGATCCTCCTCTGATGCTCCTCTGATGCTCCTCTGATGCTCCTCTGATGCTCCTCTGATGCTCCTCTGATGCTCCACTGATGCTCCTCTGCTGCTCCTCTGATGCTCATCTGATGCTCCTCTGATGCTCCTCTGCTGCTCCTCTGATGCTCCTCTGATTCTCCTCTGATGCTCCAATGATGCTCCTCTGATGCTCCTGTGATGCTCCTCTGATGCTCCTCTGATGCTCCTGTGATGCTCCTCTGATGCTCATCTGATGCTCCTCTGCTGTTCCTCTGATGCTCCTCTGATGCTCCAATGATGCTCCTCTGATGCTCCTGTGATGCTCCTCTGATGCTCCTCTGATGCTCCTGTGATGCTCCTCTGATGCTCATCTGATGCTCCTCGCTGTTCCTCTGATGCTCCTCTGATGCTCCTCTGATGCTCCTCTGATGCTCCTCTGAGGCTCCTCTGATGCTCCTCTGATGCTCCTCTGATGCTCCTCTGATGCTCCTCTGAAGCTCCTCTGATGCTCCTCTGATGCTCCTCTGATGTTCCTGTGATGCTCCTCTGATGCTCCTCTGCTGCTCCTCTGATGCTCATCTGATGCTCCTCTGATGCTCCTCTGATGCTCCTCTGATGCTCCTCTGATGCTCCTCTGATGCTCCTCTGATCCTCCTCTGATGCTCCTCTGATGCCTCTCTGATGCTCCTCTGATGCTCCTCTGATGCTCCTCTGATGCTCCTCTGATGCTCCTCTGATGCTCCTCTGATGCTACTCTGATGCTCCTCTGATGCTCCTCTGATGCTCCTCTGATGCTCCTCTGATGCTCCTCTGATGCTCCTCTGATCCTCCTCTGATGCTCCTCTGATGCTCCTCTGAAGCTCTACGGATGCTCCTCTGATGCTCCTCTGATGCTCCTCTGAGGCTCCTCTGATGCTCCTCTGATGCTCCTCTGATGCTCCTCTGATGCTCCTCTGATGCTCCTCTGATGATCCTGTGATGCTCCTCTGATGCTCCTGTGATCCTCCTCTGACGCTCCTCTGCTGCTCCTCTGATGCTCCTCTGATGCTCCTCTGATGCTCCTCTGATGCTCCTCTGAGGCTCCTCTGATGCTCCTCTAATGCTCCTCTGATCCTCCTCTGATGCTCCTCTGATGCTCCTCTGATGCTCCTCTGATGCTCCTCTGATGCTCCTCTGATGCTCCTCTGATGCTCCTCTGATCCTCCTCTGATGCTCCTCTGATGCTCCTCTGATGCTCCTCTGATGCTCCTCTGATGCTCCTCTGATGCTCCAATGATGCTCCTCTGATGCTCCTGTGATGCTCTTCTGATGCTCCTCTGATGCTCCTGTGATGCTCCTCTGATGCTCATCTGATGCTCCTCTGCTGTTCCTCTGATGCTCCTCTGATGCTCCAATGATGCTCCTCTGATGCTCCTGTGATGCTCCTCTGATGCTCCTCTGATGCTCCTGTGATGCTCCTCTGATGCTCATCTGATGCTCCTCGCTGTTCCTCTGATGCTCCTCTGATGCACCTCTGATGCTCCTCTGATGCTCCTCTGGGGCTCCTCTGATGCTCCTCTGATGCTCCTCTGATGCTCCTCTGATGCTCCTCTGATGCTCCTCTGATGCTCCTCTGATGCTCCTCTGAGGCACCTCTGAGGCTCCCCTGATTCTCTTCTGATGCTCCTCTGATGCTCCTCTGATGCTCCTCTGATACTCCTGTGATGCTCCTCTGATGCTCCTGTGATGCTCCTCTGCTGTTCCTCTGATGTTCCTCTGATGCTCCTCTGATGCTCCTCTGATGCTCCTCTGATGCTCCTCTGAGGCTCCTCTGATGCTCCTCTGATGCTCCTCTGATCCTCCTCTGATGCTCCTCTGATGCTCCTCTGATGCTCCTCTGATGCTCCTCTGATGCTCCTATGATGCTCCTCTGATGCTCCTCTGATGCTCCTCTGATGCTCCTCTGATGCTCCTCTGATGCTCCTCTGATGCTCCTCTGATCCTCCTCTGATGCTCCTCTGATGCTCCTCTGATGCTCCTCTGATGCTCCTCTGATGCTCCTCTGATGCTCCTCCTATGCTCCTCTGATGCTCCTGCTCCTGCTCCTGCTCCTGCTCCTGCTCATGCTCCTGCTCCTGCTCCTGCTCCTGCTCCTGCTCATCTGATGCTCCTCTGATGCTCCTGCTCCTTCTCCTGCTCCTGCTCCTGCTCCTGCTCCTGCTCCTGCTCCTGCTCCTGCTCCTGCTCCTGCTCCTCTGATGCTCCTCTGATGCTCCTCTGATGCTCCTCTGATGTTCCTCTGATGCTCCTCTGATGCTCCACTGATGCTCCTCTGATGCTCCTCTGATGCTCCTCTGATGCTCCTCTGATGCTCCTCTGATGCTCCTCTGTTGCTCCTCTGATGCTCCCCTGATGCTCCTCGGATGCTCCTCTGATGCTCCACTGATGCTCCTCTGATGCTCCTCTGATGCTCCTCTGATGCTCCTCTGATGCTCCTCTGAGGCTCCTCTGAGGCTCCTCTGAGGCTCCTCTGATGCTCCTCTGATGCTCCTGTGATGCTCCTCTGATGCTCCTCTGATGCTCCTGTGATGCTCCTCTGATGCTCATCTGATGCTCCTCGCTGTTCCTCTGATGCTCCTCTGATGCTCCTCTGATGCTCCTCTGATGCTCCTCTGAGGCTCCTCTGATGCTCCTCTGATGCTCCTCTGATGCTCCTCTGATGCTCCTCTGATGCTCCTCTGATGCTCCTCTGATGCTCCTCTGATGCTCCTGTGATGCTCCTCTGATGCTCCTCTGCTGCTCCTCTGATGCTCATCTGATGCTCCTCTGATGCTCCTGCTCCTGCTCCTGCTCCTGCTCCTGCTCCTGCTCCTGCTCCTGCTCCTGCTCCTGCTCCTGCTCCTGCTACTGCTCCTGCTCCTGCTCCTGCGTCTGCTCCTGCTCCTGCTCCTGCTCCTGCTCCTGTTCCTGCTCCTGCTGCTGCTCCTGCTCCTGCACCTCTGATGCTCCTCTGATGCTCCACTGATTCTCCTCAGATGCTCCTCTGATGCTCCTCTGATGCTCCTCTGATGCTCCTCTGATGCTCCTCTGATGCTCCTGTAATGATCCTCTGATTCTCCTCTGATGCTCCTCTGATGCTCCTCTGATGCTCCTCTGATGCTCCTCTGATGCTCCTCTGATGTTCCTCTGATGCTCCTCTGATGCACCTCTGATTCTCCTGCTCCTGCTCCTGCTCCTGCTCCTGCTCCTGCTCCTGCTCCTGCTCCTGCTCCTGCTCCTGCTCCTGCTCCTGCTCCTGCTCCTGCTCCTGCTCCTGCTCCTGCTCCTGCCCCTGCTCCTGCTCCTGCTCCTGCTCCTGCTCCTGCTCCTGCTCCGGCTCCTGCTCCGGCTCCTGCTCCGGCTCCTGCTCCTGCACCTCTGATGCTCCTGCTCCTGCTCGATGCTCCTCTGAGGCACCTCTGATGCTCCTCTGATGCTCCTCTGATGCTCCACTGATTCTCCTCAGATGCTCCTCTGATGCACCTCTGATGCTCCTCTGATGCTCCTATGATGCTCCTCTGATGCTCCTCAGATGCTCCTCTGATGCACCTCTGATGCTCCTCTGATGCTCCTCTGATGCTCCTCTGATGCTCCTCTGATGCTCCTCTGTTGCTCCTCTGATGCTCCTCTGATGCTCCTCTGATGCTCCAATGATGCTCCAATGATGCTCCACTGATGCTCCTGTGATGCTCCTCTGATGCTCCTCTGATGCTCCTCTGATGCTCCTCTGATGCTCCTCTGATGCTCCTCTGATCCTCCTCTGATCCTCCTCTGATGCTCCTCTGATGCTCCTCTGATGCTCCTCTGATGCTCCTCTGATGCTCCTCTAATCCTCCTCTGATGCTCCTCTGATGCTCCTCTGATGCTCCTCTGATGCTCCTCTGAGGCTCCTCTGAGGCTCCTCTGAGGCTCCTCTGAGGCTCCTCTGATGCTCCTCTGATGCTCCTCTGATGTTCCTCTGATGCTCCTCTGATCCTCCTCTGATGCTCCTCTGATGCTCCTCTGATGCTCCTCTGATGCTCCTCTGAGGCTCCTCTGATGCTCCTCTGAGGCTCCTCTGATGCTCCTCTGATGCTCCTCTGATGCTCCTCTGATGCTCCTCTGATGCTCCTCTGATGCTCCTGTGATGCTCCTCTGATGCTCCTCTGCTGCTCCTCTGATGCTCATCTGATTCTCCTCTGATGCTCCTCTGATGCTCCTCTGATGCTCCTCTGATGCTCCTCTGATCCTCCTCTGATGCTCCTCTGATGCTCCTCTGATGCTCCTCTGATGCTCCTCTGATGCTCCTCTGATGCTCCTCTGAGGCTCCTCTGATGCTCCTCTGATGCTCCTCTGATGCTCCTCTGATGCTCCTCTGATGCTCCTCTGATGCTCCTCTGATGCTCCTCTGATGATCCTCTGCTGCTCCTCTGATGCTCATCTGATGCTCCTCTGATTCTCCTCTGATGCTCCTCTGATGCTCCTCTGATGCTGTCTGATGCTCCTCTGATCCTCCTCTGATGCTCCTCTGATGCTCCTCTGATGCTCCTCTGATGCTCCTCTGATGCTCCTCTGATGCTCCACTGATGCTCCTCTGCTGCTCCTCTGATGCTCATCTGATGCTCCTCTGATGCTCCTCTGCTGCTCCTCTGATGCTCCTCTGATTCTCCTCTGATGCTCCAATGATGCTCCTCTGATGCTCCTGTGATGCTCCTCTGATGCTCCTCTGATGCTCCTGTGATGCTCCTCTCATGCTCATCTGATGCTCCTCTGCTGTTCCTCTGATGCTCCTCTGATGCTCCAATGATGCTCCTCTGATGCTCCTGTGATGCTCCTCTGATGCTCCTCTGATGCTCCTGTGATGCTCCTCTGATGCTCATCTGATGCTCCTCGCTGTTCCTCTGATGCTCCTCTGATGCTCATCTGATGCTCCTCTGATGCTTCTCTGAGGCTCCTCTGATGCTCCTCTGATGCTCCTCTGATGCTCCTCTGATGCTCCTCTGATGCTCCTCTGATGCTCCTCTGATGCTCCTCTGATGCTCCTGTGATGCTCCTCTGATGCTCCTCTGCTGCTCCTCTGATGCTCATCTGATGCTCCTCTGATGCTCCTCTGATGCTCCTCTGATGCTCCTCTGATGCTCCTCTGATGCTCCTCTGATCCTCCTCTGATGCTCCTCTGATGCCTCTCTGATGCTCCTCTGATGCTCCTCTGATGCTCCTCTGATGCTCCTCTGATGCTCCTCTGATGCTCCTCTGATGCTACTCTGATGCTCCTCTGATGCTCCTGTGATGCTCCTCTGATGCTCCTCTGATGCTCCTCTGATGCTCCTCTGATGCTCCTCTGATCCTCCTCTGATGCTCCTCTGATGCTCCTCTGATGCTCATCTGATGCTCCTCTGATACTCCTCTGATGCTCCTCTGAGGCTCCTCTGATGCTCCTCTGATGCTCCTCTGATGCTCCTCTGATGCTCCTCTGATGCTCCTGTGATCCTCCTCTGATGCTCCTGTGCTGCTCCTCTGATGCTCCTCTGATGCTCCTCTGATGCTCCTCTGAGGCTCCTCTGATGCTCCTCTGATGCTCCTCTGATGCTCCTCTGATGCTCCTCTGATGCTCCTCTGATCCTCCTCTGATGCTCCTCTGATGCTCCTCTGAGGCTCCTCTGATGCTCCTCTGATGCTCCTCTGATCCTCCTCTGATGCTCCTCTGATGCTCCTCTGATGCTCCAATGATGCTCCTCTGATGCTCCTGTGATGCTCCTCTGAGGCACCTCTGAGGCTCCCCTGATTCTCTTCTGATGCTCCTCTGATGCTCCTCTGATGCTCCTCTGATGCTCCTGTGATGCTCCTCTGATGCTCCTGTGATGCTCCTCTGCTGTTCCTCTGATGTTCCTCTGATGCTCCTCTGATGCTCCTCTGATGCTCCTCTGATGCTCCTCTGATCCTCCTCTGATGCTCCTCTAATGCTCCTCTGATGCTCCTCTGATGCTCCTCTGATGCTCCTATGATGCTCCTCTGATGCTCCTCTGATGCTCCTCTGATGCTCCTCTGATGCTCCTCTGATGCTCCTCTGATGCTCCTCTGATCCTCCTCTGATGCTCCTCTGATGCTCCTCTGATCCTCCTCTGATGCTCCTCTGATGCTCCTCTGATGCTCCTCTGATGCTCCTCTGATGCTCCTCTGATGCTCCTCCTATGCTCCTCTGATGCTCCTGCTCCTGCTCCTGCTCCTGCTCCTGCTCATGCTCCTGCTCCTGCTCCTGCTCCTGCTCCTGCTCATCTGATGCTCCTCTGATGCTCCTGCTCCTGCTCCTGCTCCTGCTCCTGCTCCTGCTCCTGCTCCTGCTCCTGCTCCTGCTCCTGCTCCTGCTCCTGCTCCTCTGATGCTCCTCTGATGCTCCTCTGATGCTCCTCTGATGTTCCTCTGATGCTCCTCTGATGCTCCACTGATGCTCCTCTGATGCTCCTCTGATGCTCCTCTGAGGCTCCTCTGATGCTCCTCTGATGCTCCTCTGATGCTCCTGCTCCTGCTCCTGCTCCTGCTCCTGCTCCTGCTCCTGCTCCTGCTCCTGCTCCTGCTCCTGCTCCTGCTCCTGCTCCTGCTCCTGCTCCTGCTCCTGCTCCTGCTCCTGTTCCTGCTCCTGATCCTGCTCCTGGTCCTGCTCCTGCTCCTGCACCTCTGATGCACCTCTGATGCTCCTCTGATGCTCCTCTGATACTCCTCTGATGCTCCTCTGATGCTCCTCTGATGCTCCTCTGATGCTCCTCTGATGCTCCTCTGATGCTCCTCTGATGCTCTTCTGATGCTCCTCTGATGCTCCTCTGATGCTCCTCCTATGCTCCTCTGATGCTCCTGCTCCTGCTCATGCTCCTGCTCCTGCTCCTGCTCCTGCTCCTGCTCCTGCTCCTGCTCCTGCTACTGCTCCTGCTCATCTGATGCTCCTGCTCCTGCTCCTGCTCCTGCTTCTGCTCCTGCTCCTGCTCCTGCTCCTGCTCCTGCTCCTGCTCCTGCTCCTGCTCCTGCTCCTACTCCTCTGATGCTCCTCTGATGCTCCTCTGATGCTCCTCTGATTCTCCTCTGAGGCTCCTCTGATGCTCCTCTGATGCTCCTCTGATGCTCCTCTGATGCTCCTGTGATGCTCCTCTGATGCTCCTCAGCTGCTCCTCTGATGCTCCTCTGATGCTCCTCTGATGCTCCTCTGATGCTCCTCTGATGCTCCAATGATGCTCCTCTGATGCTCCTGTGATGCTCCTCTGATGCTCCTCTGATGCTCCTGTGATGCTCCTCTGATGCTCATCTGATGCTCCTCTGCTGTTCCTCTGATGCTCCTCTGATGCTCCAATGATGCTCCTCTGATGCTCCTGTGATGCTCCTCTGATGCTCCTCTGATGCTCCTGTGATGCTCCTCTGATGCTCATCTGATGCTCCTCGCTGTTCCTCTGATGCTCCTCTGATGCTCCTCTGATGCTCCTCTGATGCTCCTCTGAGGCTCCTCTGATGCTCCTCTGATGCTCCTCTGATGCTCCTCTGATGCTCCTCTGATGCTCCTCTGATGCTCCTCTGATGCTCCTGTGATGCTCCTCTGATGCTCCTGTGATCCTCCTCTGATGCTCCTCTGCTGCTCCTCTGATGCTCCTCTGAGGCTCCTCTGATGCACCTCTGATGCTCCTCTGATCCTCCTCTGATGCTCCTCTGATGCTCCTCTGATGCTCCTCTGATGCTCCTCTGATGCTCCTCTGATGCTCCTCTGATGCTCCTCCTATGCTCCTCTGATGCTCCTGCTCCTGCTCATGCTCCTGCTCCTGCTCCTGCTCCTGCTCCTGCTCCTGCTCCTGCTCCTGCTCATCTGATGCTCCTGCTCCTGCTCCTGCTCCTGCTCCTGCTCCTGCTCCTGCTCCTGCTCCTGCTCCTGCTCCTGCTCCTGCTCCTGCTCATCTGATGCTCCTCTGATGCTCCTGCTCCTGCTCCTGCTCCTGCTCCTGCTCCTGCTCCTGCTCCTGCTCCTGCTCCTGCTCCTGCTCCTGCTCCTGCTCCTGCTCCTCTGATGCTCCTCTCATGCTCCTCTGATGCTCCTCTGATGTTCCTCTGATGCTCCTCTGATGCACCACTGATGCTCCTCTGATGCTCCTCTGATGCTCCTCTGATGCTCCTCTGATGCTCCTCTGATGCTCCTCTGTTGCTCCTCTGATGCTCCCCTGATGCTCCTCTGATGCTCCTCTGATGCTCCACTGATGCTCCTCTGATGCTCCTCTGATGCTCCTCTGATGCTCCTCTGATGCTCCTCTGAGGCTCCTCTGAGGCTCCTCTGAGGCTCCTCTGATGCTCCTCTGATGCTCCTCTGATGCTCCTCTGATGCTCCTCTGATGCTCCTCTGATGCTCCTCTGATGCTCCTCTGATGCTCCTCTGATGCTCCTCTGATCCTCCTCTGATGCTCCTCTGATGCTCCTCTGATGCTCATCTGATGCTCCTCTGATACTCCTCTGATGCTCCTGTGATCCTCCTCTGATGCTCCTGTGCTGCTCCTCTGATGCTCCTCTGATGCTCCTCTGATGCTCCTCTGATGCTCCTCTGAGGCTCCTCTGATGCTCCTCTGATGCTCCTCTGATGCTCCTCTGATGCTCCTCTGATGCTCCTCTGATGCTCCTCTGATGCTCCTCTGATGCTCCTCTGATGCTCCTCTGATGCTCCTCTGATGCTCCTCTGATGCTCCTGTGATGCTCCTGTGATGCTCCTGTGATGCTCCTCTGATGCTCCTGTGATGCTCCTGTGATGCTCCTGTGATCCTCCTCTGATGCTCCTCTGATGCTCCTCTGATGCTCCTCTGATCCTCCTCTGATGCTCCTCTGATGCTCCTCTGATGCTCCTCTGATGCTCCTCTGATGCTCCTCTGATGCTCCTCTGAGGCACCTCTGAGGCTCCTCTGATTCTCTTCTGATGCTCCTCTGATGCTCCTCTGATGCTCCTCTGATGCTCCTGTGATGCTCCTCTGATGCTCCTGTGATGCTCCTCTGCTGTTCCTCTGATGTTCCTCTGATGCTCCTCTGATGCTCCTCTGAGGCTCCTCTGATGCTCCTCTGATGCTCCTCTGATCCTCCTCTGATGCTCCTCTGATGCTCCTCTGATGCTCCTCTGATGCTCCTCTGATGCTCCTATGATGCTCCTCTGATGCTCCTCTGATGCTCCTCTGATGCTCCTCTGATGCTCCTGTGATGCTCCTCTGATGCTCCTCTGATGCTCCTCTGATCCTCCTCTGATGCTCCTCTGATGCTCCTCTGATGCTCCTCTGATGCTCCTCTGATGCTCCTCTGATGCTCCACTGATGCTCCAGCTCCTGCTCCTGCTCCTGCTCCTGCTCCTGCTCCTGCTCCTGCTCCTGCTCCTGCTCCTGCTCCTGCTCCTGCTCCTGCTCCTGCTCCTGCCCCTGCTCCTGTTCCTGCTCCTGCTGCTGCTCTGATGCTCCTCTGATGCACCTGATGCTCCTCTGATGTTCCTCTGATACTCCTCTGATGCTCCTTAGATGCTCCTCTGATGCTCCTCTGATGCTCCTCTGATGCTCCTCTGATGCCTCTGTGATGCTCCTCTGATGCTCCTCTGATTCTCCTCTGATGCTCCGCTGATGCTCCTCTGATGCTCCTCTGATGCTCCTCTGATGATCCTCTGATCCTCCTCTGATGCTCCACTGATGCTCCTCTGATGCTCCTGTGATGCTCCTGTAATGCTCCTCTGATTCTCCTCTGATGCTCCTCTGATGCTCCTCTGATGCTCCTCTGATGCTCCTCTGATGCTCCTCTGATGCTCCTCTGATGCTCCTCTGATGCTCCTCTGATGCTCCTCTGATGCTCCTCTGATGCTCCTCTGATGTTCCTCTGATGCTCCTCTGATGCTCCTCTGATGCTCCTGCTCCTGCTCCTGCTCCTGCTCCTGCACCTGCTCCTGCTCCTGCTCCTGCTCCTGCTCCTGCTCCTGCTCCTGCTCCTGCTCCTGCTCCTGCCCCTGCTCCTGCTCCTGCTCCTGCTCCTGCTCCTGCTCCTGCTCCTGCTCCGGCTCCTGCTCCGGCTCCTGCTCCGGCTCCTGCTCCTGCAACTCTGATGCTCCTGCTCCTGCTCGATGCTCCTCTGATGCACCTCTGATGCTCTTCTGATGCTCCTCTGATGCTCCACTGATGCTCCTCAGATGCTCCTCTGATGCACCTCTGATGCTCCTCTGATGCTCCTATGATGCTCCTCTGATGCTCCTCAGATGCTCCTCTGATGCACCTCTGATGCTCCTCTGATGCTCCTCTGATGCTCCTCTGATGCTCCTCTGATGCTCCTCTGTTGCTCCTCTGATGCTCCTCTGATGCTCCTCTGATGCTCCAATGATGCTCCAATGATGCTCCACTGATGCTCCTGTGATGCTCCTCTGATGCTCCTCTGATGCTCCTCTGATGCTCCTCTGATGCTCCTCTGATGCTCCTCTGATGCTCCTCTGATGCTCCTCTGATGCTCATCTGATGCTCCTCTGATACTCCTCTGATGCTCCTCTGAGGCTCCTCTGATGCTCCTCTGATGCTCCTCTGATGCTCCTCTGATGCTCCTCTGATGCTCCTGTGATGCTCCTCTGATGCTCCTCAGATGCTCCTCTGATGCACCTCTGACGCTCCTCTGATGCTCCTCTGATGCTCCTCTGATGCTCCTCTGATGCTCCTCTGTTGCTCCTCTGATGCTCCTCTGATGCTCCTCTGATGCTCCAATGATGCTCCTCAGATGCTCCTCTGATGCTCCTCTGATGCTCCTCTGATGCTCCTCTGATGCACCTCTAATGCTCCTCTGATGCTCCTCTGATGCTCCTCTGATGCTCCTCTGATGCTCCTCTGATGCTCCTCTGATGCTCCTCTGATTCTCCTCTGATGCTCCTCTGATGCTCCTCTGATGCTCCTCTGATGCTCCTCTGATCCACCTCTGATGCTCCTCTGATGCTCCTCTGATGCTCCTCTGATGCTCCTGTGATGCTCCTCTGATGCTCCTCTGCTGCTCCTCTGATGCTCATCTGATGCTCCTCTGATTCTCCTCTGATGCTCCTCTGATGCTCCTCTGATGCTCCTCTTATGCTCCTCTGATCCTCTTCTGATGCTCCTCTGATGCTCCTCTGATGCTCCTCTGATGCTCCTCTGATGCTCCTCTGATGCTACTCTGATGCTCCTCTGATGCTCCTCTGATGCTCTTCTGATGCTCCTCTGATGCTCCTCTGATGCTCCTCTGATGCTCCTCTGATCCTCCTCTGCTGCTCCTCTGATGCTCCTCTGATGCTCCTCTGATGCTCCTCTGATGCTCCTCTGATGCACCTCTGAGGCTCCTCTGATGCTCCTCTGATGCTCCTCTGATGCTCCTCTGATGCTCCTCTGATGCTCCTCTGATGCTCCTCTGATGCTCCTGTGATGCTCCTGTGATGCTCCTGTGATCCTCCTCTGATGCTCCTCTGATGCTCCTCTGATGCTCCTCTGATCCTCCTCTGATGCTCCTCTGATGCTCCTCTGATGCTCCTCTGATGCTCCTCTGATGCTCCTCTGATGCTCCTCTGAGGCACCTCTGAGGCTCCTCTGATTCTCTTCTGATGCTCCTCTGATGCTCCTCTGATGCTCCTCTGATGCTCCTGTGATGCTCCTCTGATGCTCCTGTGATGCTCCTCTGCTGTTCCTCTGATGTTCCTCTGATGCTCCTCTGATGCTCCTCTGAGGCTCCTCTGATGCTCCTCTGATGCTCCTCTGATCCTCCTCTGATGCTCCTCTGATGCTCCTCTGATGCTCCTCTGATGCTCCTCTGATGCTCCTATGATGCTCCTCTGATGCTCCTCTGATGCTCCTCTGATGCTCCTCTGATGCTCCTGTGATGCTCCTCTGATGCTCCTCTGATGCTCCTCTGATCCTCCTCTGATGCTCCTCTGATGCTCCTCTGATGCTCCTCTGATGCTCCTCTGATGCTCCTCTGATGCTCCACTGATGCTCCAGCTCCTGCTCCTGCTCCTGCTCCTGCTCCTGCTCCTGCTCCTGCTCCTGCTCCTGCTCCTGCTCCTGCTCCTGCTCCTGCTCCTGCTCCTGCTCCTGCTCCTGTTCCTGCTCCTGCTGCTGCTCCTGCTCCTGCACCTCTGATGCTCCTCTGATGCACCTGATGCTCCTCTGATGTTCCTCTGATACTCCTCTGATGCTCCTTAGATGCTCCTCTGATGCTCCTCTGATGCTCCTCTGATGCTCCTCTGATGCCTCTGTGATGCTCCTCTGATGCTCCTCTGATTCTCCTCTGATGCTCCGCTGATGCTCCTCTGATGCTCCTCTGATGCTCCTCTGATGATCCTCTGATCCTCCTCTGATGCTCCACTGATGCTCCTCTGATGCTCCTGTGATGCTCCTGTAATGCTCCTCTGATTCTCCTCTGATGCTCCTCTGATGCTCCTCTGATGCTCCTCTGATGCTCCTCTGATGCTCCTCTGATGCTCCTCTGATGCTCCTCTGATGCTCCTCTGATGCTCCTCTGATTCTCCTCTGATGCTCCTCTGATGTTCCTCTGATGCTCCTCTGATGCTCCTCTGATGCTCCTGCTCCTGCTCCTGCTCCTGCTCCTGCTCCTGCTCCTGCTCCTGCTCCTGCTCCTGCTCCTGCTCCTGCTCCTGCTCCTGCTCCTGCTCCTGCCCCTGCTCCTGCTCCTGCTCCTGCTCCTGCTCCTGCTCCTGCTCCTGCTCCGGCTCCTGCTCCGGCTCCTGCTCCGGCTCCTGCTCCTGCAACTCTGATGCTCCTGCTCCTGCTCGATGCTCCTCTGATGCACCTCTGATGCTCTTCTGATGCTCCTCTGATGCTCCACTGATGCTCCTCAGATGCTCCTCTGATGCACCTCTGATGCTCCTCTGATGCTCCTATGATGCTCCTCTGATGCTCCTCAGATGCTCCTCTGATGCACCTCTGATGCTCCTCTGATGCTCCTCTGATGCTCCTCTGATGCTCCTCTGATGCTCCTCTGTTGCTCCTCTGATGCTCCTCTGATGCTCCTCTGATGCTCCAATGATGCTCCAATGATGCTCCACTGATGCTCCTGTGATGCTCCTCTGATGCTCCTCTGATGCTCCTCTGATGCTCCTCTGATGCTCCTCTGATGCTCCTCTGATGCTCCTCTGATGCTCCTCTGATGCTCATCTGATGCTCCTCTGATACTCCTCTGATGCTCCTCTGAGGCTCCTCTGATGCTCCTCTGATGCTCCTCTGATGCTCCTCTGATGCTCCTCTGATGCTCCTGTGATGCTCCTCTGATGCTCCTCAGATGCTCCTCTGATGCACCTCTGATGCTCCTCTGATGCTCCTCTGATGCTCCTCTGATGCTCCTCTGATGCTCCTCTGTTGCTCCTCTGATGCTCCTCTGATGCTCCTCTGATGCTCCAATGATGCTCCTCAGATGCTCCTCTGATGCTCCTCTGATGCTCCTCTGATGCTCCTCTGATGCACCTCTAATGCTCCTCTGATGCTCCTCTGATGCTCCTCTGATGCTCCTCTGATGCTCCTCTGATGCTCCTCTGATGCTCATCTGATACTCCTCTGATACTCCTCTGATGCTCCTCTGAGGCTCCTCTGATGCTCCTCTGATGCTCCTCTGATGCTCCTCTGATGCTCCTCTGATGCCTCTGTGATGCTCCTCTGATGCTCCTCTGATTCTCCTCTGATGCTCCGCTGATGCTCCTCTGATGCTCCTCTGATGCTCCTCTGATGCTCCTCTGATGCTCCTCTGATGCTCCTCTGATGCCTCTGTGATGCTCCTCTGATGCTCCTCTGATTCTCCTCTGATGCTCCGCTGATGCTCCTCTGATGCTCCTCTGATGCTCCTCTGATGCTCCTCTGATGCTCCTCTGATGCTCCTCTGATCCTCCTCTGATGCTCCTCTGATGCTCCTCTGATGCTCCTCTGATGCTCCTCTGATGCTCCTCTGATGCTCCTCTGATGCTCCTCTGATGCTCCTCTGATCCTCCTCTGATGCTCCACTGATGCTCCTCTGATGCTCCTCTGATGATCCTCTGATGCTCCTCTGATGCTCCTCTGATGCTCCTCTGATCCTCCTCTGATGCTCCACTGATGCTCCTCTGATGCTCCACTGATGCTCCTCTGATGCTCCTCTGATGCTCCTCTGATGCTCCTCTGACGCTCCTCTGATGCTCCTGCTCCTGCTCCTGCTCCTCTGATGCTCCTCTGATGACCACTGATGCTCCTGCTCCTGCTCCTGCTCCTGCTCCTGCCCCTGCTCCTCTGATGCTCCTCTGATGCTCCTCTGATCCTCCTCTGATGCTCCTTTGATGCTCCTCTGATGCTCCTCTGATGCTCCTCTGAGGCTCCTCTGATGCTCCTGTGATGCTCCTGTAATGCTCCTCTGATTCTCCTCTGATGCTCCTCTGATGCTCCTCTGATGCTCCTCTGATGCTCCTCTGATGCTCCTCTGATGCTCCTCTGATGCTCCTCTGATGCTCCTCTGATGCTCCTCTGATGCTCCTCTGATGCTCCTCTGATGTTCCTCTGATGCTCCTCTGATGCTCCTCTGATGCTCCTGCTCCTGCTCCTGCTCCTGCTCCTGCTCCTGCTCCTGCTCCTGCTCCTGCTCCTGCTCCTGCTCCTGCTCCTGCTCCTGCTCCTGCCCCTGCTCCTGCTCCTGCTCCTGCTCCTGCTCCTGCTCCTGCTCCTGCTCCGGCTCCTGCTCCGGCTCCTGCTCCGGCTCCTGCTCCTGCAACTCTGATGCTCCTGCTCCTGCTCGATGCTCCTCTGATGCACCTCTGATGCTCTTCTGATGCTCCTCTGATGCTCCACTGATGCTCCTCAGATGCTCCTCTGATGCACCTCTGATGCTCCTCTGATGCTCCTATGATGCTCCTCTGATGCTCCTCAGATGCTCCTCTGATGCACCTCTGATGCTCCTCTGATGCTCCTCTGATGCTCCTCTGATGCTCCTCTGATGCTCCTCTGTTGCTCCTCTGATGCTCCTCTGATGCTCCTCTGATGCTCCAATGATGCTCCAATGATGCTCCACTGATGCTCCTGTGATGCTCCTCTGATGCTCCTCTGATGCTCCTCTGATGCTCCTCTGATGCTCCTCTGATGCTCCTCTGATGCTCCTCTGATGCTCCTCTGATGCTCATCTGATGCTCCTCTGATACTCCTCTGATGCTCCTCTGAGGCTCCTCTGATGCTCCTCTGATGCTCCTCTGATGCTCCTCTGATGCTCCTCTGATGCTCCTCTGATGCTCCTCTGATGCTCCTCAGATGCTCCTCTGATGCACCTCTGATGCTCCTCTGATGCTCCTCTGATGCTCCTCTGATGCTCCTCTGATGCTCCTCTGTTGCTCCTCTGATGCTCCTCTGATGCTCCTCTGATGCTCCAATGATGCTCCTCAGATGCTCCTCTGATGCTCCTCTGATGCTCCTCTGATGCTCCTCTGATGCTCCTCTGATGCTCCTCTGATGCTCCTCTGATGCTCCTCTGATGCTCCTCTGATGCTCCTCTGATGCTCATCTGATACTCCTCTGATACTCCTCTGATGCTCCTCTGAGGCTCCTCTGATGCTCCTCTGATGCTCCTCTGATGCTCCTCTGATGCTCCTCTGATGCCTCTGTGATGCTCCTCTGATGCTCCTCTGATTCTCCTCTGATGCTCCGCTGATGCTCCTCTGATGCTCCTCTGATGCTCCTCTGATGCTCCTCTGATGCTCCTCTGATGCCTCTGTGATGCTCCTCTGATGCTCCTCTGATTCTCCTCTGATGCTCCTCTGATGCTCCTCTGATGCTCCTCTGATGCTCCTCTGTTGCTCCTCTGATGCTCCTCTGATGCTCCTCTGATGCTCCAATGATGCTCCAATGATGCTCCACTGATGCTCCTGTGATGCTCCTCTGATGCTCCTCTGATGCTCCTCTGATGCTCCTCTGATGCTCCTCTGATGCTCCTCTGATGCTCCTCTGATGCTCCTCTGATGCTCATCTGATGCTCCTCTGATACTCCTCTGATGCTCCTCTGAGGCTCCTCTGATGCTCCTCTGATGCTCCTCTGATGCTCCTCTGATGCTCCTCTGATGCTCCTGTGATGCTCCTCTGATGCTCCTCAGATGCTCCTCTGATGCACCTCTGATGCTCCTCTGATGCTCCTCTGATGCTCCTCTGATGCTCCTCTGATGCTCCTCTGTTGCTCCTCTGATGCTCCTCTGATGCTCCTCTGATGCTCCAATGATGCTCCTCAGATGCTCCTCTGATGCTCCTCTGATGCTCCTCTGATGCTCCTCTGATGCACCTCTAATGCTCCTCTGATGCTCCTCTGATGCTCCTCTGATGCTCCTCTGATGCTCCTCTGATGCTCCTCTGATGCTCATCTGATACTCCTCTGATACTCCTCTGATGCTCCTCTGAGGCTCCTCTGATGCTCCTCTGATGCTCCTCTGATGCTCCTCTGATGCTCCTCTGATGCCTCTGTGATGCTCCTCTGATGCTCCTCTGATTCCCCTCTGATGCTCCGCTGATGCTCCTCTGATGCTCCTCTGATGCTCCTCTGATGCTCCTCTGATGCTCCTCTGATGCTCCTCTGATGCCTCTGTGATGCTCCTCTGATGCTCCTCTGATTCTCCTCTGATGCTCCGCTGATGCTCCTCTGATGCTCCTCTGATGCTCCTCTGATGCTCCTCTGATGCTCCTCTGATGCTCCTCTGATCCTCCTCTGATGCTCCTCTGATGCTCCTCTGATGCTCCTCTGATGCTCCTCTGATGCTCCTCTGATGCTCCTCTGATGCTCCTCTGATGCTCCTCTGATCCTCCTCTGATGCTCCACTGATGCTCCTCTGATGCTCCTCTGATGCTCCTCTGATGCTCCTCTGATGCTCCTCTGATGCTCCTCTGATCCTCCTCTGATGCTCCACTGATGCTCCTCTGATGCTCCACTGATGCTCCTCTGATGCTCCTCTGACGCTCCTCTGATGCTCCTGCTCCTGCTCCTGCTCCTCTGATGCTCCTCTGATGACCACTGATGCTCCTGCTCCTGCTCCTGCTCCTGCTCATGCCCCTGCTCCTCTGATGCTCCTCTGATGCTCCTCTGATCCTCCTCTGATGCTCCTTTGATGCTCCTCTGATGCTCCTCTGATTCTCCTCTGAGGCTCCTCTGATGCTCCTCTGATGCTCCTCTGATGCTCCTCTGATGCTCCTCTGATGCTCCTGTGATGCTCCTCTGATGCTCCTCTGATGCTCCTCTGATGCTCCTGTGATGCTCCTCTGATGCTCCTCTGCTGCTCCTCTGATGCTGATCTGATTCTCCTCTGATGCTCCTCTGATGCTCATCTGATGCTCCTCTGATGCTCCTCTGATGCTCCTCTGATCCTCCTCTGATGCTCCTCTGATGCTCCTCTGATGCTCCTCTGATGCTCCTCTGAGGCTCCTCTGATGCTCCTCTGATGCTCCTCTGATGCTCCTCTGATGCTCCTCTGATGCTCCTCTGATACTCCTCTGATGCTCCTCTGATGCTCCTGTGATGCTCCTCTGATGCTCCTCTGCTGCTCCTCTGATGCTCATCTGTTGCTCCTCTGATTCTCCTCTGATGCTCCTCTGATGCTCCTCTGATGCTCCTCTGATGCTCCTTTGATCCACCTCTGATGCTCCTCTGATGCTCCTCTGATGCTCCTCTGATGCTCCTGTGATGCTCCTCTGATGCTCCTCTGCTGCTCCTCTGATGCTCATGTGATGCTCCTCTGATTCTCCTCTGATGCTCCTCTGATGCTCCTCTGATGCTCCTCTTATGCTCCTCTGATCCTCCTCTGATCCACCTCTGATGCTCCTCTGATGCTCCTCTGATGCTCCTCTGATGCTCCTCTGATGCTCCTCTGAGGCTCCTCTGATGCTCCTCTGATGCTCCTCTGATGCTCCTCTGATGCTCCTCTGATGCTCCTCTGATGCTCCTCTGATGCTCCTGTGATGCTCCTCTGATGCTCCTGTGATCCTCCTCTGATGCTCCTCTGATGCTCCTCTGATGCTCCTCTGATCCTCCTCTGATGCTCCTCTGATGCTCCTCTGATGCTCCTCTGATGCTCCTCTGATGCTCCTCTGATGCTCCTCTGAGGCACCTCTGAGGCTCCTCTGATTCTCTTCTGATGCTCCTCTGATGCTCCTCTGATGCTCCTCTGATGCTCCTGTGATGCTCCTCTGATGCTCCTGTGATGCTCCTCTGCTGTTCCTCTGATGTTCCTCTGATGCTCCTCTGATGCTCCTCTGATGCTCCTCTGATGCTCCTCTGAGGCTCCTCTGATGCTCCTCTGATGCTCCTCTGATCCTCCTCTGATGCTCCTCTGATGCTCCTCTGATGCTCCTCTGATGCTCCTCTGATGCTCCTATGATGCTCCTCTGATGCTCCTCTGATGCTCCTCTGATGCTCCTCTGATGCTCCTCTGATGCTCCTCTGATGCTCCTCTGATGCTCCTCTGATGCTCCTGTGATGCTCCTCTGCTGTTCCTCTGATGTTCCTCTGATGCTCCTCTGATGCTCCTCTGATGCTCCTCTGATGCTCCTCTGAGGCTCCTCTGATGCTCCTCTGATGCTCCTCTGATCCTCCTCTGATGCTCCTCTGATGCTCCTCTGATGCTCCTCTGATGCTCCTCTGATGCTCCTATGATGCTCCTCTGATGCTCCTCTGATGCTCCTCTGATGCTCCTCTGATGCTCCTCTGATGCTCCTCTGATGCTCCTCTGATGCTCCTCTGATGCTCCTCTGATCCTCCTCTGATGCTCCTCTGATGCTCCTCTGATGCTCCTCTGATGCTCCTCTGATGCTCCTCCTATGCTCCTCTGATGCTCCTGCTCCTGCTCCTGCTCCTGCTCCTGCTCATGCTCCTGCTCCTGCTCCTGCTCCTGCTCCTGCTCATCTGATGCTCCTCTGATGCTCCTGCTCCTGATCCTGCTCCTGCTCCTGCTCCTGCTCCTGCTCCTGCTCCTGCTCCTGCTCCTGCTCCTGCTCCTGCTCCTCTGATGCTCCTCTGATTCTCCTCTGATGCTCCTCTGATGTTCCTCTGATGCTCCTCTGATGCTCCACTGATGCTCCTCTGATGCTCCTCTGATGCTCCTCTGATGCTCCTCTGATGCTCCTCTGATGCTCCTCTGAGGCTCCTCTGATGCTCCTCTGATGCTCCTATGATGCTCATCTGATGCTCCTCTGATGCTCCTCTGATTCTCCTCTGATGCTCCTGTGATGCTCCTCTGATGCTCCTGTGATCCTCCTCTGATGCTCCTCTGATGCTCCTCTGATGCTCCTCTGATCCTCCTCTGATGCTCCTCTGATGCTCCTCTGATGCTCCTCTGATGCTCCTCTGATGCTCCTCTGATGCTCCTCTGATGCTCCTCTGAGGCACCTCTGAGGCTCCTCTGATTCTCTTCTGATGCTCCTCTGATGCTCCTCTGATGCTCCTCTGATGCTCCTGTGATGCTCCTCTGATGCTCCTGTGATGCTCCTCTGCTGTTCCTCTGATGTTCCTCTGATGCTCCTCTGATGCTCCTCTGATGCTCCTCTGATGCTCCTCTGAGGCTCCTCTGATGCTCCTCTGATGCTCCTCTGATCCTCCTCTGATGCTCCTCTGATGCTCCTCTGATGCTCCTCTGATGCTCCTCTGATGCTCCTATGATGCTCCCCTGATGCTCCTCTGATGCTCCTCTGATGCTCCTCTGATGCTCCTCTGATGCTCCTCTGATGCTCCTCTGATGCTCCTCTGATGCTCCTCTGATGCTCCTGTGATGCTCCTCTGCTGTTCCTCTGATGTTCCTCTGATGCTCCTCTGATGCTCCTCTGATGCTCCTCTGATGCTCCTCTGAGGCTCCTCTGATGCTCCTCTGATGCTCCTCTGATCCTCCTCTGATGCTCCTCTGATGCTCCTCTGATGCTCCTCTGATGCTCCTCTGATGCTCCTCTGATGCTCCTCTGATGCTCCTCTGATGCTCCTCTGATGCTCCTCTGATGCTCCTCTGATGCTCCTCTGATCCTCCTCTGATGCTCCTCTGATGCTCCTCTGATGCTCCTCTGATGCTCCTCTGATGCTCCTCTGATGCTCCTCCTATGCTCCTCTGATGCTCCTGCTCCTGCTCCTGCTCCTGCTCCTGCTCCTGCTCCTGCTCCTGCTCCTGCTCCTGCTCCTGCTCATCTGATGCTCCTCTGATGCTCCTGCTCCTGATCCTGCTCCTGCTCCTGCTCCTGCTCCTGCTCCTGCTCCTGCTCCTGCTCCTGCTCCTGCTCCTGCTCCTCTGATGCTCCTCTGATGCTCCTCTGATGCTCCTCTGATGTTCCTCTGATGCTCCTCTGATGCTCCACTGATGCTCCTCTGATGCTCCTCTGATGCTCCTCTGATGCTCCTCTGATGCTCCTCTGATGCTCCTCTGTTGCTCATCTGATGCTCCCCTGATGCTCCTCTGATGCTCCTCTGATGCTCCACTGATGCTCCTCTGATGCTCCTCTGATGCTCCTCTGATGCTCCTCTGATGCTCCTCTGAGGCTCCTCTGAGGCTCCTCTGAGGCTCCTCTGATGCTCCTCTGATGCTCCTCTGATGCTCCTCTGATGCTCCTCTGATGCTCCTCTGATGCTCCTCTGAGGCTCCTCTGATGCTCCTCTGATGCTCCTCTGATGCTCCTCTGATGCTCCTCTGATGCTCCTCTGATGCTCCTCTGATGCTCCTCTGATCCTCCTCTGATGCTCCTCTGATGCTCCTCTGATGCTCCTCTGATGCTCCTCTGATACTCCTCTGATGCTCCTCTGAGGCTCCTCTGATGCTCCTCTGATGCTCCTCTGATGCTCCTCTGATGCTCCTCTGATGCTCCTGTGATCCTCCTCTGATGCTCCTGTGCTGCTCCTCTGATGCTCCTCTGATGCTCCTCTGATGCTCCTCTGATGCTCCTCTGAGGCTCCTCTGATGCTCCTCTGATGCTCCTCTGATGCTCCTGCTCCTGCTCCTGCTCCTGCTCCTGCTCCTGCTCCTGCTCCTGCTCCTGCTCCTGCTCCTGCTCCTGCTCCTGCTCCTGCTCCTGCTCCTGCTCCTGCTCCTGCTCCTGCTCCTGTTCCTGCTCCTGCTCCTGCTCCTGCTCCTGCCCCTGCTCCTGCACCTCTGATGCACCTCTGATGCTCCTCTGATGCTCCTCTGATACTCCTCTGATGCTCCTCTGATGCTCCTCTGATGCTCCTCTGATGCTCCTCTGATACTCCTCTGATGCTCCTCAGATGCTCCTCTGATGCTCCTCTGATGCTCCTCTGATGCTCCTCTGATGCTCCTCTGATGCACCTCTGATGCTCCTCTGATGCTCCTCTGATACTCCTCTGATGCTCCTCAGATGCTCCTCTGATGCTCCTCTGATACTCCTCTGATGCTCCTCAGATGCTCCTCTGATGCTCCTCTGATGCTCCTCTGATGCTCCTCTGATGCTCCTCTGATGCTCCTCTGATCCTCCTCTGATGCTCCTCTGATGCTCCTCTGATGCTCCTCTGATGCTCCTCTGATGCTCCTCTGATGCTCCTCTGATGCTCCTCTGATCCTCCTCTGATGCTCCTCTGATGCTCCTCTGATGCTCCTCTGATGCTCCTCTGATGCTCCTCTGATGCTCCTCTGATGCTCCTCTGATGCTCCTCTGATCCTCCTCTGATGCTTTACTGATGCTCCTCTGATGCTCCTCTGATGCTCCTCTGATGCTCCTCTGATGCTCCTCTGATGCTCCTCTGATCCTCCTCTGATGCTCCACTGATGCTCCTCTGATGCTCCACTGATGCTCCTCTGATGCTCCTCTGATGCTCCTCTGATGCTCCTCTGATGCTCCTCTGATGCTCCTCTGACGCTCCTCTGATGCTCCTCTGATGCTCCTCTGATGCTCCTGCTCCTGCTCCTGCTCCTCTGATGACCACTGATGCTCCTGCTCCTGCTCCTGCTCCTGCTCCTGCTCCTGCTCCTCTGATGCTCCTCTGATGCTCCTCTGATCCTCCTCTGATGCTCCTTTGATGCTCCTCTGATGCTCCTCTGATGCTCCTCTGAGGCTCCTCTGATGCTCCTCTGATGCTCCTCTGATGCTCCGCCTATGCTCCTCTGATGCTCCTGCTCCTGCTCCTGCTCCTGCTCCTGCTCATGCTCCTGCTCCTGCTCCTGCTCCTGCTCCTGCTCATCTGATGCTCCTCTGATGCTCCTGCTCCTGCTCCTGCTCCTGCTCCTGCTCCTGCTCCTACTCCTGCTCCTGCTCCTGCTCCTGCTCCTGCTCCTCTGATGCTCCTCTGATGCTCCTCTGATGCTCCTCTGATGTTCCTCTGATGCTCCTCTGATGCTCCACTGATGCTCCTCTGATGCTCCTCTGATGTTCCTCTGATGCTCCTCTGATGCTCCTCTGTTGCTCCTCTGATGCTCCCCTGATGCTCCTCTGATGCACCTCTGATGCTCCACTGATGCTCCTCTGATGCTCCTCTGATGCTCCTCTGATGCTCCTCTAATGCTCCTCTGATGCTCCTCTGAGGCTCCTCTGAGGCTCCTCTGAGGCTCCTCTGATGCTCCTCTGATGCTCCTCTGATGCTCCTCTGATGCTCCTCTGATGCTCCTCTGATGCTCCTCTGAGGCTCCTCTGATGCTCCTCTGATGCTCCTCTGATGCTCCTCTGATGCTCCTCTGATGCTCCTCTGATGCTCCTCTGATGCTCCTCTGATCCTCCTCTGATGCTCCTCTGATGCTCCTCTGATGCTCATCTGATGCTCCTCTGATACTCCTCTGATGCTCCTCTGAGGCTCCTCTGATGCTCCTCTGATGCTCCTCTGATGCTCCTCTGATGCTCCTCTGATGCTCCTCTGATGCTCCTGTGATCCTCCTCTGATGCTCCTGTGCTGCTCCTCTGATGCTCCTCTGATGCTCCTCTGATGCTCCTCTGATGCTCCTCTGAGGCTCCTCTGATGCTCCTCTGATGCTCCTCTGATGCTCCTGCTCCTGCTCCTGCTCCTGCTCCTGCTCCTGCTCCTGCTCCTGCTCCTGCTCCTGCTCCTGCTCCTGCTCCTGCTCCTGCTCCTGCTCCTGCTCCTGCTCCTGTTCCTGCTCCTGCTCCTGCTCCTGCTCCTGCTCCTGCTCCTGCACCTCTGATGCACCTCTGATGCTCCTCTGATGCTCCTCTGATACTCCTCTGATGCTCCTCTGATGCTCCTCTGATGCTCCTCTGATGCTCCTCTGATACTCCTCTGATGCTCCTCAGATGCTCCTCTGATGCTCCTCTGATGCTCCTCTGATGCTCCTCTGATGCTCCTCTGATGCTCCTCTGATGCTCCTCTGATGCACCTCTGATGCTCCTCTGATGCTCCTCTGATACTCCTCTGATGCTCCTCAGATGCTCCTCTGATGCTCCTCTGATACTCCTCTGATGCTCCTCAGATGCTCCTCTGATGCTCCTCTGATGCTCCTCTGATGCTCCTCTGATGCTCCTCTGATGCTCCTCTGATCCTCCTCTGATGCTCCTCTGATGCTCCTCTGATGCTCCTCTGATGCTCCTCTGATGCTCCTCTGATGCTCCTCTGATGCTCCTCTGATGCTCCTCTGATCCTCCTCTGATGCTCCTCTGATGCTCCTCTGATGCTCCTCTGATGCTCCTCTGATGCTCCTCTGACGCTCCTCTGATGCTCCTCTGATGCTCCTCTGATGCTCCTGCTCCTGCTCCTGCTCCTCTGATGCTCCTCTGATGTCCACTGATGCTCCTGCTCCTGCTCCTGCTCCTGCTCCTGCTCCTGCTCCTCTGATGCTCCTTTGATGCTCCTCTGATCCTCCTCTGATGCTCCTTTGATGCTCCTCTGATGCTCCTCTGATGCTCCTCTGAGGCTCCTCTGATGCTCCTCTGATGCTCCTCTGATGCTCCTCTGATGCTCCTCTGATGCTCCTGTGATGCTCCTCTGATGCTCCTCTGATGCTCCTCTGATGCTCCTGTGATGCTCCTCTGATGCTCCTCTGCTGCTCCTCTGATGCTGATCTGATTCTCCTCTGATGCTCCTCTGATGCTCCTCTGATGCTCCTCTGATGCTCCTCTGATGCTCCTCTGATCCTCCTCTGATGCTCCTCTGATGCTCCTCTGATGCTCCTCTGATGCTCCTCTGAGGCTCCTCTGATGCTCCTCTGATGCTCCTCTGATGATCCTCTGATGCTCCTCTGATGCTCCTCTGATACTCCTCTGATGCTCCTCTGATGCTCCTGTGATGCTCCTCTGATGCTCCTCTGCTGCTCCTCTGATGCTCATCTGATGCTCCTCTGATTCTCCTCTGATGCTCCTCTGATGCTCCTCTGATGCTCCTCTGATGCTCCTCTGATCCACCTCTGATGCTCCTCTGATGCTCCTCTGATGCTCCTCTGATGCTCCTGTGATGCTCCTCTGATGCTCCTCTGCTGCTCCTCTGATGCTCATCTGATGCTCCTCTGATTCTCCTCTGATGCTCCTCTGATGCTCCTCTGATGCTCCTCTTATGCTCCTCTGATCCTCCTCTGATGCTCCTCTGATGCTCCTCTGATGCTCCTCTGATGCTCCTCTGATGCTCCTCTGATGCTACTCTGATGCTCCTCTGATGCTCCTCTGATGCTCCTCTGATGCTCCTCTGATGCTCCTCTGATGCTCCTCTGATGCTCCTCTGATGCTCCTCTGATCCTCCTCTGCTGCTCCTCTGATGCTCCTCTGATGCTCCTCTGATGCTCCTCTGATGCTCCTCTGATGCTCCTCTGAGGCTCTTCTGATGCTCCTCTGATGCTCCTCTGATGCTCCTCTGATGCTCCTCTGATGCTCCTCTGATGCTCCTGTGATGCTCCTGTGATGCTCCTCTGATGCTCCTGTGATCCTCCTCTGATGCTCCTCTGATGCTCCTCTGATGCTCCTCTGATCCTCCTCTGATGCTCCTCTGATGCTCCTCTGATGCTCCTCTGATGCTCCTCTGATGCTCCTCTGATGCTCCTCTGATGCTCCTCTGAGGCACCTCTGAGGCTCCTCTGATTCTCTTCTGATGCTCCTCTGATGCTCCTCTGATGCTCCTCTGATGCTCCTGTGATGCTCCTCTGATGCTCCTGTGATGCTCCTCTGCTGTTCCTCTGATGTTCCTCTGATGCTCCTCTGATGCTCCTCTGATGCTCCTCTGATGCTCCTCTGAGGCTCCTCTGATGCTCCTCTGATGCTCCTCTGATCCTCCTCTGATGCTCCTCTGATGCTCCTCTGATGCTCCTCTGATGCTCCTCTGATGCTCCTATGATGCTCCTCTGATGCTCCTCTGATGCTCCTCTGATGCTCCTCTGATGCTCCTCTGATGCTCCTCTGATGCTCCTCTGATGCTCCTCTGATCCTCCTCTGATGCTCCTCTGATGCTCCTCTGATGCTCCTCTGATGCTCCTCTGATGCTCCTCTGATGCTCCTCTGATGCTCCTCTGATGCTCCAGCTCCTGCTCCTGCTCCTGCTCCTGCTCCTGCTCCTGCTCCTGCTCCTGCTCCTGCTCCTGCTCCTGCTCCGGCTCCTGCTCCGGCTCCTGCTCCGGCTCCTGCTCCTGCAACTCTGATGCTCCTGCTCCTGCTCGATGCTCCTCTGATGCACCTCTGATGCTCCTCTGATGCTCCTCTGATGCTCCACTGATGCTTCTCAGATGCTCCTCTGATGCACCTCTGATGCTCCTCTGATGCTCCTATGATGCTCCTCTGATGCTCCTCAGATGCTCCTCTGATGCACCTCTGATGCTCCTCTGATGCTCCTCTGATGCTCCTCTGATGCTCCTCTGATGCTCCTCTGTTGCTCCTCTGATGCTCCTCTGATGCTCCTCTGATGCTCCAATGATGCTCCAATGATGCTCCACTGATGCTCCTGTGATGCTCCTCTGATGCTCCTCTGATGCTCCTCTGATGCTCCTCTGATGCTCCTCTGATGCTCCTCTGATGCTCCTCTGATGCTCCTCTGATGCTCATCTGATGCTCCTCTGATACTCCTCTGATGCTTTTCTGAGGCTCCTCTGATGCTCCTCTGATGCTCCTCTGATGCTCCTCTGATGCTCCTCTGATGCTCCTGTGATGCTCCTCTGATGCTCCTCAGATGCTCCTCTGATGCACCTCTGATGCTCCTCTGATGCTCCTCTGATGCTCCTCTGATGCTCCTCTGAGGCTCCTCTGTTGCTCCTCTGATGCTCCTCTGATGCTCCTCTGATGCTCCAATGATGCTCCTCAGATGCTCCTCTGATGCTCCTCTGATGCTCCTCTGATGCTCCTCTGATGCTCCTCTGATGCACCTCTGATGCTCCTCTGATGCTCCTCTGATGCTCCTCTGATGCTCCTCTGATGCTCCTCTGATGCTCCTCTGATGCTCATCTGATACTCCTCTGATACTCCTCTGATGCTCCTCTGAGGCTCCTCTGATGCTCCTCTGATGCTCCTCTGATGCTCCTCTGATGCTCCTCTGATGCCTCTGTGATGCTCCTCTGATGCTCCTCTGATTCTCCTCTGATGCTCCGCTGATGCTCCTCTGATGCTCCTCTGATGCTCCTCTGATGCTCCTCTGATGCTCCTCTGTTGCTCCTCTGATGCTCCTCTGATGCTCCTCTGATGCTCCAATGATGCTCCAATGATGCTCCACTGATGCTCCTGTGATGCTCCTCTGATGCTCCTCTGATGCTCCTCTGATGCTCCTCTGATGCTCCTCTGATGCTCCTCTGATGCTCCTCTGATGCTCATCTGATGCTCCTCTGATACTCCTCTGATGCTCCTCTGAGGCTCCTCTGATGCTCCTCTGATGCTCCTCTGATGCTCCTCTGAGGCTCCTCTGATGCTCCTCTGATGCTCCTCTGATGCTCCTCTGATGCTCCTCTGATGCTCCTCTGATGCTCCTCTGATGCTCCTCTGTTGCTCCTCTGATGCTCCTCTGATGCTCCTCTGATGCTCCAATGATGCTCCTCAGATGCTCCTCTGATGCTCCTCTGATGCTCCTCTGATGCTCCTCTGATGCTCCTCTGATGCTCCTCTGATGCTCCTCTGATGCTCCTCTGATGCTCCTCTGATGCTCCTCTGATGCTCATCTGATACTCCTCTGATACTCCTCTGATGCTCCTCTGAGGCTCCTCTGATGCTCCTCTGATGCTCCTCTGATGCTCCTCTGATGCTCCTCTGATGCCTCTGTGATGCTCCTCTGATGCTCCTCTGATTCTCCTCTGATGCTCCGCTGATGCTCCTCTGATGCTCCTCTGATGCTCCTCTGATGCTCCTCTGATGCTCCTCTGATGCCTCTGTGATGCTCCTCTGATGCTCCTCTGATTCTCCTCTGATGCTCCTCTGATGCTCCTCTGATGCTCCTCTGATGCTCCTCTGTTGCTCCTCTGATGCTCCTCTGATGCTCCTCTGATGCTCCAATGATGCTCCAATGATGCTCCACTGATGCTCCTGTGATGCTCCTCTGATGCTCCTCTGATGCTCCTCTGATGCTCCTCTGATGCTCCTCTGATGCTCCTCTGATGCTCCTCTGATGCTCCTCTGATGCTCATCTGATGCTCCTCTGATACTCCTCTGATGCTCCTCTGAGGCTCCTCTGATGCTCCTCTGATGCTCCTCTGATGCTCCTCTGATGCTCCTCTGATGCTCCTGTGATGCTCCTCTGATGCTCCTCAGATGCTCCTCTGATGCACCTCTGATGCTCCTCTGATGCTCCTCTGATGCTCCTCTGATGCTCCTCTGATGCTCCTCTGTTGCTCCTCTGATGCTCCTCTGATGCTCCTCTGATGCTCCAATGATGCTCCTCAGATGCTCCTCTGATGCTCCTCTGATGCTCCTCTGATGCTCCTCTGATGCACCTCTAATGCTCCTCTGATGCTCCTCTGATGCTCCTCTGATGCTCCTCTGATGCTCCTCTGATGCTCCTCTGATGCTCATCTGATACTCCTCTGATACTCCTCTGATGCTCCTCTGAGGCTCCTCTGATGCTCCTCTGATGCTCCTCTGATGCTCCTCTGATGCTCCTCTGATGCCTCTGTGATGCTCCTCTGATGCTCCTCTGATTCCCCTCTGATGCTCCGCTGATGCTCCTCTGATGCTCCTCTGATGCTCCTCTGATGCTCCTCTGATGCTCCTCTGATGCTCCTCTGATGCCTCTGTGATGCTCCTCTGATGCTCCTCTGATTCTCCTCTGATGCTCCGCTGATGCTCCTCTGATGCTCCTCTGATGCTCCTCTGATGCTCCTCTGATGCTCCTCTGATGCTCCTCTGATCCTCCTCTGATGCTCCTCTGATGCTCCTCTGATGCTCCTCTGATGCTCCTCTGATGCTCCTCTGATGCTCCTCTGATGCTCCTCTGATGCTCCTCTGATCCTCCTCTGATGCTCCACTGATGCTCCTCTGATGCTCCTCTGATGCTCCTCTGATGCTCCTCTGATGCTCCTCTGATGCTCCTCTGATCCTCCTCTGATGCTCCACTGATGCTCCTCTGATGCTCCACTGATGCTCCTCTGATGCTCCTCTGATGCTCCTCTGATGCTCCTCTGACGCTCCTCTGATGCTCCTGCTCCTGCTCCTGCTCCTCTGATGCTCCTCTGATGACCACTGATGCTCCTGCTCCTGCTCCTGCTCCTGCTCCTGCCCCTGCTCCTCTGATGCTCCTCTGATGCTCCTCTGATCCTCCTCTGATGCTCCTTTGATGCTCCTCTGATGCTCCTCTGATGCTCCTCTGAGGCTCCTCTGATGCTCCTGTGATGCTCCTGTAATGCTCCTCTGATTCTCCTCTGATGCTCCTCTGATGCTCCTCTGATGCTCCTCTGATGCTCCTCTGATGCTCCTCTGATGCTCCTCTGATGCTCCTCTGATGCTCCTCTGTTGCTCCTCTGATGCTCCTCTGATGCTCCTCTGATGCTCCAATGATGCTCCTCAGATGCTCCTCTGATGCTCCTCTGATGCTCCTCTGATGCTCCTCTGATGCACCTCTGATGCTCCTCTGATGCTCCTCTGATGCTCCTCTGATGCTCCTCTGATGCTCCTCTGATGCTCCTCTGATGCTCATCTGATACTCCTCTGATACTCCTCTGATGCTCCTCTGAGGCTCCTCTGATGCTCCTCTGATGCTCCTCTGATGCTCCTCTGATGCTCCTCTGATGCCTCTGTGATGCTCCTCTGATGCTCCTCTGATTCTCCTCTGATGCTCCGCTGATGCTCCTCTGATGCTCCTCTGATGCTCCTCTGATGCTCCTCTGATGCTCCTCTGATGCTCCTCTGATGCCTCTGTGATGCTCCTCTGATGCTCCTCTGATTCTCCTCTGATGCTCCGTGATGCTCCTCTGATGCTCCTCTGATGCTCCTCTGATGCTCCTCTGATGCTCCTCTGATGCTCCTCTGATCCTCCTCTGATGCTCCTCTGATGCTCCTCTGATGCTCCTCTGATGCTCCTCTGATGCTCCTCTGATGCTCCTCTGATGCTCCTCTGATGCTCCTCTGATCCTCCTCTGATGCTCCACTGATGCTTCTCTGATGCTCCTCTGATGCTCCTCTGATGCTCCTCTGATGCTCCTCTGATGCTCCTCTGATCCTCCTCTGATGCTCCACTGATGCTCCTCTGATGCTCCACTGATGCTCCTCTGATGCTCCTCTGATGCTCCTCTGATGCTCCTCTGATGCTCCTCTGATGCTCCTCTGACGCTCCTCTGATGCTCCTGCTCCTGCTCCTGCTCCTCTGATGCTCCTCTGATGACCACTGATGCTCCTGCTCCTGCTCCTGCTCCTGCTCATGCCCCTGCTCCTCTGATGCTCCTCTGATGCTCCTCTGATCCTCCTCTGATGCTCCTTTGATGCTCCTCTGATGCTCCTCTGATTCTCCTCTGAGGCTCCTCTGATGCTCCTCTGATGCTCCTCTGATGCTCCTCTGATGCTCCTCTGATGCTCCTGTGATGCTCCTCTGATGCTCCTCTGATGCTCCTCTGATGCTCCTGTGATGCTCCTCTGATGCTCCTCTGCTGCTCCTCTGATGCTGATCTGATTCTCCTCTGATGCTCCTCTGATGCTCATCTGATGCTCCTCTGATGCTCCTCTGATGCTCCTCTGATCCTCCTCTGATGCTCCTCTGATGCTCCTCTGATGCTCCTCTGATGCTCCTCTGAGGCTCCTCTGATGCTCCTCTGATGCTCCTCTGATGCTCCTCTGATGCTCCTCTGATGCTCCTCTGATACTCCTCTGATGCTCCTCTGATGCTCCTGTGATGCTCCTCTGATGCTCCTCTGCTGCTCCTCTGATGCTCATCTGTTGCTCCTCTGATTCTCCTCTGATGCTCCTCTGATGCTCCTCTGATGCTCCTCTGATGCTCCTTTGATCCACCTCTGATGCTCCTCTGATGCTCCTCTGATGCTCCTCTGATGCTCCTGTGATGCTCCTCTGATGCTCCTCTGCTGCTCCTCTGATGCTCATGTGATGCTCCTCTGATTCTCCTCTGATGCTCCTCTGATGCTCCTCTGATGCTCCTCTTATGCTCCTCTGATCCTCCTCTGATCCACCTCTGATGCTCCTCTGATGCTCCTCTGATGCTCCTCTGATGCTCCTCTGATGCTCCTCTGAGGCTCCTCTGATGCTCCTCTGATGCTCCTCTGATGCTCCTCTGATGCTCCTCTGATGCTCCTCTGATGCTCCTCTGATGCTCCTGTGATGCTCCTCTGATGCTCCTGTGATCCTCCTCTGATGCTCCTCTGATGCTCCTCTGATGCTCCTCTGATCCTCCTCTGATGCTCCTCTGATGCTCCTCTGATGCTCCTCTGATGCTCCTCTGATGCTCCTCTGATGCTCCTCTGAGGCACCTCTGAGGCTCCTCTGATTCTCTTCTGATGCTCCTCTGATGCTCCTCTGATGCTCCTCTGATGCTCCTGTGATGCTCCTCTGATGCTCCTGTGATGCTCCTCTGCTGTTCCTCTGATGTTCCTCTGATGCTCCTCTGATGCTCCTCTGATGCTCCTCTGATGCTCCTCTGAGGCTCCTCTGATGCTCCTCTGATGCTCCTCTGATCCTCCTCTGATGCTCCTCTGATGCTCCTCTGATGCTCCTCTGATGCTCCTCTGATGCTCCTATGATGCTCCTCTGATGCTCCTCTGATGCTCCTCTGATGCTCCTCTGATGCTCCTCTGATGCTCCTCTGATGCTCCTCTGATGCTCCTCTGATGCTCCTGTGATGCTCCTCTGCTGTTCCTCTGATGTTCCTCTGATGCTCCTCTGATGCTCCTCTGATGCTCCTCTGATGCTCCTCTGAGGCTCCTCTGATGCTCCTCTGATGCTCCTCTGATCCTCCTCTGATGCTCCTCTGATGCTCCTCTGATGCTCCTCTGATGCTCCTCTGATGCTCCTATGATGCTCCTCTGATGCTCCTCTGATGCTCCTCTGATGCTCCTCTGATGCTCCTCTGATGCTCCTCTGATGCTCCTCTGATGCTCCTCTGATGCTCCTCTGATCCTCCTCTGATGCTCCTCTGATGCTCCTCTGATGCTCCTCTGATGCTCCTCTGATGCTCCTCCTATGCTCCTCTGATGCTCCTGCTCCTGCTCCTGCTCCTGCTCCTGCTCATGCTCCTGCTCCTGCTCCTGCTCCTGCTCCTGCTCATCTGATGCTCCTCTGATGCTCCTGCTCCTGATCCTGCTCCTGCTCCTGCTCCTGCTCCTGCTCCTGCTCCTGCTCCTGCTCCTGCTCCTGCTCCTGCTCCTCTGATGCTCCTCTGATTCTCCTCTGATGCTCCTCTGATGTTCCTCTGATGCTCCTCTGATGCTCCACTGATGCTCCTCTGATGCTCCTCTGATGCTCCTCTGATGCTCCTCTGATGCTCCTCTGATGCTCCTCTGAGGCTCCTCTGATGCTCCTCTGATGCTCCTATGATGCTCATCTGATGCTCCTCTGATGCTCCTCTGATTCTCCTCTGATGCTCCTGTGATGCTCCTCTGATGCTCCTGTGATCCTCCTCTGATGCTCCTCTGATGCTCCTCTGATGCTCCTCTGATCCTCCTCTGATGCTCCTCTGATGCTCCTCTGATGCTCCTCTGATGCTCCTCTGATGCTCCTCTGATGCTCCTCTGATGCTCCTCTGAGGCACCTCTGAGGCTCCTCTGATTCTCTTCTGATGCTCCTCTGATGCTCCTCTGATGCTCCTCTGATGCTCCTGTGATGCTCCTCTGATGCTCCTGTGATGCTCCTCTGCTGTTCCTCTGATGTTCCTCTGATGCTCCTCTGATGCTCCTCTGATGCTCCTCTGATGCTCCTCTGAGGCTCCTCTGATGCTCCTCTGATGCTCCTCTGATCCTCCTCTGATGCTCCTCTGATGCTCCTCTGATGCTCCTCTGATGCTCCTCTGATGCTCCTATGATGCTCCCCTGATGCTCCTCTGATGCTCCTCTGATGCTCCTCTGATGCTCCTCTGATGCTCCTCTGATGCTCCTCTGATGCTCCTCTGATGCTCCTCTGATGCTCCTGTGATGCTCCTCTGCTGTTCCTCTGATGTTCCTCTGATGCTCCTCTGATGCTCCTCTGATGCTCCTCTGATGCTCCTCTGAGGCTCCTCTGATGCTCCTCTGATGCTCCTCTGATCCTCCTCTGATGCTCCTCTGATGCTCCTCTGATGCTCCTCTGATGCTCCTCTGATGCTCCTATGATGCTCCTCTGATGCTCCTCTGATGCTCCTCTGATGCTCCTCTGATGCTCCTCTGATGCTCCTCTGATGCTCCTCTGATGCTCCTCTGATCCTCCTCTGATGCTCCTCTGATGCTCCTCTGATGCTCCTCTGATGCTCCTCTGATGCTCCTCTGATGCTCCTCCTATGCTCCTCTGATGCTCCTGCTCCTGCTCCTGCTCCTGCTCCTGCTCCTGCTCCTGCTCCTGCTCCTGCTCCTGCTCCTGCTCATCTGATGCTCCTCTGATGCTCCTGCTCCTGATCCTGCTCCTGCTCCTGCTCCTGCTCCTGCTCCTGCTCCTGCTCCTGCTCCTGCTCCTGCTCCTGCTCCTCTGATGCTCCTCTGATGCTCCTCTGATGCTCCTCTGATGTTCCTCTGATGCTCCTCTGATGCTCCACTGATGCTCCTCTGATGCTCCTCTGATGCTCCTCTGATGCTCCTCTGATGCTCCTCTGATGCTCCTCTGTTGCTCATCTGATGCTCCCCTGATGCTCCTCTGATGCTCCTCTGATGCTCCACTGATGCTCCTCTGATGCTCCTCTGATGCTCCTCTGATGCTCCTCTGATGCTCCTCTGAGGCTCCTCTGAGGCTCCTCTGAGGCTCCTCTGATGCTCCTCTGATGCTCCTCTGATGCTCCTCTGATGCTCCTCTGATGCTCCTCTGATGCTCCTCTGAGGCTCCTCTGATGCTCCTCTGATGCTCCTCTGATGCTCCTCTGATGCTCCTCTGATGCTCCTCTGATGCTCCTCTGATGCTCCTCTGATCCTCCTCTGATGCTCCTCTGATGCTCCTCTGATGCTCCTCTGATGCTCCTCTGATACTCCTCTGATGCTCCTCTGAGGCTCCTCTGATGCTCCTCTGATGCTCCTCTGATGCTCCTCTGATGCTCCTCTGATGCTCCTGTGATCCTCCTCTGATGCTCCTGTGCTGCTCCTCTGATGCTCCTCTGATGCTCCTCTGATGCTCCTCTGATGCTCCTCTGAGGCTCCTCTGATGCTCCTCTGATGCTCCTCTGATGCTCCTGCTCCTGCTCCTGCTCCTGCTCCTGCTCCTGCTCCTGCTCCTGCTCCTGCTCCTGCTCCTGCTCCTGCTCCTGCTCCTGCTCCTGCTCCTGCTCCTGCTCCTGCTCCTGCTCCTGTTCCTGCTCCTGCTCCTGCTCCTGCTCCTGCCCCTGCTCCTGCACCTCTGATGCACCTCTGATGCTCCTCTGATGCTCCTCTGATACTCCTCTGATGCTCCTCTGATGCTCCTCTGATGCTCCTCTGATGCTCCTCTGATACTCCTCTGATGCTCCTCAGATGCTCCTCTGATGCTCCTCTGATGCTCCTCTGATGCTCCTCTGATGCTCCTCTGATGCACCTCTGATGCTCCTCTGATGCTCCTCTGATACTCCTCTGATGCTCCTCAGATGCTCCTCTGATGCTCCTCTGATACTCCTCTGATGCTCCTCAGATGCTCCTCTGATGCTCCTCTGATGCTCCTCTGATGCTCCTCTGATGCTCCTCTGATGCTCCTCTGATCCTCCTCTGATGCTCCTCTGATGCTCCTCTGATGCTCCTCTGATGCTCCTCTGATGCTCCTCTGATGCTCCTCTGATGCTCCTCTGATCCTCCTCTGATGCTCCTCTGATGCTCCTCTGATGCTCCTCTGATGCTCCTCTGATGCTCCTCTGATGCTCCTCTGATGCTCCTCTGATGCTCCTCTGATCCTCCTCTGATGCTTTACTGATGCTCCTCTGATGCTCCTCTGATGCTCCTCTGATGCTCCTCTGATGCTCCTCTGATGCTCCTCTGATCCTCCTCTGATGCTCCACTGATGCTCCTCTGATGCTCCACTGATGCTCCTCTGATGCTCCTCTGATGCTCCTCTGATGCTCCTCTGATGCTCCTCTGATGCTCCTCTGACGCTCCTCTGATGCTCCTCTGATGCTCCTCTGATGCTCCTGCTCCTGCTCCTGCTCCTCTGATGACCACTGATGCTCCTGCTCCTGCTCCTGCTCCTGCTCCTGCTCCTGCTCCTCTGATGCTCCTCTGATGCTCCTCTGATCCTCCTCTGATGCTCCTTTGATGCTCCTCTGATGCTCCTCTGATGCTCCTCTGAGGCTCCTCTGATGCTCCTCTGATGCTCCTCTGATGCTCCGCCTATGCTCCTCTGATGCTCCTGCTCCTGCTCCTGCTCCTGCTCCTGCTCATGCTCCTGCTCCTGCTCCTGCTCCTGCTCCTGCTCATCTGATGCTCCTCTGATGCTCCTGCTCCTGCTCCTGCTCCTGCTCCTGCTCCTGCTCCTACTCCTGCTCCTGCTCCTGCTCCTGCTCCTGCTCCTCTGATGCTCCTCTGATGCTCCTCTGATGCTCCTCTGATGTTCCTCTGATGCTCCTCTGATGCTCCACTGATGCTCCTCTGATGCTCCTCTGATGTTCCTCTGATGCTCCTCTGATGCTCCTCTGTTGCTCCTCTGATGCTCCCCTGATGCTCCTCTGATGCACCTCTGATGCTCCACTGATGCTCCTCTGATGCTCCTCTGATGCTCCTCTGATGCTCCTCTAATGCTCCTCTGATGCTCCTCTGAGGCTCCTCTGAGGCTCCTCTGAGGCTCCTCTGATGCTCCTCTGATGCTCCTCTGATGCTCCTCTGATGCTCCTCTGATGCTCCTCTGATGCTCCTCTGAGGCTCCTCTGATGCTCCTCTGATGCTCCTCTGATGCTCCTCTGATGCTCCTCTGATGCTCCTCTGATGCTCCTCTGATGCTCCTCTGATCCTCCTCTGATGCTCCTCTGATGCTCCTCTGATGCTCATCTGATGCTCCTCTGATACTCCTCTGATGCTCCTCTGAGGCTCCTCTGATGCTCCTCTGATGCTCCTCTGATGCTCCTCTGATGCTCCTCTGATGCTCCTCTGATGCTCCTGTGATCCTCCTCTGATGCTCCTGTGCTGCTCCTCTGATGCTCCTCTGATGCTCCTCTGATGCTCCTCTGATGCTCCGCTCCTCTGATGCTCCTCTGATGCTCCTCTGATGCTCCTGCTCCTGCTCCTGCTCCTGCTCCTGCTCCTGCTCCTGCTCCTGCTCCTGCTCCTGCTCCTGCTCCTGCTCCTGCTCCTGCTCCTGCTCCTGCTCCTGCTCCTGCTCCTGTTCCTGCTCCTGCTCCTGCTCCTGCTCCTGCTCCTGCTCCTGCACCTCTGATGCACCTCTGATGCTCCTCTGATGCTCCTCTGATACTCCTCTGATGCTCCTCTGATGCTCCTCTGATGCTCCTCTGATGCTCCTCTGATACTCCTCTGATGCTCCTCAGATGCTCCTCTGATGCTCCTCTGATGCTCCTCTGATGCTCCTCTGATGCTCCTCTGATGCTCCTCTGATGCTCCTCTGATGCACCTCTGATGCTCCTCTGATGCTCCTCTGATACTCCTCTGATGCTCCTCAGATGCTCCTCTGATGCTCCTCTGATACTCCTCTGATGCTCCTCAGATGCTCCTCTGATGCTCCTCTGATGCTCCTCTGATGCTCCTCTGATGCTCCTCTGATGCTCCTCTGATCCTCCTCTGATGCTCCTCTGATGCTCCTCTGATGCTCCTCTGATGCTCCTCTGATGCTCCTCTGATGCTCCTCTGATGCTCCTCTGATGCTCCTCTGATCCTCCTCTGATGCTCCTCTGATGCTCCTCTGATGCTCCTCTGATGCTCCTCTGATGCTCCTCTGACGCTCCTCTGATGCTCCTCTGATGCTCCTCTGATGCTCCTGCTCCTGCTCCTGCTCCTCTGATGCTCCTCTGATGTCCACTGATGCTCCTGCTCCTGCTCCTGCTCCTGCTCCTGCTCCTGCTCCTCTGATGCTCCTTTGATGCTCCTCTGATCCTCCTCTGATGCTCCTTTGATGCTCCTCTGATGCTCCTCTGATGCTCCTCTGAGGCTCCTCTGATGCTCCTCTGATGCTCCTCTGATGCTCCTCTGATGCTCCTCTGATGCTCCTGTGATGCTCCTCTGATGCTCCTCTGATGCTCCTCTGATGCTCCTGTGATGCTCCTCTGATGCTCCTCTGCTGCTCCTCTGATGCTGATCTGATTCTCCTCTGATGCTCCTCTGATGCTCCTCTGATGCTCCTCTGATGCTCCTCTGATGCTCCTCTGATCCTCCTCTGATGCTCCTCTGATGCTCCTCTGATGCTCCTCTGATGCTCCTCTGAGGCTCCTCTGATGCTCCTCTGATGCTCCTCTGATGATCCTCTGATGCTCCTCTGATGCTCCTCTGATACTCCTCTGATGCTCCTCTGATGCTCCTGTGATGCTCCTCTGATGCTCCTCTGCTGCTCCTCTGATGCTCATCTGATGCTCCTCTGATTCTCCTCTGATGCTCCTCTGATGCTCCTCTGATGCTCCTCTGATGCTCCTCTGATCCACCTCTGATGCTCCTCTGATGCTCCTCTGATGCTCCTCTGATGCTCCTGTGATGCTCCTCTGATGCTCCTCTGCTGCTCCTCTGATGCTCATCTGATGCTCCTCTGATTCTCCTCTGATGCTCCTCTGATGCTCCTCTGATGCTCCTCTTATGCTCCTCTGATCCTCCTCTGATGCTCCTCTGATGCTCCTCTGATGCTCCTCTGATGCTCCTCTGATGCTCCTCTGATGCTACTCTGATGCTCCTCTGATGCTCCTCTGATGCTCCTCTGATGCTCCTCTGATGCTCCTCTGATGCTCCTCTGATGCTCCTCTGATGCTCCTCTGATCCTCCTCTGCTGCTCCTCTGATGCTCCTCTGATGCTCCTCTGATGCTCCTCTGATGCTCCTCTGATGCTCCTCTGAGGCTCTTCTGATGCTCCTCTGATGCTCCTCTGATGCTCCTCTGATGCTCCTCTGATGCTCCTCTGATGCTCCTGTGATGCTCCTGTGATGCTCCTCTGATGCTCCTGTGATCCTCCTCTGATGCTCCTCTGATGCTCCTCTGATGCTCCTCTGATCCTCCTCTGATGCTCCTCTGATGCTCCTCTGATGCTCCTCTGATGCTCCTCTGATGCTCCTCTGATGCTCCTCTGATGCTCCTCTGAGGCACCTCTGAGGCTCCTCTGATTCTCTTCTGATGCTCCTCTGATGCTCCTCTGATGCTCCTCTGATGCTCCTGTGATGCTCCTCTGATGCTCCTGTGATGCTCCTCTGCTGTTCCTCTGATGTTCCTCTGATGCTCCTCTGATGCTCCTCTGATGCTCCTCTGATGCTCCTCTGAGGCTCCTCTGATGCTCCTCTGATGCTCCTCTGATCCTCCTCTGATGCTCCTCTGATGCTCCTCTGATGCTCCTCTGATGCTCCTCTGATGCTCCTATGATGCTCCTCTGATGCTCCTCTGATGCTCCTCTGATGCTCCTCTGATGCTCCTCTGATGCTCCTCTGATGCTCCTCTGATGCTCCTCTGATCCTCCTCTGATGCTCCTCTGATGCTCCTCTGATGCTCCTCTGATGCTCCTCTGATGCTCCTCTGATGCTCCTCTGATGCTCCTCTGATGCTCCAGCTCCTGCTCCTGCTCCTGCTCCTGCTCCTGCTCCTGCTCCTGCTCCTGCTCCTGCTCCTGCTCCTGCTCCGGCTCCTGCTCCGGCTCCTGCTCCGGCTCCTGCTCCTGCAACTCTGATGCTCCTGCTCCTGCTCGATGCTCCTCTGATGCACCTCTGATGCTCCTCTGATGCTCCTCTGATGCTCCACTGATGCTTCTCAGATGCTCCTCTGATGCACCTCTGATGCTCCTCTGATGCTCCTATGATGCTCCTCTGATGCTCCTCAGATGCTCCTCTGATGCACCTCTGATGCTCCTCTGATGCTCCTCTGATGCTCCTCTGATGCTCCTCTGATGCTCCTCTGTTGCTCCTCTGATGCTCCTCTGATGCTCCTCTGATGCTCCAATGATGCTCCAATGATGCTCCACTGATGCTCCTGTGATGCTCCTCTGATGCTCCTCTGATGCTCCTCTGATGCTCCTCTGATGCTCCTCTGATGCTCCTCTGATGCTCCTCTGATGCTCCTCTGATGCTCATCTGATGCTCCTCTGATACTCCTCTGATGCTTTTCTGAGGCTCCTCTGATGCTCCTCTGATGCTCCTCTGATGCTCCTCTGATGCTCCTCTGATGCTCCTGTGATGCTCCTCTGATGCTCCTCAGATGCTCCTCTGATGCACCTCTGATGCTCCTCTGATGCTCCTCTGATGCTCCTCTGATGCTCCTCTGAGGCTCCTCTGTTGCTCCTCTGATGCTCCTCTGATGCTCCTCTGATGCTCCAATGATGCTCCTCAGATGCTCCTCTGATGCTCCTCTGATGCTCCTCTGATGCTCCTCTGATGCTCCTCTGATGCACCTCTGATGCTCCTCTGATGCTCCTCTGATGCTCCTCTGATGCTCCTCTGATGCTCCTCTGATGCTCCTCTGATGCTCATCTGATACTCCTCTGATACTCCTCTGATGCTCCTCTGAGGCTCCTCTGATGCTCCTCTGATGCTCCTCTGATGCTCCTCTGATGCTCCTCTGATGCCTCTGTGATGCTCCTCTGATGCTCCTCTGATTCTCCTCTGATGCTCCGCTGATGCTCCTCTGATGCTCCTCTGATGCTCCTCTGATGCTCCTCTGATGCTCCTCTGTTGCTCCTCTGATGCTCCTCTGATGCTCCTCTGATGCTCCAATGATGCTCCAATGATGCTCCACTGATGCTCCTGTGATGCTCCTCTGATGCTCCTCTGATGCTCCTCTGATGCTCCTCTGATGCTCCTCTGATGCTCCTCTGATGCTCCTCTGATGCTCATCTGATGCTCCTCTGATACTCCTCTGATGCTCCTCTGAGGCTCCTCTGATGCTCCTCTGATGCTCCTCTGATGCTCCTCTGAGGCTCCTCTGATGCTCCTCTGATGCTCCTCTGATGCTCCTCTGATGCTCCTCTGATGCTCCTCTGATGCTCCTCTGATGCTCCTCTGATGCTCCTCTGATGCTCCTCTGATTCCCGGCCTCTGATTCCCTGCTTCTGATTCTGATTCCCTGCCTCTGATTCCCCATCTCTGATTCCGCACATCTGATTCCTTGCCTCTGATTCCCCGCCTCAGATTCCCCAGCTCTGATTTCCCGCCTCTGATTCCCGGCATCGGATTCCCTGCCCCTGATTCCCCGCCTCTGATTCCCCATCTCTGATTCCCCGCCTCTGATTCCCCGTGTCTGATTCCCTGCCTCTGATTCCCCACCTCTGATTCCCCATATCTGATTCCCCGCCTCTGTTTTCCCGCCTCTGATTCCCTGCCTCTGATTACCCATATCTGATTCCCCGCCTCTGATTCCCCAACTCTGATTCCCCACCTCTGATTCCCCAGCTCTGAATCCCCGCCTCTGATTCCCCGCGTCTGATTCCCTGCCTCTGATTCCCCGCCTCTGATTCCCCATCTGAGATTCACAAACTCTGATGCCCCACCTCTGATTCCCCATATCTGATTCCCTGCCTCTGTTTCCCCGCCTCTGATTCCCCGCCTCTGATTCCCCATATCTGATTCCCCGCCTCTGATTGCCCACCTCTGATTCCCCGCGTCTGATTCCCTGCCTCTGATTCCCCGCCTCTGATTCCCCATCTCTGATTCACCACCTCTGATTCCCAGCCTCTGATTCCCCATCTCTGATTCCGCACATCCGATTCCTTGCCTATGATTCCCCACCTCTGATTCCCCGCCTCTGATTCCCCATATCTGATTCCCTGCCTCTGTTTCCCCGCCTCTGATTCACCACCTCTGTTTCCCCATATCTGATTCCCCGCCTCTGATTCCCCAACTCTAATACCCCGCCTCTGATTCCCCAGCTCTGATTCCCCGCCTCTGATTCCCCGCATCTGATTCCCTGCCTCTGATTCCCCGCCTCTGATTCCAGGCCTCTGATTCCCAGCATCTGATTCCGGCCTCTAATTCCCGGCCTCTGATTCCCTGCTTCTGATTCTGATTCCCTGCCTCTGATTCCCCATCTCTGATTCCGCACATCTGATTCCTTGCCTCTGATTCCCCACCTCTGATTCCCCATATCTGATTCCGCGCCTGGGTTTCCCCGCCTCTGATTCCCCGCCTCTGTTTCCCAATATCTAAGTCCCCGCCTCTGATTCCCCAAATCTGATTCCCCACCTCTGATTCCCCAGCTCTGATTCCCCGCCTCTGATTTCCCGCATCTGATTCCCTGCATCTGATTCCAAGCCTCTGATTCCCTGCCTCTGATTCCCAACCTCTGATTCCCCACCTCTGATTCCCCATATCTGATTCCCCGCCTCTGTTTCACCGCCTCGGATTCCCCGCCTCTGTTTCCCCATATCTGATTCCCGGCCTCTGATTCCCCGCCTCTGATTCCCCGCCTCTGATTCCCTGCCTCTGATTCCCCATCTCCGATTCCGCACATCTGATTCCCTTCCTCTGATTCCCCGCCTCTGATTCCCCGCCTCTGATTCCCTGCCTCTGATTCCCAACCTCGGATTCCCCACCTCTGATTCCCCATATCTGATTCCCCGCCTCTGTTTCCCCGCCTCTGATTCCCCGCCTCTGATTCCCAACTCTGATTCGCCGCCTCTGATTCCCCAGCTCTGATTCCCCGTGTTTGATTCCCTGCCTCTGATTCCCTGCCCTGATTCCCCATCTCTCTTTCACCGCCTTTGATTCGCCACCTCTGATTCCCCATATCTGACTCCCCGCCTCTGTTTCCCCGACTCTGATTCCCTGCCTCTGATTCCCAACCTCTGATTCCACACCTCTGATTCCCCATATCTGATTCCCCGCCTCTATTTCCCCATATCTGATTCCCCGCCTCTGATTCCCCAACTCTGATTCCCCGCCTCTGATTCCCCAGCTCTGAATCCCCGACTCTGATTCCCGGAGTCCGATTCCCTGCCTCTGATTCCCCGCCTCTGATTCCGCATCTCTGATTCCCCGCCTCTGATTCCCCGTGTCTGATTCCCTGCCTCTGATTCCCCGCCTCTGATTCCCCGCCTCTGATTCCCTGCCACTGATTCCCTGCCCCTGATTCCCCAATTCTGATTCCCCATATCTGATTCCCCGCCTCTGTTTCCCCGCCTCTGATTCCCCACCTCTGATTTCCCATATCTGATTCCCTGCCTCTGATTCCCCAACTCTGATTCAACGCCTCTGATTCCCCAGCTCTGAATCCCCGCCTCTGATTCCCCGCGTCTGATTCCCTGCCTCTGATTCCCCTCCTTGATTCCCCATCTCTGATTCACAACCTCTGATTCCCCACCTCTGATTCCCTATATTTGATTCCCCGCCTCTGTTTCCCCGCCTCTGATTCACTTCCTCTGATTCCCCACATCTGATTCCCATTCTCTGATTCCGCACAACCGATTCCCTGCCTATGATTCCCCGACTCTGATTCCCCACCTCTGATTCCCCAGCTCTGATTCCCCGCCTCTGATTCCCCGCGTCTGATTCCCTGCCTGTGATTCCCCGCCTCTGATTCCCCATCACTGATTCCCCACCTCTGATTCCCCGTGTCTGATTCCCTTCCTTTGATTCCCCGCCTCTGAATCCCCACCTCTGATTCCCTGCCACTGATTCCCCGCCCCTGATTCCCCACCTCTGATTCCCCATATCTTATTCCCCGCCTCTGTTTCCCCCCCTCTGATTCCCAGCCTCTGATTCCCCATATCTGATTCCCCGCCTCTGATTCCCCATATCTGATTCCCCGCCTCTATTTCCCCATGTCTGCTTCGCCGCCTCTGATTCCCCAACTCTGATTCCCCGCCTCTGATTCCCCAGCTCTGATTTCCCGCCTCTGATTCCCGGCATCCGATTCCCTGCCTCTGATTCCCCGCCTCTGATTCCCCATCTCTGATTCCCCGCCTCTGATTCCCCGTGTCTGATTCCCTGCCTCTGATTCCCCGCCTCTGATTCCCCATATCTGATTCCCCACCTCTGTTTTCCCGCCTCTGATTCCCTGCCTCTGATTCCCCATATCTGATTCCCCGCCTCTGATTCCCCAACTCTGATTCCCAGCCTCTGATTCCCCAGCTCTGAATCCCCGCCTCTGATTCCCCGCGTCTGATTCCCTGCCTCTGATTCCCCGCCTCTGATTCCCCATCTGTGATTCACAACCTCTGATGCCCCACCTCTGATTCCCCATATCTGATTCCCCGCCTCTGTTTCCCCGCCTCTGATTCCCCGCCTCTGATTCCCCATATCTGATTCCCCGCCTCTGATTGCCCACCTCTGATTCCCCGCGTCTGATTCCCTGCCTCTGATTCCCCGCCTCTGATTCCCCATCTCTGATTCACCACCTCTGATTCCCAGCCTCTGATTCCCCATCTCTGATTCCGCACATCCGATTCCCTGCCTATGATTCCCCACCTCTGATTCCCCGCCTCTGATTCCCCATATCTGATTCCCTGCCTCTGTTTCCCCGCCTCTGATTCCCCACCTCTGTTTCCCCATATCTGATTCCCCGCCTCTGATACCCCAACTCTAATACCCCGCCTCTGATTCCCCAGCTCTGATTCCCCGCCTCTGATTCCCCGCATCTGATTCCCTGCCTCTGATTCCCCGCCTCTGATTCCAGGCCTCTGATTCCCAGCATCTGATTCCGGCCTCTGATTCCCGGCCTCTGATTCCCTGCTTCTGATTCTGATTCCCTGCCTCTGATTCCCCATCTCTGATTCCGCACATCTGATTCCTTGCCTCTGATTCCCCACCTCTGATTCCCCATATCTGATTCCCCGCCTGGGTTTCCCCGCCTCTGATTCCCCACCTCTGTTTCCCAATATCTAAGTCCCCGCCTCTGATTCCCCAAATCTGATTCCCCACCTCTGATTCCCCAGCTCTGATTCCCCGCCTCTGATTCCCCGCATCTGATTCCCTGCATCTGATTCCAAGCCTCTGATTCCCTGCCTCTGATTCCCAACCTCTGATTCCCCACCTCTGATTCCCCATATCTGATTCCCCGCCTCTGTTTCCCCGCCTCGGATTCCCCGCCTCTGTTTCCCCATATCTGATTCCCGGCCTCTGATTCCCCGCCTCTGATTCCCCGCCTCTGATTCCCTGCCTCTGATTCCCCATCTCCGATTCCGCACATCTGATTCCCTTCCTCTGATTCCCCGCCTCTGATTTTCCGCCTCTGATTCCCTGCCTCTGATTCCCAACCTCGGATTCCCCACCTCTGATTCCCCATATCTGATTCCCCGCCTCTGTTTCCCCGCCTCTGATTCCCCGCCTCTGATTCCCAACTCTGATTCCCCGCCTCTGATTCCCCAGCTCTGATTCCCCGTGTTTGATTCCCTGCCTCTGATTCCCTGCCCTGATTCCCCATCTCTGTTTCACCGCCTTTGATTCGCCACCTCTGATTCCCCATATCTGATTCCCCGCCTCTGTTTCCCCGACTCTGATTCCCTGCCTCTGATTCCCAACCTCTGATTCCACACCTCTGATTCCCCATATCTGATTCCCCGCCTCTATTTCCCCATATCTGATTCCCCGCCTCTATTTCCCCATATCTGATTCCCCGCCTCTGATTCCCCAACTCTGATTCCCCGCCTCTGATTCCCCAGCTCTGATTCCCCGACTCTGATTCCCTGCATCCGATTCCCTGCCTCTGATTCCCCGCCTCTGATTCCCCATCTCTGATTCCCCGCCTCTGATTCCCCGTGTCTGATTCCCTGCCTTTGATTCCCCGCCTCTGATTCCCCGCCTCTGATTCCCTGCCACTGATTCCCTGCCCCTGATTCCCCACCTCTGATTCCCCACATCTGATTCCCCGCCTCTGTTTCCCCGCCTCTGAATCCCCGCCTCTGATTCCCCATATCTGATTCCCTGCCTCTGATCCCCAACTCTGATTCCCCGCCTCTGATTCCCCAGCTCTGAATCCCCGCCTCTGATTCCCCGCGTCTGATTCCCTGCCTCTGATTCCCCGCCTTGATTCCCCATCTCTGATTCACAACCTCTGATTCCCCACCTCTGATTCCCTATATTTGATTCCCCGCCTCTGTTTCCCCGCCTCTGATTCCCCGCCTCTGATTCCCCATATCTGATTCCCCGCCTCTGATTGCCCACCTCTGATTCCCAGCCTCTGATTCGCCAGCTCTGATTCCCCGCCTCTGATTCCCCGCATCTGATTCCCTGCCTCTGATTCCTCGCCTCTGATTCCCCATCTCTGATTCACCGCCTTTGATTCGCCACCTCTGATTCCCCATATCTGATTCCCCACCTCTGATTCCCGGCCTCTTATTCCCAGCATCTGATTCCCGGCCTCTGATCCCGGCCTCTGATTCCCCGCTTCTGATTCTGATTCCCTGCCTCTTATTCCCCATCTCTGATTCCGCACATCTGATTCCCTGCCTCTGATTCCCCACCTCTGATTCCCCATATCTGATTCCCCGCCTCTGTTTCCCCGCCTCTGATTCCCCGCCTCTGTTTCCCTATATCTAATTCCCCACCTCTGATGCCCCAACTCTGATTCCCCGCCTCGGATTCCCCAGCTCTGATTCCCCGCCTCTGATTCCCTGCATCCGATTCCCCATATCTGATTCCCCGCCTCTGTTTCACCGCCTCTGATTCCCCGCCTCTGTTTCCCCATATCTGATTCCCGCCTCTGATTCCCAACTATGAATCCCCTCCTCTGATGCCCCAGCTCTGATTCCCTGCCTCTGATTCCCCGCGTTCTATTCCCTGCCTCTGATTCCCCGCCTGTGATTCCCCATCACTGATTCACCACCTCTGATTCCCTACCTCGGATTCCCCATATCTAATTCCCCGCCTCTGTTTGCCCGCCTCTGATTCCCCGCCTCTGTTTCCCCATATCTGATTCCCCGCCTCTGAATCCCCAACTCTGATTCCCTGCCTCAGATTCCCCAGCTCTGATTCCCCGACTTTGATTCCCCCCGTCTGATTCCCAGCCTCTGAATCCCCGTGTCTGATTTCCTGCCTCTGATTCCCCGCCTCTGATTCCCCATCTCTGATTCACCGCCTCTGATTCCCCACCTCTGATTCCCCCTCTCTGATTCCGCACATCCAATTCCCTGCCTCTGTTTCCCCAACTCTGATTCCCCACCTCTGATTCCCCAGCTCTGATTCCCCGCCTCAGATTCCACGCGTCTGATTCCCTGCCTCTGATTCCCCGCCTCCGATTCCCTGCCTCTGATTCCCCATATCTGATTCCCCGCCTCTGATTCCCCAACTCTGATTCCCCGCTTCTGATTCCCCAGCTCTGAATCCCCGCCTCTGATTCCCCGCGTCTGATTCCCTGCCTCTGATTCCCCGCCTCTGATTCCCCATCTGTGATTCACAACCTCTGATGCCCCACCTCTGATTCCCCATATCTGATTCCCTGCCTCTGTTTCCCCGCCTCTGATTCCCCACCTCTGTTTCCCCATATCTGATTCCCCGCCTCTGATTCCCCAACTATAATACCCCGCCTCTGATTCCCCAGCTCTGATTCCCCGCCTCTGATTCCCCGCATCTGATTCCCTGCCTCTGATTCCCCGCCTCTGATTCCAGGCCTCTGATTCCCAGCATCTGATTCCGGCCTCTGATTCCCGGCCTCTGATTCCCTTCTTCTGATTCTGATTCCCTGCCTCTGATTCCCCATCTCTGATTCCGCACATCTGATTCCCTGCCTCTGATTCCCCACCTCTGATTCCCCATATCTGATTCCCCGCCTCTGTTTCCCCGCCTCTGATTCCCCGCCTCTGTTTCCCAATATCTAAGTCCCCACCTCTGATTCCCCAAATCTGATTCTCCACCTCTGATTCCCCAGCTCTGATTCCCCGCCTCTGATTCCCCGCATCTGATACCCTGCATCTGATTCCAAGCCTCTGATTCCCTGCCTCTGATTCCCAACTTCTGATTCCCCACCTCTGATTCCCCATATCTGATTCCCCGCCTCTGTTTCCCCGCTTCGGATTCCCCGCCTCTGTTTCCCCATATCTGATTCCCGGCCTCTGATTCCCCGCCTCTGATTCCCCATATCTGATTCCCTGCCTCTGATTCCCCAACTCTGATTCCCCGCCTCTGATTCCCCAGCTCTGAATCCCCGCCTCTGATTCCCCGTGTCTGATTCCCTGCCTCTGATTCCCCGCCTTGATTCCCCATCTCTGATTCACAACCTCTGATTCCCTACCTCTGATTCCCTATATTTGATTCCCCGCCTCTGTTTCCCCGCCTCTGATTCCCCGCCTCTGATTCCCCATATCTGATTCCCCGCCTCTGATTGCCCACCTCTGATTTCCAGCCTCTGATTCGCCAGCTCTGATTCCCCGCCTCTGATTCCCCGCATCTGATTCCCTGCCTCTGATTCCCCGCCTCTGATTCCCCATCTCTGATTCACCGCCTTTGATTCGCCACCTCTGATTCCCCATATCTGATTCCCCACCTCTGTTTCCCCGCCTCTGATTCCCCGCCTCTGATTCTCCATATCTCATTCCCCGCCTCTGAATCCCCATCTCTGATTCCTGGACTCTGATTCCCCTCCTCTGATTCCCGGCCTCTTATTCCCAGCATCTGATTCCCGGCCTCTGATTCCCGGCCTCTGATTCCCCGCTTCTGATTCCCTGCCTCTGATTCCCCATCTCTGATTCCGCACATCTGATTCCCCGCCTTGATTCCCCATCTCTGATTCACAACCTCTGATTCACCACCTCTGATTCCCTATATTTGATTCCCCGCCTCTGTTTCCCCGCCTCTGATTCACTTCCTCTGATTCCCCACATCTGATTCCCATTCTCTGATTCCGCACAACCGATTCCCTGCCTATGATTCCCCGACTCTGATTCCCCACCTCTGATTCCCCAGCTCTGATTCCCCGCCTCTGATTCCCCGCGTCTGATTCCCTGCCTGTGATTCCCCGCCTCTGATTCCCCATCACTGATTCCCCACCTCTGATTCCCCGTGTCTGATTCCCTTCCTTTGATTCCCCGCCTCTGATTCCCCACCTCTGATTCCCTGCCACTGATTCCCCGCCCCTGATTCCCCACCTCTGATTCCCCATATCTTATTCCCCGCCTCTGTTTCCCCCCCTCTGATTCCCAGCCTCTGATTCCCCATATCTGATTCCCCGCCTCTGATTCCCCATATCTGATTCCCCGCCTCTATTTCCCCATATCTGCTTCGCCGCCTCTGATTCCCCAACTCTGATTCCCCGCCTCTGATTCCCCAGCTCTGATTTCCCGCCTCTGATTCCCGGCATCCGATTCCCTGCCTCTGATTCCCCGCCTCTGATTCCCCATCTCTGATTCCCCGCCTCTGATTCCCCGTGTCTGATTCCCTGCCTCTGATTCCCCGCCTCTGATTCCCCATATCTGATTCCCCGCCTCTGTTTTCCCGCCTCTGATTCCCTGCCTCTGATTCCCCATATCTGATTCCCCGCCTCTGATTCCCCAACTCTGATTCCCAGCCTCTGATTCCCCAGCTCTGAATCCCCGCCTCTGATTCCCCGCGTCTGATTCCCTGCCTCTGATTCCCCGCCTCTGATTCCCCATCTGTGATTCACAACCTCTGATGCCCCACCTCTGATTCCCCATATCTGATTCCCCGCCTCTGTTTCCCCGCCTCTGATTCCCCGCCTCTGATTCCCCATATCTGATTCCCCGCCTCTGATTGCCCACCTCTGATTCCCCGCGTCTGATTCCCTGCCTCTGATTCCCCGCCTCTGATTCCCCATCTCTGATTCACCACCTCTGATTCCCAGCCTCTGATTCCCCATCTCTGATTCCGCACATCCGATTCCCTGCCTATGATTCCCCACCTCTGATTCCCCGCCTCTGATTCCCCATATCTGATTCCCTGCCTCTGTTTCCCCGCCTCTGATTCCCCACCTCTGTTTCCCCATATCTGATTCCCCGCCTCTGATTCCCCAACTCTAATACCCCGCCTCTGATTCCCCAGCTCTGATTCCCCGCCTCTGATTCCCCGCATCTGATTCCCTGCCTCTGATTCCCCGCCTCTGATTCCAGGCCTCTGATTCCCAGCATCTGATTCCGGCCTCTGATTCCCGGCCTCTGATTCCCTGCTTCTGATTCTGATTCCCTGCCTCTGATTCCCCATCTCTGATTCCGCACATCTGATTCCTTGCCTCTGATTCCCCACCTCTGATTCCCCATATCTGATTCCCCGCCTGGGTTTCCCCGCCTCTGATTCCCCACCTCTGTTTCCCAATATCTAAGTCCCCGCCTCTGATTCCCCAAATCTGATTCCCCACCTCTGATTCCCCAGCTCTGATTCCCCGCCTCTGATTCCCCGCATCTGATTCCCTGCATCTGATTCCAAGCCTCTGATTCCCTGCCTCTGATTCCCAACCTCTGATTCCCCACCTCTGATTCCCCATATCTGATTCCCCGCCTCTGTTTCCCCGCCTCGGATTCCCCGCCTCTGTTTCCCCATATCTGATTCCCGGCCTCTGATTCCCCGCCTCTGATTCCCCGCCTCTGATTCCCTGCCTCTGATTCCCCATCTCCGATTCCGCACATCTGATTCCCTTCCTCTGATTCCCCGCCTCTGATTTTCCGCCTCTGATTCCCTGCCTCTGATTCCCAACCTCGGATTCCCCACCTCTGATTCCCCATATCTGATTCCCCGCCTCTGTTTCCCCGCCTCTGATTCCCCGCCTCTGATTCCCAACTCTGATTCCCCGCCTCTGATTCCCCAGCTCTGATTCCCCGTGTTTGATTCCCTGCCTCTGATTCCCTGCCCTGATTCCCCATCTCTGTTTCACCGCCTTTGATTCGCCACCTCTGATTCCCCATATCTGATTCCCCGCCTCTGTTTCCCCGACTCTGATTCCCTGCCTCTGATTCCCAACCTCTGATTCCACACCTCTGATTCCCCATATCTGATTCCCCGCCTCTATTTCCCCATATCTGATTCCCCGCCTCTGATTCCCCAACTCTGATTCCCCGCCTCTGATTCCCCAGCTCTGATTCCCCGACTCTGATTCCCGGCATCCGATTCCCTGCCTCTGATTCCCCGCCTCTGATTCCCCATCTCTGATTCCCCGCCTCTGATTCCCCGTGTCTGATTCCCTGCCTTTGATTCCCCGCCTCTGATTCCCCGCCTCTGATTCCCTGCCACTGATTCCCTGCCCCTGATTCCCCACCTCTGATTCCCCACATCTGATTCCCCGCCTCTGTTTCCCCGCCTCTGAATCCCCGCCTCTGATTCCCCATATCTGATTCCCTGCCTCTGATCCCCAACTCTGATTCCCCGCCTCTGATTCCCCAGCTCTGAATCCCCGCCTCTGATTCCCCGCGTCTGATTCCCTGCCTCTGATTCCCCGCCTTGATTCCCCATCTCTGATTCACAACCTCTGATTCCCCACCTCTGATTCCCTATATTTGATTCCCCGCCTCTGTTTCCCCGCCTCTGATTCCCCGCCTCTGATTCCCCATATCTGATTCCCCGCCTCTGATTGCCCACCTCTGATTCCCAGCCTCTGATTCGCCAGCTCTGATTCCCCGCCTCTGATTCCCCGCATCTGATTCCCTGCCTCTGATTCCTCGCCTCTGATTCCCCATCTCTGATTCACCGCCTTTGATTCGCCACCTCTGATTCCCCATATCTGATTCCCCACCTCTGATTCCCGGCCTCTTATTCCCAGCATCTGATTCCCGGCCTCTGATCCCGGCCTCTGATTCCCCGCTTCTGATTCTGATTCCCTGCCTCTTATTCCCCATCTCTGATTCCGCACATCTGATTCCCTGCCTCTGATTCCCCACCTCTGATTCCCCATATCTGATTCCCCGCCTCTGTTTCCCCGCCTCTGATTCCCCGCCTCTGTTTCCCTATATCTAATTCCCCACCTCTGATGCCCCAACTCTGATTCCCCGCCTCTGATTCCCCAGCTCTGATTCCCCGCCTCTGATTCCCTGCATCCGATTCCCCATATCTGATTCCCCGCCTCTGTTTCACCGCCTCTGATTCCCCGCCTCTGTTTCCCCATATCTGATTCCCGCCTCTGATTCCCAACTATGAATCCCCTCCTCTGATGCCCCAGCTCTGATTCCCTGCCTCTGATTCCCCGCGTTCTATTCCCTGCCTCTGATTCCCCGCCTGTGATTCCCCATCACTGATTCACCACCTCTGATTCCCTACCTCGGATTCCCCATATCTAATTCCCCGCCTCTGTTTGCCCGCCTCTGATTCCCCGCCTCTGTTTCCCCATATCTGATTCCCCGCCTCTGAATCCCCAACTCTGATTCCCTGCCTCAGATTCCCCAGCTCTGATTCCCCGCCTTTGATTCCCCCCGTCTGATTCCCAGCCTCTGAATCCCCGTGTCTGATTTCCTGCCTCTGATTCCCCGCCTCTGATTCCCCATCTCTGATTCACCGCCTCTGATTCCCCACCTCTGATTCCCCCTCTCTGATTCCGCACATCCAATTCCCTGCCTCTGTTTCCCCAACTCTGATTCCCCACCTCTGATTCCCCAGCTCTGATTCCCCGCCTCAGATTCCACGCGTCTGATTCCCTGCCTCTGATTCCCCGCCTCCGATTCCCTGCCTCTGATTCCCCATATCTGATTCCCCGCCTCTGATTCCCCAACTCTGATTCCCCGCTTCTGATTCCCCAGCTCTGAATCCCCGCCTCTGATTCCCCGCGTCTGATTCCCTGCCTCTGATTCCCCGCCTCTGATTCCCCATCTGTGATTCACAACCTCTGATGCCCCACCTCTGATTCCCCATATCTGATTCCCTGCCTCTGTTTCCCCGCCTCTGATTCCCCACCTCTGTTTCCCCATATCTGATTCCCCGCCTCTGATTCCCCAACTCTAATACCCCGCCTCTGATTCCCCAGCTCCGATTCCCCGCCTCTGATTCCCCGCATCTGATTCCCTGCCTCTGATTCCCCGCCTCTGATTCCAGGCCTCTGATTCCCAGCATCTGATTCCGGCCTCTGATTCCCGGCCTCTGATTCCCTTCTTCTGATTCTGATTCCCTGCCTCTGATTCCCCATCTCTGATTCCGCACATCTGATTCCCTGCCTCTGATTCCCCACCTCTGATTCCCCATATCTGATTCCCCGCCTCTGTTTCCCCGCCTCTGATTCCCCGCCTCTGTTTCCCAATATCTAAGTCCCCACCTCTGATTCCCCAAATCTGATTCTCCACCTCTGATTCCCCAGCTCTGATTCCCCGCCTCTGATTCCCCGCATCTGATACCCTGCATCTGATTCCAAGCCTCTGATTCCCTGCCTCTGATTCCCAACTTCTGATTCCCCACCTCTGATTCCCCATATCTGATTCCCCGCCTCTGTTTCCCCGCTTCGGATTCCCCGCCTCTGTTTCCCCATATCTGATTCCCGGCCTCTGATTCCCCGCCTCTGATTCCCCATATCTGATTCCCTGCCTCTGATTCCCCAACTCTGATTCCCCGCCTCTGATTCCCCAGCTCTGAATCCCCGCCTCTGATTCCCCGTGTCTGATTCCCTGCCTCTGATTCCCCGCCTTGATTCCCCATCTCTGATTCACAACCTCTGATTCCCTACCTCTGATTCCCTATATTTGATTCCCCGCCTCTGTTTCCCCGCCTCTGATTCCCCGCCTCTGATTCCCCATATCTGATTCCCCGCCTCTGATTGCCCACCTCTGATTTCCAGCCTCTGATTCGCCAGCTCTGATTCCCCGCCTCTGATTCCCCGCATCTGATTCCCTGCCTCTGATTCCCCGCCTCTGATTCCCCATCTCTGATTCACCGCCTTTGATTCGCCACCTCTGATTCCCCATATCTGATTCCCCACCTCTGTTTCCCCGCCTCTGATTCCCCGCCTCTGATTCTCCATATCTCATTCCCCGCCTCTGAATCCCCATCTCTGATTCCTGGACTCTGATTCCCCTCCTCTGATTCCCGGCCTCTTATTCCCAGCATCTGATTCCCGGCCTCTGATTCCCGGCCTCTGATTCCCCGCTTCTGATTCCCTGCCTCTGATTCCCCATCTCTGATTCCGCACATCTGATTCCCTGCCTCTGATTCCCCACCTCTGATTCCCCATATCTGATTCCCCGCCTCTGTTTCCCCGCCTCTGATTCCCCGCCTCTGTTTCCCTATATCTAATTCCCCACCTCTGATGCCCCAACTCTGATTCCCCGCCTCTGATTCCCCAGCTCTGATTCCCCGCCTCTGATTCCCTGCATCCGATTCCCCATATCTGATTCCCCGCCTCTGTTTCCCCGCCTCTGATTCCCAGCCTCTGTTTCCCCATATCTGATTCCCGCCTCTGATTCCCAACTATGATTCCCCGCCTCTGATTCCCCAGCTCTGATTCCCTGCCTCTGATTCCCCGCGTTCTATTCCCTGCCTCTGATTCCCCGCCTGTGATTCCCCATCACTGATTCACCACCTCTGATTCCCTACCTCTGATTCCCCATATCTAATTCCCCGCCTCTGTTTGCCCGCCTCTGATTCCCCGCCTCCGTTTCCCCATATCTGATTCCCCGCCTCTGATTCCCCAACTCTGATTCCCCGCCTCTGATTCCCCAGCTCTGATTCCCCGACTCTGATTCCCGGCATCCGATTCCCTGCCTCTGATTCCCCGCCTCTGATTCCCCATCTCTGATTCCCCGCCTCTGATTCCCCGTGTCTGATTCCCTGCCTTTGATTCCCCGCCTCAGATTCCCCGCCTCTGATTCCCTGCCACTGATTCCCTGCCCCTGATTCCCCACCTCTGATTCCCCACATCTGATTCCCCGCCTCTGTTTCCCCGCCTCTGAATCCCGCCTCTGATTCCCCATATCTGATTCCCTGCCTCTGATCCCCAACTCTGATTCCCCACCTCTGATTCCCCAGCTCTGAATCCCCGCCTCTGATTCCCCGCGTCTGATTCCCTGCCTCTGATTCCCCGCCTTGATTCCCCATCTCTGATTCACAACCTCTGATTCCCCACCTCTGATTCCCTATATTTGATTCCCCGCCTCTGTTTCCCCGCCTCTGATTCCCCGCCTCTGATTCCCCATATCTGATTCCCCGCCTCTGATTGCCCACCTCTGATTCCCAGCCTCTGATTCGCCAGCTCTGATTCCCCGCCTCTGATTCCCCGCATCTGATTCCCTGCCTCTGATTCCTCGCCTCTGATTCCCCATCTCTGATTCACCGCCTTTGATTCGCCACCTCTGATTTCCCATATCTGATTCCCCACCTCTGATTCCCGGCCTCTTATTCCCAGCATCTGATTCCCGGCCTCTGATTCCCGGCCTCTGATTCCCCGCTTCTGATTCTGATTCCCTGCCTCTTATTCCCCATCTCTGATTCCGCACATCTGATTCCCTGCCTCTGATTCCCCACCTCTGATTCCCCATATCTGATTCCCCGCCTCTGTTTCCCCGCCTCTGATTCCCCGCCTCTGTTTCCCTATATCTCATTCCCCGCCTCTGAATCCCCATCTCTGATTCCTGGACTCTGATTCCCCTCCTCTGATTCCCGGCCTCTTATTCCCAGCATCTGATTCCCGGCCTCTGATTCCCGGCCTCTGATTCCCCGCTTCTGATTCCCTGCCTCTGATTCCCCATCTCTGATTCCGCACATCTGATTCCCCGCCTTGATTCCCCATCTCTGATTCACAACCTCTGATTCCCCACCTCTGATTCCCTATATTTGATTCCCCGCCTCTGTTTCCCCGCCTCTGATTCACTTCCTCTGATTCCCCACATCTGATTCCCATTCTCTGATTCCGCACAACCGATTCCCTGCCTATGATTCCCCGACTCTGATTCCCCACCTCTGATTCCCCAGCTCTGATTCCCCGCCTCTGATTCCCCGCGTCTGATTCCCTGCCTGTGATTCCCCGCCTCTGATTCCCCATCACTGATTCCCCACCTCTGATTCCCCGTGTCTGATTCCCTTCCTTTGATTCCCCGCCTCTGATTCCCCACCTCTGATTCCCTGCCACTGATTCCCCGCCCCTGATTCCCCACCTCTGATTCCCCATATCTTATTCCCCGCCTCTGTTTCCCCCCCTCTGATTCCCAGCCTCTGATTCCCCATATCTGATTCCCCGCCTCTGATTCCCCATATCTGATTCCCCGCCTCTATTTCCCCATATCTGCTTCGCCGCCTCTGATTCCCCAACTCTGATTCCCCGCCTCTGATTCCCCAGCTCTGATTTCCCGCCTCTGATTCCCGGCATCCGATTCCCTGCCTCTTATTCCCCGCCTCTGATTCCCCATCTCTGATTCCCCGCCTCTGATTCCCCGTGTCTGATTCCCTGCCTCTGATTCCCCGCCTCTGATTCCCCATATCTGATTCCCCGCCTCTGTTTTCCCGCCTCTGATTCCCTGCCTCTGATTCCCCATATCTGATTCCCCGCCTCTGATTCCCCAACTCTGATTCCCAGCCTCTGATTCCCCAGCTCTGAATCCCCGCCTCTGATTCCCCGCGTCTGATTCCCTGCCTCTGATTCCCCGCCTCTGATTCCCCATCTGTGATTCACAACCTCTGATGCCCCACCTCTGATTCCCCATATCTGATTCCCCGCCTCTGTTTCCCCGCCTCTGATTCCCCGCCTCTGATTCCCCATATCTGATTCCCCGCCTCTGATTGCCCACCTCTGATTCCCCGCGTCTGATTCCCTGCCTCTGATTCCCCGCCTCTGATTCCCCATCTCTGATTCACCACCTCTGATTCCCAGCCTCTGATTCCCCATCTCTGATTCCGCACATCCGATTCCCTGCCTATGATTCCCCACCTCTGATTCCCCGCCTCTGATTCCCCATATCTGATTCCCTGCCTCTGTTTCCCCGCCTCTGATTCCCCACCTCTGTTTCCCCATATCTGATTCCCCGCCTCTGATTCCCCAACTCTAATACCCCGCCTCTGATTCCCCAGCTCTGATTCCCCGCCTCTGATTCCCCGCATCTGATTCCCTGCCTCTGATTCCCCGCCTCTGATTCCAGGCCTCTGATTCCCAGCATCTGATTCCGGCCTCTGATTCCCGGCCTCTGATTCCCTGCTTCTGATTCTGATTCCCTGCCTCTGATTCCCCATCTCTGATTCCGCACATCTGATTCCTTGCCTCTGATTCCCCACCTCTGATTCCCCATATCTGATTCCCCGCCTGGGTTTCCCCGCCTCTGATTCCCCACCTCTGTTTCCCAATATCTAAGTCCCCGCCTCTGATTCCCCAAATCTGATTCCCCACCTCTGATTCCCCAGCTCTGATTCCCCGCCTCTGATTCCCCGCATCTGATTCCCTGCATCTGATTCCAAGCCTCTGATTCCCTGCCTCTGATTCCCAACCTCTGATTCCCCACCTCTGATTCCCCATATCTGATTCCCCGCTTCTGTTTCCCCGCCTCGGATTCCCCGCCTCTGTTTCCCCATATCTGATTCCCGGCCTCTGATTCCCCGCCTCTGATTCCCCGCCTCTGATTCCCTGCCTCTGATTCCCCATCTCCGATTCCGCACATCTGATTCCCTTCCTCTGATTCCCCGCCTCTGATTTTCCGCCTCTGATTCCCTGCCTCTGATTCCCAACCTCGGATTCCCCACCTCTGATTCCCCATATCTGATTCCCCGCCTCTGTTTCCCCGCCTCTGATTCCCCGCCTCTGATTCCCAACTCTGATTCCCCGCCTCTGATTCCCCAGCTCTGATTCCCCGTGTTTGATTCCCTGCCTCTGATTCCCTGCCCTGATTCCCCATCTCTGTTTCACCGCCTTTGATTCGCCACCTCTGATTCCCCATATCTGATTCCCCGCCTCTGTTTCCCCGACTCTGATTCCCTGCCTCTGATTCCCAACCTCTGATTCCACACCTCTGATTCCCCATATCTGATTCCCCGCCTCTATTTCCCCATATCTGATTCCCCGCCTCTGATTCCCCAACTCTGATTCCCCGCCTCTGATTCCCCAGCTCTGATTCCCCGACTCTGATTCCCGGCATCCGATTCCCTGCCTCTGATTCCCCGCCTCTGATTCCCCATCTCTGATTCCCCGCCTCTGATTCCCCGTGTCTGATTCCCTGCCTTTGATTCCCCGCCTCTGATTCCCCGCCTCTGATTCCCTGCCACTGATTCCCTGCCCCTGATTCCCCACCTCTGATTCCCCACATCTGATTCCCCGCCTCTGTTTCCCCGCCTCTGAATCCCCGCCTCTGATTCCCCATATCTGATTCCCTGCCTCTGATCCCCAACTCTGATTCCCCGCCTCTGATTCCCCAGCTCTGAATCCCCGCCTCTGATTCCCCGCGTCTGATTCCCTGCCTCTGATTCCCCGCCTTGATTCCCCATCTCTGATTCACAACCTCTGATTCCCCACCTCTGATTCCCTATATTTGATTCCCCGCCTCTGTTTCCCCGCCTCTGATTCCCCGCCTCTGATTCCCCATATCTGATTCCCCGCCTCTGATTGCCCACCTCTGATTCCCAGCCTCTGATTCGCCAGCTCTGATTCCCCGCCTCTGATTCCCCGCATCTGATTCCCTGCCTCTGATTCCTCGCCTCTGATTCCCCATCTCTGATTCACCGCCTTTGATTCGCCACCTCTGATTCCCCATATCTGATTCCCCACCTCTGATTCCCGGCCTCTTATTCCCAGCATCTGATTCCCGGCCTCTGATCCCGGCCTCTGATTCCCCGCTTCTGATTCTGATTCCCTGCCTCTTATTCCCCATCTCTGATTCCGCACATCTGATTCCCTGCCTCTGATTCCCCACCTCTGATTCCCCATATCTGATTCCCCGCCTCTGTTTCCCCGCCTCTGATTCCCCGCCTCTGTTTCCCTATATCTAATTCCCCACCTCTGATGCCCCAACTCTGATTCCCCGCCTCTGATTCCCCAGCTCTGATTCCCCGCCTCTGATTCCCTGCATCCGATTCCCCATATCTGATTCCCCGCCTCTGTTTCACCGCCTCTGATTCCCCGCCTCTGTTTCCCCATATCTGATTCCCGCCTCTGATTCCCAACTATGAATCCCCTCCTCTGATGCCCCAGCTCTGATTCCCTGCCTCTGATTCCCCGCGTTCTATTCCCTGCCTCTGATTCCCCGCCTGTGATTCCCCATCACTGATTCACCACCTCTGATTCCCTACCTCGGATTCCCCATATCTAATTCCCCGCCTCTGTTTGCCCGCCTCTGATTCCCCGCCTCTGTTTCCCCATATCTGATTCCCCGCCTCTGAATCCCCAACTCTGATTCCCTGCCTCAGATTCCCCAGCTCTGATTCCCCGCCTTTGATTCCCCCCGTCTGATTCCCAGCCTCTGAATCCCCGTGTCTGATTTCCTGCCTCTGATTCCCCGCCTCTGATTCCCCATCTCTGATTCACCGCCTCTGATTCCCCACCTCTGATTCCCCCTCTCTGATTCCGCACATCCAATTCCCTGCCTCTGTTTCCCCAACTCTGATTCCCCACCTCTGATTCCCCAGCTCTGATTCCCCGCCTCAGATTCCACGCGTCTGATTCCCTGCCTCTGATTCCCCGCCTCCGATTCCCTGCCTCTGATTCCCCATATCTGATTCCCCGCCTCTGATTCCCCAACTCTGATTCTCCGCTTCTGATTCCCCAGCTCTGAATCCCCGCCTCTGATTCCCCGCGTCTGATTCCCTGCCTCTGATTCCCCGCCTCTGATTCCCCATCTGTGATTCACAACCTCTGATGCCCCACCTCTGATTCCCCATATCTGATTCCCTGCCTCTGTTTCCCCGCCTCTGATTCCCCACCTCTGTTTCCCCATATCTGATTCCCCGCCTCTGATTCCCCAACTCTAATACCCCGCCTCTGATTCCCCAGCTCTGATTCCCCGCCTCTGATTCCCCGCATCTGATTCCCTGCCTCTGATTCCCCGCCTCTGATTCCAGGCCTCTGATTCCCAGCATCTGATTCCGGCCTCTGATTCCCGGCCTCTGATTCCCTTCTTCTGATTCTGATTCCCTGCCTCTGATTCCCCATCTCTGATTCCGCACATCTGATTCCCTGCCTCTGATTCCCCACCTCTGATTCCCCATATCTGATTCCCCGCCTCTGTTTCCCCGCCTCTGATTCCCCGCCTCTGTTTCCCAATATCTAAGTCCCCACCTCTGATTCCCCAAATCTGATTCTCCACCTCTGATTCCCCAGCTCTGATTCCCCGCCTCTGATTCCCCGCATCTGATACCCTGCATCTGATTCCAAGCCTCTGATTCCCTGCCTCTGATTCCCAACTTCTGATTCCCCACCTCTGATTCCCCATATCTGATTCCCCGCCTCTGTTTCCCCGCTTCGGATTCCCCGCCTCTGTTTCCCCATATCTGATTCCCGGCCTCTGATTCCCCGCCTCTGATTCCCCATATCTGATTCCCTGCCTCTGATTCCCCAACTCTGATTCCCCGCCTCTGATTCCCCAGCTCTGAATCCCCGCCTCTGATTCCCCGTGTCTGATTCCCTGCCTCTGATTCCCCGCCTTGATTCCCCATCTCTGATTCACAACCTCTGATTCCCTACCTCTGATTCCCTATATTTGATTCCCCGCCTCTGTTTCCCCGCCTCTGATTCCCCGCCTCTGATTCCCCATATCTGATTCCCCGCCTCTGATTGCCCACCTCTGATTTCCAGCCTCTGATTCGCCAGCTCTGATTCCCCGCCTCTGATTCCCCGCATCTGATTCCCTGCCTCTGATTCCCCGCCTCTGATTCCCCATCTCTGATTCACCGCCTTTGATTCGCCACCTCTGATTCCCCATATCTGATTCCCCACCTCTGTTTCCCCGCCTCTGATTCCCCGCCTCTGATTCTCCATATCTCATTCCCCGCCTCTGAATCCCCATCTCTGATTCCTGGACTCTGATTCCCCTCCTCTGATTCCCGGCCTCTTATTCCCAGCATCTGATTCCCGGCCTCTGATTCCCGGCCTCTGATTCCCCGCTTCTGATTCCCTGCCTCTGATTCCCCATCTCTGATTCCGCACATCTGATTCCCTGCCTCTGATTCCCCACCTCTGATTCCCCATATCTGATTCCCCGCCTCTGTTTCCCCGCCTCTGATTCCCCGCCTCTGTTTCCCTATATCTAATTCCCCACCTCTGATGCCCCAACTCTGATTCCCCGCCTCTGATTCCCCAGCTCTGATTCCCCGCCTCTGATTCCCTGCATCCGATTCCCCATATCTGATTCCCCGCCTCTGTTTCCCCGCCTCTGATTCCCAGCCTCTGTTTCCCCATATCTGATTCCCGCCTCTGATTCCCAACTATGATTCCCCGCCTCTGATTCCCCAGCTCTGATTCCCTGCCTCTGATTCCCCGCGTTCTATTCCCTGCCTCTGATTCCCCGCTTGTGATTCCCCATCACTGATTCACCACCTCTGATTCCCTACCTCTGATTCCCCATATCTAATTCCCCGCCTCTGTTTGCCCGCCTCTGATTCCCCGCCTCTGTTTCCCCATATCTGATTCCCCGCCTCTGATTCCCCAACTCTGATTCCCCGCCTCTGATTCCCCAGCTCTGATTCCCCGACTCTGATTCCCGGCATCCGATTCCCTGCCTCTGATTCCCCGCCTCTGATTCCCCATCTCTGATTCCCCGCCTCTGATTCCCCGTGTCTGATTCCCTGCCTTTGATTCCCCGCCTCAGATTCCCCGCCTCTGATTCCCTGCCACTGATTCCCTGCCCCTGATTCCCCACCTCTGATTCCCCACATCTGATTCCCCGCCTCTGTTTCCCCGCCTCTGAATCCCGCCTCTGATTCCCCATATCTGATTCCCTGCCTCTGATCCCCAACTCTGATTCCCCACCTCTGATTCCCCAGCTCTGAATCCCCGCCTCTGATTCCCCGCGTCTGATTCCCTGCCTCTGATTCCCCGCCTTGATTCCCCATCTCTGATTCACAACCTCTGATTCCCCACCTCTGATTCCCTATATTTGATTCCCCGCCTCTGTTTCCCCGCCTCTGATTCCCCGCCTCTGATTCCCCATATCTGATTCCCCGCCTCTGATTGCCCACCTCTGATTCCCAGCCTCTGATTCGCCAGCTCTGATTCCCCGCCTCTGATTCCCCGCATCTGATTCCCTGCCTCTGATTCCTCGCCTCTGATTCCCCATCTCTGATTCACCGCCTTTGATTCGCCACCTCTGATTCCCCATATCTGATTCCCCACCTCTGATTCCCGGCCTCTTATTCCCAGCATCTGATTCCCGGCCTCTGATTCCCGGCCTCTGATTCCCCGCTTCTGATTCTGATTCCCTGCCTCTTATTCCCCATCTCTGATTCCGCACATCTGATTCCCTGCCTCTGATTCCCCACCTCTGATTCCCCATATCTGATTCCCCGCCTCTGTTTCCCCGCCTCTGATTCCCCGCCTCTGTTTCCCTATATCTAATTCCCAACCTCTGATGCCCCAACTCTGATTCCCCGCCTCTGATTCCCCAGCTCTGATTCCCCGCCTCTGATTCCCTGCATCCGATTCCCCATATCTGATTCCCGCCTCTGATTCCCAACTATGAATCCCCTCCTCTGATTCCCCAGCTCTGATTCCCTGCCTCTGATTCCCCGCGTTCTATTCCCTGCCTCTGATTCCCCGCCTGTGATTCCCCATCACTGATTCACCACCTCTGATTCCCTACCTCTGATTCCCCATATCTAATTCCCCGCCTCTGTTTGCCCGCCTCTGATTCCCCGCCTCTGTTTCCCCATATCTGATTCCCCGCCTCTGAATCCCCAACTCTGATTCCCTGCCTCAGATTCCCCAGCTCTGATTCCCCGCCTTTGATTCCCCCCGTCTGATTCCCAGCCTCTGAATCCCCGTGTCTGATTTCCTGCCTCTGATTCCCCGCCTCTGATTCCCCATCTCTGATTCACCGCCTCTGATTCCCCACCTCTGATTCCCCCTCTCTGATTCCGCACAACCAATTCCCTGCCTCTGTTTCCCCAACTCTGATTCCCCACCTCTGATTCCCCAGCTCTGATTCCCCGCCTCAGATTCCACGCATCTGATTCCCTGCCTCTGATTCCCCGCCTCCGATTCCCTGCCTCTGATTCCCCATATCTGATTCCCCGCCTCTGATTCCCCAACTCTGATTCCCCGCTTCTGATTCCCCAGCTCTGAATCCCCGCCTCTGATTCCCCGCGTCTGATTCCCTGCCTCTGATTCCCCGCCTCTGATTCCCCATCTGTGATTCACAACCTCTGATGCCCCACCTCTGATTCCCCATATCTGATTCCCTGCCTCTGTTTCCCCGCCTCTGATTCCCCACCTCTGTTTCCCCATATCTGATTCCCCGCCTCTGATTCCCCAACTCTAATACCCCGCCTCTGATTCCCCAGCTCTGATTCCCCGCCTCTGATTCCCCGCATCTGATTCCCTGCCTCTGATTCCCCGCCTCTGATTCCAGGCCTCTGATTCCCAGCATCTGATTCCGGCCTCTGATTCCCGGCCTCTGATTCCCTTCTTCTGATTCTGATTCCCTGCCTCTGATTCCCCATCTCTGATTCCGCACATCTGATTCCCTGCCTCTGATTCCCCACCTCTGATTCCCCATATCTGATTCCCCGCCTCTGTTTCCCCGCCTCTGATTCCCCGCCTCTGTTTCCCAATATCTAAGTCCCCACCTCTGATTCCCCAAATCTGATTCCCCACCTCTGATTCCCCAGCTCTGATTCCCCGCCTCTGATTCCCCGCATCTGATACCCTGCATCTGATTCCAAGCCTCTGATTCCCTGCCTCTGATTCCCAACCTCTGATTCCCCACCTCTGATTCCCCATATCTGATTCCCCGCCTCTGTTTCCCCGCTTCGGATTCCCCGCCTCTGTTTCCCCATATCTGATTCCCGGCCTCTGATTCCCCGCCTCTGATTCCCCATATCTGATTCCCTGCCTCTGATTCCCCAACTCTGATTCCCCGCCTCTGATTCCCCAGCTCTGAATCCCCGCCTCTGATTCCCCGTGTCTGATTCATTTCCTCTGATTCCCCGCCTTGATTCCCCATCTCTGATTCACAACCTCTGATTCCCAACCTCTGATTCCCTATATTTGATTCCCCGCCTCTGTTTCCCCGCCTCTGATTCCCCGCCTCTGATTCCCCATATCTGATTCCCCGCCTCTGATTGCCCACCTCTGATTTCCAGCCTCTGATTCGCCAGCTCTGATTCCCCGCCTCTGATTCCCCGCATCTGATTCCCTGCCTCTGATTCCCCACCTCTGATTCCCCATCTCTGATTCACCGCCTTTGATTCGCCACCTCTGATTCCCCATATCTGATTCCCCACCTCTGTTTCCCCGCCTCTGATTCCCCGCCTCTGATTCTCCATATCTCATTCCCCGCCTCTGAATCCCCATCTCTGATTCCTGGACTCTGATTCCCCTCCTCTGATTCCCGGCCTCTTATTCCCAGCATCTGATTCCCGGCCTCTGATTCCCGGCCTCTGATTCCCCGCTTCTGATTCCCTGCCTCTGATTCCCCATCTCTGATTCCGCACATCTGATTCCCTGCCTCTGATTCCCCACCTCTGATTCCCCATATCTGATTCCCCGCCTCTGTTTCCCCGCCTCTGATTCCCCGCCTCTGTTTCCCTATATCTAATTCCCCACCTCTGATGCCCCAACTCTGATTCCCCGCCTCTGATTCCCCAGCTCTGATTCCCCGCCTCTGATTCCCTGCATCCGATTCCCCATATCTGATTCCCCGCCTCTGTTTCCCCGCCTCTGATTCCCAGCCTCTGTTTCCCCATATCTGATTCCCGCCTCTGATTCCCAACTATGATTCCCCGCCTCTGATTCCCCAGCTCTGATTCCCTGCCTCTGATTCCCCGCGTTCTATTCCCTGCCTCTGATTCCCCGCCTGTGATTCCCCATCACTGATTCACCACCTCTGATTCCCTACCTCTGATTCCCCATATCTAATTCCCCGCCTCTGTTTGCCCGCCTCTGATTCCCCGCCTCTGTTTCCCCATATCTGATTCCCCGCCTCTGAATCCCCAACTCTGATTCCCAGCCTCTGAATCCCCGTGTCTGATTTCCTGCCTCTGATTCCCCGCCTCTGATTCCCCATCTCTGATTCACCGCCTCTGATTCCCCACCTCTGATTCCCCATCTCTGATTCCGCACATCCAATTCCCTGCCTCTGATTCCCCAACTCTGATTCCCCACCTCTGATTCCCCAGCTCTGATTCCCCGCCTCACATTCCCCGCGTCTGATTCCCTGCCTCTGATTCCCCGCCTCTGATTCCCTGCCTCTGATTCCCCATATCTGATTCCCCGCCTCTGATTCCCCAACTCTGATTCCCCGCTTCTGATTCCCCAGCCCTGAATCCCCGCCTCTGATTCCCCGCGTCTGATTCCCTGCCTCTGATTCCCCGCCTCTGATTCCCAATCTGTGATTCACAACCTCTGATGCCCCACCTCTGATTCCCCATATCTGATTCCCCGCCTCTGTTTCCCCGCCTCTGATTCCCCATCTCTGATTCACCACCTCTGATTCCCGGCCTCTGATTCCCCATCTCTGATTCCGCACATCCGATTCCCTGCCTATGTTTCCCCACCTCTGATTCCCCGCCTCTGATTCCCCATATCTGATTCCCTGCCTCTGTTTCCCCGCCTCTGATTCCTTACCTCTGTTTCCCCATATCTGATTCCCCGCCTCTGATTCCCCAACTCTAATACCCCGCCTCTGATTCCCCAGCTCTGATTCCCCGCCTCTGATTCCCCGCATCTGATTCCCTGCCTCTGATTCCCCGCCTCTGATTCCAGGCCTCTGATTCCCTTCATCTGATTCCGGCCTCTGATTCCCGGCCTCTGATTCCCTGCTTCTGATTCTGATTCCCTGCCTCTGATTCCCCATCTCTGATTCCGCACATCTGATTCCCTGCCTCTGATTCCCCACCTCTGATTCCCCATATATGATTCCCCGCCTCTGTTTCCCCGCCTCTGATTCCCCGCCTCTGTTTCCCAATATCTAAGTCCCCACCTCTGATTCCCCAAATCTGATTCCCCACCTCTGATTCCCCAGCTCTGATTCCCCGCCTCTGATGCCCCGCATCTGATTCCCTGCATCTGATTCCAAGCCTCTGATTCCCTGCCTCTGATTCCCAAACTCTGATTCCCCACCTCTGATTCCCCATATCTGATTCCCCGCCTCTGTTTCCCCGCCTCGGATTCCCCGCCTCAGTTTCCCCATATCTGATTCCCGGCCTCTGATTCCCCGCCTCTGATTCCCCGCCTCTGATTCCCTGCCTCTGATTCCCCATCTCCGATTCCGCACATCTGATTCCCTTCCTCTGATTCCCCGCCTCTGATTCCCCGCCTCTGATTCCCTGCCTCTGATTCCCAACCTCTGATTCCCCACCTCTGATTCCCCATATCTGATTCCCCGCCTCTGTTTCCCCGCCTCTGATTCCCCGCCTCTGATTCCCAACTCTGATTCCCCGCCTCTGATTCCCCAGCTCTGATTCCCCGTGTTTGATTCCCTGCCTCTGATTCCCTGCCCTGATTCCCCATCTCTGTTTCACCGCCTTTGATTCGCCACCTCTGATTCCACATATCTGATTCCCCGCCTCTGTTTCCCCGACTCTGATTCCCTTCCTCTGATTCCCAACCTCTGATTCCACACCTCTTATTCCCCATATCTGATTCCCCGCCTCTATTTCCCCATATCTGAATCCCCGCCTCTGATTCCCCAACTCTGATTCCCCGCCTCTGATTCCCCAGCTCTGATTCCCCGACTCTGATTCCCGGCGTCCGATTCCCTGCCTCTGATTCCCCGCCTCTGATTCCCCATCTCTGATTCCCCGCCTCTGATTCCCCGTGTCTGATTCCCTGCCTCTGATTCCCCGCCTCTGATTCCCCGCCTCTGATTCCCTGCCACTGATTCCCTGCCCCTGATTCCCCACCTCTGATTCCCCATATCTGATTCCCCGCCTCAGTTTCCCCGCCTCTAATTCCCCGCCTCTGATTCCCCATATCTGATTCCCTGCCTCTGATTCCCCAACTCTGATTCCCCGCCTCTGATTCCCCAGCTCTGAATCCCCGCCTCTGATTCCCCGTGTCTGATTCCCTGCCTCTGATTCCCCGCCTTGATTCCCCATCTCTGATTCACAACCTCTGATTCCCCACCTCTGATTCCCTATATTTGATTCACCGCCTCTGTTTCCCCGCCTCTGATTCCCCGCCTCTGATTCCCCATATCTGATTCCCCGCCTCTGATTGCCCACCTCTGATTCCCCGCCTCTGATTCGCCAGCTCTGATTCCCCGCCTCTGATTCCCCGCATCTGATTCCCTGCCTCTGATTCCCCGCCTCTGATTCCCCATCTCTGATTCACCGCCTTTGATTCGCCACCTCTGATTCCCCATATCTGATTCCCCTCCTCTGTTTCCCAGCCTCTGATTCCCCGCCTCTGATTCTCCATATCTCATTCCCCGCCTCTGATTCCCCGCCTCTGATTCCCTGCCTCTGATTCCCCATCTCCGATTCCGCACATCTGATTCCCTTCCTCTGATTCCCCGCCTCTGATTTTCCGCCTCTGATTCCCTGCCTCTGATTCCCAACCTCGGATTCCCCACCTCTGATTTCCCATATCTGATTCCCCGCCTCTGTTTCCCCGCCTCTGATTCCCCGCCTCTGATTCCCGGCCTCTGATTCCCTGCTTCTGATTCTGATTCCCTGCCTCTGATTCCCCATCTCTGATTCCGCACATCTGATTCCCTGCCTCTGATTCCCCACCTCTGATTCCCCATATATGATTCCCCGCCTCTGTTTCCCCGCCTCTGATTCCCCGCCTCTGTTTCCCAATATCTAAGTCCCCACCTCTGATTCCCCAAATCTGATTCCCCACCTCTGATTCCCCAGCTCTGATTCCCCGCCTCTGATGCCCCGCATCTGATTCCCTGCATCTGATTCCAAGCCTCTGATTCCCTGCCTCTGATTCCCAAACTCTGATTCCCCACCTCTGATTCCCCATATCTGATTCCCCGCCTCTGTTTCCCCGCCTCGGATTCCCCGCCTCAGTTTCCCCATATCTGATTCCCGGCCTCTGATTCCCCGCCTCTGATTCCCCGCCTCTGATTCCCTGCCTCTGATTCCCCATCTCCGATTCCGCACATCTGATTCCCTTCCTCTGATTCCCCGCCTCTGATTCCCCGCCTCTGATTCCCTGCCTCTGATTCCCAACCTCTGATTCCCCACCTCTGATTCCCCATATCTGATTCCCCGCCTCTTTTTCCCCGCCTCTGATTCCCCGCCTCTGATTCCCAACTCTGATTCCCCGCCTCTGATTCCCCAGCTCTGATTCCCCGTGTTTGATTCCCTGCCTCTGATTCCCTGCCCTGATTCCCCATCTCTGTTTCACCGCCTTTGATTCGCCACCTCTGATTCCACATATCTGATTCCCCGCCTCTGTTTCCCCGACTCTGATTCCCTTCCTCTGATTCCCAACCTCTGATTCCACACCTCTTATTCCCCATATCTGATTCCCCGCCTCTATTTCCCCATATCTGAATCCCCGCCTCTGATTCCCCAACTCTGATTCCCCGCCTCTGATTCCCCAGCTCTGATTCCCCGACTCTGATTCCCGGCGTCCGATTCCCTGCCTCTGATTCCCCGCCTCTGATTCCCCATCTCTGATTCCCCGCCTCTGATTCCCCGTGTCTGATTCCCTGCCTCTGATTCCCCGCCTCTGATTCCCCGCCTCTGATTCCCTGCCACTGATTCCCTGCCCCTGATTCCCCACCTCTGATTCCCCATATCTGATTCCCCGCCTCAGTTTCCCCGCCTCTAATTCTCCGCCTCTGATTCCCCATATCTGATTCCCTGCCTCTGATTCCCCAACTCTGATTCCCCGCCTCTGATTCCCCAGCTCTGAATCCCCGCCTCTGATTCCCCGTGTCTGATTCCCTGCCTCTGATTCCCCGCCTTGATTCCCCATCTCTGATTCACAACCTCTGATTCCCCACCTCTGATTCCCTATATTTGATTCACCGCCTCTGTTTCCCCGCCTCTGATTCCCCGCCTCTGATTCCCCATATCTGATTCCCCGCCTCTGATTGCCCACCTCTGATTCCCCGCCTCTGATTCGCCAGCTCTGATTCCCCGCCTCTGATTCCCCGCATCTGATTCCCTGCCTCTGATTCCCCGCCTCTGATTCCCCATCTCTGATTCACCGCCTTTGATTCGCCACCTCTGATTCCCCATATCTGATTCCCCTCCTCTGTTTCCCAGCCTCTGATTCCCCGCCTCTGATTCTCCATATCTCATTCCCCGCCTCTGATTCCCCGCCTCTGATTCCCTGCCTCTGATTCCCCATCTCCGATTCCGCACATCTGATTCCCTTCCTCTGATTCCCCGCCTCTGATTTTCCGCCTCTGATTCCCTGCCTCTGATTCCCAACCTCGGATTCCCCACCTCTGATTTCCCATATCTGATTCCCCGCCTCTGTTTCCCCGCCTCTGATTCCCCGCCTCTGATTCCCAACTCTGATTCCCCGCCTCTGATTCCCCAGCTCTGATTCCCCGTGTTTGATTCCCTGCCTCTGATTCCCTGCCCTGATTCCCCATGTCTGTTTCACCGCCTTTGATTCGCCACCTCTGATTCCCCATATCTGATTCCCCGCCTCTGTTTCCCCGACTCTGATTCCCTGCCTCTGATTCCCAACCTCTGATTCCACACCTCTGATTCCCCATATCTGATTCCCCGCCTCTATTTCCCCATATCTGATTCCCCGCCTCTGATTCCCCAACTCTGATTCCCCGCCTCTGATTCCCCAGCTCTGATTCCCCGACTCTGATTCCCGGCATCCGATTCCCTGCCTCTGATTCCCCGCCTCTGATTCCCCATCTCTAATTCCCCGCCTCTGATTCCCCGTGTCTGATTCCCTGCCTTTGAATCCCCGCCTCTGATTCCCCGCCTCTGATTCCCTGCCACTGATTCCCTGCCCCTGATTCCCCACCTCTGATTCCCCAAATCTGATTCCCCGCCTCTGTTTCCCCGCCTCTGAATCCCCGCCTCTGATTCCCCATATCTGATTCCCTGCCTCTGATTCCCCAACTCTGATTCCCCGCCTCTGATTCCCCAGCTCTGAATCCCCGCCTCTGATTCCCCGCGTCTGATTCCCTGCCTCTGATTCCCCGCCTTGATTCCCCATCTCTGATTCACAACCTCTGATTCCCCACCTCTGATTCCCTATATTTGATTCCCCGCCTCTGTTTCCCCGCCTCTGATTCCCCGCCTCTGATTCCCCATATCTGATTCCCCGCCTCTGATTGCCCACCTCTGATTCCCAGCCTCTGATTCGCCAGCTCTGATTCCCCGCCTCTGATTCCCCGCATCTGATTCCCCGCCTCTGATTCCCAACTCTGATTCCCCGCCTCTGATTCCCCAGCTCTGATTCCCCGTGTTTGATTCCCTGCCTCTGATTCCCTGCCCTGATTCCCCATGTCTGTTTCACCGCCTTTGATTCGCCACCTCTGATTCCCCATATCTGATTCCCCGCCTCTGTTTCCCCGACTCTGATTCCCTGCCTCTGATTCCCAACCTCTGATTCCACACCTCTGATTCCCCATATCTGATTCCCCGCCTCTATTTCCCCATATCTGATTCCCCGCCTCTGATTCCCCAACTCTGATTCCCCGCCTCTGATTCCCCAGCTCTGATTCCCCGACTCTGATTCCCGGCATCCGATTCCCTGCCTCTGATTCCCCGCCTCTGATTCCCCATCTCTGATTCCCCGCCTCTGATTCCCCGTGTCTGATTCCCTGCCTTTGATTCCCCGCCTCTGATTCCCCGCCTCTGATTCCCTGCCACTGATTCCCTGCCCCTGATTCCCCACCTCTGATTCCCCAAATCTGATTCCCCGCCTCTGTTTCCCCGCCTCTGAATCCCCGCCTCTGATTCCCCATATCTGATTCCCTGCCTCTGATTCCCCAACTCTGATTCCCCGCCTCTGATTCCCCAGCTCTGAATCCCCGCCTCTGATTCCCCGCGTCTGATTCCCTGCCTCTGATTCCCCGCCTTGATTCCCCATCTCTGATTCACAACCTCTGATTCCCCACCTCTGATTCCCTATATTTGATTCCCCGCCTCTGTTTCCCCGCCTCTGATTCCCCGCCTCTGATTCCCCATATCTGATTCCCCGCCTCTGATTGCCCACCTCTGATTCCCAGCCTCTGATTCGCCAGCTCTGATTCCCCGCCTCTGATTCCCCGCATCTGATTCCCTGCCTCTGATTCCCCGCCTCTGATTCCCCATCTCTGATTCACCGCCTTTGATTCGCCACCTCTGATTCCCCATATCTGATTCCCCACCTCTGATTCCCGGCCTCTTATTCCCAGCATCTGATTCCCGGCCTCTGATTCCCGGCCTCTGATTCCCCGCTTCTGATACTGATTCCCTGCCTCTTATTCCCCATCTCTGATTCCGCACATCTGATTCCCTGCCTCTGATTCCCCACCTCTGATTCCCCATATCTGATTCCCCGCCTCTGTTTCCCCGCCTCTGATTCCCCTCCTCTGTTTCCCTATATCTAATTCCCCACCTCTGATGCCCCAACTCTGATTCCCCGCCTCTGATTCCCCAGCTCTGATTCCCCGCCTCTGATTCCCTGTATCCGATTCCCCATATCTGATTCCCCGCCTCTGTTTCACCGCCTCTGATTCCCCGCCTCTGTTTCCCCATATCTGATTCCCGCCTCTGATTCCCAACTATGAATCCCCTCCTCTGATTCCCCAGCTCTGATTCCATGCCTCTGATTCCCCGCGTTCTATTCCCTGCCTCTGATTCCCCGCCTGTGATTCCCCATCACTGATTCACCACCTCTGATTCCCTACCTCTGATTCCCCATATCTAATTCCCCGCCTCTGTTTGCCTGCCTCTGATTCCCAGCCTCTGTTTCCCCATATCTGATTCCCCGCCTCTGAATCCCCAACTCTGATTCCCTGCCTCAGATTCCCCAGCTCTGATTCCCCGCCTTTGATTCCCCCCGTCTGATTCCCAGCCTCTGAATCCCCGTGTCTGATTTCCTGCCTCTGATTCCCCGCCTCTGATTCCCCATCTCTGATTCACCGCCTCTGATTCCCCACCTCTGATTCCCCCTCTCTGATTCCGCACATCCAATTCCCTGCCTCTGTTTCCCCAACTCTGATTCCCCACCTCTGATTCCCCAGCTCAGATTCCCCGCCTCAGATTCCACGCGTCTGATTCCCTGCCTCTGATTCCCCGCCTCCGATTCCCTGCCTCTGATTCCCCATATCTGATTCCCCGCCTCTGATTCCCCAACTCTGATTCCCCGCTTCTGATTCCCCAGCTCTGAATCCCCGCCTCTGATTCCCCGCGTCTGATTCCCTGCCTCTGATTCCCCGCCTCTGATTCCCCATCTGTGATTCACAACCTCTGATGCCCCACCTCTGATTCCCCATATCTGATTCCCTGCCTCTGTTTCCCCGCCTCTGATTCCCCACCTCTGTTTCCCCATATCTGATTCCCCGCCTCTGATTCCCCAACTCTAATACCCCGCCTCTGATTCCCCAGCTCTGATTCCCCGCCTCTGATTCCCCGCATCTGATTCCCTGCCTCTGATTCCCCGCCTCTGATTCCAGGCCTCTGATTCCCAGCATCTGATTCCGGCCTCTGATTCCCGGCCTCTGATTCCCTTCTTCTGATTCTGATTCCCTGCCTCTGATTCCCCATCTCTGATTCCGCACATCTGATTCCCTGCCTCTGATTCCCCACCTCTGATTCCCCATATCTGATTCCCCGCCTCTGATTCCCCGCCTCTGTTTCCCAATATCTAAGTCCCCACCTCTGATTCCCCAAATCTGATTCCCCACCTCTGATTCCCCAGCTCTGATTCCCCGCCTCTGATTCCCCGCATCTGATACCCTGCATCTGATTCCAAGCCTCTGATTCCCCGCCTCTGATTCCCCAGCTCTGAATCCCCGCCTCTGATTCCCCGTGTCTGATTCCCTGCCTCTGATTCCCCGCCTTGATTCCCCATCTCTGATTCACAACCTCTGATTCCCCACCTCTGATTCCCTATATTTGATTCCCCGCCTCTGTTTCCCCGCCTCTGATTCCCCGCCTCTGATTCCCCATATCTGATTCCCCGCCTCTGATTGCCCACCTCTGATTTCCAGCCTCTGATTCGCCAGCTCTGATTCCCCGCCTCTGATTCCCAGCATCTGATTCCCTGCCTCTGATTCCCCGCCTCTGATTCCCCATCTCTGATTCACCGCCTTTGATTCGCCACCTCTGATTCCCCATATCTGATTCCCCACCTCTGTTTCCCCGCCTCTGATTCCCCGCCTCTGATTCTCCATATCTCATTCCCCGCCTCTGAATCCCCATCTCTGATTCCTGGACTCTGATTCCCCTCCTCTGATTCCCGGCCTCTTATTCCCAGCATCTGATTCCCGGCCTCTGATTCCCGGCCTCTGATTCCCCGCTTCTGATTCCCTGCCTCTGATTCCCCATCTCTGATTCCGCACATCTGATTCCCTGCCTCTGATTCCCCACCTCTGATTCCCCATATCTGATTCCCCGCCTCTGTTTCCCCGCCTCTGATTCCCCGCCTCTGTTTCCCTATATCTAATTCCCCACCTCTGATGCCCCAACTCTGATTCCCCGCCTCTGATTCCCCAGCTCTGATTCCCCGCCTCAGATTCCCTGCATCCGATTCCCCATATCTGATTCCCCGCCTCTGTTTCCCCGCCTCTGATTCCCAGCCTCTGTTTCCCCGACTCTGATTCCCTGCCTCTGATTCCCAACCTCTGATTCCACACCTCTGATTCCCCATATCTGATTCCCCGCCTCTATTTCCCCATATCTGATTCCCCGCCTCTGATTCCCCAACTCTGATTCCCCGCCTCTGATTCCCCAGCTCTGATTCCCCGACTCTGATTCCCGGCATCCGATTCCCTGCCTCTGATTCCCCGCCTCTGATTCCCCATCTCTGATTCCCCGCCTCTGATTCCCCGTGTCTGATTCCCTGCCTTTGATTCCCCGCCTCTGATTCCCCGCCTCTGATTCCCTGCCACTGATTCCCTGCCCCTGATTCCCCACCTCTGATTCCCCACATCTGATTCCCCGCCTCTGTTTCCCCGCCTCTGAATCCCCGCCTCTGATTCCCCATATCTGATTCCCTGCCTCTGATTCCCCAACTCTGATTCCCCGCCTCTGATTCCCCAGCTCTGAATCCCCGCCTCTGATTCCCCGCGTCTGATTCCCTGCCTCTGATTCCCCGCCTTGATTCCCCATCTCTGATTCACAACCTCTGATTCCCCACCTCTGATTCCCTATATTTGATTCCCCGCCTCTGTTTCCCCGCCTCTGATTCCCCGCCTCTGATTCCCCATATCTGATTCCCCGCCTCTGATTGCCCACCTCTGATTCCCAGCCTCTGATTCGCCAGCTCTGATTCCCCGCCTCTGATTCCCCGCATCTGATTCCCTGCCTCTGATTCCCCGCCTCTGATTCCCCATCTCTGATTCACCGCCTTTGATTCGCCACCTCTGATTCCCCATATCTGATTCCCCACCTCTGATTCCCGGCCTCTTTTTCCCAGCATCTGATTCCCGGCCTCTGATTCCCGGCCTCTGATTCCCCGCTTCTGATACTGATTCCCTGCCTCTTATTCCCCATCTCTGATTCCGCACATCTGATTCCCTGCCTCTGATTCCCAACCTCTGATTCCCCATATCTGATTCCCCGCCTCTGTTTCCCCACCTCTGATGCCACGCCTCTGTTTCCCTATATCTAATTCCCCACCTCTGATGCCCCAACTTTGATTCCCCGCCTCTGATTCCCCAGCTCTGATTCACCACCTCTGATTCCCTACCTCTGATTCCCCATATCTAATTCCCCGCCTCTGTTTGCCCGCCTCTGATTCCCTGCCTCTGTTTCCCCATATCTGATTCCCCGCCTCTGAATCCCCAACTCTGATTCCCTGCCTCAGATTCCCCAGCTCTGATTCCCCGCCTTTGATTCCCCCCGTGTGATTCCCAGCCTCTGAATCCCCGTGTCTGATTTCCTGCCTCTGATTCCCCGCCTCTGATTCCCCATCTCTGATTCACCGCCTCTGATTCCCCACCTCTGATTCCCCCTCTCTGATTCCGCACATCCAATTCCCTGCCTCTGTTTCCCCAACTCTGATTCCCCACCTCTGATTCCCCAGCTCTGATTCCCCGCCTCAGATTCCACGCGTCTGATTCCCTGCCTCTGATTCCCCGCCTCCGATTCCCTGCCTCTGATTCCCCATATCTGATTCCCCGCCTCTGATTCCCCAACTCTGATTCCCCGCTTCTGATTCCCCAGCTCTGAATCCCCGCCTCTGATTCCCCGCGTCTGATTCCCTGCCTCTGATTCCCCGCCTCTGATTCCCCATCTGTGATTCACAACCTCTGATGCCCCACCTCTGATTCCCCATATCTGATTCCCTGCCTCTGTTTCCCCGCCTCTGATTCCCCACCTCTGTTTCCCCATATCTGATTCCCCGCCTCTGATTCCCCAACTCTAATACCCCGCCTCTGATTCCCCAGCTCTGATTCCCCGCCTCTGATTCCCCGCATCTGATTCCCTGCCTCTGATTCCCCGCCTCTGATTCCAGGCCTCTGATTCCCAGCATCTGATTCCGGCCTCTGATTCCCGGCCTCTGATTCCCTTCTTCTGATTCTGATTCCCTGCCTCTGATTCCCCATCTCTGATTCCGCACATCTGATTCCCTGCCTCTGATTCCCCACCTCTGATTCCCCATATCTGATTCCCCGCCTCTGTTTCCACCCTCTGATTCCCCGCCTCTGTTTCCCAATATCTAAGTCCCCACCTCTGATTCCCCAAATCTGATTCCCCACCTCTGATTCCCCAGCTCTGATTCCCAGCCTCTGATTCCCCGCATCTGATACCCTGCATCTGATTCCAAGCCTCTGATTCCCCGCCTCTGATTCCCCAGCTCTGAATCCCCGCCTCTGATTCCCCGTGTCTGATTCCCTGCCTCTGATTCCCCGCCTTGATTCCCCATCTCTGATTCACAACCTCTGATTCCCCACCTCTGATTCCCTATATTTGATTCCCCGCCTCTGTTTCCCCGCCTCTGATTCCCCGCCTCTGATTCCCCATATCTGATTCCCCGCCTCTGATTGCCCACCTCTGATTTCCAGCCTCTGATTCGCCAGCTCTGATTCCCCGCCTCTGATTCCCCGCATCTGATTCCCTGCCTCTGATTCCCCGCCTCTGATTCCCCATCTCTGATTCACCGCCTTTGATTCGCCACCTCTGATTCCCCATATCTGATTCCCCACCTCTGTTTCCCCGCCTCTGATTCCCCGCCTCTGATTCTCCATATCTCATTCCCCGCCTCTGAATCCCCATCTCTGATTCCTGGACTCTGATTCCCCTCCTCTGATTCCCGGCCTCTTATTCCCAGCATCTGATTCCCGGCCTCTGATTCCCGGCCTCTGATTCCCCGCTTCTGATTCCCTGCCTCTGATTCCCCATCTCTGATTCCGCACATCTGATTCCCTGCCTCTGATTCCCCACCTCTGATTCCCCATATCTGATTCCCCGCCTCTGTTTCCCCGCCTCTGATTCCCCGCCTCTGTTTCCCTATATCTAAATCCCCACCTCTGATGCCCCAACTCTGATTCCCCGCCTCTGATTCCCCAGCTCTGATTCCCCGCCTCTGATTCCCTGCATCCGATTCCCCATATCTGATTCCCCGCCTCTGTTTCCCCGCCTCTGATTCCCAGCCTCTGTTTCCCCATATCTGATTCCCGCCTCTGATTCCCAACTATGATTCCCCGCCTCTGATTCCCCAGCTCTGATTCCCTGCCTCTGATTCCCCGCGTTCTATTCCCTGCCTCTGATTCCCCGCCTGTGATTCCCCATCACTGATTCACCACCTCTGATTACCTACCTCTGATTCCCCATATCTAATTCCCCGCCTCTGTTTGCCCGCCTCTGATTCCCCGCCTCTGTTTCCCCATATCTGATTCCCCGCCTCTGATTCCCCAACTCTGATTCCCCGCCTCTGATTCCCCAGCTCTGATTCCCCGACTCTGATTCCCGGCATCCGATTCCCTGCCTCTGATTCCCCGCCTCTGATTCCCCATCTCTGATTCCCCTCCTCTGATTCCCCGTGTCTGATTCCCTGCCTTTGATTCCCCGCCTCTGATTCCCCGCCTCTGATTCCCTGCCACTGATTCCCTGCCCCTGATTCCCCACCTCTGATTCCCCACATCTGATTCCCCGCCTCTGTTTCCCCGCCTCTGAATCCCCGCCTCTGATTCCCCATATCTGATTCCCTGCCTCTGATCCCCAACTCTGATTCCCCGCCTCTGATTCCCCAGCTCTGAATCCCCGCCTCTGATTCCCCGCGTTCTATTCCCTGCCTCTGATTCCCCGCCTGTGATTCCCCATCACTGATTCACCACCTCTGATTCCCTACCTCTGATTCCCCATATCTAATTCCCCGCCTCTGTTTGCCCGCCTCTGATTCCCTGCCTCTGTTTCCCCATATCTGATTCCCCGCCTCTGAATCCCCAACTCTGATTCCCTGCCTCAGATTCCCCAGCTCTGATTCCCCGCCTTTGATTCCCCCCGTCTGATTCCCAGCCTCTGAATCCCCGTGTCTGATTTCCTGCCTCTGATTCCCCGCCTCTGATTCCCCATCTCTGATTCACCGCCTCTGATTCCCCACCTCTGATTCCCCCTCTCTGATTCCGCACAACCAATTCCCTGCCTCTTTTTCCCCAACTCTGATTCCCCACCTCTGATTCCCCAGCTCTGATTCCCCGCCTCAGATTCCACGCATCTGATTCCCTGCCTCTGAATCCCCGCCTCCGATTCCCTGCCTCTGATTCCCCATATCTGATTCCCCGCCTCTGATTCCCCAACTCTGATTCCCCGCTTCTGATTCCCCAGCTCTGAATCCCCGCCTCTGATTCCCCGCGTCTGATTCCCTGCCTCTGATTCCCCGCCTCTGATTCCCCATCTGTGATTCACAACCTCTGATGCCCCACCTCTGATTCCCCATATCTGATTCCCTGCCTCTGTTTCCCCGCCTCTGATTCCCCACCTCTGTTTCCCCATATCTGATTCCCCGCCTCTGATTCCCCAACTCTAATACCCCGCCTCTGATTCCCCAGCTCTGATTCCCCGCCTCTGATTCCCCGCATCTGATTCCCTGCCTCTGATTCCCCGCCTCTGATTCCAGGCCTCTGATTCCCAGCATCTGATTCCGGCCTCTGATTCCCGGCCTCTGATTCCCTTCTTCTGATTCTGATTCCCTGCCTCTGATTCCCCATCTCTGATTCCGCACATCTGATTCCCTGCCTCTGATTCCCCACCTCTGATTCCCCATATCTGATTCCCCGCCTCTGTTTCCCCGCCTCTGATTCCCCGCCTCTGTTTCCCAATATCTAAGTCCCCACCTCTGATTCCCCAAATCTGATTCCCCACCTCTGATTCCCCAGCTCTGATTCCCCGCCTCTGATTCCCCGCATCTGATACCCTGCATCTGATTCCAAGCCTCTGATTCCCTGCCTCTGATTCCCAACCTCTGATTCCCCACCTCTGATTCCCCATATCTGATTCCCCGCCTCTGTTTCCCCGCTTCGGATTCCCCGCCTCTGTTTCCCCATATCTGATTCCCGGCCTCTGATTCCCCGCCTCTGATTCCCCATATCTGATTCCCTGCCTCTGATTCCCCAACTCTGATTCCCCGCCTCTGATTCCCCAGCTCTGAATCCCCGCCTCTGATTCCCCGTGTCTGATTCCCTTCCTCTGATTCCCTGCCTTGATTCCCCATCTCTGATTCACAACCTCTGATTCCCAACCTCTGATTCCCTATATTTGATTCCCCGCCTCTGTTTCCCCGCCTCTGATTCCCCGCCTCTGATTCCCCATATCTGATTCCCCGCATCTGATTGCCCACCTCTGATTTCCAGCCTCTGATTCGCCAGCTCTGATTCCCCGCCTCTGATTCCCCGCATCTGATTCCCTGCCTCTGATTCCCCACCTCTGATTCCCCATCTCTGATTCACCGCCTTTGATTCGCCACCTCTGATTCCCCATATCTGATTCCCCACCTCTGTTTCCCCGCCTCTGATTCCCCGCCTCTGATTCTCCATATCTCATTCCCCGCCTCTGAATCCCCATCTCTGATTCCTGGACTCTGATTCCCCTCCTCTGATTCCCGGCCTCTTATTCCCAGCATCTGATTCCCGGCCTCTGATTCCCGGCCTCTGATTCCCCGCTTCTGATTCCCTGCCTCTGATTCCCCATCTCTGATTCCGCACATCTGATTCCCTGCCTCTGATTCCCCACCTCTGATTCCCCATATCTGATTCCCCGCCTCTGTTTCCCCGCCTCTGATTCCCCGCCTCTGTTTCCCTATATCTAATTCCCCACCTCTGATGCCCCAACTCTGATTCCCCGCCTCTGATTCCCCAGCTCTGATTCCCCGCCTCTGATTCCCTGCATCCGATTCCCCATATCTGATTCCCCGCCTCTGTTTCCCCGCCTCTGATTCCCAGCCTCTGTTTCCCCATATCTGATTCCCGCCTCTGATTCCCAACTATGATTCCCCGCCTCTGATTCCCCAGCTCTGATTCCCTGCCTCTGATTCCCCGCGTTCTATTCCCTGCCTCTGATTCCCCGCCTGTGATTCCCCATCACTGATTCACCACCTCTGATTCCCTACCTCTGATTCCCCATATCTAATTCCCCGCCTCTGTTTGCCCGCCTCTGATTCCCCGCCTCTGTTTCCCCATATCTGATTCCCCGCCTCTGAATCCCCAACTCTGATTCCCAGCCTCTGAATCCCCGTGTCTGATTTCCTGCCTCTGATTCCCCGCCTCTGATTCCCCATCTCTGATTCACCGCCTCTGATTCCCCACCTCTGATTCCCCATCTCTGATTCCGCACATCCAATTCCCTGCCTCTGATTCCCCAACTCTGATTCCCCACCTCTGATTCCCCAGCTCTGATTCCCCGCCTCACATTCCCCGCGTCTGATTCCCTGCCTCTGATTCCCCGCCTCTGATTCCCTGCCTCTGATTCCCCATATCTGATTCCCCGCCTCTGATTCCCCAACTCTGATTCCCCGCTTCTGATTCCCCAGCCCTGAATCCCCGCCTCTGATTCCCCGCGTCTGATTCCCTGCCTCTGATTCCCCGCCTCTGATTCCCCATCTGTGATTCACAACCTCTGATGCCCCACCTCTGATTCCCCATATCTGATTCCCCGCCTCTGTTTCCCCGCCTCTGATTCCCCATCTCTGATTCACCACCTCTGATTCCCGGCCTCTGATTCCCCATCTCTGATTCCGCACATCCGATTCCCTGCCTATGTTTCCCCACCTCTGATTCCCCGCCTCTGATTCCCCATATCTGATTCCCTGCCTCTGTTTCCCCGCCTCTGATTCCTTACCTCTGTTTCCCCATATCTGATTCCCCGCCTCTGATTCCCCAACTCTAATACCCCGCCTCTGATTCCCCAGCTCTGATTCCCCGCCTCTGATTCCCCGCATCTGATTCCCTGCCTCTGATTCCCCGCCTCTGATTCCAGGCCTCTGATTCCCATCATCTGATTCCGGCCTCTGATTCCCGGCCTCTGATTCCCTGCTTCTGATTCTGATTCCCTGCCTCTGATTCCCCATCTCTGATTCCGCACATCTGATTCCCTGCCTCTGATTCCCCACCTCTGATTCCCCATATATGATTCCCCGCCTCTGTTTCCCCACCTCTGATTCCCCGCCTCTGTTTCCCAATATCTAAGTCCCCACCTCTGATTCCCCAAATCTGATTCCCCACCTCTGATTCCCCAGCTCTGATTCCCCGCCTCTGATGCCCCGCATCTGATTCCCTGCATCTGATTCCAAGCCTCTGATTCCCTGCCTCTGATTCCCAAACTCTGATTCCCCACCTCTGATTCCCCATATCTGATTCCCCGCCTCTGTTTCCCCGCCTCGGATTCCCCGCCTCAGTTTCCCCATATCTGATTCCCGGCCTCTGATTCCCCGCCTCTGATTCCCCGCCTCTGATTCCCTGCCTCTGATTCCCCATCTCCGATTCCGCACATCTGATTCCCTTCCTCTGATTCCCCGCCTCTGATTCCCCGCCTCTGATTCCCTGCCTCTGATTCCCAACCTCTGATTCCCCACCTCTGATTCCCCATATCTGATTCCCCGCCTCTGTTTCCCCGCCTCTGATTCCCCGCCTCTGATTCCCAACTCTGATTACCCGCCTCTGATTCCCCAGCTCTGATTCCCCGTGTTTGATTCCCTGCCTCTGATTCCCTGCCCTGATTCCCCATCTCTGTTTCACCGCCTTTGATTCGCCACCTCTGATTCCACATATCTGATTCCCCGCCTCTGTTTCCCCGACTCTGATTCCCTTCCTCTGATTCCCAACCTCTGATTCCACACCTCTTATTCCCCATATCTGATTCCCCGCCTCTATTTCCCCATATCTGAATCCCCGCCTCTGATTCCCCAACTCTGATTCCCCGCCTCTGATTCCCCAGCTCTGATTCCCCGACTCTGATTCCCGGCGTCCGATTCCCTGCCTCTGATTCCCCGCCTCTGATTCCCCATCTCTGATTCCCCGCCTCTGATTCCCCGTGTCTGATTCCCTGCCTCTGATTCCCCGCCTCTGATTCCCCGCCTCTGATTCCCTGCCACTGATTCCCTGCCCCTGATTCCCCACCTCTGATTCCCCATATCTGATTCCCCGCCTCAGTTTCCCCGCCTCTAATTCCCCGCCTCTGATTCCCCATATCTGATTCCCTGCCTCTGATTCCCCAACTCTGATTCCCCGTGTCTGATTCCCTGCCTCTGATTCCACGCCTTTATTCCCCATCTCTGATTCACAACCTCTGATTCCCCACCTCTGATTCCCTATATTTGATTCACCGCCTCTGTTTCCCCGCCTCTGATTCCCCGCCTCTGATTCCCCATATCTGATTCCCCGCCTCTGATTGCCCACCTCTGATTCCCCGCCTCTGATTCGCCAGCTCTGATTCCCCGCCTCTGATTCCCCGCATCTGATTCCCTGCCTCTGATTCCCCGCCTCTGATTCCCCATCTCTGATTCACCGCCTTTGATTCGCCACCTCTGATTCCCCATATCTGATTCCCCTCCTCTGTTTCCCAGCCTCTGATTCCCCGCCTCTGATTCTCCATATCTCATTCCCCGCCTCTGATTCCCCGCCTCTGATTCCCTGCCTCTGATTCCCCATCTCCGATTCCGCACATCTGATTCCCTTCCTCTGATTCCCCGCCTCTGATTTTCCGCCTCTGATTCCCTGCCTCTGATTCCCAACCTCGGATTCCCCACCTCTGATTTCCCATATCTGATTCCCCGCCTCTGTTTCCCCGCCTCTGATTCCCCGCCTCTGATTCCCAACTCTGATTCCCCGCCTCTGATTCCCCAGCTCTGATTCCCCGTGTTTGATTCCCTGCCTCTGATTCCCTGCCCTGATTCCCCATGTCTGTTTCACCGCCTTTGATTCGCCACCTCTGATTCCCCATATCTGATTCCCCGCCTCTGTTTCCCCGACTCTGATTCCCTGCCTCTGATTCCCAACCTCTGATTCCACACCTCTGATTCCCCATATCTGATTCCCCGCCTCTATTTCCCCATATCTGATTCCCCGCCTCTGATTCCCCAACTCTGATTCCCCGCCTCTGATTCCCCAGCTCTGATTCCCCGACTCTGATTCCCGGCATCCGATTCCCTGCCTCTGATTCCCCGCCTCTGATTCCCCATCTCTGATTCCACGCCTCTGATTCCCCGTGTCTGATTCCCTGCCTTTGATTCCCCGCCTCTGATTCCCCGCCTCTGATTCCCTGCCACTGATTCCCTGCCCCTGATTCCCCACCTCTGATTCCCCAAATCTGATTCCCCGCCTCTGTTTCCCCGCCTCTGAATCCCCGCCTCTGATTCCCCATATCTGATTCCCTGCCTCTGATTCCCCAACTCTGATTCCCCGCCTCTGATTCCCCAGCTCTGAATCCCCGCCTCTGATTCCCCGCGTCTGATTCCCTGCCTCTGATTCCCCGCCTTGATTCCCCATCTCTGATTCACAACCTCTGATTCCCCACCTCTGATTCCCTATATTTGATTCCCCGCCTCTGTTTCCCCGCCTCTGATTCCCCGCCTCTGATTCCCCATATCTGATTCCCCGCCTCTGATTGCCCACCTCTGATTCCCAGCCTCTGATTCGCCAGCTCTGATTCCCCGCCTCTGATTCCCCGCATCTGATTCCCCCCCTCTGATTCCCAACTCTGATTCCCCGCCTCTGATTCCCCAGCTCTGATTCCCCGTGTTTGATTCCCTGCCTCTGATTCCCTGCCCTGATTCCCCATGTCTGTTTCACCGCCTTTGATTCGCCACCTCTGATTCCCCATATCTGATTCCCCGCCTCTGTTTCCCCGACTCTGATTCCCTGCCTCTGATTCCCAACCTCTGATTCCACACCTCTGATTCCCCATATCTGATTCCCCGCCTCTATTTCCCCATATCTGATTCCCCGCCTCTGATTCCCCAACTCTGATTCCCCGCCTCTGATTCCCCAGCTCTGATTCCCCGACTCTGATTCCCGGCATCCGATTCCCTGCCTCTGATTCCCCGCCTCTGATTCCCCATCTCTGATTCCCCGCCTCTGATTCCCCGTGTCTGATTCCCTGCCTTTGATTCCCCGCCTCTGATTCCCCGCCTCTGATTCCCTGCCACTGATTCCCTGCCCCTGATTCCCCACCTCTGATTCCCCAAATCTGATTCCCCGCCTCTGTTTCCCCGCCTCTGAATCCCCGCCTCTGATTCCCCATATCTGATTCCCTGCCTCTGATTCCCCAACTCTGATTCCCCGCCTCTGATTCCCCAGCTCTGAATCCCCGCCTCTGATTCCCCGCGTCTGATTCCCTGCCTCTGATTCCCCGCCTTGATTCCCCATCTCTGATTCACAACCTCTGATTCCCCACCTCTGATTCCCTATATTTGATTCCCCGCCTCTGTTTCCCCGCCTCTGATTCCCCGCCTCTGATTCCCCATATCTGATTCCCCGCCTCTGATTGCCCACCTCTGATTCCCAGCCTCTGATTCGCCAGCTCTGATTCCCCGCCTCTGATTCCCCGCATCTGATTCCCTGCCTCTGATTCCCCGCCTCTGATTCCCCATCTCTGATTCACCGCCTTTGATTCGCCACCTCTGATTCCCCATATCTGATTCCCCACCTCTGATTCCCGGCCTCTTATTCCCAGCATCTGATTCCCGGCCTCTGATTCCCGGCCTCTGATTCCCCGCTTCTGATACTGATTCCCTGCCTCTTATTCCCCATCTCTGATTCCGCACATCTGATTCCCTGCCTCTGATTCCCCACCTCTGATTCCCCATATCTGATTCCCCGCCTCTGTTTCCCCGCCTCTGATTCCCCGCCTCTGTTTCCCTATATCTAATTCCCCACCTCTGATGCCCCAACTCTGATTCCCCGCCTCTGATTCCCCAGCTCTGATTCCCCGCCTCTGATTCCCTGTATCCGATTCCCCATATCTGATTCCCCGCCTCTGTTTCACCGCCTCTGATTCCCCGCCTCTGTTTCCCCATATCTGATTCCCGCCTCTGATTCCCAACTATGAATCCCCTCCTCTGATTCCCCAGCTCTGATTCCATGCCTCTGATTCCCCGCGTTCTATTCCCTGCCTCTGATTCCCCGCCTGTGATTCCCCATCACTGATTCACCACCTCTGATTCCCTACCTCTGATTCCCCATATCTAATTCCCCGCCTCTGTTTGCCTGCCTCTGATTCCCAGCCTCTGTTTCCCCATATCTGATTCCCCGCCTCTGAATCCCCAACTCTGATTCCCTGCCTCAGATTCCCCAGCTCTGATTCCCCGCCTTTGATTCCCCCCGTCTGATTCCCAGCCTCTGAATCCCCGTGTCTGATTTCCTGCCTCTGATTCCCCGCCTCTGATTCCCCATCTCTGATTCACCGCCTCTGATTCCCCACCTCTGATTCCCCCTCTCTGATTCCGCACATCCAATTCCCTGCCTCTGTTTCCCCAACTCTGATTCCCCACCTCTGATTCCCCAGCTCAGATTCCCCGCCTCAGATTCCACGCGTCTGATTCCCTGCCTCTGATTCCCCGCCTCCGATTCCCTGCCTCTGATTCCCCATATCTGATTCCCCGCCTCTGATTCCCCAACTCTGATTCCCCGCTTCTGATTCCCCAGCTCTGAATCCCCGCCTCTGATTCCCCGCGTCTGATTCCCTGCCTCTGATTCCCCGCCTCTGATTCCCCATCTGTGATTCACAACCTCTGATGCCCCACCTCTGATTCCCCATATCTGATTCCCTGCCTCTGTTTCCCCGCCTCTGATTCCCCACCTCTGTTTCCCCATATCTGATTCCCCGCCTCTGATTCCCCAACTCTAATACCCCGCCTCTGATTCCCCAGCTCTGATTCCCCGCCTCTGATTCCCCGCATCTGATTCCCTGCCTCTGATTCCCCGCCTCTGATTCCAGGCCTCTGATTCCCAGCATCTGATTCCGGCCTCTGATTCCCGGCCTCTGATTCCCTTCTTCTGATTCTGATTCCCTGCCTCTGATTCCCCATCTCTGATTCCGCACATCTGATTCCCTGCCTCTGATTCCCCACCTCTGATTCCCCATATCTGATTCCCCGCCTCTGATTCCCCGCCTCTGTTTCCCAATATCTAAGTCCCCACCTCTGATTCCCCAAATCTGATTCCCCACCTCTGATTCCCCAGCTCTGATTCCCCGCCTCTGATTCCCCGCATCTGATACCCTGCATCTGATTCCAAGCCTCTGATTCCCCGCCTCTGATTCCCCAGCTCTGAATCCCCGCCTCTGATTCCCCGTGTCTGATTCCCTGCCTCTGATTCCCCGCCTTGATTCCCCATCTCTGATTCACAACCTCTGATTCCCCACCTCTGATTCCCTATATTTGATTCCCCGCCTCTGTTTCCCCGCCTCTGATTCCCCGCCTCTGATTCCCCATATCTGATTCCCCGCCTCTGATTCCCCAACTCTGATTCCCCGCCTCTGATTCCCCAGCTCTGATTCCCCGACTCTGATTCCCGGCATCCGATTCCCTGCCTCTGATTCCCCGCCTCTGATTCCCCATCTCTGATTCCCCGCCTCTGATTCCCCGTGTCTGATTCCCTGCCTTTGATTCCCCGCCTCTGATTCCCCGCCTCTGATTCCCTGCCACTGATTCCCTGCCCCTGATTCCCCACCTCTGATTCCCCACATCTGATTCCCCGCCTCTGTTTCCCCGCCTCTGAATCCCCGCCTCTGATTCCCCATATCTGATTCCCTGCCTCTGATTCCCCAACTCTGATTCCCCGCCTCTGATTCCCCAGCTCTGAATCCCCGCCTCTGATTCCCCGCGTCTGATTCCCTGCCTCTGATTCCCCGCCTTGATTCCCCATCTCTGATTCACAACCTCTGATTCCCCACCTCTGATTCCCTATATTTGATTCCCCGCCTCTGTTTCCCCGCCTCTGATTCCCCGCCTCTGATTCCCCATATCTGATTCCCCGCCTCTGATTGCCCACCTCTGATTCCCAGCCTCTGATTCGCCAGCTCTGATTCCCCGCCTCTGATTCCCCGCATCTGATTCCCTGCCTCTGATTCCCCGCCTCTGATTCCCCATCTCTGATTCACCGCCTTTGATTCGCCACCTCTGATTCCCCATATCTGATTCCCCACCTCTGATTCCCGGCCTCTTTTTCCCAGCATCTGATTCCCGGCCTCTGATTCCCGGCCTCTGATTCCCCGCTTCTGATACTGATTCCCTGCCTCTTATTCCCCATCTCTGATTCCGCACATCTGATTCCCTGCCTCTGATTCCCAACCTCTGATTCCCCATATCTGATTCCCCGCCTCTGTTTCCCCGCCTCTGATGCCCCGCCTCTGTTTCCCTATATCTAATTCCCCACCTCTGATGCCCCAACTCTGATTCCCCGCCTCTGATTCCCCAGCTCTGATTCACCACCTCTGATTCCCTACCTCTGATTCCCCATATCTAATTCCCCGCCTCTGTTTGCCCGCCCCTGATTCCCTGCCTCTGTTTCCCCATATCTGATTCCCCGCCTCTGAATCCCCAACTCTGATTCCCTGCCTCAGATTCCCCAGCTCTGATTCCCCGCCTTTGATTCCCCCCGTGTGATTCCCAGCCTCTGAATCCCCGTGTCTGATTTCCTGCCTCTGATTCCCCGCCTCTGATTCCCCATCTCTGATTCACCGCCTCTGATTCCCCACCTCTGATTCCCCCTCTCTGATTCCGCACATCCAATTCCCTGCCTCTGTTTCCCCAACTCTGATTCCCCACCTCTGATTCCCCAGCTCTGATTCCCCGCCTCAGATTCCACGCGTCTGATTCCCTGCCTCTGATTCCCCGCCTCCGATTCCCTGCCTCTGATTCCCCATATCTGATTCCCCGCCTCTGATTCCCCAACTCTGATTCCCCGCTTCTGATTCCCCAGCTCTGAATCCCCGCCTCTGATTCCCCGCGTCTGATTCCCTGCCTCTGATTCCCCGCCTCTGATTCCCCATCTGTGATTCACAACCTCTGATGCCCCACCTCTGATTCCCCATATCTGATTCCCTGCCTCTGTTTCCCCGCCTCTGATTCCCCACCTCTGTTTCCCCATATCTGATTCCCCGCCTCTGATTCCCCAACTCTAATACCCCGCCTCTGATTCCCCAGCTCTGATTCCCCGCCTCTGATTCCCCGCATCTGATTCCCTGCCTCTGATTCCCCGCCTCTGATTCCAGGCCTCTGATTCCCAGCATCTGATTCCGGCCTCTGATTCCCGGCCTCTGATTCCCTTCTTCTGATTCTGATTCCCTGCCTCTGATTCCCCATCTCTGATTCCGCACATCTGATTCCCTGCCTCTGATTCCCCACCTCTGATTCCCCATATCTGATTCCCCGCCTCTGTTTCCCCGCCTCTGATTCCCCGCCTCTGTTTCCCAATATCTAAGTCCCCACCTCTGATTCCCCAAATCTGATTCCCCACCTCTGATTCCCCAGCTCTGATTCCAAGCCTCTGATTCCCCGCATCTGATACCCTGCATCTGATTCCAAGCCTCTGATTCCCCGCCTCTGATTCCCCAGCTCTGAATCCCCGCCTCTGATTCCCCGTGTCTGATTCCCTGCCTCTGATTCCCCGCCTTGATTCCCCATCTCTGATTCACAACCTCTGATTCCCCACCTCTGATTCCCTATATTTGATTCCCCGCCTCTGTTTCCCCGCCTCTGATTCCCCGCCTCTGATTCCCCATATCTGATTCCCCGCCTCTGATTGCCCACCTCTGATTTCCAGCCTCTGATTCGCCAGCTCTGATTCCCCGCCTCTGATTCCCCGCATCTGATTCCCTGCCTCTGATTCCCCGCCTCTGATTCCCCATCTCTGATTCACCGCCTTTGATTCGCCACCTCTGATTCCCCATATCTGATTCCCCACCTCTGTTTCCCCGCCTCTGATTCCCCGCCTCTGATTCTCCATATCACATTCCCCGCCTCTGAATCCCCATCTCTGATTCCTGGACTCTGATTCCCCTCCTCTGATTCCCGGCCTCTTATTCCCAGCATCTGATTCCCGGCCTCTGATTCCCGGCCTCTGATTCCCCGCTTCTGATTCCCTGCCTCTGATTCCCCATCTCTGATTCCGCACATCTGATTCCCTGCCTCTGATTCCCCACCTCTGATTCCCCATATCTGATTCTCCGCCTCTGTTTCCCCGCCTCTGATTCCCCGCCTCTGTTTCCCTATATCTAAATCCCCACCTCTGATGCCCCAACTCTGATTCCCCGCCTCTGATTCCCCAGCTCTGATTCCCCGCCTCTGATTCCCTGCATCCGATTCCCCATATCTGATTCCCCGCCTCTGTTTCCCCGCCTCTGATTCCCAGCCTCTGTTTCCCCATATCTGATTCCCGCCTCTGATTCCCAAATATGATTCCCCGCCTCTGATTCCCCAGCTCTGATTCCCTGCCTCTGATTCCCCGCGTTCTATTCCCTGCCTCTGATTCCCCGCCTGTGATTCCCCATCACTGATTCACCACCTCTGATTACCTACCTCTGATTCCCCATATCTAATTCCCCGCCTCTGTTTGCCCGCCTCTGATTCCCCGCCTCTGTTTCCCCATATCTGATTCCCCGCCTCTGATTCCCCAACTCTGATTCCCCGCCTCTGATTCCCCAGCTCTGATTCCCCGACTCTGATTCCCGGCATCCGATTCCCTGCCTCTGATTCCCCGCCTCTCATTCCCCATCTCTGATTCCCCTCGTCTGATTCCCCGTGTCTGATTCCCTGCCTTTGATTCCCCGCCTCTGATTCCCCGCCTCTGATTCCCTGCCACTGATTCCCTGCCCCTGATTCCCCACCTCTGATTCCCCACATCTGATTCCCCGCCTCTGTTTCCCCGCCTCTGAATCCCCGCCTCTGATTCCCCATATCTGATTCCCTGCCTCTGATCCCCAACTCTGATTCCCCGCCTCTGATTCCCCAGCTCTGAATCCCCGCCTCTGATTCCCCGCGTTCTATTCCCTGCCTCTGATTCCCCGCCTGTGATTCCCCATCACTGATTCACCACCTCTGATTCCCTACCTCTGATTCCCCATATCTAATTCCCCGCCTCTGTTTGCCCGCCTCTGATTCCCTGCCTCTGTTTCCCCATATCTGATTCCCCGCCTCTGAATCCCCAACTCTGATTCCCTGCCTCAGATTCCCCAGCTCTGATTCCCCGCCTTTGATTCCCCCCGTCTGATTCCCAGCCTCTGAATCCCCGTGTCTGATTTCCTGCCTCTGATTCCCCGCCTCTGATTCCCCATCTCTGATTCACCGCCTCTGATTCCCCACCTCTGATTCCCCCTCTCTGATTCCGCACATCCAATTCCCTGCCTCTGTTTCTCCAACTCTGATTCCCCACCTCTGATTCCCCAGCTCTGATTCCCCGCCTCAGATTCCACGCGTCTGATTCCCTGCCTCTGATTCCCCGCCTCCGATTCCCTGCCTCTGATTCCCCATATCTGATTCCCCGCCTCTGATTCCCCAACTCTGATTCCCCGCTTCTGATTCCCCAGCTCTGAATCCCCGCCTCTGATTCCCCGCGTCTGATTCCCTGCCTCTGATTCCCCGCCTCTGATTCCCCATCTGTGATTCACAACCTCTGATGCCCCACCTCTGATTCCCCATATCTGATTCCCTGCCTCTGTTTCCCCGCCTCTGATTCCCCACCTCTGATTCCCCATATCTGATTCCCCGCCTCTGTTTCCCCGCCTCTGATTCCCCGCCTCTGTTTCCCTATATCTAAATCCCCACCTCTGATGCCCCAACTCTGATTCCCCGCCTCTGATTCCCCAGCTCTGATTCCCCGCCTCTGATTCCCTGTATCCGATTCCCCATATCTGATTCCCCGCCTCTGTTTCACCGCCTCTGATTCCCCGCCTCTGTTTCCCCATATCTGATTCCCGCCTCTGATTCCCAACTATGAATCCCCTCCTCTGATTCCCCAGCTCTGATTCCCTGCCTCTGATTCCCCACGTTCTATTCCCTGCCTCTGATTCCCCGCCTGTGATTCCCCATCACTGATTCACCACCTCTGATTCCCTACCTCTGATTCCCCATATCTAATTCCCCGCCTCTGTTTGCCTGCCTCTGATTCCCCGCCTCTGTTTCCCCATATCTGATTCCCCGCCTCTGAATCCCCAACTCTGATTCCCTGCCTCAGATTCCCCAGCTCTGATTCCCCGCCTTTGATTCCCCCCGTCTGATTCCCAGCCTCTGAATCCCCGTGTCTGATTTCCTGCCTCTGATTCCCCGCCTCTGATTCCCCATCTCTGATTCACCGCCTCTGATTCCCCACCTCTGATTCCCCCTCTCTGATTCCGCACATCCAATTCCCTGCCTCTGTTTCCCCAACTCTGATTCCCCACCTCTGATTCCCCAGCTCAGATTCCCCGCCTCAGATTCCACGCGTCTGATTCCCTGCCTCTGATTCCCCGCCTCCGATTCCCTGCCTCTGATTCCCCATATCTGATTCCCCGCCTCTGATTCCCCAACTCTGATTCCCCGCTTCTGATTCCCCAGCTCTGAATCCCCGCCTCTGATTCCCCGCGTCTGATTCCCTGCCTCTGATTCCCCGCCTCTGATTCCCCATCTGTGATTCACAACCTCTGATGCCCCACCTCTGATTCCCCATATCTGATTCCCTGCCTCTGTTTCCCAGCCTCTGATTCCCCACCTCTGTTTCCCCATATCTGATTCCCCGCCTCTGATTCCCCAACTCTAATACCCCGCCTCTGATTCCCCAGCTCTGATTCCCCGCCTCTGATTCCCCGCATCTGATTCCCTGCCTCTGATTCCCCGCCTCTGATTCCAGGCCTCTGATTCCCAGCATCTGATTCCGGCCTCTGATTCCCGGCCTCTGATTCCCTTCTTCTGATTCTGATTCCCTGCCTCTGATTCCCCATCTCTGATTCCGCACATCTGATTCCCTGCCTCTGATTCCCCACCTCTGATTCCCCATATCTGATTCCCCGCCTCTGTTTCCCCGCCTCTGATTCCCCGCCTCTGTTTCCCAATATCTAAGTCCCCACCTCTGATTCCCCAAATCTGATTCCCCACCTCTGATTCCCCAGCTCTGATTCCCCGCCTCTGATTCCCCGCATCTGATACCCTGCATCTGATTCCAAGCCTCTGATTCCCCGCCTCTGATTCCCCAGCTCTGAATCCCCGCCTCTGATTCCCCGCGTCTGATTCCCTGCCTCTGATTCCCCGCCTTGATTCCCCATCTCTGATTCACAACCTCTGATTCCCCACCTCTGATTCCCTATATTTGATTCCCCCCTCTGTTTCCCCGCCTCTGATTCCCCGCCTCTGATTCCCCATATCTGATTCCCCGCCTCTGATTGCCCACCTCTGATTCCCAGCCTCTGATTCGCAAGCTCTGATTCGCCGCCTCTGATTCCCTGCCTCTGATTCCCCATATCTGATTCCCCGCCTCTGATTCCCCAACTCTGATTCCCCGCTTCTGATTCCCCAGCCCTGAATCCCCGCCTCTGATTCCCCGCGTCTGATTCCCTGCCTCTGATTCCCCGCCTCTGATTCCCCATCTGTGATTCACAACCTCTGATGCCCCACCTCTGATTCCCCATATCTGATTCCCCGCCTCTGTTTCCCCGCCTCTGATTCCCCGCCTCTGTTTCCCAATATCTAAGTCCCCACCTCTGATTCCCCAATTCTGATTCCCCACCTCTGATTCCCCAGCTCTGATTCCCCGCCTCTGATGCCCCGCATCTGATTCCCTGCATCTGATTCCAAGCCTCTGATTCCCTGCCTCTGATTCCCAAACTCTGATTCCCCACCTCTGATTCCCCATATCTGATTCCCCGCCTCTGTTTCCCCGCCTCGGATTCCCCGCCTCAGTTTCCCCATATCTGATTCCCGGCCTCTGATTCCCCGCCTCTGATTTTCCGCCTCTGATTCCCTGCCTCTGATTCCCAACCTCGGATTCCCCACCTCTGATTTCCCATATCTGATTCCCCGCCTCTGTTTCCCCGCCTCTGATTCCCCGCCTCTGATTCCCAACTCTGATTCCCCGCCTCTGATTACCCAGCTCTGATTCCCCGTGTTTGATTCCCTGCCTCTGATTCCCTGCCCTGATTCCCCATGTCTGTTTCACCGCCTTTGATTCGCCACCTCTGATTCCCCATATCTGATTCCCCCTCTCTGATTCCGCACATCCAATTCCCTGCCTCTGTTTCCCCAACTCTGATTCCCCACCTCTGATTCCCCAGCTCAGATTCCCCGCCTCAGATTCCACGCGTCTGATTCCCTGCCTCTGATTCCCCGCATCCGATTCCCTGCCTCTGATTCCCCATATCTGATTCCCCGCCTCTGATTCCCCAACTCTGATTCCCCGCTTCTGATTCCCCAGCTCTGAATCCCCGCCTCTGATTCCCCGCGTCTGATTCCCTGCCTCTGATTCCCCGCCTCTGATTCCCCATCTGTGATTCACAACCTCTGATGCCCCACCTCTGATTCCCCATATCTGATTCCCTGCCTCTGTTTCCCCGCCTCTGATTCCCCACCTCTGTTTCCCCATATCTGATTCCCCGCCTCTGATTCCCCAACTCTAATACCCCGCCTCTGATTCCCCAGCTCTGATTCCCCGCCTCTGATTCCCCGCATCTGATTCCCTGCCTCTGATTCCCCGCCTCTGATTCCAGGCCTCTGATTCCCAGCATCTGATTCCGGCCTCTGATTCCCGGCCTCTGATTCCCTTCTTCTGATTCTGATTCCCTGCCTCTGATTCCCCATCTCTGATTCCGCACATCTGATACCCTGCCTCTGATTCCCCACCTCTGATTCCCCATATCTGATTCCCCGCCTCTGTTTCCCCGCCTCTGATTCCCCGCCTCTGTTTCCCAATATCTAAGTCCCCACCTCTGATTCCCCAAATCTGATTCCCCACCTCTGATTCCCCAGCTCTGATTCCCCGCCTCTGATTCCCCGCATCTGATACCCTGCATCTGATTCCAAGCCTCTGATTCCCCGCGTTCTATTCCCTGCCTCTGATTCCCCGCCTGTGATTCCCCATCACTGATTCACCACCTCTGATTCCCTACCTCTGATTCCCCATATCTAATTCCCCGCCTCTGTTTGCCCGCCTCTGATTCCCTGCCTCTGTTTCCCCATATCTGATTCCCCGCCTCTGAATCCCCAACTCTGATTCCCTGCCTCAGATTCCCCAGCTCTGATTCCCCGCCTTTGATTCCCCCCGTCTGATTCCCAGCCTCTGAATCCCCGTGTCTGATTTCCTGCCTCTGATTCCCCGCCTCTGATTCCCCATCTCTGATTCACCGCCTCTGATTCCCCACCTCTGATTCCCCCTCTCTGATTCCGCACATCCAATTCCCTGCCTCTGTTTCTCCAACTCTGATTCCCCACCTCTGATTCCCCAGCTCTGATTCCCCGCCTCAGATTCCACGCGTCTGATTCCCTGCCTCTGATTCCCCGCCTCCGATTCCCTGCCTCTGATTCCCCATATCTGATTCCCCGCCTCTGATTCCCCAACTCTGATTCCCCGCTTCTGATTCCCCAGCTCTGAATCCCCGCCTCTGATTCCCCGCGTCTGATTCCCTGCCTCTGATTCCCCGCCTCTGATTCCCCATCTGTGATTCACAACCTCTGATGCCCCACCTCTGATTCCCCATATCTGATTCCCTGCCTCTGTTTCCCCGCCTCTGATTCCCCACCTCTGATTCCCCATATCTGATTCCCCGCCTCTGTTTCCCCGCCTCTGATTCCCCGCCTCTGTTTCCCTATATCTAAATCCCCACCTCTGATGCCCCAACTCTGATTCCCCGCCTCTGATTCCCCAGCTCTGATTCCCCGCCTCTGATTCCCTGTATCCGATTCCCCATATCTGATTCCCCGCCTCTGTTTCACCGCCTCTGATTCCCCGCCTCTGTTTCCCCATATCTGATTCCCGCCTCTGATTCCCAACTATGAATCCCCTCCTCTGATTCCCCAGCTCTGATTCCCTGCCTCTGATTCCCCACGTTCTATTCCCTGCCTCTGATTCCCCGCCTGTGATTCCCCATCACTGATTCACCACCTCTGATTCCCTACCTCTGATTCCCCATATCTAATTCCCCGCCTCTGTTTGCCTGCCTCTGATTCCCCGCCTCTGTTTCCCCATATCTGATTCCCCGCCTCTGAATCCCCAACTCTGATTCCCTGCCTCAGATTCCCCAGCTCTGATTCCCCGCCTTTGATTCCCCCCGTCTGATTCCCAGCCTCTGAATCCCCGTGTCTGATTTCCTGCCTCTGATTCCCCGCCTCTGATTCCCCATCTCTGATTCACCGCCTCTGATTCCCCACCTCTGATTCCCCCTCTCTGATTCCGCACATCCAATTCCCTGCCTCTGTTTCCCCAACTCTGATTCCCCACCTCTGATTCCCCAGCTCAGATTCCCCGCCTCAGATTCCACGCGTCTGATTCCCTGCCTCTGATTCCCCGCCTCCGATTCCCTGCCTCTGATTCCCCATATCTGATTCCCCGCCTCTGATTCCCCAACTCTGATTCCCCGCTTCTGATTCCCCAGCTCTGAATCCCCGCCTCTGATTCCCCGCGTCTGATTCCCTGCCTCTGATTCCCCGCCTCTGATTCCCCATCTGTGATTCACAACCTCTGATGCCCCACCTCTGATTCCCCATATCTGATTCCCTGCCTCTGTTTCCCAGCCTCTGATTCCCCACCTCTGTTTCCCCATATCTGATTCCCCGCCTCTGATTCCCCAACTCTAATACCCCGCCTCTGATTCCCCAGCTCTGATTCCCCGCCTCTGATTCCCCGCATCTGATTCCCTGCCTCTGATTCCCCGCCTCTGATTCCAGGCCTCTGATTCCCAGCATCTGATTCCGGCCTCTGATTCCCGGCCTCTGATTCCCTTCTTCTGATTCTGATTCCCTGCCTCTGATTCCCCATCTCTGATTCCGCACATCTGATTCCCTGCCTCTGATTCCCCACCTCTGATTCCCCATATCTGATTCCCCGCCTCTGTTTCCCCGCCTCTGATTCCCCGCCTCTGTTTCCCAATATCTAAGTCCCCACCTCTGATTCCCCAAATCTGATTCCCCACCTCTGATTCCCCAGCTCTGATTCCCCGCCTCTGATTCCCCGCATCTGATACCCTGCATCTGATTCCAAGCCTCTGATTCCCCGCCTCTGATTCCCCAGCTCTGAATCCCCGCCTCTGATTCCCCGCGTCTGATTCCCTGCCTCTGATTCCCCGCCTTGATTCCCCATCTCTGATTCACAACCTCTGATTCCCCACCTCTGATTCCCTATATTTGATTCCCCCCTCTGTTTCCCCGCCTCTGATTCCCCGCCTCTGATTCCCCATATCTGATTCCCCGCCTCTGATTGCCCACCTCTGATTCCCAGCCTCTGATTCGCAAGCTCTGATTCGCCGCCTCTGATTCCCTGCCTCTGATTCCCCATATCTGATTCCCCGCCTCTGATTCCCCAACTCTGATTCCCCGCTTCTGATTCCCCAGCCCTGAATCCCCGCCTCTGATTCCCCGCGTCTGATTCCCTGCCTCTGATTCCCCGCCTCTGATTCCCCATCTGTGATTCACAACCTCTGATGCCCCACCTCTGATTCCCCATATCTGATTCCCCGCCTCTGTTTCCCCGCCTCTGATTCCCCGCCTCTGTTTCCCAATATCTAAGTCCCCACCTCTGATTCCCCAATTCTGATTCCCCACCTCTGATTCCCCAGCTCTGATTCCCCGCCTCTGATGCCCCGCATCTGATTCCCTGCATCTGATTCCAAGCCTCTGATTCCCTGCCTCTGATTCCCAAACTCTGATTCCCCACCTCTGATTCCCCATATCTGATTCCCCGCCTCTGTTTCCCCGCCTCGGATTCCCCGCCTCAGTTTCCCCATATCTGATTCCCGGCCTCTGATTCCCCGCCTCTGATTTTCCGCCTCTGATTCCCTGCCTCTGATTCCCAACCTCGGATTCCCCACCTCTGATTTCCCATATCTGATTCCCCGCCTCTGTTTCCCCGCCTCTGATTCCCCGCCTCTGATTCCCAACTCTGATTCCCCGCCTCTGATTACCCAGCTCTGATTCCCCGTGTTTGATTCCCTGCCTCTGATTCCCTGCCCTGATTCCCCATGTCTGTTTCACCGCCTTTGATTCGCCACCTCTGATTCCCCATATCTGATTCCCCCTCTCTGATTCCGCACATCCAATTCCCTGCCTCTGTTTCCCCAACTCTGATTCCCCACCTCTGATTCCCCAGCTCAGATTCCCCGCCTCAGATTCCACGCGTCTGATTCCCTGCCTCTGATTCCCCGCATCCGATTCCCTGCCTCTGATTCCCCATATCTGATTCCCCGCCTCTGATTCCCCAACTCTGATTCCCCGCTTCTGATTCCCCAGCTCTGAATCCCCGCCTCTGATTCCCCGCGTCTGATTCCCTGCCTCTGATTCCCCGCCTCTGATTCCCCATCTGTGATTCACAACCTCTGATGCCCCACCTCTGATTCCCCATATCTGATTCCCTGCCTCTGTTTCCCCGCCTCTGATTCCCCACCTCTGTTTCCCCATATCTGATTCCCCGCCTCTGATTCCCCAACTCTAATACCCCGCCTCTGATTCCCCAGCTCTGATTCCCCGCCTCTGATTCCCCGCATCTGATTCCCTGCCTCTGATTCCCCGCCTCTGATTCCAGGCCTCTGATTCCCAGCATCTGATTCCGGCCTCTGATTCCCGGCCTCTGATTCCCTTCTTCTGATTCTGATTCCCTGCCTCTGATTCCCCATCTCTGATTCCGCACATCTGATACCCTGCCTCTGATTCCCCACCTCTGATTCCCCATATCTGATTCCCCGCCTCTGTTTCCCCGCCTCTGATTCCCCGCCTCTGTTTCCCAATATCTAAGTCCCCACCTCTGATTCCCCAAATCTGATTCCCCACCTCTGATTCCCCAGCTCTGATTCCCCGCCTCTGATTCCCCGCATCTGATACCCTGCATCTGATTCCAAGCCTCTGATTCCCCGCCTCTGATTCCCCAGCTCTGAATCCCCGCCTCTGATTCCCCGCGTCTGATTCCCTGCCTCTGATTCCCCGCCTTGATTCCCCATCTCTGATTCACAACCTCTGATTCCCCACCTCTGATTCCCTATATTTGATTCCCCCCTCTGTTTCCCCGCCTCTGATTCCCCGCCTCTGATTCCCCATATCTGATTCCCCGCCTCTGATTGCCCACCTCTGATTCCCAGCCTCTGATTCGCAAGCTCTGATTCGCCGCCTCTGATTCCCTGCCTCTGATTCCCCATATCTGATTCCCCGCCTCTGATTCCCCAACTCTGATTCCCCGCTTCTGATTCCCCAGCCCTGAATCCCCGCCTCTGATTCCCCGCGTCTGATTCCCTGCCTCTGATTCCCCGCCTCTGATTCCCCATCTGTGATTCACAACCTCTGATGCCCCACCTCTGATTCCCCATATCTGATTCCCCGCCTCTGTTTCCCCGCCTCTGATTCCCCGCCTCTGTTTCCCAATATCTAAGTCCCCACCTCTGATTCCCCAATTCTGATTCCCCACCTCTGATTCCCCAGCTCTGATTCCCCGCCTCTGATGCCCCGCATCTGATTCCCTGCATCTGATTCCAAGCCTCTGATTCCCTGCCTCTGATTCCCAAACTCTGATTCCCCACCTCTGATTCCCCATATCTGATTCCCCGCCTCTGTTTCCCCGCCTCGGATTCCCCGCCTCAGTTTCCCCATATCTGATTCCCGGCCTCTGATTCCCCGCCTCTGATTTTCCGCCTCTGATTCCCTGCCTCTGATTCCCAACCTCGGATTCCCCACCTCTGATTTCCCATATCTGATTCCCCGCCTCTGTTTCCCCGCCTCTGATTCCCCGCCTCTGATTCCCAACTCTGATTCCCCGCCTCTGATTACCCAGCTCTGATTCCCCGTGTTTGATTCCCTGCCTCTGATTCCCTGCCCTGATTCCCCATGTCTGTTTCACCGCCTTTGATTCGCCACCTCTGATTCCCCATATCTGATTCCCCGCCTCTGTTTCCCCGACTCTGATTCCCTGCCTCTGATTCCCAACCTCTGATTCCACACCTCTGATTCCCCATATCTGATTCCCCGCCTCTATTTCCCCATATCTGATTCCCCGCCTCTGATTCCCCAACTCTGATTCCCCGCCTCTGATTCCCCAGCTCTGATTCCCCGACTCTGATTCCCGGCATCCGATTCCCTGCCTCTGATTCCCCGCCTCTGATTCCCCATCTCTGATTCCCCGCCTCTGATTCCCCGTGTCTGATTCCCTGCCTTTGATTCCCCGCCTCTGATTCCCCGCCTCTGATTCCCTGCCACTGATTCCCTGCCCCTGATTCCCCACCTCTGATTCCCCACATCTGATTCCCCGCCTCTGTTTCCCCGCCTCTGAATCCCCGCCTCTGATTCCCCATATCTGATTCCCTGCCTCTGATTCCCCAACTCTGATTCCCCGCCTCTGATTCCCCAGCTCTGAATCCCCGCCTCTGATTCCCCGCGTCTGATTCCCTGCCTCTGATTCCCCGCCTTGATTCCCCATCTCTGATTCACAACCTCTGATTCCCCACCTCTGATTCCCTATATTTGATTCCCCGCCTCTGTTTCCCCGCCTCTGATTCCCCGCCTCTGATTCCCCATATCTGATTCCCCGCCTCTGATTGCCCACCTCTGATTCCCAGCCTCTGATTCGCCAGCTCTGATTCCCCGCCTCTGATTCCCCGCATCTGATTCCCTGCCTCTGATTCCCCGCCTCTGATTCCCCATCTCTGATTCACCGCCTTTGATTCGCCACCTCTGATTCCCCATATCTGATTCCCCACCTCTGATTCCCGGCCTCTTATTCCCAGCATCTGATTCCCGGCCTCTGATTCCCGGCCTCTGATTCCCCGCTTCTGATACTGATTCCCTGCCTCTTATTCCCCATCTCTGATTCCGCACATCTGATTCCCTGCCTCTGATTCCCCACCTCTGATTCCCCATATCTGATTCCCCGCCTCTGTTTCCCCGCCTCTGATTCCCCGCCTCTGTTTCCCTATATCTAATTCCCCACCTCTGATGCCCCAACTCTGATTCCCCGCCTCTGATTCCCCAGCTCTGATTCCCCGCCTCTGATTCCCTGTATCCGATTCCCCATATCTGATTCCCCGCCTCTGTTTCACCGCCTCTGATTCCCCGCCTCTGTTTCCCCATATCTGATTCCCGCCTCTGATTCCCAACTATGAATCCCCTCCTCTGATTCCCCGCCTGTGATTCCCCATCACTGATTCACCACCTCTGATTCCCTACCTCTGATTCCCCTTATCTAATTCCCCGCCTCTGTTTGCCTGCCTCTGATTCCCCGCCTCTGTTTCCCCATATCTGATTCCCCGCCTCTGAATCCCCAACTCTGATTCCCTGCCTCAGATTCCCCAGCTCTGATTCCCCGCCTTTGATTCCCCCCGTCTGATTCCCAGCCTCTGAATCCCCGTGTCTGATTTCCTGCCTCTGATTCCCCGCCTCTGATTCCCCATCTCTGATTCACCGCCTCTGATTCCCCACCTCTGATTCCCCCTCTCTGATTCCGCACATCCAATTCCCTGCCTCTGTTTCCCCAACTCTGATTCCCCACCTCTGATTCCCCAGCTCATATTCCCCGCCTCAGATTCCACGCGTCTGATTCCCTGCCTCTGATTCCCCGCCTCCGATTCCCTGCCTCTGATTCCCCATATCTGATTCCCCGCCTCTGATTCCCCAACTCTGATTCCCCGCTTCTGATTCCCCAGCTCTGAATCCCCGCCTCTGATTCCCCGCGTCTGATTCCCTGCCTCTGATTCCCCGCCTCTGATTCCCCATCTGTGATTCACAACCTCTGATGCCCCACCTCTGATTCCCCATATCTGATTCCCTGCCTCTGTTTCCCCGCCTCTGATTCCCCACCTCTGTTTCCCCATATCTGATTCCCCGCCTCTGATTCCCCAACTCTAATACCCCGCCTCTGATTCCCCAGCTCTGATTCCCCGCCTCTGATTCCCCGCATCTGATTCCCTGCCTCTGATTCCCCGCCTCTGATTCCAGGCCTCTGATTCCCAGCATCTGATTCCGGCCTCTGATTCCCGGCCTCTGATTCCCTTCTTCTGATTCTGATTCCCTGCCTCTGATTCCCCATCTCTGATTCCGCACATCTGATTCCCTGCCTCTGATTCCCCACCTCTGATTCCCCATATCTGATTCCCCGCCTCTGTTTCCCCACCTCTGATTCCCCGCCTCTGTTTCCCAATATCTAAGTCCCCACCTCTGATTCCCCAAATCTGATTCCCTACCTCTGATTCCCCAGCTCTGATTCCCCGCCTCTGATTCCCCGCATCTGATACGCTGCATCTGATTCCAAGCCTCTGATTCCCCGCCTCTGATTCCCCAGCTCTGAATCCCCGCCTCTGATTCCCCGTGTCTGATTCCCTGCCTCTGATTCCCCGCCTTGATTCCCCATCTCTGATTCACAACCTCTGATTCCCCACCTCTGATTCCCTATATTTGATTCCCCGCCTCTGTTTCCCCGCCTCTGATTCCCCGCCTCTGATTCCCCATATCTGATTCCCCGCCTCTGATTGCCCACCTCTGATTTCCAGCCTCTGATTCGCCAGCTCTGATTCCCCGCCTCTGATTCCCCGCATCTGATTCCCTGCCTCTGATTCCCCGCCTCTGATTCCCCATCTCTGATTCACCGCCTTTGATTCGCCACCTCTGATTCCCCATATCTGATTCCCCACCTCTGTTCCCCCGCCTCTGATTCCCCGCCTCTGATTCTCCATATTTCATTCCCCGCCTCTGAATCCCCATCTCTGATTCCTGGACTCTGATTCCCCTCCTCTGATTCCCGGCCTCTTATTCCCAGCATCTGATTCCCGGCCTCTGATTCCCGGCCTCTGATTCCCCGCTTCTGATTCCCTGCCTCTGATTCCCCATCTCTGATTCCGCACATCTGATTCCCTGCCTCTGATTCCCCACCTCTGATTCCCCATATCTGATTCCCCGCCTCTGTTTCCCCGCCTCTGATTCCCCGCCTCAGATTCCCTGCATCCGATTCCCCATATCTGATTCCCCGCCTCTGTTTCCCCGCCTCTGATTCCCAGCCTCTGTTTCCCCGACTCTGATTCCCTGCCTCTGATTCCCAACCTCTGATTCCACACCTCTGATTCCCCATATCTGATTCCCCGCCTCTATTTCCCCATATCTGATTCCCCGCCTCTGATTCCCCAACTCTGATTCCCCGCCTCTGATTCCCCAGCTCTGATTCCCCGACTCTGATTCCCGGCATCCGATTCCCTGCCTCTGATTCCCCGCCTCTGATTCCCCATCTCTGATTCCCCGCCTCTGATTCCCCGTGTCTGATTCCCTGCCTTTGATTCCCCGCCTCTGATTCCCCGCCTCTGATTCCCTGCCACTGATTCCCTGCCCCTGATTCCCCACCTCTGATTCCCCACATCTGATTCCCCGCCTCTGTTTCCCCGCCTCTGAATCCCCGCCTCTGATTCCCCATATCTGATTCCCTGCCTCTGATTCCCAGCCTCTGATTCGCCAGCTCTGATTCCCCGCCTCTGATTCCCCGCATCTGATTCCCTGCCTCTGATTCCCCGCCTCTGATTCCCCATCTCTGATTCACCGCCTTTGATTCGCCACCTCTGATTCCCCATATCTGATTCCCCACCTCTGATTCCCGGCCTCTTTTTCCCAGCATCTGATTCCCGGCCTCTGATTCCCGGCCTCTGATTCCCCGCTTCTGATACTGATTCCCTGCCTCTTATTCCCCATCTCTGATTCCGCACATCTGATTCCCTGCCTCTGATTCCCAACCTCTGATTCCCCATATCTGATTCCCCACCTCTGTTTCCCCGCCTCTGATTCCCCGCCTCTGTTTCCCTATATCTAATTCCCCACCTGTGATGCCCCAACTCTCATTCCCCGCCTCTGATTCCCCAGCTCTGATTCCCCGCCTCTGATTCCCTGTATCCGATTCCCCATATCTGATTCCCCGCCTCTGTTTCACCGCCTCTGATTCCCCGCCTCTGTTTCCCCATATCTGATTCCCGCCTCTGATTCCCAACTATGAATCCCCTCCTCTGATTCCCCAGCTCTGATTCCCTGCCTCTGATTCCCCGCGTTCTATTCCCTGCCTCTGATTCCCCACCTGTGATTCCCCATCACTGATTCACCACCTCTGATTCCCTACCTCTGATTCCCCATATCTAATTCCCCGCCTCTGTTTGCCCGCCTCTGATTCCCTGCCTCTGTTACCCCATATCTGATTCCCCGCCTCTGAATCCCCAACTCTGATTCCCTGCCTCAGATTCCCCAGCTCTGATTCCCCGCCTTTGATTCCCCCCGTCTGATTCCCAGCCTCTGAATCCCCGTGTCTGATTTCCTGCCTCTTATTCCCCGCCTCTGATTCCCCATCTCTGATTCACCGCCTCTGATTCCCCACCTCTGATTCCCCCTCTCTGATTCCGCACATCCAATTCCCTGCCTCTGTTTCCCCAACTCTGATTCCCCACCTCTGATTCCCCAGCTCTGATTCCACGCCTCAGATTCCACGCGTCTGATTCCCTGCCTCTGATTCCCCGCCTCCGATTCCCTGCCTCTGATTCCCCATATCTGATTCCCCGCCTCTGATTCCCCAACTCTGATTCCCCGCTTCTGATTCCCCAGCTCTGAATCCCCGCCTCTGATTTCCCGCGTCTGATTCCCTGCCTCTGATTCCCCGCCTCTGATTCCCCATCTGTGATTCACAACCTCTGATGCCCCACCTCTGATTCCCCATATCTGATTCCCTGCCTCTGTTTCCCCGCCTCTGATTCCCCACCTCTGTTTCCCCATATCTGATTCCCCGCCTCTGATTCCCCAACTCTAATACCCCGCCTCTGATTCCCCAGCTCTGATTCCCCGCCTTTGATTCCCCGCATCTGATTCCCTGCCTCTGATTCCCCGCCTCTGATTCCAGGCCTCTGATTCCCAGCATCTGATTCCGGCCTCTGATTCCCGGCCTCTGATTCCCTTCTTCTGATTCTGATTCCCTGCCTCTGATTCCCCATCTCTGATTCCGCACATTTGATTCCCTGCCTCTGATTCCCCACCTCTGATTCCCCATATCTGATTCCCCGCCTCTGTTTCCCCGCCTCTGATTCCCCGCCTCTGTTTCCCAATATCTAAGTCCCCACCTCTGATTCCCCAAATCTGATTCCCCACCTCTGATTCCCCAGCTCTGATTCCCCGCCTCTGATTCCCCGCATCTGATACCCTGCATCTGATTCCAAGCCTCTGATTCCCCGCCTCTGATTCCCCAGCTCTGAATCCCCGCCTCTGATTCCCCGTGTCTGATTCCCTGCCTCTGATTCCCCGCCTTGATTCCCCATCTCTGATTTACAACCTCTGATTCCCCACCTCTGATTCCCTATATTTGATTCCCCGCCTCTGTTTCCCCGTCTCTGATTCCCCGCCTCTGATTCCCCATATCTGATTCCCCGCCTCTGATTGCCCACCTCTGATTTCCAGCCTCTGATTCGCCAGCTCTGATTCCCCGCCTCTGATTCCCCGCATCTGATTCCCTGCCTCTGATTCCCCGCCTCTGATTCCCCATCTCTGATTCACCGCCTTTGATTCGCCACCTCTGATTCCCCATATCTGATTCCCCACCTCTGTTTCCCCGCCTCTGATTCCCCGCCTCTGATTCTCCATATCTCATTCCCCGCCTCTGAATCCCCATCTCTGATTCCTGGACTCTGATTCCCCTCCTCTGATTCCCGGCCTCTTATTCCCAGCATCTGATTCCCGGCCTCTGATTCCCGGCCTCTGATTCCCCGCTTCTGATTCCCTGCCTCTGATTCCCCATCTCTGATTCCGCACATCTGATTCCCTGCCTCTGATTCCCCACCTCTGATTCCCCATATCTGATTCCCCGACTCTGTTTCCCCGCCTCTGATTCCCCGCCTCTGTTTCCCTATATCTAATTCCCCACCTCTGATGCCCTAACTCTGATTCCCGCCTCTGATTCCCCAGCTCTGATTCCCCGCCTCTGATTCCCTGCATCCGATTCCCCATATCTGATTCCCCGCCTCTGTTTCCCCGCCTCTGATTCCCAGCCTCTGTTTCCCCATATCTGATTCCCGCCTCTGATTCGCAGCTATGATTCCCCGCCTCTGATTCCCCAGCTCTGATTCCCTGCCTCTGATTCCCCGCGTTCTATTCCCTGCCTCTGATTCCCCGCCTGTGATTCCCCATCACTGATTCACCACCTCTGATTACCTACCTCTGATTCCCCATATCTAATTCCCCGCCTCTGTTTGCCCGCCTCTGATTCCCCGCCTCTGTTTCCCCATATCTGATTCCCCGCCTCTGATTCCCCAACTCTGATTCCCCGCCTCCGATTCCCCAGCTCTGATTCCCCGACTCTGATTCCCGGCATCCGATTCCCTGCCTCTGATTCCCCGCCTCTGATTCCCCATCTCTGATTCCCCTCCTCTGATTCCCCGTGTCTGATTCCCTGCCTTTGATTCCCCGCCTCTGATTCCCCGCCTCTGATTCCCTGCCACTGATTCCCTGCCCCTGATTCCCCACCTCTGATTCCCCACATCTGATTCCCCGCCTCTGTTTCCCCGCCTCTGAATCCCCGCCTCTGATTCCCCATATCTGATTCCCTGCCTCTGAGCCCCAACTCTGATTCCCCGCCTCTGATTCCCCAGCTCTGAATCCCCGCCTCTGATTCCCCGCGTCTGATTCCCTGCCTCTGATTCCCCGCCTTGATTCCCCATCTCTGATTCACAACCTCTGATTCCCCACCTCTGATTCCCTATATTTGATTCCCCGCCTCTGTTTCCCCGCCTCTGATTCCCCGCCTCTGATTCCCCATATCTGATTCCCCGCCTCTGATTGCCCACCTCTGATTCCCAGCCTCTGATTCGCCAGCTCTGATTCCCCGCCTCTGATTCCCTGCCTCTGATTCCCCATATCTGATTCCCCGCCTCTGATTCCCCAACTCTGATTCCCCGCTTCTGATTCCCCAGCCCTGAATCCCCGCCTCTGATTCCCCGCATCTGATTCCCTGCCTCTGATTCCCCGCCTCTGATTCCCCATCTGTGATTCACAACCTCTGATGCCCCACCTCTGATTCCCCATATCTGATTCCCCGCCTCTGTTTCCCCGCCTCTGATTCCCCGCCTCTGTTTCCCAATATCTAAGTCCCCACCTCTGATTCCCCAATTCTGATTCCCCACCTCTGATTCCCCAGCTCTGATTCCCCGCCTCTGATGCCCCGCATCTGATTCCCTGCATCTGATTCCAAGCCTCTGATTCCCTGCCTCTGATTCCCAAACTCTGATTCCCCACCTCTGATTCCCCATATCTGATTCCCCGCCTCTGTTTCCCCGCCTCGGATTCCCCGCCTCAGTTTCCCCATATCTGATTCCCGGCCTCTGATTCCCCGCCTCTGATTCCCCGCCTCTGATTCCCTGCCTCTGATTCCCCATCTCCGATTCCGCACATCTGATTCCCTTCCTCTGATTCCCCGCCTCTGATTCCCCGACTCTGATTCCCTGCCTCTGATTCCCAACCTCTGATTCCCCACCTCTGATTCCCCATATCTGATTCCCCGCCTCTGTTTCCCCGCCTCTGATTCCCCGCCTCTGATTCCCAACTCTGATTCCCCGCCTCTGATTCCCCAGCTCTGATTCCCCGTGTTTGATTCCCTGCCTGTGATTCCCTGCCCTGATTCCCCATCTCTGTTTCACCGCCTTTGATTCGCCACCTCTGATTCCACATATCTGATTCCCCGCCTCTGTTTCCCCGACTCTGATTCCCTTCCTCTGATTCCCAACCTCTGATTCCACACCTCTTATTCCCCATATCTGATTCCCCGCCTCTATTTCCCCATATCTGAATCCCCGCCTCTGATTCCCCAACTCTGATTCCCCGCCTCTGATTCCCCAGCTCTGATTCCCCGACTCTGATTCCCGGCGTCCGATTCCCTGCCTCTGATTCCCCGCCTCTGATTCCCCATCTCTGATTCCCCGCCTCTGATTCCCCGTGTCTGATTCCCTGCCTCTGATTCCCCGCCTCTGATTCCCCGCCTCTGATTCCCTGCCACTGATTCCCTGCCCCTGATTCCCCACCTCTGATTCCCCATATCTGATTCCCCGCCTCAGTTTCCCAGCCTCTAATTCCCCGCCTCTGATTCCCCATATCTGACTCCCTGCCTCTGATTCCCCAACTCTGATTCCCCGCCTCTGATTCCCCAGCTCTGAATCCCCGCCTCTGATTCCCCGTGTCTGATTCACTGCCTCTGATTCCCCGCCTTGATTCCCCATCTCTGATTCACAACCTCTGATTCCCCACCTCTGATTCCCTATATTTGATTCACCGCCTCTGTTTCCCCGCCTCTGATTCCCCGCCTCTGATTCCCCATATCTGATTCCCCGCCTCTGATTGCCCACCTCTGATTCCCCGCCTCTGATTCGCCAGCTCTGATTCCCCGCCTCTGATTCCCCGCATCTGATTCCCCGCCTCTGATTCCCCGCATCTGATTCCCTGCCTCTGTTTCCCAGCCTCTGATTCCCCGCCTCTGATTCTCCATATCTCATTCCCCGCCTCTGATTCCCCGCCTCTGATTCCCTGCCTCTGATTCCCCATCTCCGATTCCGCACATCTGATTCCCTTCCTCTGATTCCCCGCCTCTGATTTTCCGCCTCTGATTCCCTGCCTCTGATTCCCAACCTCGGATTTCCCACCTCTGATTTCCCATATCTGATTCCCCGCCTCTGTTTCCCCGCCTCTGATTCCCCGCCTCTGATTCCCCGCCTCTGATTCCCCGCCTCTGATTCCCCAGCTCTGATTCCCCGTGTTTGATTCCCTGCCTCTGATTCCCTGCCCTGATTCCCCATGTCTGTTTCACCGCCTTTGATTCGCCACCTCTGATTCCCCATATCTGATTCCCCGCCTCTGTTTCCCCGACTCTGATTCCCTGCCTCTGATTCCCAACCTCTGATTCCACACCTCTGATTCCCCATATCTGATTCCCCGCCTCTATTTCCCCATATCTGATTCCCCGCCTCTGATTCCCCAACTCTGATTCCCCGCCTCTGATTCCCCAGCTCTGATTCCCCGACTCTGATTCCCGGCATCCGATTCCCTGCCTCTGATTCCCCGCCTCTGATTCCCCATCTCTGATTCCCCGCCTCTGATTCCCCGTGTCTGATTCCCTGCCTTTGATTCCCCGCCTCTGATTCCCCGCCTCTGATTCCCTGCCACTGATTCCCTGCCCCTGATTCCCCACCTCTAATTCCCCACATCTGATTCCCCGCCTCTGTTTCCCCGCCTCTGAATCCCCGCCTCTGATTCCCCATATCTGATTCCCTGCCTCTGATTCCCCAACTCTGATTCCCCGCCTCTGATTCCCCAGCTCTGAATCCCCGCCTCTGATTCCCCGCGTCTGATTCCCTGCCTCTGATTCCCCGCCTTGATTCCCCATCTCTGATTCACAACCTCTGATTCCCCATCTCTGATTCACAACCTCTGATTCCCCACCTCTGATTCCCTATATTTGATTCCCCGCCTCTGTTTCCCCGCCTCTGATTCCCCGCCTCTGATTCCCCATATCTGATTCCCCGCCTCTGATTGCCCACCTCTGATTCCCAGCCTCTGATTCGCCAGCTCTGATTCCCCGCCTCTGATTCCCCGCATCTGATTCCCTGCCTCTGATTCCCCGCCTCTGATTCCCCATCTCTGATTCACCGCCTTTGATTCGCCACCTCTGATTCCCCATATCTGATTCCCCACCTCTGATTCCCGGCCTCTTATTCCCAGCATCTGATTCCCGGCCTCTGATTCCCGGCCTCTGATTCCCCGCTTCTGATTCTGATTCCCTGCCTCTTATTCCCCATCTCTGATTCCGCACATCTGATTCCCTGCCTCTGATTCCCCACCTCTGATTCCCCATATCTGATTCCCCGCCTCTGTTTCCCCGCCTCTGATTCCCCGCCTCTGTTTCCCTATATCTAATTCCCCACCTCTGATGCCCCAACTCTGATTCCCCGCCTCTGATTCCCCAGCTCTGATTCCCCGCCTCTGATTCCCTGCATCCGATTCCCCATATCTGATTCCCCGCCTCTGTTTCACCGCCTCTGATTCCCCGCCTCTGTTTCCCCATATCTGATTCCCGCCTCTGATTCCCAACTATGAATCCCGTCCTCTGATTCCCCAGCTCTGATTCCCTGCCTCTGATTCCCCGCGTTCTATTCCCTGCCTCTGATTCCCCGCCTGTGATTCCCCATCACTGATTCACCACCTCTGATTCCCTACCTCTGATTCCCCATATCTAATTCCCTGCCTCTGTTTGCCCGCCTCTGATTCCCCGCCTCTGTTTCCCCATATCTGATTCCCCGCCTCTGAATCCCCAACTCTGATTCCCTGCCTCAGATTCCCCAGCTCTGATTCCCCGCCTTTGATTCCCCCCGTCTGATTCCCAGCCTCTGAATCCCCGTGTCTGATTTCCTGCCTCTGATTCCCCGCCTCTGATTCCCCATCTCTGATTCACCGCCTCTGATTCCCCACCTCTGATTCCCCCTCTCTGATTCCGCACATCCAATTCCCTGCCTCTGTTTCCCCAACTCTGATTCCCCACCTCTGATTCCCCAGCTCTGATTCCCCGCCTCAGATTCCACGCTTCTGATTCCCTGCCTCTGATTCCCCGCCTCCGATTCCCTGCCTCTGATTCCCCATATCTGATTCCCCGCCTCTGATTCCCCAACTCTGATTCCCCGCTTCTGATTCCCCAGCTCTGAATCCCCGCCTCTGATTCCCCGCGTCTGATTCCCTGCCTCTGATTCCCCGCCTCTGATTCCCCATCTGTGATTCACAACCTCTGATGCCCCACCTCTGATTCCCTATATCTGATTCCCTGCCTCTGTTTCCCCGCCTCTGATTCCCCACCTCTGTTACCCCATATCTGATTCCCCGCCTCTGATTCCCCAACTCTAATACCCCGCATCTGATTCCCTGCCTCTGATTCCCCGCCTCTGATTCCAGGCCTCTGATTCCCAGCATCTGATTCCGGCCTCTGATTCCCGGCCTCTGATTCCCTTCTTCTGATTCTGATTCCCTGCCTCTGATTCCCCATCTCTGATTCCGCACATCTGATTCCCTGCCTCTGATTCCCCACCTCTGATTCACCATATCTGATTCCCCGCCTCTGTTTCCCCGCCTCTGATTCCCCGCCTCTGTTTCCCAATATCTAAGTCCCCACCTCTGATTCCCCAAATCTGATTCCCCACCTCTGATTCTCCAGCTCTGATTCCCCGCCTCTGATTCCCCGCATCTGATACCCTGCATCTGATTCCAAGCCTCTGATTCCCTTCCTCTGATTCCCAACCTCTGATTCCCCACCTCTGATTCCCCATATCTGATTCCCCGCCTCTGTTTCCCCGCTTCGGATTCCCCGCCTCTGTTTCCCCATATCTGATTCCCGGCCTCTGATTCCCCGCCTCTGATTCCCCATATCTGATTCCCTGCCTCTGATTCCCCAACTCTGATTCCCCGCCTCTGATTCCCCAGCTCTGAATCCCCGCCTCTGATTCCCCACGTCTGATTCCCTGCCACTGATTCCCCGCCTTGATTCCCCCTCTCTGATTCACAACCTCTGATTCCCCACCTCTGATTCCCTATATTTGATTCCCCGCCTCTGTTTCCCCGCCTCTGATTCCCCACCTCTGATTCCCCATATCTGATTCCCCGCCTCTGATTGCCCACCTCTGATTCCCAGCCTCTGATTCGCCAGCTCTGATTCCCCGCCTCTGATTCCCCGCATCTGATTCCCTGCCTCTGATTCCCCGCCTCTGATTCCCCATCTCTGATTCACCGCCTTTGATTCGCCACCTCTGATTCCCCATATCTGATTCCCCACCTCTGTTTCCCCGCCTCTGATTCCCCACCTCTGATTCTCCATATCTCATTCCCCGCCTCTGAATCCCCATCTCTGATTCCTGGACTCTGATTCCCCTCCTCTGATTCCCGGCCTCTTCTTCCCAGCATCTGATTCCCGGCCTCTGATTCCCGGCCTCTGATTCCCCGCTTCTGATTCCCTGCCTCTGATTCCCCATCTCTGATTCCGCACATCTGATTCCCTGCCTCTGATTCCCCACCTCTGATTCCCCATATCTGATTCCCCGCCTCTGTTTCCCCGCCTCTGATTCCCCGCCTCTGTTTCCCTATATCTAATTCCCCACCTCTGATGCCCCAACTCTGATTCCCCGCCTCTGATTCCCCAGCTCTGATTCCCCGCCTCTGATTCCCTGCATCCGATTCCACATATCTGATTACCCGCCTCTGTTTCCCCGCCTCTGATTCCCAGCCTCTGTTTCCCCATATCTGATTCCCGCCTCTGATTCCCAACTATGATTCCCCGCCTCTGATTCCCCAGCTCTGATTCCCTGCCTCTGATTCCCCGCGTTCTATTCCCTGCCTCTGATTCCCCGCCTGTGATTCCCCATCACTGATTCACCACCTCTGATTCCCTGCCTCTGATTCCCCATATCTAATTCCCCGCCTCTGTTTGCCCGCCTCTGATTCCCCGCCTCTGTTTCCCCATATCTGATTCCCCGCCTCTGAATCCCCAACTCTGATTCCCAGCCTCTGATTCCCGTGTCTGATTTCCTGCCTCTGATTCCCCGCCTCTGATTCCCCATCTCTGATTCACCGCCTCTGATTCCCCACCTCTGATTCCCCATCTCTCATTCCGCACATCCAATTCCCTTCCTCTGATTCCCCAACTCTGATTCCCCACCTCTGATTCCCCAGCTCTGATTCCCCGCCTCACATTCCCCGCGTCTGATTCCCTGCTTCTGATTCCCCGCCTCTGATTCTCTGCCTCTGATTCCCCATATCTGATTCCCCGCCTCTGATTCCCCAACTCTGATTCCCCGCTTCTGATTCCCCAGCCCTGAATCCCCGCCTCTGATTCCGCGCGTCTGATTCCCTGCCTCTGATTCCCCGCCTCTGATTCCCCATCTGTGATTCACAACCTCTGATGCCCCACCTCTGATTCCCCATATCTGATTCCCCGCCTCTGTTTCCCCGCCTCTGATTCCCCGCCTCTGATTCCCCATATCTGATTCCCCGCCTCTGAATCCCCAACTCTGAATCCCAGCCTCTGAATCCCCGTGTCTGATTTCCTGCCTCTGATTCCCCGCCTCTGATTCCCCATCTCTGCTTCACCGCCTCTGATTCCCCACCTCTGATTCCCCATCTCTGATTCCGCACATCCAATTCCCTGCCTCTGATTCCCCAACTCTGATTCCCCACCTCTGATTCCCCAGCTCTGATTCCCCGCCTCACATTCCCCGCGTCTGATTCCCTGCCTCTGATTCCCCGCCTCTGATTCCCTGCCTCTGATTCCCCAACTCTAATACCCCGCCTCTGATTCCCCAGCTCTGATTCCCCGCCTCTGATTCCCCGCATCTGATTCCCTGCCTCTGATTCCCCGCCTCTGATTCCAGGCCTCTGATTCCCAGCATCTGATTCCGGCCTCTGATTCCCGGCCTCTGATTCCCTTCTTCTGATTCTGATTCCCTGCCTCTGATTCCCCATCTCTGATTCCGCACATCTGATTCCCTGCCTCTGATTCCCCACCTCTGATTCCCCATATCTGATTCCCCGCCTCTGTTTCCCCGCCTCTGATTCCCCGCCTCTGTTTCCCAATATCTAAGTCCCCACCTCTGATTCCCCAAATCTGATTCCCCACCTCTGATTCCCCAGCTCTGATTCCCCGCCTCTGATTCCCCGCATCTGATACCCTGCATCTGATTCCAAGCCTCTGATTCCCCGCCTCTGATTCCCCAGCTCTGAATCCCCGCCTCTGATTCCCCGTGTCTGATTCCCTGCCTCTGATTCCCCGCCCTGATTCCCCATCTCTGATTCACAACCTCTGATTCCCCACCTCTGATTCCCTATATTTGATTCCCCGCCTCTGTTTCCCCGCCTCTGATTCCCCGCCTCTGATTCCCCATATCTGATTCCCCGCCTCTGATTGCCCACCTCTGATTTCCAGCCTCTGATTCGCCAGCTCTGATTCCCCGCCTCTGATTCCCCGCATCTGATTCCCTGCCTCTGATTCCCCGCCTCTGATTCCCCATCTCTGATTCACCGCCTTTGATTCGCCACCTCTGATTCCCCATATCTGATTCCCCACCTCTGTTTCCCCGCCTCTGATTCCCCGCCTCTGATTCTCCATATCTCATTCCCCGCCTCTGAATCCCCATCTCTGATTCCTGGACTCTGATTCCCCTCCTCTGATTCCCGGCCTCTTATTCCCAGCATCTGATTCCCGGCCTCTGATTCCCGGCCTCTGATTCCCCGCTTCTGATTCCCTGCCTCTGATTCCCCATCTCTGATTCCGCACATCTGATTCCCTGCCTCTGATTCCCCACCTCTGATTCCCCATATCTGATTCCCCGCCTCTGTTTCCCCGCCTCTGATTCCCCGCCTCTGTTTCCCTATATCTAATTCCCCACCTCTGATGCCCCAACTCTGATTCCCCGCCTCTGATTCCCCAGCTCTGATTCCCCGCCTCTGATTCCCTGCATCCGATTCCCCATATCTGATTCCCCGCCTCTGTTTCCCCGCCTCTGATTCCCTGCCTCTGTTTCCCCATATCTGATTCCCGCCTCTGATTCCCAACTATGATTCCCCGCCTCTGATTCCCCAGCTCTGATTCCCTGCCTCTGATTCCCCGCGTTCTATTCCCTGCCTCTGATTCCCCGCCTGTGATTCCCCATCACTGATTCACCACCTCTGATTACCTACCTCTGATTCACCATATCTAATTCCCCGCCTCTGTTTGCCCGCCTCTGATTCCCCGCCTCTGTTTCCCCATATCTGATTCCCCGCCTCTGATTCCCCAACTCTGATTCCCCGCCTCTGATTCCCCAGCTCTGATTCCCCGACTCTGATTCCCGGCATCCGATTCCCTGCCTCTGATTCCCCGCCTCTGATTCCCCATCTCTGATTCCCCTCCTCTGATTCCCCGTGTCTGATTCCCTGCCTTTGATTCCCCGCCTCTGATTCCCCGCCTCTGATTCCCTGCCACTGATTCCCTGCCCCTGATTCCCCACCTCTGATTCCCCACATCTGATTCCCCGCCTCTGTTTCCCCGCCTCTGAATCCCCGCCTCTGATTCCCCATATCTGATTCCCTGCCTCTGATCCCCAACTCTGATTCCCCGCCTCTGATTCCCCAGCTCTGAATCCCCGCCTCTGATTCCCCGCGTCTGATTCCCTGCCTCTGATTCCCCGCCTTGATTCCCCATCTCTGATTCACAACCTCTGATTCCCCACCTCTGATTCCCTATATTTGATTCCCCGCCTCTGTTTCCCCGCCTCTGATTCCCCGCCTCTGATTCCCCATATCTGATTCCCCGCCTCTGATTGCCCACCTCTGATTCCCAGCCTCTGATTCGCCAGCTCTGATTCCCCGCCTCTGATTCCCTGCCTCTGATTCCCCATATCTGATTCCCCGCCTCTGATTCCCCAACTCTGATTCCCCGCTTCTGATTCCCCAGCCCTGAATCCCCGCCTCTGATTCCCCGCGTCTGATTCCCTGCCTCTGATTCCCCGCCTCTGATTCCCCATCTGTGATTCACAACCTCTGATGCCCCACCTCTGATTCCCCATATCTGATTCCCCGCCTCTGTTTCCCCGCCTCTGATTCCCCGCCTCTGTTTCCCAATATCTAAGTCCCCACCTCTGATTCCCCAATTCTGATTCCCCACCTCTGATTCCCCAGCTCTGATTCCCCGCCTCTGATGCCCCGCATCTGATTCCCTGCATCTGATTCCAAGCCTCTGATTCCCTGCCTCTGATTCCCAAACTCTGATTCCCCACCTCTGATTCCCCATATCTGATTCCCCGCCTCTGTTTCCCCGCCTCGGATTCCCCGCCTCAGTTTCCCCATATCTGATTCCCGGCCTCTGATTCCCCGCCTCTGATTCCCCGCCTCTGATTCCCTGCCTCTGATTCCCCATCTCCGATTCCGCACATCTGATTCCCTTCCTCTGATTCCCCGCCTCTGATTCCCCGCCTCTGATTCCCTGCCTCTGATTCCCAACCTCTGATTCCCCACCTCTGATTCCCCATATCTGATTCCCCGCCTCTGTTTCCCCGCCTCTGATTCCCCGCCTCTGATTCCCAACTCTGATTCCCCGCCTCTGATTCCCCAGCTCTGATTCCCCGTGTTTGATTCCCTGCCTCTGATTCCCTGCCCTGATTCCCCATCTCTGTTTCACCGCCTTTGATTCGCCACCTCTGATTCCACATATCTGATTCCCCGCCTCTGTTTCCCCGACTCTGATTCCCTTCCTCTGATTCCCAACCTCTGATTCCACACCTCTTATTCCCCATATCTGATTCCCCGCCTCTATTTCCCCATATCTGAATCCCCGCCTCTGATTCCCCAACTCTGATTCCCCGCCTCTGATTCCCCAGCTCTGATTCCCCGACTCTGATTCCCGGCGTCCGATTCCCTGCCTCTGATTCCCCGCCTCTGATTCCCCATCTCTGATTCCCCGCCTCTGATTCCCCGTGTCTGATTCCCTGCCTCTGATTCCCCGCCTCTGATTCCCCGCCTCTGATTCCCTGCCACTGATTCCCTGCCCCTGATTCCCCACCTCTGATTCCCCATATCTGATTCCCCGCCTCAGTTTCCCAGCCTCTAATTCCCCGCCTCTGATTCCCCATATCTGATTCCCTGCCTCTGATTCCCCAACTCTGATTCCCCGCCTCTGATTCCCCAGCTCTGAATCCCCGCCTCTGATTCCCCGTGTCTGATTCCCTGCCTCTGATTCCCCGCCTTGATTCCCCATCTCTGATTCACAACCTCTGATTCCCCACCTCTGATTCCCTATATTTGATTCACCGCCTCTGTTTCCCCGCCTCTGATTCCCCGCCTCTGATTCCCCATATCTGATTCCCCGCCTCTGATTGCCCACCTCTGATTCCCCGCCTCTGATTCGCCAGCTCTGATTCCCCGCCTCTGATTCCCCGCATCTGATTCCCCGCCTCTGATTCCCCGCATCTGATTCCCTGCCTCTGTTTCCCAGCCTCTGATTCCCCGCCTCTGATTCTCCATATCTCATTCCCCGCCTCTGATTCCCCGCCTCTGATTCCCTGCCTCTGATTCCCCATCTCCGATTCCGCACATCTGATTCCCTTCCTCTGATTCCCCGCCTCTGATTTTCCGCCTCTGATTCCCTGCCTCTGATTCCCAACCTCGGATTCCCCACCTCTGATTTCCCATATCTGATTCCCCGCCTCTGTTTCCCCGCCTCTGATTCCCCGCCTCTGATTCCCCGCCTCTGATTCCCCGCCTCTGATTCCCCAGCTCTGATTCCCCGTGTTTGATTCCCTGCCTCTGATTCCCTGCCCTGATTCCCCATGTCTGTTTCACCGCCTTTGATTCGCCACCTCTGATTCCCCATATCTGATTCCCCGCCTCTGTTTCCCCGACTCTGATTCCCTGCCTCTGATTCCCAACCTCTGATTCCACACCTCTGATTCCCCATATCTGATTCCCCGCCTCTATTTCCCCATATCTGATTCCCCGCCTCTGATTCCCCAACTCTGATTCCCCGCCTCTGATTCCCCAGCTCTGATTCCCCGACTCTGATTCCCGGCATCCGATTCCCTGCCTCTGATTCCCCGCCTCTGATTCCCCATCTCTGATTCCCCGCCTCTGATTCCCCGTGTCTGATTTCCTGCCTTTGATTCCCCGCCTCTGATTCCCCGCCTCTGATTCCCTGCCACTGATTCCCTGCCCCTGATTCCCCACCTCTGATTCCCCACATCTGATTCCCCGCCTCTGTTTCCCCGCCTCTGAATCCCCGCCTCTGATTCCCCATATCTGATTCCCTGCCTCTGATTCCCCAACTCTGATTCCCCGCCTCTGATTCCCCAGCTCTGAATCCCCGCCTCTGATTCCCCGCGTCTGATTCCCTGCCTCTGATTCCCCGCCTTGATTCCCCATCTCTGATTCACAACCTCTGATTCCCCACCTCTGATTCCCTATATTTGATTCCCCGCCTCTGTTTCCCCGCCTCTGATTCCCCGCCTCTGATTCCCCATACCTGATTCCCCGCCTCTGATTGCCCACCTCTGATTCCCAGCCTCTGATTCGCCAGCTCTTATTCCCCGCCTCTGATTCCCCGCATCTGATTCCCTGCCTCTGATTCCCCGCCTCTGATTCCCCATCTCTGATTCACCGCCTTTGATTCGCCACCTCTGATTCCCCATATCTGATTCCCCACCTCTGATTCCCGGCCTCTTATTCCCAGCATCTGATTCCCGGCCTCTGATTCCCGGCCTCTGATTCCCCGCTTCTGATTCTGATTCCCTGCCTCTTATTCCCCATCTCTGATTCCGCACATCTGATTCCCTGCCTCTGATTCCCCACCTCTGATTCCCCATATCTGATTCCCCGCCTCTGTTTCCCCGCCTCTGATTCCCCGCCTCTGTTTCCCTATATCTAATTCCCCACCTCTGATGCCCCAACTCTGATTCCCCGCCTCTGATTCCCCAGCTCTGATTCCCCGCCTCTGATTCCCTGCATCCGATTCCCCATATCTGATTCCCCGCCTCTGTTTCACCGCCTCTGATTCCCCGCCTCTGTTTCCCCATATCTGATTCCCGCCTCTGATTCCCAACTATGAATCCCGTCCTCTGATTCCCCAGCTCTGATTCCCTGCCTCTGATTACCCGCGTTCTATTCCCTGCCTCTGATTCCCCGCCTGTGATTCCCCATCACTGATTCACCACCTCTGATTCCCTACCTCTGATTCCCCATATCTAATTCCCCGCCTCTGTTTGCCCGCCTCTGATTCCCCGCCTCTGTTTCCCCATATCTGATTCCCCGCCTCTGAATCCCCAACTCTGATTCCCTGCCTCAGATTCCCCAGCTCTGATTCCCCGCCTTTTATTCCCCCCGTCTGATTCCCAGCCTCTGAATCCCCGTGTCTGATTTCCTGCCTCTGATTCCCCGCCTCTGATTCCCCATCTCTGATTCACCGCCTCTGATTCCCCACCTCTGATTCCCCCTCTCTGATTCCGCACATCCAATTCCCTGCCTCTGTTTCCCCAACTCTGATTCCCCACCTCTGATTCCCCAGCTCTGATTCCCCGCCTCAGATTCCACGCTTCTGATTCCCTGCCTCTGATTCCCCGCCTCCGATTCCCTGCCTCTGATTCCCCATATCTGATTCCCCGCCTCTGATTCCCCAACTCTGATTCCCCGCTTCTGATTCCCCAGCTCTGAATCCCCGCCTCTGATTCCCCGCGTCTGATTCCCTGCCTCTGATTCCCCGCCTCTGATTCCCCATCTGTGATTCACAACCTCTGATGCCCCACCTCTGATTCCCTATATCTGATTCCCTGCCTCTGTTTCCCCGCCTCTGATTCCCCACCTCTGATTCCCTATATTTGATTCCCCGCCTCTGTTTCCCCGCCTCTGATTCCCCGCCTCTGATTCCCCATATCTGATTCCCCGCCTCTGATTGCCCACCTCTGATTCCCAGCCTCTGATTCGCCAGCTCTGATTCCCCGCCTCTGATTCCCTGCCTCTGATTCCCCATATCTGATTCCCCGCCTCTGATTCCCCAACTCTGATTCCCCGCTTCTGATTCCCCAGCCCTGAATCCCCGCCTCTGATTCCCCGCGTCTGATTCCCTGCCTCTGATTCCCCGCCTCTGATTCCCCATCTGTGATTCACAACCTCTGATGCCCCACCTCTGATTCCCCATATCTGATTACCCGCCTCTGTTTCCCCGCCTCTGATTCCCCGCCTCTGTTTCCCAATATCTAAGTCCCCACCTCTGATTCCCCAATTCTGATTCCCCACCTCTGATTCCCCAGCTCTGATTCCCCGCCTCTGATGCCCCGCATCTGATTCCCTGCATCTGATTCCAAGCCTCTGATTCCCTGCCTCTGATTCCCAAACTCTGATTCCCCACCTCTGATTCCCCATATCTGATTCCCCGCCTCTGTTTCCCCTCCTCGGATTCCCCGCCTCAGTTTCCCCATATCTGATTCCCGGCCTCTGATTCCCCGCCTCTGATTCCCCGCCTCTGATTCCCTGCCTCTGATTCCCCATCTCCGATTCCGCACATCTGATTCCCTTCCTCTGATTCCCCGCCTCTGATTCCCCGCCTCTGATTCCCTGCCTCTGATTCCCAACCTCTGATTCCCCACCTCTGATTCCCCATATCTGATTCCCCGCCTCTGTTTCCCCGCCTCTGATTCCCCGCCTCTGATTCCCAACTCTGATTCCCCGCCTCTGATTCCCCAGCTCTGATTCCCCGTGTTTGATTCCCTGCCTCTGATTCCCTGCCCTGATTCCCCATCTCTGTTTCACCGCCTTTGATTCGCCACCTCTGATTCCACATATCTGATTCCCCGCCTCTGTTTCCCCGACTCTGATTCCCTTCCTCTGATTCCCAACCTCTGATTCCACACCTCTTATTCCCCATATCTGATTCCCCGCCTCTATTTCCCCATATCTGAATCCCCGCCTCTGATTCCCCAACTCTGATTCCCCGCCTCTGATTCCCCAGCTCTGATTCCCCGACTCTGATTCCCGGCGTCCGATTCCCTGCCTCTGATTCCCCGCCTCTGATTCCCCATCTCTGATTCCCCGCCTCTGATTCCCCGTGTCTGATTCCCTGCCTCTGATTCCCCGCCTCTGATTCCCCGCCTCTGATTCCCTGCCACTGATTCCCTGCCCCTGATTCCCCACCTCTGATTCCCCATATCTGATTCCCCGCCTCAGTTTCCCAGCCTCTAATTCCCCGCCTCTGATTCCCCATATCTGATTCCCTGCCTCTGATTCCCCAACTCTGATTCCCCGCCTCTGATTCCCCAGCTCTGAATCCCCGCCTCTGATTCCCCGTGTCTGATTCCCTGCCTCTGATTCCCCGCCTTGATTCCCCATCTCTGATTCACAACCTCTGATTCCCCACCTCTGATTCCCTATATTTGATTCACCGCCTCTGTTTCCCCGCCTCTGATTCCCCGCCTCTGATTCCCCATATCTGATTCCCCGCCTCTGATTGCCCACCTCTGATTCCCCGCCTCTGATTCGCCAGCTCTGATTCCCCGCCTCTGATTCCCCGCATCTGATTCCCCGCCTCTGATTCCCCGCATCTGATTCCCTGCCTCTGTTTCCCAGCCTCTGATTCCCCGCCTCTGATTCTCCATATCTCATTCCCCGCCTCTGATTCCCCGCCTCTGATTCCCTGCCTCTGATTCCCCATCTCCGATTCCGCACATCTGATTCCCTTCCTCTGATTCCCCGCCTCTGATTTTCCGCCTCTGATTCCCTGCCTCTGATTCCCAACCTCGGATTCCCCACCTCTGATTTCCCATATCTGATTCCCCGCCTCTGTTTCCCCGCCTCTGATTCCCCGCCTCTGATTCCCCGCCTCTGATTCCCCGCCTCTGATTCCCCAGCTCTGATTCCCCGTGTTTGATTCCCTGCCTCTGATTCCCTGCCCTGATTCCCCATGTCTGTTTCACCGCCTTTGATTCGCCACCTCTGATTCCCCATATCTGATTCCCCGCCTCTGTTTCCCCGACTCTGATTCCCTGCCTCTGATTCCCAACCTCTGATTCCACACCTCTGATTCCCCATATCTGATTCCCCGCCTCTATTTCCCCATATCTGATTCCCCGCCTCTGATTCCCCAACTCTGATTCCCCGCCTCTGATTCCCCAGCTCTGATTCCCCGACTCTGATTCCCGGCATCCGATTCCCTGCCTCTGATTCCCCGCCTCTGATTCCCCATCTCTGATTCCCCGCCTCTGATTCCCCGTGTCTGATTTCCTGCCTTTGATTCCCCGCCTCTGATTCCCCGCCTCTGATTCCCTGCCACTGATTCCCTGCCCCTGATTCCCCACCTCTGATTCCCCACATCTGATTCCCCGCCTCTGTTTCCCCGCCTCTGAATCCCCGCCTCTGATTCCCCATATCTGATTCCCTGCCTCTGATTCCCCAACTCTGATTCCCCGCCTCTGATTCCCCAGCTCTGAATCCCCGCCTCTGATTCCCCGCGTCTGATTCCCTGCCTCTGATTCCCCGCCTTGATTCCCCATCTCTGATTCACAACCTCTGATTCCCCACCTCTGATTCCCTATATTTGATTCCCCGCCTCTGTTTCCCCGCCTCTGATTCCCCGCCTCTGATTCCCCATATCTGATTCCCCGCCTCTGATTGCCCACCTCTGATTCCCAGCCTCTGATTCGCCAGCTCTGATTCCCCGCCTCTGATTCCCCAGCTCTGATTCCCCGACTCTGATTCCCGGCGTCCGATTCCCTGCCTCTGATTCCCCGCCTCTGATTCCCCATCTCTGATTCCCCGCCTCTGATTCCCCGTGTCTGATTCCCTGCCTCTGATTCCCCGCCTCTGATTCCCCGCCTCTGATTCCCTGCCACTGATTCCCTGCCCCTGATTCCCCACCTCTGATTCCCCATATCTGATTCCCCGCCTCAGTTTCCCAGCCTCTAATTCCCCGCCTCTGATTCCCCATATCTGATTCCCTGCCTCTGATTCCCCAACTCTGATTCCCCGCCTCTGATTCCCCAGCTCTGAATCCCCGCCTCTGATTCCCCGTGTCTGATTCCCTGCCTCTGATTCCCCGCCTTGATTCCCCATCTCTGATTCACAACCTCTGATTCCCCACCTCTGATTCCCTATATTTGATTCACCGCCTCTGTTTCCCCGCCTCTGATTCCCCGCCTCTGATTCCCCATATCTGATTCCCCGCCTCTGATTGCCCACCTCTGATTCCCCGCCTCTGATTCGCCAGCTCTGATTCCCCGCCTCTGATTCCCCGCATCTGATTCCCCGCCTCTGATTCCCCGCATCTGATTCCCTGCCTCTGTTTCCCAGCCTCTGATTCCCCGCCTCTGATTCTCCATATCTCATTCCCCGCCTCTGATTCCCCGCCTCTGATTCCCTGCCTCTGATTCCCCATCTCCGATTCCGCACATCTGATTCCCTTCCTCTGATTCCCCGCCTCTGATTTTCCGCCTCTGATTCCCTGCCTCTGATTCCCAACCTCGGATTCCCCACCTCTGATTTCCCATATCTGATTCCCCGCCTCTGTTTCCCCGCCTCTGATTCCCCGCCTCTGATTCCCCGCCTCTGATTCCCCGCCTCTGATTCCCCAGCTCTGATTCCCCGTGTTTGATTCCCTGCCTCTGATTCACTGCCCTGATTCCCCATGTCTGTTTCACCGCCTTTGATTCGCCACCTCTGATTCCCCATATCTGATTCCCCGCCTCTGTTTCCCCGACTCTGATTCCCTGCCTCTGATTCCCAACCTCTGATTCCACACCTCTGATTCCCCATATCTGATTCCCCGCCTCTATTTCCCCATATCTGATTCCCCGCCTCTGATTCCCCAACTCTGATTCCCCGCCTCTGATTCCCCAGCTCTGATTCCCCGACTCTGATTCCCGGCATCCGATTCCCTGCCTCTGATTCCCCGCCTCTGATTCCCCATCTCTGATTCCCCGCCTCTGATTCCCCGTGTCTGATTTCCTGCCTTTGATTCCCCGCCTCTGATTCCCCGCCTCTGATTCCCTGCCACTGATTCCCTGCCACTGATTCCCTGCCCCTGATTCCCCACCTCTGATTCCCCACATCTGATTCCCCGCCTCTGTTTCCCCGCCTCTGAATCCCCGCCTCTGATTCCCCATATCTGATTCCCTGCCTCTGATTCCCCAACTCTGATTCCCCGCCTCTGATTCCCCAGCTCTGAATCCCCGCCTCTGATTCCCCGCGTCTGATTCCCTGCCTCTGATTCCCCGCCTTGATTCCCCATCTCTGATTCACAACCTCTGATTCCCCACCTCTGATTCCCTATATTTGATTCCCCGCCTCTGTTTCCCCGCCTCTGATTCCCCGCCTCTGATTCCCCATATCTGATTCCCCGCCTCTGATTGCCCACCTCTGATTCCCAGCCTCTGATTCGCCAGCTCTGATTCCCCGCCTCTGATTCCCCGCATCTGATTCCCTGCCTCTGATTCCCCGCCTCTGATTCCCCATCTCTGATTCACCGCCTTTGATTCGCCACCTCTGATTCCCCATATCTGATTCCCCACCTCTGATTCCCGGCCTCTTATTCCCAGCATCTGATTCCCGGCCTCTGATTCCCGGCCTCTGATTCCCCGCTTCTGATTCTGATTCCCTGCCTCTTATTCCCCATCTCTGATTCCGCACATCTGATTCCCTGCCTCTGATTCCCCACCTCTGATTCCCCATATCTGATTCCCCGCCTCTGTTTCCCCGCCTCTGATTCCCCGCCTCTGTTTCCCTATATCTAATTCCCCACCTCTGATGCCCCAACTCTGATTCCCCGCCTCTGATTCCCCAGCTCTGATTCCCCGCCTCTGATTCCCTGCATCCGATTCCCCATATCTGATTCCCCGCCTCTGTTTCACCGCCTCTGATTCCCCGCCTCTGTTTCCCCATATCTGATTGCCGCCTCTGATTCCCAACTATGAATCCCGTCCTCTGATTCCCCAGCTCTGATTCCCTGCCTCTGATTCCCCGCGTTCTATTCCCTGCCTCTGATTCCCCGCCTGTGATTCCCCATCACTGATTCACCACCTCTGATTCCCTACCTCTGATTCCCCATATCTAATTCCCCACCTCTGTTTGCCCGCCTCTGATTCCCCGCCTCTGTTTCCCCATATCTGATTCCCCGCCTCTGAATCCCCAACTCTGATTCCCTGCCTCAGATTCCCCAGCTCTGATTCCCCGCCTTTGATTCCCCCCGTCTGATTCCCAGCCTCTGAATCCCCGTGTCTGATTTCCTGCCTCTGATTCCCCGCCTCTGATTCCCCATCTCTGATTCACCGCCTCTGATTCCCCACCTCTGATTCCCCCTCTCTGATTCCGCACATCCAATTCCCTGCCTCTGTTTCCCCAACTCTGATTCCCCACCTCTGATTCCCCAGCTCTGATTCCCCGCCTCAGATTCCACGCTTCTGATTCCCTGCCTCTGATTCCCCGCCTCCGATTCCCTGCCTCTGATTCCCCATATCTGATTCCCCGCCTCTGATTCCCCAACTCTGATTCCCCGCTTCTGATTCCCCAGCTCTGAATCCCCGCCTCTGATTCCCCGCGTCTGATTCCCTGCCTCTGATTCCCCGCCTCTGATTCCCCATCTGTGATTCACAACCTCTGATGCCCCACCTCTGATTCCCTATATCTGATTCCCTGCCTCTGTTTCCCCGCCTCTGATTCCCCACCTCTGTTTCCCCATATCTGATTCCCCGCCTCTGATTCCCCAACTCTAATACCCCGCCTCTGATTCCCCAGCTCTGATTCCCCGCCTCTGATTCCCCGCATCTGATTCCCTGCCTCTGATTCCCCGCCTCTGATTCCAGGCCTCTGATTCCCAGCATCTGATTCCGGCCTCTGATTCCCGGCCTCTGATTCCCTTCTTCTGATTCTGATTCCCTGCCTCTGATTCCCCATCTCTGATTCCGCACATCTGATTCCCTGCCTCTGATTCCCCACCTCTGATTCACCATATCTGATTCCCCGCCTCTGTTTCCCCACCTCTGATTCCCCGCCTCTGTTTCCTAATATCTAAGTCCCCACCTCTGATTCCCCAAATCTGATTCCCCACCTCTGATTCCCCAGCTCTGATTCCCCGCCTCTAATTCCCCGCATCTGATACCCTGCATCTGATTCCAAGCCTCTGATTCCCTTCCTCTGATTCCCAACCTCTGATTCCCCACCTCTGATTCCCCATATCTGATTCCCCGCCTCTGTTTCCCCGCTTCGGATTCCCCGCCTCTGTTTCCCCATATCTGATTCCCGGCCTCTGATTCCCCGCCTCTGATTCCCCATATCTGATTCCCTGCCTCTGATTCCCCAACTCTGATTCCCCGCCTCTGATTCCCCAGCTCTGAATCCCCGCCTCTGATTCCCCACGTCTGATTCCCTGCCACTGATTCCCCGCCTTGATTCCCCCTCTCTGATTCACAACCTCTGATTCCCCACCTCTGATTCCCTATATTTGATTCCCCGCCTCTGTTTCCCCGCCTCTGATTCCCCACCTCTGATTCCCCATATCTGATTCCCCGCCTCTGATTGCCCACCTCTGATTCCCAGCCTCTGATTCGCCAGCTCTGATTCCCCGCCTCTGATTCCCCGCATCTGATTCCCTGCCTCTGATTCCCCGCCTCTGATTCCCCATCTCTGATTCACCGCCTTTGATTCGCCACCTCTGATTCCCCATATCTGATTCCCCACCTCTGTTTCCCCGCCTCTGATTCCCCACCTCTGATTCTCCATATCTCATTCCCCGCCTCTGAATCCCCATCTCTGATTCCTGGACTCTGATTCCCCTCCTCTGATTCCCGGCCTCTTATTCCCAGCATCTGATTCCCGGCCTCTGATTCCCGGCCTCTGATTCCCCGCTTCTGATTCCCTGCCTCTGATTCCCCATCTCTGATTCCGCACATCTGATTCCCTGCCTCTGATTCCCCACCTCTGATTCCCCATATCTGATTCCCCGCCTCTGTTTCCCCGCCTCTGATTCCCCGCCTCTGTTTCCCTATATCTAATTCCCCACCTCTGATGCCCCAACTCTGATTCCCCGCCTCTGATTCCCCAGCTCTGATTCCCCGCCTCTGATTCCCTGCATCCGATTCCACATATCTGATTCCCCGCCTCTGTTTCCCCGCCTCTGATTCCCAGCCTCTGTTTCCCCATATCTGATTCCCGCCTCTGATTCCCAACTATGATTCCCCGCCTCTGATTCCCCAGCTCTGATTCCCTGCCTCTGATTCCCCGCGTTCTATTCCCTGCCTCTGATTCCCCGCCTGTGATTCCCCATCACTGATTCACCACCTCTGATTCCCTGCGTCTGATTCCCCATATCTAATTCCCCGCCTCTGTTTGCCCGCCTCTGATTCCCCGCCTCTGTTTCCCCATATCTGATTCCCCGCCTCTGAATCCCCAACTCTGATTCCCAGCCTCTGATTCCCGTGTCTGATTTCCTGCCTCTGATTCCCCGCCTCTGATTCCCCATCTCTGATTCACCGCCTCTGATTCCCCACCTCTGATTCCCCATCTCTCATTCCGCACATCCAATTCCCTGCCTCTGATTCCCCAACTCTGATTCCCCACCTCTGATTCCCCAGCTCTGATTCCCCGCCTCACATTCCCCGCGTCTGATTCCCTGCCTCTGATTCCACGCCTCTGATTCTCTGCCTCTGATTCCCCATATCTGATTCCCCGCCTCTGATTCCCCAACTCTGATTCCCCGCTTCTGATTCCCCAGCCCTGAATCCCCGCCTCTGATTCCCCGCGTCTGATTCCCTGCCTCTGATTCCCCGCCTCTGATTCCCCATCTGTGATTCACAACCTCTGATGCCCCACCTCTGATTCCCCATATCTGATTCCCCGCCTCTGTTTCCCCGCCTCTGATTCCCCGCCTCTGATTCCCCATATCTGATTCCCCGCCTCTGAATCCCCAACTCTGAATCCCAGCCTCTGAATCCCCGTGTCTGATTTCCTGCCTCTGATTCCCCGCCTCTGATTCCCCATCTCTGCTTCACCGCCTCTGATTCCCCACCTCTGATTCCCCATCTCTGATTCCGCACATCCAATTCCCTGCCTCTGATTCCCCAACTCTGATTCCCCACCTCTGATTCCCCAGCTCTGATTCCCCGCCTCACATTCCCCGCGTCTGATTCCCTGCCTCTGATTCCCCGCCTCTGATTCCCTGCCTCTGATTCCCCATATCTGATTCCCCGCCTCTGATTCCCCAAATCTGATTCCCCGCTTCTGATTCCCCAGCCCTGAATCCCCGCCTCTGATTCCCCGCGTCTGATTCCCTGCCTCTGATTCCCTGCCTCTGATTCCCCATCTGTGATTCACAACCTCTGATGCCCCACCTCTGATTCCCCATATCTGATTCCCCGCCTCTGTTTCCCCGCCTCTGATTCCCCGCCTCTGATTCCCCGCATCTGATACCCTGCATCTGATTCCAAGCCTCTGATTCCCTGCCTCTGATTCCCAACCTCTGATTCCCCACCTCTGATTCCCCATATCTGATTCCCCGCCTCTGTTTCCCCGCTTCGGATTCCCCGCCTCTGTTTCCCCATATCTGATTCCCGGCCTCTGATTCCCCACCTCTGATTCCCCATATCTGATTCCCTGCCTCTGATTCCCCAACTCTGATTCCCCGCCTCTGATTCCCCAGCTCTGAATCCCCGCCTCTGATTCCCCGCGTCTGATTCCCTGCCTCTGATTCCCCGCCTTGATTCCCCATCTCTGATTCACAACCTCTGATTCCCCACCTCTGATTCCCTATATTTGATTCCCCGCCTCTGTTTCCCCGCCTCTGATTCCCCGCCTCTGATTCTCCATATCTCATTCCCCGCCTCTGAATCCCCATCTCTGATTCCTGGACTCTGATTCCCCTCCTCTGATTCCCGGCCTCTTATTCCCAGCATCTGATTCCCGGCCTCTGATTCCCGGCCTCTGATTCCCTGCTTCTGATTCCCTGCCTCTGATTCCCCATCTCCGATTCCGCACATCTGATTCCCTTCCTCTGATTCCCCGCCTCTGATTTTCCGCCTCTGATTCCCTGCCTCTGATTCCCAACCTCGGATTCCCCACCTCTGAATCCCCATATCTGATTCCCCGCCTCTGTTTCCCCGCCTCTTATTCCCCGCCTCTGATTCCCAACTCTGATTCCCCGCCTCTGATTCCCCAGCTCTGATTCCCCGTGTTTGATTCCCTGCCTCTGATTCCCTGCCCTGATTCCCCATCTCTGTTTCACCGCCTTTGATTCGCCACCTCTGATTCCCCATATCTGATTCCCCGCCTCTGTTTCCCCGACTCTGATTCCCTGCCTCTGATTCCCAACCTCTGATTCCACACCTCTGATTCCCCATATCTGATTCCCCGCCTCTATTTCCCCATATCTGATTCCCCGCCTCTGATTCCCCAACTCTGATTCCCCGCCTCTGATTCCCCAGCTCTGATTCCCCGACTCTGATTCCCGGCATCCGATTCCCTGCCTCTGATTCCCCGCCTCTGATTCCCCATCTCTGATTCCCCGCCTCTGATTCCCCGTGTCTGATTCCCTGCCTTTGATTCCCCGCCTCTGATTCCCCGCCTCTGATTCCCTGCCACTGATTCCCTGCCCCTGATTCCCCACCTCTGATTCCCCACATCTGATTCCCCGCCTCTGTTTCCCCGCCTCTGAATCCCCGCCTCTGATTCCCCATATCTGATTCCCTGCCTCTGATCCCCAACTCTGATTCCCCGCCTCTGATTCCCCAGCTCTGAATCCCCGCCTCTGATTCCCCGCGTCTGATTCCCTGCCTCTGATTCCCCGCCTTGATTCCCCATCTCTGATTCACAACCTCTGATTCCCCACCTCTGATTCCCTATATTTGATTCCCCGCCTCTGTTTCCCCGCCTCTGATTCCCCGCCTCTGATTCCCCATATCTGATTCCCCGCCTCTGATTGCCCACCTCTGATTCCCAGCCTCTGATTCGCCAGCTCTGATTCCCCGCCTCTGATTCCCCGCATCTGATTCCCTGCCTCTGATTCCCCGCCTCTGATTCCCCATCTCTGATTCACCGCATTTGATTCGCCACCTCTGATTCCCCATATCTGATTCGCCACCTCTGATTCCCGGCCTCTTATTCCCAGCATCTGATTCCCGGCCTCTGATTCCCGGCCTCTGATTCCCCGCTTCTGATTCTGATTCCCTGCCTCTTATTCCCCATCTCTGATTCCGCACATCTGATTCCCTGCCTCTGATTCCCCACCTCTGATTCCCCATATCTGATTCCCCGCCTCTGTTTCCCCGCCTCTGATTCCCCGCCTCTGTTTCCCTATATCTAATTCCCCACCTCTGATGCCCCAACTCTGATTCCCCGCCTCTGATTCCCCAGCTCTGATTCCCCGCCTCTGATTCCCTGCATCCGATTCCCCATATCTGATTCCCCGCCTCTGTTTCACCGCCTCTGATTCCCCGCCTCTGTTTCCCCATATCTGATTCCCGCCTCTGATTCCCAACTATGAATCCCCTCCTCTGATTCCCCAGCTCTGATTCCCTGCCTCTGATTCCCCGCGTTCTATTCCCTGCCTCTGATTCCCCGCCTGTGATTCCCCATCACTGATTCACCACCTCTGATTCCCTACCTCTGATTCCCCATATCTAATTCCCCGCCTCTGTTTGCCCGCCTCTGATTCCCCGCCTCTGTTTCCCCATATCTGATTCCCCGCCTCTGAATCCCCAACTCTGATTCCCTGCCTCAGATTCCCCAGCTCTGATTCCCCGCCTTTGATTCCCCCCGTCTGATTCCCAGCCTCTGAATCCCCGTGTCTGATTTCCTGCCTCTGATTCCCCGCCTCTGATTCCCCATCTCTGATTCACCGCCTCTGATTCCCCACCTCTGATTCCCCCTCTCTGATTCCGCACATCCAATTCCCTGCCTCTGTTTCCCCAACTCTGATTCCCCACCTCTGATTCCCCAGCTCTGATTCCCCGCCTCAGATTCCACGCGTCTAATTCCCTGCCTCTGATTCCCCGCCTCCGATTCCCTGCCTCTGATTCCCCATATCTGATTCCCCGCCTCTGATTCCCCAACTCTGATTCCCCGCTTCTGATTCCCCAGCTCTGAATCCCCGCCTCTGATTCCCCGCGTCTGATTCCCTGCCTCTGATTCCCCGCCTCTGATTCCCCATCTGTGATTCACAACCTCTGATGCCCCACCTCTGATTCCCCATATCTGATTCCCTGCCTCTGTTTCCCCGCCTCTGATTCCCCACCTCTGTTTCCCCATATCTGATTCCCTGCCTCTGATTCCCCGCCTCTGATTCCAGGCCTCTGATTCCCAGCATCTGATTCCGGCCTCTGATTCCCGGCCTCTGATTCCCTTCTTCTGATTCTGATTCCCTGCCTCTGATTCCCCATCTCTGATTCCGCACATCTGATTCCCTGCCTCTGATTCCCCACCTCTGATTCCCCATATCTGATTCCCCGCCTCTGTTTCCCCGCCTCTGATTCCCCGCCTCTGTTTCCCAATATCTAAGTCCCCACCTCTGATTCCCCAAATCTGATTCCCCACCTCTGATTCCCCAGCTCTGATTCCCCGCCTCTGATTCCCCGCATCTGATACCCTGCATCTGATTCCAAGCCTCTGATTCCCTGCCTCTGATTCCCAACCTCTGATTCCCCACCTCTGATTCCCCATATCTGATTCCCCGCCTCTGTTTCCCCGCTTCGGATTCCCCGCCTCTGTTTCCCCATATCTGATTCCCGGCCTCTGATTCCCCGCCTCTGATTCCCCATATCTGATTCCCTGCCTCTGATTCCCCAACTCTGATTCCCCGCCTCTGATTCCCCAGCTCTGAATCCCCGCCTCTGATTCCCCGTGTCTGATTCCCTGCCTCTGATTCCCCGCCTTGATTCCCCATCTCTGATTCACAACCTCTGATTCCCCACCTCTGATTCCCTATATTTGATTCCCCGCCTCTGTTTCCCCGCCTCTGATTCCCCGCCTCTGATTCCCCATATCTGATTCCCCGCCTCTGATTGCCCACCTCTGATTTCCAGCCTCTGATTCGCCAGCTCTGATTCCCCGCCTCTGATTCCCCGCATCTGATTCCCTGCCTCTGATTCCCCGCCTCTGATTCCCCATCTCTGATTCACCGCCTTTGATTCGCCACCTCTGATTCCCCATATCTGATTCCCCACCTCTGTTTCCCCGCCTCTGATTCCCCGCCTCTGATTCTCCATATCTCATTCCCCGCCTCTGAATCCCCATCTCTGATTCCTGGACTCTGATTCCCCTCCTCTGATTCCCGGCCTCTTATTCCCAGCATCTGATTCCCGGCCTCTGATTCCCGGCCTCTGATTCCCCGCTTCTGATTCCCTGCCTCTGATTCCCCATCTCTGATTCCGCACATCTGATTCCCTGCCTCTGATTCCCCACCTCTTATTCCCCATATCTGATTCCCCGCCTCTGTTTCCCTATATCTAATTCCCCACCTCTGATGCCCCAACTCTGATTCCCCGCCTCTGATTCCCTGCATCCGATTCCCCATATCTGATTCCCCGCCTCTGTTTCCCCGCCTCTGATTCCCAGCCTCTGTTTCCCCATATCTGATTCCCGCCTCTGATTCCCAACTATGATTCCCCGCCTCTGATTCCCCAGCTCTGATTCCCTGCCTCTGATTCCCCGCGTTCTATTCCCTGCCTCTGATTCCCCGCCTGTGATTCCCCATCACTGATTCACCACCTCTGATTCCCTACCTCTGATTCCCCATATCTAATTCCCCGCCTCTGTTTGCCCGCCTCTGATTCCCCGCCTCTGTTTCCCCATATCTGATTCCCCGCCTCTGAATCCCCAACTCTGATTCCCAGCCTCTGAATCCCCGTGTCTGATTTCCTGCCTCTGATTCCCCGCCTCTGATTCCCCATCTCTGATTCACCGCCTCTGATTCCCCACCTCTGATTCCCCATCTCTGATTCCGCACATCCAATTCCCTGCCTCTGATTCCCCAACTCTGATTCCCCACCTCTGATTCCCCAGCTCTGATTCCCCGCCTCACATTCCCCGCGTCTGATTCCCTGCCTCTGATTCCCCGCCTCTGATTCCCTGCCTCTGATTCCCCATATCTGATTCCCCGCCTCTGATTCCCCAACTCTGATTCCCCGCTTCTGATTCCCCAGCCCTGAATCCCCGCCTCTGATTCCCAGCGTCTGATTCCCTGCCTCTGATTCCCCGCCTCTGATTCCCCATCTGTAATTCACAACCTCTGATGCCCCACCTCTGATTCCCCATATCTGATTCCCCGCCTCTGTTTCCCCGCCTCTGATTCCCCGCCTCTTATTCCCCATATCTGATTCCCCGCCTCTGATTGCCCACCTCTGATTCCCCGCGTCTGATACCCTGCCTCTGATTCCCCGCCTCTGATTCCCCATCTCTGATTCACCACCTCTGATTCCCGGCCTCTGATTCCCCATCTCTGATTCCGCACATCCGATTCCCTGCCTATGTTTCCCCACCTCTGATTCCCCACCTCTGATTCCCCATATCTGATTCCCTGCCTCTGTTTCCCCGCCTCTGATTCCTTACCTCTGTTTCCCCATATCTGATTCCCCGCCTCTGGTTCCCCAACTCTAATACCCCGCCTCTGATTCCCCAGCTCTCATTCCCCGCCTCTGATTCCCCGCATCTGATTCCCTGCCTCTGATTCCCCGCCTCTGATTCCAGGCCTCTGATTCCCATCATCTGATTCCGGCCTCTGATTCCCGGCCTCTGATTCCCTGCTTCTGATTCTGATTCCCTGCCTCTGATTCCCCATCTCTGATTCCGCACATCTGATTCCCTGCCTCTGATTCCCCACCTCTGATTCCCCATATCTGATTCCCCGCCTCTGTTTCCCCGCCTCTGATTCCCCGCCTCTGTTTCCCAATATCTAAGTCCCCATCTCTGATTCCCCAAATCTGATTCCCCACCTCTGATTCCCCAGCTCTGATTCCCCGCCTCTGATGCCCCGCATCTGATTCCCCCCGTCTGATTCCCAGCCTCTGAATCCCCGTGTCTGATTTCCTGCCTCTGATTCCCCGCCTCTGATTCCCCATCTCTGATTCACCACCTCTGATTCCCCACCTCTGATTCCCCCTCTCTGATTCCGCACATCCAATTCCCTGCCTCTGTTTCCCCAACTCTGATTCCCCACCTCTGATTCCCCAGCTCTGATTCCCCGCCTCAGATTCCACACGTCTGATTCCCTGCCTCTGATTCCCCGCCTCCGATTCCCTGCCTCTGATTCCCCATATCTGATTCCCCGCCTCTGATACCCCAACTCTGATTCCCCGCTTCTGATTCCCCAGCTCTGAATCCCCGCCTCTGATTCCCCGCGTCTGATTCCCTGCCTCTGATTCCCCGCCTCTGATTCCCCATCTGTGATTCACAACCTCTGATGCCCCACCTCTGATTCCCCATATCTGATTCCCTGCCTCTGTTTCCCCGCCTCTGATTCCCCACCTCTGTTTCCCCATATCTGATTCCCCGCCTCTGATTCCCCAACTCTAATACCCCGCCTCTGATTCCCCAGCTCTGATTCCCCGCCTCTGATTCCCCGCATCTGATTCCCTGCCTCTGATTCCCCGCCTCTGATTCCAGGCCTCTGATTCCCAGCATCTGATTCCGGCCTCTGATTCCCGGCCTCTGATTCCCTTCTTCTGATTCTGATTCCCTGCCTCTGATTCCCCATCTCTGATTCCGCACATCTGATTCCCTGCCTCTGATTCCCCACCTCTGATTCTCCATATCTGATTCCCCGCCTCTGTTTCCCCGCCTCTTATTCCCCGCCTCTGATTCCCAACTCTGATTCCCCGCCTCTGATTCCCCAGCTCTGATTCCCCGTGTTTGATTCCCTGCCTCTGATTCCCTGCCTCTGATTCCCAACCTCGGATTCCCCACCTCTGATTCCCCATATCTGATTCCCCGCCTCTGTTTCCCCGCCTCTTATTCCCCGCCTCTGATTCCCAACTCTGATTCCCCGCCTCTGATTCCCCAGCTCTGATTCCCCGTGTTTGATTCCCTGCCTCTGATTCCCTGCCCTGATTCCCCATCTCTGTTTCACCGCCTTTGATTCGCCACCTCTGATTCCCCATATCTGATTCCCCGCCTCTGTTTCCCCGACTCTGATTCCCTGCCTCTGATTCCCAACCTCTGATTCCACACCTCTGATTCCCCATATCTGATTCCCCGCCTCTATTTCCCCATATCTGATTCCCCGCCTCTGATTCCCCAACTCTGATTCCCCGCCTCTGATTCCCCAGCTCTGATTCCCCGACTCTGATTCCCGGCATCCGATTCCCTGCCTCTGATTCCCCGCCTCTGATTCCCCATCTCTGATTCCCCGCCTCTGATTCCCCGTGTCTGATTCCCTGCCTTTGATTCCCCGCCTCTGATTCCCCGCCTCTGATTCCCTGCCACTGATTCCCTGCCCCTGATTCCCCACCTCTGATTCCCCACATCTGATTCCCCGCCTCTGTTTCCCCGCCTCTGAATCCCCGCCTCTGATTCCCCATATCTGATTCCCTGCCTCTGATCCCCAACTCTGATTCCCCGCCTCTGATTCCCCGCCTCTGATTCCCCAGCTCTGAATCCCCGCCTCTGATTCCCCGCGTCTGATTCCCTGCCTCTGATTCCCCGCCTTGATTCACAACCTCTGATTCCCCACCTCTGATTCCCTATATTTGATTCCCCGCCTCTGTTTCCCCGCCTCTGATTCCCCGCCTCTGATTCCCCATATCTGATTCCCCGCCTCTGATTGCCCACCTCTGATTCCCAGCCTCTGATTCGCCAGCTCTGATTCCCCGCCTCTGATTCCCCGCATCTGATTCCCTGCCTCTGATTCCCCGCCTCTGATTCCCCATCTCTGATTCACCGCATTTGATTCGCCACCTCTGATTCCCCATATCTGATTCCCCACCTCTGATTCCCGGCCTCTTATTCCCAGCATCTGATTCCCGGCCTCTGATTCCCGGCCTCTGATTCCCCGCTTCTGATTCTGATTCCCTGCCTCTTATTCCCCATCTCTGATTCCGCACATCTGATTCCCTGCCTCTGATTCCCCACCTCTGATTCCCCATATCTGATTCCCCGCCTCTGTTTCCCCGCCTCTGATTCCCCGCCTCTGTTTCCCTATATCTAATTCCCCACCTCTGATGCCCCAACTCTGATTCCCCGCCTCTGATTCCCCAGCTCTGATTCCCCGCCTCTGATTCCCTGCATCCGATTCCCCATATCTGATTCCCCGCCTCTGTTTCACCGCCTCTGATTCCCCGCCTCTGTTTCCCCATATCTGATTCCCGCCTCTGATTCCCAACTATGAATCCCCTCCTCTGATTCCCCAGCTCTGATTCCCTGCCTCTGATTCCCCGCGTTCTATTCCCTGCCTCTGATTCCCCGCCTGTGATTCCCCATCACTGATTCACCACCTCTGATTCCCTACCTCTGATTCCCCATATCTAATTCCCCGCCTCTGTTTGCCCGCCTCTGATTCCCCGCCTCTGTTTCCCCATATCTGATTCCCCGCCTCTGAATCCCCAACTCTGATTCCCTGCCTCAGATTCCCCAGCTCTGATTCCCCGCCTTTGATTCCCCCCGTCTGATTCCCAGCCTCTGAATCCCCGTGTCTGATTTCCTGCCTCTGATTCCCCTGCCTCTGATTCCCCATCTCTGATTCACCGCCTCTGATTCCCCACCTCTGATTCCCCCTCTCTGATTCCGCACATCCAATTCCCTGCCTCTGTTTCCCCAACTCTGATTCCCCACATCTGATTCCCCAGCTCTGATTCCCCGCCTCAGATTCCACGCGTCTAATTCCCTGCCTCTGATTCCCCGCCTCCGATTCCCTGCCTCTGATTCCCCATATCTGATTCCCCGCCTCTGATTCCCCAACTCTGATTCCCCGCTTCTGATTCCCCGCTCTGAATCCCCGCCTCTGATTCCCCGCATCTGATTCCCTGCCTCTGATTCCCCGCCTCTGATTCCCCATCTGTGATTCACAACCTCTGATGCCCCACCTCTGATTCCCCATATCTGATTCCCTGCCTCTGTTTCCCCGCCTCTGATTCCCCACCTCTGTTTCCCCATATCTGATTCCCTGCCTCTGATTCCCCGCCTCTGATTCCAGGCCTCTGATTCCCAGCATCTGATTCCGGCCTCTGATTCCCGGCCTCTGATTCCCTTCTGATTCTGATTCCCTGCCTCTGATTCCCCATCTCTGATTCCGCACATCTGATTCCCTGCCTCTGATTCCCCACCTCTGATTCCCCATATCTGATTCCACGCCTCAGTTTCCCCGCCTCTGATTCCCCGCCTCTGTTTCCCAATATCTAAGTCCCCACCTCTGATTCCCCAAATCTGATTCCCCACCTCTGATTCCCCAGCTCTGATTCCCCGCCTCTGATTCCCCGCATCTGATACCCTGCATCTGATTCCAAGCCTCTGATTCCCTGCCTCTGATTCCCAACCTCTGATTCCCCACCTCTGATTCCCCATATCTGATTCCCCGCCTCTGTTTCCCCGCTTCGGATTCCCCGCCTCTGTTTCCCCATATCTGATTCCCGGCCTCTGATTCCCCGCCTCTGATTCCCCATATCTGATTCCCTGCCTCTGATTCCCCAACTCTGATTCCCCGCCTCTGATTCCCCAGCTCTGAATCCCCGCCTCTGATTCCCCGTGTCTGATTCCCTGCCTCTGATTCCCCGCCTTGATTCCCCATCTCTGATTCACAACCTCTGATTCCCCACCTCTGATTCCCTATATTTGATTCCCCGCCTCTGTTTCCCCGCCTCTGATTCCCCGCCTCTGATTCCCCATATCTGATTCCCCGCCTCTGATTGCCCACCTCTGATTTCCAGCCTCTGATTCGCCAGCTCTGATTCCCCGCCTCTGATTCCCCGCATCTGATTCCCTGCCTCTGATTCCCCGCCTCTGATTCCCCATCTCTGATTCACCGCCTTTGATTCGCCACCTCTGATTCCCCATATCTGATTCCCCACCTCTGTTTCCCCGCCTCTGATTCCCCGCCTCTGATTCTCCATATCTCATTCCCCGCCTCTGAATCCCCATCTCTGATTCCTGGACTCTGATTCCCCTCCTCTGATTCCCGGCCTCTTATTCCCAGCATCTGATTCCCGGCCTCTGATTCCCGGCCTCTGATTCCCCGCTTCTGATTCCCTGCCTCTGATTCCCCATCTCTGATTCCGCACATCTGATTCCCTGCCTCTGATTCCCCACCTCTTATTCCCCATATCTGATTCCCCGCCTCTGTTTCCCTATATCTAATTCCCCACCTCTGATGCCCCAACTCTGATTCCCCGCCTCTGATTCCCCAGCTCTGATTCCCCGCCTCTGATTCCCTGCATCCGATTCCCCATATCTGATTCCCCGCCTCTGTTTCCCCGCCTCTGATTCCCAGCCTCTGTTTCCCCATATCTGATTCCCGCCTCTGATTCCCAACTATGATTCCCCGCCTCTGATTCCCCAGCTCTGATTCCCTGCCTCTGATTCCCCGCGTTCTATTCCCTGCCTCTGATTCCCCGCCTGTGATTCCCCATCACTGATTCACCACCTCTGATTCCCTACCTCTGATTCCCCATATCTAATTCCCCGCCTCTGTTTGCCCGCCTCTGATTCCCCGCCTCTGTTTCCCCATATCTGATTCCCCGCCTCTGAATCCCCAACTCTGATTCCCAGCCTCTGAATCCCCGTGTCTGATTTCCTGCCTCTGATTCCCCGCCTCTGATTCCCCATCTCTGATTCACCGCCTCTGATTCCCCACCTCTGATTCCCCATCTCTGATTCCGCACATCCAATTCCCTGCCTCTGATTCCCCAACTCTGATTCCCCACCTCTGATTCCCCAGCTCTGATTCCCCGCCTCACATTCCCCGCGTCTGATTCCCTGCCTCTGATTCCCCGCCTCTGATTCCCTGCCTCTGATTCCCCATATCTGATTCCCCGCCTCTGATTCCCCAACTCTGATTCCCCGCTTCTGATTCCCCAGCCCTGAATCCCCGCCTCTGATTCCCAGCGTCTGATTCCCTGCCTCTGATTCCCCGCCTCTGATTCCCCATCTGTGATTCACAACCTCTGATGCCCCACCTCTGATTCCCCATATCTGATTCCCCGCCTCTGTTTCCCCGCCTCTGATTCCCCGCCTCATATTCCCCATATCTGATTCCCCGCCTCTGATTGCCCACCTCTGATTCCCCGCGTCTGATACCCTGCCTCTGATTCCCCGCCTCTGATTCCCCATCTCTGATTCACCACCTCTGATTCCCGGCCTCTGATTCCCCATCTCTGATTCCGCACATCCGATTCCCTGCCTATGTTTCCCCACCTCTGATTCCCCACCTCTGATTCCCCATATCTGATTCCCTGCCTCTGTTTCCCCGCCTCTGATTCCTTACCTCTGTTTCCCCATATCTGATTCCCCGCCTCTGGTTCCCCAACTCTAATACCCCGCCTCTGATTCCCCAGCTCTCATTCCCCGCCTCTGATTCCCCGCATCTGATTCCCTGCCTCTGATTCCCCGCCTCTGATTCCAGGCCTCTGATTCCCATCATCTGATTCTGGCCTCTGATTCCCGGCCTCTGATTCCCTGCTTCTGATTCTGATTCCCTGCCTCTGATTCCCCATCTCTGATTCCGCACATCTGATTCCCTGCCTCTGATTCCCCACCTCTGATTCCCCATATCTGATTCCCCGCCTCTGTTTCCCCGCCTCTGATTCCCCGCCTCTGTTTCCCAATATCTAAGTCCCCATCTCTGATTCCCCAAATCTGATTCCCCACCTCTGATTCCCCAGCTCTGATTCCCCGCCTCTGATGCCCCGCATCTGATTCCCCCCGTCTGATTCCCAGCCTCTGAATCCCCGTGTCTGATTTCCTGCCTCTGATTCCCCGCCTCTGATTCCCCATCTCTGATTCACCACCTCTGATTCCCCACCTCTGATTCCCCCTCTCTGATTCCGCACATCCAATTCCCTGCCTCTGTTTCCCCAACTCTGATTCCCCACCTCTGATTCCCCAGCTCTGATTCCCCGCCTCAGATTCCACACGTCTGATTCCCTGCCTCTGATTCCCCGCCTCCGATTCCCTGCCTCTGATTCCCCATATCTGATTCCCCGCCTCTGATTCCCCAACTCTGATTCCCCGCTTCTGATTCCCCAGCTCTGAATCCCCGCCTCTGATTCCCCGCGTCTGATTCCCTGCCTCTGATTCCCCGCCTCTGATTCCCCATCTGTGATTCACAACCTCTGATGCCCCACCTCTGATTCCCCATATCTGATTCCCTGCCTCTGTTTCCCCGCCTCTGATTCCCCACCTCTGTTTCCCCATATCTGATTCCCCGCCTCTGATTCCCCAACTCTAATACCCCGCCTCTGATTCCCCAGCTCTGATTCCCCGCCTCTGATTCCCCGCATCTGATTCCCTGCCTCTGATTCCCCGCCTCTGATTCCAGGCCTCTGATTCCCAGCATCTGATTCCGGCCTCTGATTCCCGGCCTCTGATTCCCTTCTTCTGATTCTGATTCCCTGCCTCTGATTCCCTATCTCTGATTCCGCACATCTGATTCCCTGCCTCTGATTCCCCACCTCTGATTCTCCATATCTGATTCCCCGCCTCTGTTTCCCCGCCTCTGATTCCCCGCCTCTGTTTCCCAATATCTAAGTCCCCACCTCTGATTCCCCAAATCTGATTCCCCACCTCTGATTCCCCAGTTCTGATTCCCCGCCTCTGATTCCCCGCATCTGATACCCTGCATCTGATTCCAAGCCTCTGATTCCCTTCCTCTGATTCCCAACCTCTGATTCCCCACCTCTGATTCCCCATATCTGATTCCCCGCCTCTGTTTCCCCGCTTCGGATTCCCCGCCTCTGTTTCCCCATATCTGATTCCCGGCCTCTGATTCCCCGCCTCTGATTCCCCATATCTGATTCCCTGCCTCTGATTCCCCAACTCTGATTCCCCGCCTCTGATTCCCCAGCTCTGAATCCCCGCCTCTGATTCCCCACGTCTGATTCCCTGCCTCTGATTCCCCGCCTTGATTCCCCCTCTCTGATTCACAACCTCTGATTCCCCACCTCTGATTCCCTATATTTGATTCCCCGCCTCTGTTTCCCCGCCTCTGATTCCCCGCCTCTGATTCCCCATATCTGATTCCCCGCCTCTGATTGCCCACCTCTGATTCCCAGCCTCTGATTCGCCAGCTCTGATTCCCCGCCTCTGATTCCTCGCATCTGATTCCCTGCCTCTGATTCCCCGCCTCTGATTCCCCATCTCTGATTCACCGCCTTTGATTCGCCACCTCTGATTCCCCATATCTGATTCCCCACCTCTGTTTCCCCGCCTCTGATTCCCCGCCTCTGATTCTCCATATCTCATTCCCCGCCTCTGAATCCCCATCTCTGATTCCTGGACTCTGATTCCCCTCCTCTGATTCCCGGCCTCTTATTCCCAGCATCTGATTCCCGGCCTCTGATTCCCGGCCTCTGATTCCCCGCTTCTGATTCCCTGCCTCTGATTCCCCATCTCTGATTCCGCACATCTGATTCCCTGCCTCTGATTCCCCACCTCTGATTCCCCATATCTGATTCCCCGCCTCTGTTTCCCCGCCTCTGATTCCCCGCCTCTGTTTCCCTATATCTAATTCCCCACCTCTGATGCCCCAACTCTGATTCCCCGCCTCTGATTCCCCAGCTCTGATTCCCCGCCTCTGATTCCCTGCATCCGATTCCCCATATCTGATTCCCCGCCTCTGTTTCCCCGCCTCTGATTCCCAGCCTCTGTTTCCCCATATCTGATTCCCGCCTCTGATTCCCAACTATGATTCCCCGCCTCTGATTCCCCAGCTCTGATTCCCTGCCTCTGATTCCCCGCGTTCTATTCCCTGCCTCTGATTCCCCGCCTGTGATTCCCCATCACTGATTCACCACCTCTGATTCCCTGCCTCTGATTCCCCATATCTAATTCCCCGCCTCTGTTTGCCCGCCTCTGATTCCCCGCCTCTGTTTCCCCATATCTGATTCCCCGCCTCTGAATCCCCAACTCTGATTCCCAGCCTCTGATTCCCGTGTCTGATTTCCTGCCTCTGATTCCCCGCCTCTGATTCCCCATCTCTGATTCACCGCCTCTGATTCCCCACCTCTGATTCCCCATCTCTGATTCCGCACATCCAATTCCCTGCCTCTGATTCCCCAACTCTGATTCCCCACCTCTGATTCCCCAGCTCTGATTCCCCGCCTCACATTCCCCGCGTCTGATTTCCTGCCTCTGATTCCCCGCCTCTGATTCCCTGCCTCTGATTCCCCATATCTGATTCCCCGCCTCTGATTCCCCAACTCTGATTCCCCGCTTCTGAATCCCCAGCCCTGAATCCCCGCCTCTGATTCCCCGCGTCTGATTCCCTGCCTCTGATTCCCCGCCTCTGATTCCCCATCTGTGATTCACAACCTCTGATGCCCCACCTCTGATTCCCCATATCTGATTCCCCGCCTCTGTTTCCCCGCCTCTGATTCCCGCCTCTGATTCCCCATATCTGATTCCCCGCCTCTGAATCCCCAACTCTGATTCCCAGCCTCTGAATCCCCGTGTCTGATTTCCTGCATCTGATTCCCCGCCTCTGATTCCCCATCTCTGCTTCACCGCCTCTGATTCCCCACCTCTGATTCCCCATCTCTGATTCCGCACATCCAATTCCCTGCCTCTGATTCCCCAACTCTGATTCCCCACCTCTGATTCCCCAGCTCTGATTCCCCGCCTCACATTCCCCGCGTCTGATTCCCTGCCTCTGATTCCCCGCCTCTGATTCCCTGCCTCTGATTCCCCATATCTGATTCCCCGCCTCTGATTCCCCAACTCTGATTCCCCGCTTCTGATTCCCCAGCCCTGAATCCCCGCCTCTGATTCCCCGCGTCTGATTCCCTGCCTCTGATTCCCTGCCTCTGATTCCCCATCTGTGATTCACAACCTCTGATGCCCCACCTCTGATTCCCCATATCTGATTCCCCGCCTCTGTTTCCCCGCCTCTGATTCCCCGCCTCTGATTCCCCGCATCTGATACCCTGCATCTGATTCCAAGCATCTGATTCCCTGCCTCTGATTCCCAACCTCTGATTCCCCACCTCTGATTCCCCATATCTGATTCCCCGCCTCTGTTTCCCCGCTTCGGATTCCCCGCCTCTGTTTCCCCATATCTGATTCCCGGCCTCTGATTCCCCGCCTCTGATTCCCCATATCTGATTCCCTGCCTCTGATTCCCCAACTCTGATTCACCGCCTCTGATTCCCCAGCTCTGAATCCCCGCCTCTGATTCCCTGCGTCTGATTCCCTGCCTCTGATTCCCCGCCTTGATTCCCCATCTCTGATTCACAACCTCTGATTCCCCACCTCTGATTCCCTATATTTGATTCCCCGCCTCTGTTTCCCCGCCTCTGATTCCCCGCCTCTGATTCCCCATATCTGATTCCCCGCCTCTGATTGCCCACCTCTGATTCCCAGCCTCTGATTCGCCAGCTCTGATTCCCCGCCTCTGATTCCCCGCATCTGATTCCCTGCCTCTGATTCCCCGCCTCTGATTCCCCATCTCTGATTCACCGCCTTTGATTCGCCACCTCTGATTCCCCATATCTGATTCCCCACCTCTGTTTCCCCGCCTCTGATTCCCCGCCTCTTATTCTCCATATCTCATTCCCCGCCTCTGAATCCCCATCTCTGATTCCTGGACTCTGATTCCCCTCCTCTGATTCCCGGCCTCTTATTCCCAGCACCTGATTCCCGGCCTCTGATTCCCGGCCTCTGATTCCCCGCTTCTGATTCCCTGCCTCTGATTCCCCATCTCTGATTCCGCACATCTGATTCCCTGCCTCTGATTCCCCACCTCTGATTCCCCATATCTGATTCCCCGCCTCTGTTTCCCCGCCTCTGATTCCCCGCCTCTGTTTTCCTATATCTAATTCCCCACCTCTGATGCCACAACTCTGATTCCCCGCTCTGATTCCCCAGCTCTGATTCCCCGCCTCTGATTCCCTGCATCCGATTCCCCATATCTGATTCCCCGCCTCTGTTTCCCCGCCTCTGATTCCCAGCCTCTGTTTCCCCATATCTGATTCCCGCCTCTGATTCCCAACTATGATTCCCCGCCTCTGATTCCCCAGCTCTGATTCCCTGCCTCTGATTCCCCGCGTTCTATTCCCTGCCTCTGATTCCCCGCCTGTGATTCCCCATCACTGATTCACCACCTCTGATTCCCTACCTCTGATTCCCCATATCTAATTCCCCGCCTCTGTTTGCCCGCCTCTGATTCCCCGCCTCTGTTTCCCCATATCTGATTCCCCGCCTCTGAATCCCCAACTCTGATTCCCAGCCTCTGAATCCCCGTGTCTGATTTCCTGCCTCTGATTCCCCGCCTCTGATTCCCCATCTCTGATTCACCGCCTCTGATTCCCCACCTCCGATTCCCCATCTCTGATTCCGCACATCCAATTCCCTGCCTCTGATTCCCCAACTCTGATTCCCCACCTCTGATTCCCCAGCTCTGATTCCCCGCCTCACATTCCCCGCGTCTGATTCCCTGCCTCTGATTCCCCGCCTCTGATTCCCTGCCTCTGATTCCCCATATCTGATTCCCCGCCTCTGATTCCCCAACTCTGATTCCCCGCTTCTGATTCCCCAGCCCTGAATCCCCGCCTCTGATTCCCCGCGTCTGATTCCCTGCCTCTGATTCCCCGCCTCTGATTCTCCATCTGTGATTCACAACCTGTGATGCCCCACCTCTGATTCCCCATATCTGATTCCCCGCCTCAGTTTCCCCGCGTCTGATTCCCCGCCTCTGATTCCCCATATCTGATTCCCCGCCTCTGAATCCCCAACTCTGATTCCCAGCCTCTGAATCCCCATGTCTGATTTCCTGCCTCTGATTCCCCGCCTCTGATTCCCCATCTCTGATTCACCGCCTCTGATTCCCCACCTATGATTCCCCATCTCTGATTCCGCACATCCAATTCCCTGCCTCTGATTCCCCAACTCTGATTCCCCACCTCTGATTCCCCATCTCTGATTCCCCGCCTCACATTCCCCGCGTCTGATTCCCTGCCTCTGATTCCCCGCCTCTGATTCCCTGCCTCTGATTCCCCATATCTGATTCCCCGCCTCTGATTCCCCAACTCTGATTCCCCGCTTCTGATTCCCCAGCCCTGAATCCCCGCCTCTGATTCCCCTCGTCTGATTCCCTGCCTCTGATTCCCAGCCTCTGATTCCCCATCTGTGATTCACAACCTCTGATGCCCCACCTCTGATTCCCCATATCTGATTCCCCGCCTCTGTTTCCCCGCCTCTGATTCCCCGCCTCTGATTCCCCATATCTGATTCCCCGCCTCTGATTGCCCACCTCTGATTCCCCGCATCTGATACCCTGCCTCTGACTCCCCGCCTCTGATTCCCCATCTCTGATTCACCACCTCTGATTCCCGGCCTCTGATTCCCCATCTCTGATTCCGCACATCCGATTCCCTGCCTATGTTTCCCCACCTCTGATTCCCCGCCTCTGATTCCCCATATCTGATTCCCTGCCTCTGTTTCCCCGCCTCTGATTCCCTACCTCTGTTTCCCCATATCTGATTCCCCGCCTCTGATTCCCCAACTCTAATACCCCGCCACTGATTCCCCAGCTCTGATTCCCCGCCTCTGATTCCCCGCATCTGATTCCCTGCCTCTGATTCCCCGCCTCTGATTCCAGGCCTCTGATTCCCATCATCTGATTCCGGCCTCTGATTCCTGGCCTCTGATTCCCTGCTTCTGATTCTGATTCCCTGCCTCTGATTCCCCATCTCTGATTCCTCACATCTGATTCCCTGCCTCTGATTCCCCACCTCTGATTCCCCATATCTGATTCCCCGCCTCTGTTTCCCCGCCTCTGATTCCCCGCCTCTGTTTCCCAATATCTAAGTCCCCACCTCTGATTCCCCAAATCTGATTCCCCACCTCTGATTCCCCAGCTCTGATTCCCCGCCTCTGATGCCCCGCATCTGATTCCCTGCATCTGATTCCAAGCCTCTGATTCCCTGCCTCTGATTCCCAACCTCTGATTCCCCACCTCTGATTCCCCATATCTGATTCCCCGCCTCTGTTTCCCCGCCTCGGATTCCCCGCCTCAGTTTCCCCATATCTGATTCCCGGCCTCTGATTCCCCGCCTCTGATTCCCCGCCTCTGATTCCCTGCCTCTGATTCCCCATCTCCGATTCCGCACATCTGATTCCCTTCCTCTGATTCCCCGCCTCTGATTCCCCGCCTCTGATTCCCTGCCTCTGATTCCCAACCTCTGATTCCCCACCTCTGATTCCCCATATCTGATTCCCCGCCTCTGTTTCCCCGCCTCTGATTCCCCGCCTCTGATTCCTAACTCTGATTCCCCGCCTCTGATTCCCAAGCTCTGATTCCCCGTGTTTGATTCCCTGCCTCTGATTCCCTGCCCTGATTCCCCATCTCTGTTTCACCGCCTTTGATTCGCCACCTCTGATTCCACATATCTGATTCCCCGCCTCTGTTTCCCCGACTCTGATTCCCTTCCTCTGATTCCCAACCTCTGATTCCACACCTCTTATTCCCCATATCTGATTCCCCGCCTGTATTTCCCCATATCTGAATCCCCGCCTCTGATTCCCCAACTCTGATTCCCCGCCTCTGATTCCCCAGCTCTGATTCCCCGACTCTGATTCCCGGCGTCCGATTCCCTGCCTCTGATTCCCCGCCTCTGATTCCCCATCTCTGATTCGCCGCCTCTGATTCCCCGTGTCTGATTCCCTGCCTCTGATTCCCCGCCTCTGATTCCCCGCCTCTGATTCCCTGCCACTGATTCCCTGCCCCTGATTCCCCACCTCTGATTCCCCATATCTGATTCCCCGCCTCAGTTTCCCCGCCTCTGATTCCCCGCCTCTGATTCCCCATATCTGATTCCCTGCCTCTGATTCCCCAACTCTGATTCCCCGCCTCTGATTCCCCAGCTCTGAATCCCCGCATCTGAATCCCCGTGTCTGATTCCCTGCCTCTGATTCCCCGCCTTGATTCCCCATCGCTGATTCACAACCTCTGATTCCCCACCTCTGATTCCCTATATTTGATTCACCGCCTCTGTTTCCCCGCATCTGATTCCCCGCCTCTGATTCCCCATATCTGATTCCCCGCCTCTGATTGCCCACCTCTGATTCCCCGCCTCTGATTCGCCAGCTCTGATTCCCCGCCTCTGATTCCCCGCATCTGATTCCCTGCCTCTGATTCCCCGCCTCTGATTCCCCATCTCTGATTCACCGCCTTTGATTCGCCACCTCTGATTCCCCATATCTGATTCCCCACCTCTGTTTCCCGGCCTCTGATTCCCCGCCTCTGATTCTCCATATCTCATTCCCCGCCTCTGATTCCCTGCCTCCGATTCCCCATCTCCGATTCCGCACATCTGATTCCCTTCCTCTGATTCCCCACCTCTGATTTTCCGCCTCTGATTCCCTACCTCTGATTCCCAACCTCGGATTCCCCACCTCTGATTCCCCATATCTGATTCCCCGCCTCTGTTTCCCCGCCTCTGATTCCCCGCCTCTGATTCCCAACTCTGATTCCCCGCCTCTGATTCCCCAGCTCTGATTCCCCGTGTTTGATTCCCTGCCTCTGATTCCCTGCCCTGATTCCCCATCTCTGTTTCACCGCCTTTGATTCGCCACCTCTGATTCCCCATATCTGATTCCCCGCCTCTGTTTCCCCGACTCTGATTCCCTGCCTCTGATTCCCAACCTCTGATTCCACACCTCTGATTCCCCATATCTGATTCCCCGCCTCTATTTCCCCATATCTGATTCCCCGCCTCTGATTCCCCAACTCTGATTCCCCGCCTCTGATTCCCCAGCTCTGATTCCCCGACTCTGATTCCCGGCATCCGATTCCCTGCCTCTGATTCCCCGCCTCTGATTCCCCATCTCTGATTCCCCGCCTCTGATTCCCCGTGTCTGATTCCCTGCCTTTGATTCCCCGCCTCTGATTCCCCGCCTCTGATTCCCTGCCACTGATTCCCTGCCCCTGATTCCCCACCTCTGATTCCCCACATCTGATTCCCCGCCTCTGTTTCCCCGCCTCTGAATCCCCGCCTCTGATTCCCCATATCTGATTCCCTGCCTCTGATTCCCCAACTCTGATTCCCCGCCTCTGATTCCCCAGCTCTGAATCCACGCCTCTGATTCCCCACGTCTGATTCCCTGCCTCTGATTCCCCGCCTTGATTCCCCATCTCTGATTCACAACCTCTGATTCCCCACCTCTGATTCCCTATATTTGATTCCCCGCCTCTGTTTCCCCGCCTCTGATTCCCCGCCTCTGATTCCCCATATCTGATTCCCCGCCTCTGATTGCCCACCTCTGATTCCCAGCCTCTGATTCGCCAGCTCTGATTCCCCGCCTCTGATTTCCCGCATCTGATTCCCTGCCTCTGATTCCCCGCCTCTGATTCCCCATCTCTGATTCACCGCCTTTGATTCGCCACCTCTGATTCCCCATATCTGATTCCCCACCTCTGATTCCCGGCCTCTTATTCCCAGCATCTGATTCCCGGCCTCTGATTCCCGGCCTCTGATTCCCCGCTTCTGATTCTGATTCCCTGCCTCTTATTCCCCATCTCTGATTCCGCACATCTGATTCCCTGCCTCTGATTCCCCACCTCTGATTCCCCATATCTGATTCCCCGCCTCTGTTTCCCCGCCTCTGATTCCCTGCCTCTGTTTCCCTATATCTAATTCCCCACCTCTGATGCCCCAACTCTGATTCCCCGCCTCTGATTCCCCAGCTCTGATTCCCCGCCTCTGATTCCCTGCATCCGATTCCCCATATCTGATTCCCCGCCTCTGTTTCACCGCCTCTGATTCCCCGCCTCTGTTTCCCCATATCTGATTCCCGCCTCTGATTCCCAACTATGAATCCCCTCCTCTGATTCCCCAGCTCTGATTCCCTGCCTCTGATTCCCCGCGTTCTATTCCCTGCCTCTGATTCCCCGCCTGTGATTCCCCATCACTGATTCACCACCTCTGATTCCCTACCTCTGATTCCCCATATCTAATTCCCAGCCTCTGTTTGCCCGCCTCTGATTCCCCGCCTCTGTTTCCCCATATCTGATTCCCCGCCTCTGAATCCCCAACTCTGATTCCCTGCCTCAGATTCCCCAGCTCTGATTCCCCGCCTTTGATTCCCCCCGTCTGATTCCCAGCCTCTGAATCCCCGTGTCTGATTTCCTGCCTCTGATTCCCTGCCTCTGATTCCCCATCTCTGATTTACCGCCTCTGATTCCCCACCTCTGATTCCCCCTCTCTGATTCCGCACATCCAATTCCCTGCCTCTGTTTCCCCAACTCTGATTCCCCACCTCTGATTCCCCAGCTCTGATTCCCCGCCTCAGATTCCACGCGTCTGATTCCCTGCCTCTGATTCCCCGCCTCCGATTCCCTGCCTCTGATTCCCCATATCTGATTCCCCGCCTCTGATTCCCCAACTCTGATTCCCCGCTTCTGATTCCCCAGCTCTGAATCCCCGCCTCTGATTCCCCGCGTCTGATTCCCTGCCTCTGATTCCCCGCCTCTGATTCCCCATCTGTGATTCACAACCTCTGATGCCCCACCTCTGATTCCCCACATCTGATTCCCTGCCTCTGTTTCCCCGCCTCTGATTCCCCACCTCTGTTTCCCCATATCTGATTCCCCGCCTCTGATTCCCCAACTCTAATACCCCGCCTCTGATTCCCCAGCTCTGATTCCCCGCCTCTGATTCCCCGCATCTGATTCCCTGCCTCTGATTCCCCGCATCTGATTCCAGGCCTCTGATTCCCAGCATCTGATTCCGGCCTCTGATTCCCGGCCTCTGATTCCCTTCTTCTGATTCTGATTCCCTGCCTCTGATTCCCCATCTCTGATTCCGCACATCTGATTCCCTGCCTCTGATTCCCCACCTCTGATTCCCCATATCTGATTCCCCGCCTCTGTTTCCCCGCCTCTGATTCCCCGCCTCTGTTTCCCAATATCTAAGTCCCCACCTCTGATTCCCCAAATCTGATTCCCCACCTCTGATTCCCCAGCTCTGATTCCCCGCCTCTGATTCCCCGCATCTGGTACCCTGCATCTGATTCCAAGCCTCTGATTCCCTTCCTCTGATTCCCAACCCCTGATTCCCCACCTCTGATTCCCCATATCTGATTCCCCGCCTCTGTTTCCCCGCTTCGGATTCCCCGCCTCTGTTTCCCCATATCTGATTCCCCGCCTCTGATTCCCCGCCTCTGATTCCCCATATCTGATTCCCTGCCTCTGATTCCCCAACTCTGATTCCCCGCCTCTGATTCCCCAGCTCTGAATCCCCGCCTCTGATTCCCCACGTCTGATTCCCTGCCTCTGATTCCCCGCCTTGATTCCCCCTCTCTGATTCACAACCTCTGATTCCCCACCTCTGATTCCCTATATTTGATTCCCCGCCTCTGTTTCCCCGCCTCTGATTCCCCGCCTCTGATTCCCCATATCTGATTCCCCGCCTCTGATTGCCCACCTCTGATTCCCAGCCTCTGATTCGCCAGCTCTGATTCCCCGCCTCTGATTCCCCGCATCTGATTCCCTGCCTCTGATTCCCCGCCTCTGATTCCCCATCTCTGATTCACCGCCTTTGATTCGCCACCTCTGATTCCCCATATCTGATTCCCCACCTCTGTTTCCCCGCCTCTGATTCCCCGCCTCTGATTCTCCATATCTCATTCCCCGCCTCTGAATCCCCATCTCTGATTTCTGGACTCTGATTCCCCTCCTCTGATTCCCGTCCTCTTATTCCCAGCATCTGATTCCCGGCCTCTGATTCCCGGCCTCTGATTCCCCGCTTCTGATTCCCTGCCTCTGATTCCCCATCTCTGATTCCGCACATCTGATTCCCTACCTCTGATTCCCCACCTCTGATTCCCCATATCTGATTCCCTGCCTCTGTTTCCCCGCCTCTGATTCCCCGCCTCTGTTTCCCTATATCTAATTCCCCACCTCTGATGCCCCAACTCTGATTCCCCGCCTCTGATTCCCCAGCTCTGATTCCCCGCCTCTGATTCCCTGCATCCGATTCCCCATATCTGATTCCCCGCCTCTGTTTCCCCGCCTCTGATTCCCAGCCTCTGTTTCCCCATATCTGATTCCCGCCTCTGATTCCCAACTATGATTCCCCGCCTCTGATTCCCCAGCTCTGATTCCCTGCCTCTGATTCCCCGCGTTCTATTCCCTGCCTCTGATTCCCCGCCTGTGATTCCCCATCACTGATTCACCACCTCTGATTCCCTGCCTCTGATTCCCCATATCTAATTCCCCGCCTCTGTTTGCCCGCCTCTGATTCCCCGCCTCTGTTTCCCCATATCTGATTCCCCGCCTCTGAATCCCCAACTCTGATTCCCAGCCTCTGATTCCCGTGTCTGATTTCCTGCCTCTGATTCCCCGCCTCTGATTCCCCATCTCTGATTCACCGCCTCTGATTCCCCACCTCTGATTCCCCATCTCTCATTCCGCACATCCAATTCCCTGCCTCTGATTCCCCAACTCTGATTCCCCACCTCTGATTCCCCAGCTCTGATTCCCCGCCTCACATTCCCCGCGTCTGATTCCCTGCCTCTGATTCCCCGCCTCTGATTCCCTGCCTCTGATTCCCCATATCTGATTCCCCGCCTCTGATTCCCCAACTCTGATTCCCCGCTTCTGATTCCCCAGCCCTGAATCCCCGCCTCTGATTCCCCGCGTCTGATTCACTGCCTCTGATTCCCCGCCTCTGATTCCCCATCTGTGATTCACAACCTCTGATGCCCCACCTCTGATTCCCCATATCTGATTCCCCGCCTCTGTTTCCCCGCCTCTGATTCCCCACCTCTGATTCCCCATATCTGATTCCCCGCCTCTGAATCCCCAACTCTGATTCCCAGCCTCTGAATCCCCGTGTCTGATTTCCTGCCTCTGATTCCCCGCCTCTGATTCCCCATCTCTGCTTCACCGCCTCTGATTCCCCACCTCTGATTCCCCATCTCTGATTCCGCACATCCAATTCCCTGCCTCTGATTCCCCAACTCTGATTCCCCACCTCTGATTCCCCAGCTCTGATTCCCCGCCTCACATTCCCCGCGTCTGATTCCCTGCCTCTGATACCCCGCCTCTGATTCCCTGCCTCTGATTCCCCATATCTGATTCCCCGCCTCTGATTCCCCAACTCTGATTCCCCGCTTCTGATTCCCCAGCCCTGAATCCCCGCCTCTGATTACCCGCGTCTGATTCCCTGCCTCTGATTCCCTGCCTCTGATTCCCCATCTGTGATTCACAACCTCTGATGCCCCACCTCTGATTCCCCATATCTGATTCCCCGCCTCTGTTTCCCCGCCTCTGATTCCCCGCCTCTGATTCCCCGCATCTGATACCCTGCATCTGATTCCAAGCCTCTGATTCCCTGCCTCTGATTCCCAACCTCTGATTCCCCACCTCTGATTCCCCATATCTGATTCCCCGCCTCTGTTTCCCCGCTTCGGATTCCCCGCCTCTGTTTCCCCATATCTGATTCCCGGCCTCTGATTCCCCGCCTCTGATTCCCCATATCTGATTCCCTGCCTCTGATTCCCCAACTCTGATTCCCCGCCTCTGATTCTCCAGCTCTGAATCCCCGCCTCTGATTCCCCGCGTCTGATTCCCTGCCTCTGATTCCCCGCCTTGATTCCCCATCTCTGATTCACAACCTCTGATTCCCCACCTCTGATTCCCTATATTTGATTCCCCGCCTCTGTTTCCCCGCCTCTGATTCCCCGCCTCTGATTCCCCATATCTGATTCCCCGCCTCTGATTGCCCATCTCTGATTCCCAGCCTCTGATTCGCCAGCTCTGATTCCCCGCCTCTGATTCCCCGCATCTGATTCCCTGCCTCTGATTCCCCGCCTCTGATTCCCCATCTCTGATTCACCGCCTTTGATTCGCCACCTCTGATTCCCCATATCTGATTCCCCACCTCTGTTTCCCCGCCTCTGATTCCCCGCCTCTGATTCTCCATATCTCATTCCCCGCCTCTGAATCCCCATCTCTGATTCCTGGACTCTGATTCCCCTCCTCTGATTCCCGGCCTCTTATTCCCAGCATCTGATTCCCGGCCTCTGATTCCCGGCCTCTGATTCCCCGCTTCTGATTCCCTGCCTCTGATTCCCCATCTCTGATTCCGCACATCTGATTCCCTGCCTCTGATTCCCAACCTCTGATTCCCCATATCTGATTCCCCGCCTCTGTTTCCCCGCCTCTGATTCCCCGCCTCTGTTTTCCTATATCTAATTCCCCACCTCTGATGCCCCAACTCTGATTCCCCGCTCTGATTCCCCAGCTCTGATTCCCCGCCTCTGATTCCCTGCATCCGATTCCCCATATCTGATTCCCAGCCTCTGTTTCCCCGCCTCTGATTCCCAGCCTCTGTTTCCCCATATCTGATTCCCGCCTCTGATTCCCAACTATGATTCCCCGCCTCTGATTCCCCAGCTCTGATTCCCTGCCTCTGATTCCCCGCGTTCTATTCCCTGCCTCTGATTCCCCGCCTGTGATTCCCCATCACTGATTCACCACCTCTGATTCCCTACCTCTGATTCCCCATATCTAATTCCCCGCCTCTGTTTGCCCGCCTCTGATTCCCCGCCTCTGTTTCCCCATATCTGATTCCCCGCCTCTGAATCCCCAACTCTGATTCCCAGCCTCTGAATCCCCGTGTCTGATTTCCTGCCTCTGATTCCCCGCCTCTGATTCCCCATCTCTGATTCACCGCCTCTGATTCCCCACCTCCGATTCCCCATCTCTGATTCCGCACATCCAATTCCCTGCCTCTGATTCCCCAACTCTGATTCCCCACCTCTGATTCCCCAGCTCTGATTCCCCGCCTCACATTCCCCGCGTCTGATTCCCTGCCTCTGATTCCCCGCCTCTGATTCCCTGCCTCTGATTCCCCATATCTGATTCCCCGCCTCTGATTCCCCAACTCTGATTCCCCGCTTCTGATTCCCCAGCCCTGAATCCCCGCCTCTGATTCCCCGCGTCTGATTCCCTGCCTCTGATTCCCCGCCTCTGATTCCCCATCTGTGATTCACAACCTGTGATGCCCCACCTCTGATTCCCCATATCTGATTCCCCGCCTCAGTTTCCCTGCCTCTGATTCCCCGCCTCTGATTCCCCATATCTGATTCCCCGCCTCTGAATCCCCAACTCTGATTCCCAGCCTCTGAATCCCCGTGTCTGATTTCCTGCCTCTGATTCCCCGCCTCTGATTCCCCATCTCTGATTCCCCAACTCTGATTCCCCACCTCTGATTCCCCAGCTCTGATTCCCCGCCTCACATTCCCCGCGTCTGATTCCCTGCCTCTGATTCCCCGCCTCTGATTCCCTGCCTCTGATTCCCCATATCTGATTCCCCGCCTCTGATTCCCCAACTCTGATTCCCCGCTTCTGATTCCCCAGCCCTGAATCCCCGCCTCTGATTCCCCGCGTCTGATTCCCTGCCTCTGATTCCCCGCCTCTGATTCCCCATCTGTGATTCACAACCTCTGATGCCCCACCTCTGATTCCCCATATCTGATTCCCCGCCACTGTTTCCCCGCCTCTGATTCCCCGCCTCTGATTCCCCATATCTGATTCCCCGCCTCTGATTGCCCACCTCTGATTCCCCGCGTCTGATACCCTGCCTGTGATTCCCCGCCTCTGATTCCCCATCTCTGATTCACCACCTCTGATTCCCGGCCTCTGATTCCCCATCTCTGATTCCGCACATCCGATTCCCTGCCTATGTTTCCCCACCTCTGATTCCCCGCCTCTGATTCCCCATATCTGATTCCCTGCCTCTGTTTCCCCGCTTCTGATTCCCTACCTCTGTTTCCCCATATCTGATTCCCCGCCTCTGATTCCCCAACTCTAATACCCCGCCTCTGATTCCCCAGCTCTGATTCCCCGCCTCTGATTCCCCGCATCTGATTCCCTGTCTCTGATTCCCCGCCTCTGATTCCAGGCCTCTGATTCCCATCATCTGATTCCGGCCTCTGATTCCCGGCCTCTGATTCCCTGCTTCTGATTCTGATTCCCTGCCTCTGATTCCCCATCTCTGATTTCGCACATCTGATTCCCTGCCTCTGATTCCCCACCTCTGATTCCCCATATCTGATTCCCCGCCTCTGTTTCCCCGCCTCTGATTCCCCGCCTCTGTATCCCAATATCTAAGTCCCCACCTCTGATTCCCCAAATCTGATTCCCCACCTCTGATTCCCCAGCTCTGATTCCCCGCCTCTGATGCCCCGCATCTGATTCCCTGCATCTGATTCCAAGCCTCTGATTCCCTGCCTCTGATTCCCAACCTCTGATTCCCCACCTCTGATTCCCCATATCTGATTCCCCGCCTCTGTTTCCCCGCCTCGGATTCCCCGCCTCAGTTTCCCCATATCTGATTCCCGGCCTCTGATTCCCCGCCTCTAGTCCCCGCCTCTGATTCCCTGCCTCTGATTCCCCATCTCCGATTCCGCACATCTGATTCCCTTCCTCTGATTCCCCGCCTCTGATTCCCCAGCTCTGATTCCCCGTGTTTGATTCCCTGCCTCTGATTCCCTGCCCTGATTCCCCATCTCTGTTTCACCGCCTTTGATTCGCCACCTCTGATTCCACATATCTGATTCCCCGCCTCTGTTTCCCCGACTCTGATTCCCTTCCTCTGATTCCCCATATCTGATTCCCCGCCTCTGATTGCCCACCTCTGATTCCCAGCCTCTGATTCGCCAGCTCTGATTCCCCGCCTCTGATTTCCCGCATCTGATTCCCTGCCTCTGATTCCCCGCCTCTGATTCCCCATCTCTGATTCACCGCCTTTGATTCGCCACCTCTGATTCCCCATATCTGATTCCCCACCTCTGATTCCCGGCCTCTTATTCCCAGCATCTGATTCCCTGCCTCTGATTCCCCACCTCTGATTCCCCATATCTGATTCCCCGCCTCTGTTTCCCCGCCTCTGATTCCCCGCCTCTGTATCCCAATATCTAAGTCCCCACCTCTGATTCCCCAAATCTGATTCCCCACCTCTGATTCCCCAGCTCTGATTCCCCGCCTCTGATGCCCCGCATCTGATTCCCTGCATCTGATTCCAAGCCTCTGATTCCCTGCCTCTGATTCCCAACCTCTGATTCCCCACCTCTGATTCCCCATATCTGATTCCCCGCCTCTGTTTCCCCGCCTCGGATTCCCCGCCTCAGTTTCCCCATATCTGATTCCCGGCCTCTGATTCCCCGCCTCTGATTCCCCGCCTCTGATTCCCTCCCTCTGATTCCCCATCTCCGATTCCGCACATCTGATTCCCTTCCTCTGATTCCCCGCCTCTGATTCCCCAGCTCTGATTCCCCGTGTTTGATTCCCTGCCTCTGATTCCCTGCCCTGATTCCCCATCTCTGTTTCACCGCCTTTGATTCGCCACCTCTGATTCCACATATCTGATTCCCCGCCTCTGTTTCCCCGACTCTGATTCCCTTCCTCTGATTCCCCATATCTGATTCCCCGCCTCTGATTGCCCACCTCTGATTCCCAGCCTCTGATTCGCCAGCTCTGATTCCCCGCCTCTGATTTCCCGCATCTGATTCCCTGCCTCTGATTCCCCGCCTCTGATTCCCCATCTCTGATTCACCGCCTTTGATTCGCCACCTCTGATTCCCCATATCTGATTCCCCACCTCTGATTCCCGGCCTCTTATTCCCAGCATCTGATTCCCGGCCTCTGATTCCCGGCCTCTGATTCCCCGCTTCTGATTCTGATTCCCTGCCTCTTATTCCCCATCTCTGATTCCGCACATCTGATTCCCTGCCTCTGATTCCCCACCTCTGATTCCCCATATCTGATTCCCCGCCTCTGTTTCCCCGCCTCTGATTCCCTGCCTCTGTTTCCCTATATCTAATTCCCCACCTCTGATGCACCAACTCTGATTCCCCGCCTCTGATTCCCCAGCTCTGATTCCCCGCCTCTGATTCCCTGCATCCGATTCCCCATATCTGATTCCCCGCCTCTGTTTCACCGCCTCTGATTCCCCGCCTCTGTTTCCCCATATCTGATTCCCGCCTCTGATTCCCAACTATGAATCCCCTCCTCTGATTCCCCAGCTCTGATTCCCTGCCTCTGATTCCCCGCGTTCTATTCCCTGCCTCTGATTCCCCGCCTGTGATTCCCCATCACTGATTCACCACCTCTGATTCCCTACCTCTGATTCCCCATATCTAATTCCCAGCCTCTGTTTGCCCGCCTCTGATTCCCCGCCTCTGTTTCCCCATATCTGATTCCCCGCCTCTGAATCCCCAACTCTGATTCCCTGCCTCAGATTCCCCAGCTCTGATTCCCCGCCTTTGATTCCCCCCGTCTGATTCCCAGCCTCTGAATCCCCGTGTCTGATTTCCTGCCTCTGATTCCCCGCCTCTGATTCCCCATCTCTGATTTACCGCCTCTGATTCCCCACCTCTGATTCCCCCTCTCTGATTCCGCACATCCAATTCCCTGCCTCTGTTTCCCCAACTCTGATTCCCCACCTCTGATTCCCCAGCTCTGATTCCCCGCCTCAGATTCCACGCGTCTGATTCCCTGCCTCTGATTCCCCGCCTCCGATTCCCTGCCTCTGATTCCCCATATCTGATTCCCCGCCTCTGATTCCCCAACTCTGATTCCCCGCTTCTGATTCCACAGCTCTGAATCCCCGCCTCTGATTCCCCGCGTCTGATTCCCTGCCTCTGATTCCCCGCCTCTGATTCCCCATCTGTGATTCACAACCTCTGATGCCCCACCTCTGATTCCCCATATCTGATTCCCTGCCTCTGTTTCCCCGCCTCTGATTCCCCACCTCTGTTTCCCCATATCTGATTCCCCGCCTCTGATTCCCCAACTCTAATACCCCGCCTCTGATTCCCCAGCTCTGATTCCCCGCCTCCGATTCCCCGCATCTGATTCCCTGCCTCTGATTCCCCGCCTCTGATTCCAGGCCTCTGATTCCCAGCATCTGATTCCGGCCTCTGATTCCCGGCCTCTGATTCCCTTCTTCTGATTCTGATTCCCTGCCTCTGATTCCCCATCTCTGATTCCGCACATCTGATTCCCTGCCTCTGATTCCCCACCTCTGATTCCCCATATCTGATTCCCCGCCTCTGTTTCCCCGCCTCTGATTCCCCGCCTCTGTTTCCCAATATCTAAGTCCCCACCTCTGATTCCCCAAATCTGATTCCCCACCTCTGATTCCCCAGCTCTGATTCCCCGCCTCTGATTCCCCGCATCTGATACCCTGCATCTGATTCCAAGCCTCTGATTCCCTTCCTCTGATTCCCAACCTCTGATTCCCCACCTCTGATTCCCCATATCTGATTCCCCGTCTCTGTTTCCCCGCTACGGATTCCCCGCCTCTGTTTCCCCATATCTGATTCCCCGCCTCTGATTCCCCGCCTCTGATTCCCCATATCTGATTCCCTGCCTCTGATTCCCCAACTCTGATTCCCAGCCTCTGATTCCCCAGCTCTGAATCCCCGCCTCTGATTCCCCACGTCTGATTCCCTGCCTCTGATTCCCCGCCTTGATTCCCCCTCTCTGATTCACAACCTCTGATTCCCCACCTCTGATTCCCTATATTTGATTCCCCGCCTCTGTTTCCCCGCCTCTGATTCCCCGCCTCTGATTCCCCATATCTGATTCCCCGCCTCTGATTGCCCACCTCTGATTCCCAGCCTCTGATTCGCCAGCTCTGATTCCCCGCCTCTGATTCCCCGCATCTGATTCCCTGCCTCTGATTCCCCGCCTCTGATTCCCCATCTCTGATTCACCGCCTTTGATTCGCCACCTCTGATTCCCCATATCTGATTCCCCACCTCTGTTTCCCCGCCTCTGATTCCCCGCCTCTGATTCTCCATATCTCATTCCCCGCCTCTGAATCCCCATCTCTGATTCCTGGACTCTGATTCCCCTCCTCTGATTCCCGGCCTCTTATTCCCAGCATCTGATTCCCGGCCTCTGATTCCCGGCCTCTGATTCCCCGCTTCTGATTCCCTGCCTCTGATTCCCCATCTCTGATTCCGCACATCTGATTCCCTACCTCTGATTCCCCACCTCTGATTCCCCATATCTGATTCCCCGCCTCTGTTTCCCCGCCTCTGATTCCCCGCCTCTGTTTCCCTATATCTAATTCCCCACCTCTGATGCCCGAACTCTGATTCCCCGCCTCTGATTCCCCAGCTCTGATTCCCCGCCTCTGATTCCCTGCATCCGATTCCCCATATCTGATTCCCCGCCTCTGTTTCCCCGCCTCTGATTCCCAGCCTCTGTTTCCCCATATCTGATTCCCGCCTCTGATTCCCAACTATGATTCCCCGCCTCTGATTCCCCAGCTCTGATTCCCTGCCTCTGATTCCCCGCGTTCTATTCCCTGCCTCTGATTCCCCGCCTGTGATTCCCCATCACTGATTCACCACCTCTGATTCCCTGCCTCTGATTCCCCATATCTAATTCCCCGCCTCTGTTTGCCCGCCTCTGATTCCCCGCCTCTGTTTCCCCATATCTGATTCCCCGCCTCTGAATCCCCAACTCTGATTCCCAGCCTCTGATTCCCGTGTCTGATTTCCTGCCTCTGATTCCCCACCTCTGATTCCCCATCACTGATTCACCGCCTCTGATTCCCCACCTCTGATTCCCCATCTCTCATTCCGCACATCCAATTCCCTGCCTCTGATTCCCCAACTCTGATTCCCCACCTCTGATTCCCCAGCTCTGATTCCCCGCCTCACATTCCCCGCGTCTGATTCCCTGCCTCTGATTCCCCGCCTCTGATTCCCTGCCTCTGATTCCCCATATCTGATTCCCCGCCTCTGATTCCCCAACTCTGATTCCCCGCTTCTGATTCCCCAGCCCTGAATCCCCGCCTCTGATTCCCCGCGTCTGATTCACTGCCTCTGATTCCCCGCCTCTGATTCCCCATCTGTGATTCACAACCTCTGATGCCCCACCTCTGATTCCCCATATCTGATTCCCCGCCTCTGTTTCCCCGCCTCTGATTCCCCGCCTCTGATTCCCCATATCTGATTCCCCGCCTCTGAATCCCCAACTCTGATTCCCAGCCTCTGAATCCCCGTGTCTGATTTCCTGCCTCTGATTTCCCGCCTCTAATTCCCCATCTCTGCTTCACCGCCTCTGATTCCCCACCTCTGATTCCCCATCTCTGATTCCGCACATCCAATTCCCTGCCTCTGATTCCCCAACTCTGATTCCCCACCTCTGATTCCCCAGCTCTGATTCCCCGCCTCACATTCCCCGCGTCTGATTCCCTGCCTCTGATTCCCCGCCTCTGATTCCCTGCCTCTGATTCCCCATATCTGATTCCCCGCCTCTGATTCCCCAACTCTGATTCCCCGCTTCTGATTCCCCAGCCCTGAATCCCCGCCTCTGATTACCCGCGTCTGATTCCCTGCCTCTGATTCCCTGCCTCTTATTCCCCATCTGTGATTCACAACCTCTGATGCCCCACCTCTGATTCCCCATATCTGATTCCCCGCCTCTGTTTCCCCGCCTCTGATTCCCCGCCTCTGATTCCCCGCATCTGATACCCTGCATCTGATTCCAAGCCTCTGATTCCCTGCCTCTGATTCCCAACCTCTGATTCCCCACCTCTGATTCCCCATATCTGATTCCCCGCCTCTGTTTCCCTGCGTCGGATTCCCCGCCTCTGTTTCCCCATATCTGATTCCCGGCCTCTGATTCCCCGCCTCTGATTCCCCATATCTGATTCCCTGCCTCTGATTCCCCAACTCTGATTCCCCGCCTCTGATTCCCCAGCTCTGAATCCCCGCCTCTGATTCCCCGCGTCTGATTCCCTGCCTCTGATTCCCCGCCTTGATTCCCCATCTCTGATTCACAAACTCTGATTCCCCACCTCTGATTCCCTACATTTGATTCCCCGCCTCTGTTTCCCCGCCTCTGATTCCCCGCCTCTGATTCCCCATATCTGATTCCCCGCCTCTGATTGCCCACCTCTGATTCCCAGCCTCTGATTCGCCAGCTCTGATTCCCCGCCTCTGATTCCCCGCATCTGATTCCCTGCCTCTGATTCCCCGCCTCTGATTCCCCATCTATGATTCACCGCCTTTGATTCGCTACCTCTGATTCCCCATATCTGATTCCCCACCTCTGTTTCCCCGCCTCTGATTCCCCGCCTCTGATTCTCCATATCTCATTCCCCGCCTCTGAATCCCCATCTCTGATTCCTGGACTCTGATTCCCCTCCTCTGATTCCCGGCCTCTTATTCCCAGCATCTGATTCCCGGCCTCTGATTCCCGGCCTCTGATTCCCCGCTTCTGATTCCCTGCCTCTGATTCCCCATCTCTGATTCCGCACATCTGATTCCCTGCCTCTGATTCCCAACCTCTGATTCCCCATATCTGATTCCCCGCCTCTGTTTCCCCGCCTCTGATTCCCCGCCTCTGTTTTCCTATATCTAATTCCCCACCTCTGATGCCCCAACTCTGATTCCCCGCTCTGATTCCCCAGCTCTGATTCCCTGCCTCTGATTCCCTGCATCCGATTCCCCATATCTGATTCCCCGCCTCTGTTTCCCCGCCTCTGATTCCCAGCCTCTGTTTCCCCATATCTGATTCCCGCCTCTGATTCCCAACTATGATTCCCCGCCTCTGATTCCCCAGCTCTGATTCCCTGCCTCTGATTCCCCGCGTTCTATTCCCTGCCTCTGATTCCCCGCCTGTGATTCCCCATCACTGATTCACCACCTCTGATTCCCTACCTCTGTTTCCCCATATCTAATTCCCCGCCTCTGTTTGCCCGCCTCTGATTCCCCGCCTCTGTTTCCCCATATCTGATTCCCCGCCTCTGAATCCCCAACTCTGATTCCCAGCCTCTGAATCCCCGTGTCTGATTTCCTGCCTCTGATTCCCCGCCTCTGATTCCCCATCTCTGATTCACCGCCTCTGATTCCCCACCTCCGATTCCCCATCTCTGATTCCGCACATCCAATTCCCTGCCTCTGATAACCCAACTCTGATTCCCCACCTCTGATTCCCCAGCTCTGATTCCCCGCCTCACATTCCCCGCGTCTGATTCCCTGCCTCTGATTCCCCGCCTCTGATTCCTTGCCTCTGATTCCCCATATCTGATTCCCCGCCTCTGATTCCCCAACTCTGATTCCCCGCTTCTGATTCCCCAGCCCTGAATCCCCGCCTCTGATTCCCCGCGTCTGATTCCCTGCCTCTGATTCCCCGCCTCTGATTCCCCATCTGTGATTCACAACCTGTGATGCCCCACCTCTGATTCCCCATATCTGATTCCCCGCCTCAGTTTCCCCGCCTCTGATTCCCCGCCTCTGATTCCCCATATCTGATTCCCCGCCTCTGAATCCCCAACTCTGATTCCCAGCCTCTGAATCCCCGTGTCTGATTTCCTGCCTCTGATTCCCCGCCTCAGATTCCCCATCTCTGATTCACCGCCTCTGATTCCCCACCTCTGATACCCCATCTCTGATTCCGCACATCCAATTCCCTGCCTCTGATTCCCCAACTCTGATTCCCCACCTCTGATTCCCCAGCTCTGATTCCCCGCCTCACATTCCCCGCGTCTGATTCCCTGCCTCTGATTCCCCGCCTCTGATTCCCTGCCTCTGATTCCCCATATCTGATTCCCCGCCTCGGATTCCCCAACTCTGATTCCCCACTTCTGATTCCCCAGCCCTGAATCCCCGCCTCTGATTCCCCGCGTCTGATTCCCTGCCTCTGATTCCCCGCCTCTGATTCCCCATCTGTGATTCACAACCTCTGATGCCCCACCTCTGATTCCCCATATCTGATTCCCCGCCTCTGTTTCCCCGCCTCTGATTCCCCGCCTCTGATTCCCCATATCTGATTCCCCGCCTCTGATTGCCCACCTCTGATTCCCCGCGTCTGATACCCTGCCTGTGATTCCCCGCCTCTGATTCCCCATCTCTGATTCACCACCTCTGATTCCCGGCCTCTGATTCCCCATCTCTGATTCCGCACATCCGATTCCCTGCCTATGTTTCCCCACCTCTGATTCCCCGCCTCTGATTCCCCATATCTGATTCCCTGCCTCTGTTTCCCCGCTTCTGATTCCCTACCTCTGTTTCCCCATATCTGATTCCCCGCCTCTGATTCCCCAACTCTAATACCCCGCCTCTGATTCCCCAGCTCTGATTCCCCGCCTCTGATTCCCCGCATCTGATTCCCTGCCTCTGATTCCCCGCCTCTGATTCCAGGCCTCTGATTCCCATCATCTGATTCCGGCCTCTGATTCCCGGCCTCTGATTCCCTGCTTCTGATTCTGATTCCCTGCCTCTGATTCCCCATCTCTGATTTCGCACATCTGATTCCCTGCCTCTGATTCCCCACCTCTGATTCCCCATATCTGATTCCCCGCCTCTGTTTCCCCGCCTCTGATTCCCCGCCTCTGTATCCCAATATCTAAGTCCCCACCTCTGATTCCCCAAATCTGATTCCCCACCTCTGATTCCCCAGCTCTGATTCCCCGCCTCTGATGCCCCGCATCTGATTCCCCGCATCTGATTCCAAGCCTCTGATTCCCTGCCTCTGATTCCCAACCTCTGATTCCCCACCTCTGATTCCCCATATCTGATTCCCCGCCTCTGTTTCCCCGCCTCGGATTCCCCGCCTCAGTTTCCCCATATCTGATTCCCGGCCTCTGATTCCCCGCCTCTGATTCCCCGCCTCTGATTCCCTGCCTCTGATTCCCCATCTCCGATTCCGCACATCTGATTCCCTTCCTCTGATTCCCCGCCTCTGATTCCCCAGCTCTGATTCCCCGTGTTTGATTCCCTGCCTCTGATTCCCTGCCCTGATTCCCCATCTCTGTTTCACCGCCTTTGATTCGCCACCTCTGATTCCACATATCTGATTCCCCGCCTCTGTTTCCCCGACTCTGATTCCCTTCCTCTGATTCCCAACCTCTGATTCCACACCTCTTATTCCCCATATCTGATTCCCCGCCTCTATTTCCCCATATCTGAATCCCGGCCTCTGATTCCCGGCCTCTGATTCCCCGCTTCTGATTCTGATTCCCTGCCTCTGATTCCCCATCTCTGATTCCGCACATCTGATTCCCTGCCTCTGATTCCCCACCTCTGATTCCCCATATCTGATTCCCCACCTCTGTTTCCCCGCCTCTGATTCCCTGCCTCTGTTTCCCCATATCTAATTCCCCACCTCTGATGCCCCAACTCTGATACCCCACCTCTGATTCCCCAGCTCTGATTCCCCGCCTCTGATTCCCCGCATCCGATTCCCCATATCTGATTCCCCGCCTCTGTTTCCCCGCCTTTGATTCCCCGCCTCTGTTTCCCCATATCTGATTCCCCGCCTCTGATTCCCAACTATGATTCCCCGCCTCTGATTCCCCAGCTCTGATTCCCCACCTCTGTTTCCCCGCCTCTGATTCCCTGCCTCTGTTTCCCCATATCTAATTCCCCACCTCTGATGCCCCAACTCTGATACCCCACCTCTGATTCCCCAGCTCTGATTCCCCGCCTCTGATTCCCCGCATCCGATTCCCCATATCTGATTCCCCGCCTCTGTTTCCCCGCCTTTGATTCCCCGCCTCTGTTTCCCCATATCTGATTCCCCGCCTCTGATTCCCAACTCTGATTCCCAGCCTCTGATTCCCGTGTCTGATTTCCTGCCTCTGATTCCCCGCCTCTGATTCCCCATCTCTGATTCACCGCCTCTGATTCCCCACCTCTGATTCCCCATCTCTCATTCCGCACATCCAATTCCCTGCCTCTGATTCCCCAACTCTGATTCCCCACCTCTGATTCCCCAGCTCTGATTCCCCGCCTCACATTCCCCGCGTCTGATTCCCTGCCTCTGATTCCCCGCCTCTGATTCCCTGCCTCTGATTCCCCATATCTGATTCCCCGCCTCTGATTCCCCAACTCTGATTCCCCGCTTCTGATTCCCCAGCCCTGAATCCCCGCCTCTGATTCCCCGCGTCTGATTCACTGCCTCTGATTCCCCGCCTCTGATTCCCCATCTGTGATTCACAACCTCTGATGCCCCACCTCTGATTCCCCATATCTGATTCCCCGCCTCTGTTTCCCCGCCTCTGATTCCCCGCCTCTGATTCCCCATATCTGATTCCCCGCCTCTGAATCCCCAACTCTGATTCCCAGCCTCTGAATCCCCGTGTCTGATTTCCTGCCTCTGATTTCCCGCCTCTAATTCCCCATCTCTGCTTCACCGCCTCTGATTCCCCACCTCTGATTCCCCATCTCTGATTCCGCACATCCAATTCCCTGCCTCTGATTCCCCAACTCTGATTCCCCACCTCTGATTCCCCAGCTCTGATTCCCCGCCTCACATTCCCCGCGTCTGATTCCCTGCCTCTGATTCCCCGCCTCTGATTCCCTGCCTCTGATTCCCCATATCTGATTCCCCGCCTCTGATTCCCCAACTCTGATTCCCCGCTTCTGATTCCCCAGCCCTGAATCCCCGCCTCTGATTACACGCGTCTGATTCCCTGCCTCTGATTCCCTGCCTCTGATTCCCCATCTGTGATTCACAACCTCTGATGCCCCACCTCTGATTCCCCATATCTGATTCCCCGCCTCTGTTTCCCCGCCTCTGATTCCCCGCCTCTGATTCCCCGCATCTGATACCCTGCATCTGATTCCAAGCCTCTGATTCCCTGCCTCTGATTCCCAACCTCTGATTCCCCACCTCTGATTCCCCATATCTGATTCCCCGCCTCTGTTTCCCCGCGTCGGATTCCCCGCCTCTGTTTCCCCATATCTGATTCCCGGCCTCTGATTCCCCGCCTCTGATTCCCCATATCTGATTCCCTGCCTCTGATTCCCCAACTCTGATTCCCCGCCTCTGATTCCCCAGCTCTGAATCCCCGCCTCTGATTCCCCGCGTCTGATTCCCTGCCTCTGATTCCCCGCCTTGATTCCCCATCTCTGATTCACAAACTCTGATTCCCCACCTCTGATTCCCTACATTTGATTCCCCGCCTCTGTTTCCCCGCCTCTGATTCCCCGCCTCTGATTCCCCATATCTGATTCCCCGCCTCTGATTGCCCACCTCTGATTCCCAGCCTCTGATTCGCCAGCTCTGATTCCCCGCCTCTGATTCCCCGCATCTGATTCCCTGCCTCTGATTCCCCGCCTCTGATTCCCCATCTCTGATTCACCGCCTTTGATTCGCCACCTCTGATTCCCCATATCTGATTCCCCACCTCTGTTTCCCCGCCTCTGATTCCCCGCCTCTGATTCTCCATATCTCATTCCCCGCCTCTGAATCCCCATCTCTGATTCCTGGACTCTGATTCCCCTCCTCTGATTCCCGGCCTCTTATTCCCAGCATCTGATTCCCGGCCTCTGATTCCCGGCCTCTGATTCCCCGCTTCTGATTCCCTGCCTCTGATTCCCCATCTCTGATTCCGCACATCTGATTCCCTGCCTCTGATTCCCAACCTCTGATTCCCCATATCTGATTCCCCGCCTCTGTTTCCCCGCCTCTGATTCCCCGCCTCTGTTTTCCTATATCTAATTCCCCACCTATGATGCCCCAACTCTGATTCCCCGCTCTGATTCCCCAGCTCTGATTCCCCGCCTCTGATTCCCTGCATCCGATTCCCCATATCTGATTCCCCGCCTCTGTTTCCCCGCCTCTTATTCCCAGCCTCTGTTTCCCCATATCTGATTCCCGCCTCTGATTCCCAACTATGATTCCCCGCCTCTGATTCCCCAGCTCTGATTCCCTGCCTCTGATTCCCCGCGTTCTATTCCCTGCCTCTGATTCCCCGCCTGTGATTCCCCATCACTGATTCACCACCTCTGATTCCCTACCTCTGATTCCCCATATCTAATTCCCCGCCACTGTTTGCCCGCCTCTGATTCCCCGCCTCTGTTTCCCCATATCTGATTCCCCGCCTCTGAATCCCCAACTCTGATTCCCAGCCTCTGAATCCCCGTGTCTGATTTCCTGCCTCTGATTCCCCGCCTCTGATTCCCCATCTCTGATTCACCGCCTCTGATTCCCCACCTCCGATTCCCCATCTCTGATTCCGCACATCCAATTCCCTGCCTCTGATTCCCCAACTCTGATTCCCCACCTCTGATTCCCCAGCTCTGATTCCCCGCCTCACATTCCCCGCGTCTGATTCCCTGCCTCTGATTCCCCGCCTCTGATTCCTTGCCTCTGATTCCCCATATCTGATTCCCCGCCTCTGATTCCCCAACTCTGATTCCCCGCTTCTGATTCCCCAGCCCTGAATCCCCGCCTCTGATTCCCCGCGTCTGATTCCCTGCCTCTGATTCCCCGCCTCTGATTCCCCATCTGTGATTCACAACCTGTGATGCCCCACCTCTGATTGCCCATATCTGATTCCCCGCCTCAGTTTCCCCGCCTCTGATTCCCCGCCTCTGATTCCCCATATCTGATTCCCCGCCTCTGAATCCCCAACTCTGATTCCCAGCCTCTGAATCCCCGTGTCTGATTTCCTGCCTCTGATTCCCCGCCTCAGATTCCCCATCTCTGATTCACCGCCTCTGATTCCCCACCTCTGATTCCCCATCTCTGATTCCGCACATCCAATTCCCTGCCTCTGATTCCCCAACTCTGATTCCCCACCTCTGATTCCCCAGCTCTGATTCCCCGCCTCACATTCCCCGCGTCTGATTCCCTGCCTCTGATTCCCCGCCTCTGATTCCCTGCCTCTGATTCCCCATATCTGATTCCCCGCCTCGGATTCCCCAACTCTGATTCCCCGCTTCTGATTCCCCAGCCCTGAATCCCCGCCTCTGATTCCCCGCGTCTGATTCCCTGCCTCTGATTCCCCGCCTCTGATTCCCCATCTGTGATTCACAACCTCTGATGCCCCACCTCTGATTCCCCATATCTGATTCCCCGCCTCTGTTTCCCCGCCTCTGATTCCCCGCCTCTGATTCCCCATATCTGATTCCCCGCCTCTGATTGCCCACCTCTGATTCCCCGCGTCTGATACCCTGCCTGTGATTCCCCGCCTCTGATTCCCCATCTCTGATTCACCACCTCTGATTCCCGGCCTCTGATTCCCCATCTCTGATTCCGCACATCCGATTCCCTGCCTATGTTTCCCCACCTCTGATTCCCCGCCTCTGATTCCCCATATCTGATTCCCTGCCTCTGTTTCCCCGCTTCTGATTCCCTACCTCTGTTTCCCCATATCTGATTCCCCGCCTCTGATTCCCCAACTCTAATACCCCGCCTCTGATTCCCCAGCTCTGATTCCCCGCCTCTGATTCCCCGCATCTGATTCCCTGCCTCTGATTCCCCGCCTCTGATTCCAGGCCTCTGATTCCCATCATCTGATTCCGGCCTCTGATTCCCGGCCTCTGATTCCCTGCTTCTGATTCTGATTCCCTGCCTCTGATTCCCCATCTCTGATTTCGCACATCTGATTCCCTGCCTCTGATTCCCCACCTCTGATTCCCCATATCTGATTCCCCGCCTCTGTTTCCCCGCCTCTGATTCCCCGCCTCTGTATCCCAATATCTAAGTCCCCACCTCTGATTCCCCAAATCTGATTCCCCACCTCTGATTCCCCAGCTCTGATTCCCCGCCTCTGATGCCCCGCATCTGATTCCCCGCATCTGATTCCAAGCCTCTGATTCCCTGCCTCTGATTCCCAACCTCTGATTCCCCACCTCTGATTCCCCATATCTGATTCCCCGCCTCTGTTTCCCCGCCTCGGATTCCCCGCCTCAGTTTCCCCATATCTGATTCCCGGCCTCTGATTCCCCGCCTCTGATTCCCCGCCTCTGATTCCCTGCCTCTGATTCCCCATCTCCGATTCCGCACATCTGATTCCCTTCCTCTGATTCCCCGCCTCTGATTCCCCAGCTCTGATTCCCCGTGTTTGATTCCCTGCCTCTGATTCCCTGCCCTGATTCCCCATCTCTGTTTCACCGCCTTTGATTCGCCACCTCTGATTCCACATATCTGATTCCCCGCCTCTGTTTCCCCGACTCTGATTCCCTTCCTCTGATTCCCAACCTCTGATTCCACACCTCTTATTCCCCATATCTGATTCCCCGCCTCTATTTCCCCATATCTGAATCCCGGCCTCTGATTCCCGGCCTCTGATTCCCCGCTTCTGATTCTGATTCCCTGCCTCTGATTCCCCATCTCTGATTCCGCACATCTGATTCCCTGCCTCTGATTCCCCACCTCTGATTCCCCATATCTGATTCCCCACCTCTGTTTCCCCGCCTCTGATTCCCTGCCTCTGTTTCCCCATATCTAATTCCCCACCTCTGATGCCCCAACTCTGATACCCCACCTCTGATTCCCCAGCTCTGATTCCCCGCCTCTGATTCCCCGCATCCGATTCCCCATATCTGATTCCCCGCCTCTGTTTCCCCGCCTTTGATTCCCCGCCTCTGTTTCCCCATATCTGATTCCCCGCCTCTGATTCCCAACTCTGATTCCCAGCCTCTGATTCCCGTGTCTGATTTCCTGCCTCTGATTCCCCGCCTCTGATTCCCCATCTCTGATTCACCGCCTCTGATTCCCCACCTCTGATTCCCCATCTCTCATTCCGCACATCCAATTCCCTGCCTCTGATTCCCCAACTCTGATTCCCCACCTCTGATTCCCCAGCTCTGATTCCCCGCCTCACATTCCCCGCGTCTGATTCCCTGCCTCTGATTCCCCGCCTCTGATTCCCTGCCTCTGATTCCCCATATCTGATTCCCCGCCTCTGATTCCCCAACTCTGATTCCCCGCTTCTGATTCCCCAGCCCTGAATCACCGCCTCTGATTCCCCGCGTCTGATTCACTGCCTCTGATTCCCCGCCTCTGATTCCCCATCTGTGATTCACAACCTCTGATGCCCCACCTCTGATTCCCCATATCTGATTCCCCGCCTCTGTTTCCCCGCCTCTGATTCCCCGCCTCTGATTCCCCATATCTGATTCCCCGCCTCTGAATCCCCAACTCTGATTCCCAGCCTCTGAATCCCCGTGTCTGATTTCCTGCCTCTGATTTCCCGCCTCTAATTCCCCATCTCTGCTTCACCGCCTCTGATTCCCCACCTCTGATTCCCCATCTCTGATTCCGCACATCCAATTCCCTGCCTCTGATTCCCCAACTCTGATTCCCCACCTCTGATTCCCCAGCTCTGATTCCCCGCCTCACATTCCCCGCGTCTGATTCCCTGCCTCTGATTCCCCGCCTCTGATTCCCTGCCTCTGATTCCCCATATCTGATTCCCCGCCTCTGATTCCCCAACTCTGATTCCCCGCTTCTGATTCCCCAGCCCTGAATCCCCGCCTCTGATTACACGCGTCTGATTCCCTGCCTCTGATTCCCTGCCTCTGATTCCCCATCTGTGATTCACAACCTCTGATGCCCCACCTCTGATTCCCCATATCTGATTCCCCGCCTCTGTTTCCCCGCCTCTGATTCCCCGCCTCTGATTCCCCGCATCTGATACCCTGCATCTGATTCCAAGCCTCTGATTCCCTGCCTCTGATTCCCAACCTCTGATTCCCCACCTCTGATTCCCCATATCTGATTCCCCGCCTCTGTTTCCCCGCGTCGGATTCCCCGCCTCTGTTTCCCCATATCTGATTCCCGGCCTCTGATTCCCCGCCTCTGATTCCCCATATCTGATTCCCTGCCTCTGATTCCCCAACTCTGATTCCCCGCCTCTGATTCCCCAGCTCTGAATCCCCGCCTCTGATTCCCCGCGTCTGATTCCCTGCCTCTGATTCCCCGCCTTGATTCCCCATCTCTGATTCACAAACTCTGATTCCCCACCTCTGATTCCCTACATTTGATTCCCCGCCTCTGTTTCCCCGCCTCTGATTCCCCGCCTCTGATTCCCCATATCTGATTCCCCGCCTCTGATTGCCCACCTCTGATTCCCAGCCTCTGATTCGCCAGCTCTGATTCCCCGCCTCTGATTCCCCGCATCTGATTCCCTGCCTCTGATTCCCCGCCTCTGATTCCCCATCTCTGATTCACCGCCTTTGATTCGCCACCTCTGATTCCCCATATCTGATTCCCCACCTCTGTTTCCCCGCCTCTGATTCCCCGCCTCTGATTCTCCATATCTCATTCCCCGCCTCTGAATCCCCATCTCTGATTCCTGGACTCTGATTCCCCTCCTCTGATTCCCGGCCTCTTATTCCCAGCATCTGATTCCCGGCCTCTGATTCCCGGCCTCTGATTCCCCGCTTCTGATTCCCTGCCTCTGATTCCCCATCTCTGATTCCGCACATCTGATTCCCTGCCTCTGATTCCCAACCTCTGATTCCCCATATCTGATTCCCCGCCTCTGTTTCCCCGCCTCTGATTCCCCGCCTCTGTTTTCCTATATCTAATTCCCCACCTATGATGCCCCAACTCTGATTCCCCGCTCTGATTCCCCAGCTCTGATTCCCCGCCTCTGATTCCCTGCATCCGATTCCCCATATCTGATTCCCCGCCTCTGTTTCCCCGCCTCTTATTCCCAGCCTCTGTTTCCCCATATCTGATTCCCGCCTCTGATTCCCAACTATGATTCCCCGCCTCTGATTCCCCAGCTCTGATTCCCTGCCTCTGATTCCCCGCGTTCTATTCCCTGCCTCTGATTCCCCGCCTGTGATTCCCCATCACTGATTCACCACCTCTGATTCCCTACCTCTGATTCCCCATATCTAATTCCCCGCCACTGTTTGCCCGCCTCTGATTCCCCGCCTCTGTTTCCCCATATCTGATTCCCCGCCTCTGAATCCCCAACTCTGATTCCCAGCCTCTGAATCCCCGTGTCTGATTTCCTGCCTCTGATTCCCCGCCTCTGATTCCCCATCTCTGATTCACCGCCTCTGATTCCCCACCTCCGATTCCCCATCTCTGATTCCGCACATCCAATTCCCTGCCTCTGATTCCCCAACTCTGATTCCCCACCTCTGATTCCCCAGCTCTGATTCCCCGCCTCACATTCCCCGCGTCTGATTCCCTGCCTCTGATTCCCCGCCTCTGATTCCTTGCCTCTGATTCCCCATATCTGATTCCCCGCCTCTGATTCCCCAACTCTGATTCCCCGCTTCTGATTCCCCAGCCCTGAATCCCCGCCTCTGATTCCCCGCGTCTGATTCCCTGCCTCTGATTCCCCGCCTCTGATTCCCCATCTGTGATTCACAACCTGTGATGCCCCACCTCTGATTGCCCATATCTGATTCCCCGCCTCAGTTTCCCCGCCTCTGATTCCCCGCCTCTGATTCCCCATATCTGATTCCCCGCCTCTGAATCCCCAACTCTGATTCCCAGCCTCTGAATCCCCGTGTCTGATTTCCTGCCTCTGATTCCCCGCCTCAGATTCCCCATCTCTGATTCACCGCCTCTGATTCCCCACCTCTGATTCCCCATCTCTGATTCCGCACATCCAATTCCCTGCCTCTGATTCCCCAACTCTGATTCCCAACCTCTGATTCCCCAGCTCTGATTCCCCGCCTCACATTCCCCGCGTCTGATTCCCTGCCTCTGATTCCCCGCCTCTGATTCCCTGCCTCTGATTCCCCATATCTGATTCCCCGCCTCGGATTCCCCAACTCTGATTCCCCGCTTCTGATTCCCCAGCCCTGAATCCCCGCCTCTGATTCCCCGCGTCTGATTCCCTGCCTCTGATTCCCCGCCTCTGATTCCCTGCCTCTGATTCCCCGCCTCTGATTCCCCATCTGTGATTCACAACCTCTGATGCCCCACCTCTGATTCCCCATATCTGATTCCCCGCCTCTGTTTCCCCGCCTCTGATTCCCCGCCTCTGATTCCCCATATCTGATTCCCCGCCTCTGATTGCCCACCTCTGATTCCCCGCGTCTGATACCCTGCCTGTGATTCCCCGCCTCTGATTCCCCATCTCTGATTCACCACCTCTGATTCCCGGCCTCTGATTCCCCATCTCTGATTCCGCACATCCGATTCCCTGCCTATGTTTCCCCACCTCTGATTCCCCGCCTCTGATTCCCCATATCTGATTCCCTGCCTCTGTTTCCCCGCTTCTGATTCCCTACCTCTGTTTCCCCATATCTGATTCCCCGCCTCTGATTCCCCAACTCTAATACCCCGCCTCTGATTCCCCAGCTCTGATTCCCCGCCTCTGATTCCCCGCATCTGATTCCCTGCCTCTGATTCCCCGCCTCTGATTCCAGGCCTCTGATTCCCATCATCTGATTCCGGCCTCTGATTCCCGGCCTCTGATTCCCTGCTTCTGATTCTGATTCCCTGCCTCTGATTCCCCATCTCTGATTTCGCACATCTGATTCCCTGCCTCTGATTCCCCACCTCTGATTCCCCATATCTGATTCCCCGCCTCTGTTTCCCCGCCTCTGATTCCCCGCCTCTGTATCCCAATATCTAAGTCCCCACCTCTGATTCCCCAAATCTGATTCCCCACCTCTGATTCCCCAGCTCTGATTCCCCGCCTCTGATGCCCCGCATCTGATTCCCCGCATCTGATTCCAAGCCTCTGATTCCCTGCCTCTGATTCCCAACCTCTGATTCCCCACCTCTGATTCCCCATATCTGATTCCCCGCCTCTGTTTCCCCGCCTCGGATTCCCCGCCTCAGTTTCCCCATATCTGATTCCCGGCCTCTGATTCCCCGCCTCTGATTCCCCGCCTCTGATTCCCTGCCTCTGATTCCCCATCTCCGATTCCGCACATCTGATTCCCTTCCTCTGATTCCCCGCCTCTGATTCCCCAGCTCTGATTCCCCGTGTTTGATTCCCTGCCTCTGATTCCCTGCCCTGATTCCCCATCTCTGTTTCACCGCCTTTGATTCGCCACCTCTGATTCCACATATCTGATTCCCCGCCTCTGTTTCCCCGACTCTGATTCCCTTCCTCTGATTCCCAACCTCTGATTCCACACCTCTTATTCCCCATATCTGATTCCCCGCCTCTATTTCCCCATATCTGAATCCCGGCCTCTGATTCCCGGCCTCTGATTCCCCGCTTCTGATTCTGATTCCCTGCCTCTGATTCCCCATCTCTGATTCCGCACATCTGATTCCCTGCCTCTGATTCCCCACCTCTGATTCCCCATATCTGATTCCCCACCTCTGTTTCCCCGCCTCTGATTCCCTGCCTCTGTTTCCCCATATCTAATTCCCCACCTCTGATGCCCCAACTCTGATACCCCACCTCTGATTCCCCAGCTCTGATTCCCCGCCTCTGATTCCCCGCATCCTATTCCCCATATCTGATTCCCCGCCTCTGTTTCCCCGCCTTTGATTCCCCGCCTCTGTTTCCCCATATCTGATTCCCCGCCTCTGATTCCCAACTATGATTCCCCGCCTCTGATTCCCCAGCTCTGATTCCCCGCCTCTGATTCCCCGCGTTCTATTCCCTGCCTCTGATTCCCCGCCTGTGATTCCCCATCTCTGATTCACCACCTCTGATTCCCCACCTCTGATTCCCCTTATCTAATTCCCCGCCTCTGTTTGCCCGCCTCTGATTCCCCGCCTCTGTTTCCCCATATCTGATTCCCCGTGTCTGATTCCCTGCCTCTGATTCCCCGCCTCTGATTCCCCGCCTCTGATTCCCTGCCACTGATTCCCTGCCCCTGATTCCCCGCCTTGATTCCCCATCTCTGATTCACAACCTCTGATTCCCCACCTCTGATTCCCTATATTTGATTCCCCGCCTCTGTTTCCCCGCCTCTGATTCCACGCCTCTGTTTCCCCATATCTGATTCCCCGCCTCTGATTCCCAACTATGATTCCCCGCCTCTGATTCCCCAGCTCTGATTCCCCGCCTCTGATTCCCCGCGTTCTATTCCCTGCCTCTGATTCCCCGCCTGTGATTCCCCATCTCTGATTCACCACCTCTGATTCCCCACCTCTGATTCCCCTTATCTAATTCCCCGCCTCTGTTTGCCCGCCTCTGATTCCCCGCCTCTGTTTCCCCATATCTGATTCCCCGTGTCTGATTCCCTTCCTCTGATTCCCAACCTCTGATTCCACACCTCTTATTCCCCATATCTGATTCCCCGCCTCTATTTCCCCATATCTGAATCCCGGCCTCTGATTCCCGGCCTCTGATTCCCCGCTTCTGATTCTGATTCCCTGCCTCTGATTCCCCATCTCTGATTCCGCACATCTGATTCCCTGCCTCTGATTCCCCACCTCTGATTCCCCATATCTGATTCCCCACCTCTGTTTCCCCGCCTCTGATTCCCTGCCTCTGTTTCCCCATATCTAATTCCCCACCTCTGATGCCCCAACTCTGATTCCCCATCTCCGATTCCGCACATCTGATTCCCTTCCTCTGATTCCCCGCCTCTGATTCCCCAGCTCTGATTCCCCGTGTTTGATTCCCTGCCTCTGATTCCCTGCCCTGATTCCCCATCTCTGTTTCACCGCCTTTGATTCGCCACCTCTGATTCCACATATCTGATTCCCCGCCTCTGTTTCCCCGACTCTGATTCCCTTCCTCTGATTCCCAACCTCTGATTCCACACCTCTTATTCCCCATATCTGATTCCCCACCTCTGATTCCCCATATCTGATTCCCCGCCTCTGTTTCCCCGCCTCGGATTCCCCGCCTCAGTTTCCCCATATCTGATTCCCGGCCTCTGATTCCCCGCCTCTGATTCCCCGCCTCTGATTCCCTGCCTCTGATTCCCCATCTCCGATTCCGCACATCTGATTCCCTTCCTCTGATTCCCCGCCTCTGATTCCCCAGCTCTGATTCCCCGTGTTTGATTCCCTGCCTCTGATTCCCTGCCCTGATTCCCCATCTCTGTTTCACCGCCTTTGATTCGCCACCTCTGATTCCACATATCTGATTCCCCGCCTCTGTTTCCCCGACTCTGATTCCCTTCCTCTGATTCCCAACCTCTGATTCCACACCTCTTATTCCCCATATCTGATTCCCCGCCTCTATTTCCCCATATCTGAATCCCGGCCTCTGATTCCCGGCCTCTGATTCCCCGCTTCTGATTCTGATTCCCTGCCTCTGATTCCCCATCTCTGATTCTGCACATCTGATTCCCTGCCTCTGATTCCCCACCTCTGATTCCCCATATCTGATTCCCCACCTCTGTTTCCCCGCCTCTGATTCCCTGCCTCTGTTTCCCCATATCTAATTCCCCACCTCTGATGCCCCAACTCTGATACCCCACCTCTGATTCCACACCTCTTATTCCCCATATCTGATTCCCCACCTCTGATTCCCCATATCTGATTCCCCGCCTCTGTTTCCCCGCCTCGGATTCCCCGCCTCAGTTTCCCCATATCTGATTCCCGGCCTCTGATTCCCCGCCTCTGATTCCCCGCCTCTGATTCCCTGCCTCTGATTCCCCATCTCCGATTCCGCACATCTGATTCCCTTCCTCTGATTCCCCGCCTCTGATTCCCCAGCTCTGATTCCCCGTGTTTGATTCCCTGCCTCTGATTCCCTGCCCTGATTCCCCATCTCTGTTTCACCGCCTTTGATTCGCCACCTCTGATTCCACATATCTGATTCCCCGCCTCTGTTTCCCCGACTCTGATTCCCTTCCTCTGATTCCCAACCTCTGATTCCACACCTCTTATTCCCCATATCTGATTCCCCGCCTCTATTTCCCCATATCTGAATCCCGGCCTCTGATTCCCGGCCTCTGATTCCCCGCTTCTGATTCTGATTCCCTGCCTCTGATTCCCCATCTCTGATTCCGCACATCTGATTCCCTGCCTCTGATTCCCCACCTCTGATTCCCCATATCTGATTCCCCACCTCTGTTTCCCCGCCTCTGATTCCCCGCCTCTGATTCCCCATATCTGATTCCCCGCCTCTGATTGCCCACCTCTGATTCCCCGCGTCTGATACCCTGCCTGTGATTCCCCGCCTCTGATTCCCCATCTCTGATTCACCACCTCTGATTCCCGGCCTCTGATTCCCCATCTCTGATTCCGCACATCCGATTCCCTGCCTATGTTTCCCCACCTCTGATTCCCCGCCTCTGATTCCCCATATCTGATTCCCTGCCTCTGTTTCCCCGCTTCTGATTCCCTACCTCTGTTTCCCCATATCTGATTCCCCGCCTCTGATTCCCCAACTCTAATACCCCGCCTCTGATTCCCCAGCTCTGATTCCCCGCCTCTGATTCCCCGCATCTGATTCCCTGCCTCTGATTCCCCGCCTCTGATTCCAGGCCTCTGATTCCCATCATCTGATTCCGGCCTCTGATTCCCGGCCTCTGATTCCCTGCTTCTGATTCTGATTCCCTGCCTCTGATTCCCCATCTCTGATTTCGCACATCTGATTCCCTGCCTCTGATTCCCCACCTCTGATTCCCCATATCTGATTCCCCGCCTCTGTTTCCCCGCCTCTGATTCCCCGCCTCTGTATCCCAATATCTAAGTCCCCACCTCTGATTCCCCAAATCTGATTCCCCACCTCTGATTCCCCAGCTCTGATTCCCCGCCTCTGATGCCCCGCATCTGATTCCCCGCATCTGATTCCAAGCCTCTGATTCCCTGCCTCTGATTCCCAACCTCTGATTCCCCACCTCTGATTCCCCATATCTGATTCCCCGCCTCTGTTTCCCCGCCTCGGATTCCCCGCCTCAGTTTCCCCATATCTGATTCCCGGCCTCTGATTCCCCGCCTCTGATTCCCCGCCTCTGATTCCCTGCCTCTGATTCCCCATCTCCGATTCCGCACATCTGATTCCCTTCCTCTGATTCCCCGCCTCTGATTCCCCAGCTCTGATTCCCCGTGTTTGATTCCCTGCCTCTGATTCCCTGCCCTGATTCCCCATCTCTGTTTCACCGCCTTTGATTCGCCACCTCTGATTCCACATATCTGATTCCCCGCCTCTGTTTCCCCGACTCTGATTCCCTTCCTCTGATTCCCAACCTCTGATTCCACACCTCTTATTCCCCATATCTGATTCCCCGCCTCTATTTCCCCATATCTGAATCCCGGCCTCTGATTCCCGGCCTCTGATTCCCCGCTTCTGATTCTGATTCCCTGCCTCTGATTCCCCATCTCTGATTCCGCACATCTGATTCCCTGCCTCTGATTCCCCACCTCTGATTCCCCATATCTGATTCCCCACCTCTGTTTCCCCGCCTCTGATTCCCTGCCTCTGTTTCCCCATATCTAATTCCCCACCTCTGATGCCCCAACTCTGATACCCCACCTCTGATTCCCCAGCTCTGATTCCCCGCCTCTGATTCCCCGCATCCGATTCCCCATATCTGATTCCCCGCCTCTGTTTCCCCGCCTTTGATTCCCCGCCTCTGTTTCCCCATATCTGATTCCCCGCCTCTGATTCCCAACTATGATTCCCCGCCTCTGATTCCCCAGCTCTGATTCCCCGCCTCTGATTCCCCGCGTTCTATTCCCTGCCTCTGATTCCCCGCCTGTGATTCCCCATCTCTGATTCACCACCTCTGATCCCCACCTCTGATTCCCCTTATCTAATTCCCCGCCTCTGTTTGCCCGCCTCTGATTCCCCGCCTCTGTTTCCCCATATCTGATTCCCCGTGTCTGATTCCCTGCCTCTGATTCCCCGCCTCTGATTCCCCGCCTCTGATTCCCTGCCACTGATTCCCTGCCCCTGATTCCCCGCCTTGATTCCCCATCTCTGATTCACAACCTCTGATTCCCCACCTCTGATTCCCTATATTTGATTCCCCGCCTCTGTTTCCCCGCCTCTGATTCCACGCCTCTGTTTCCCCATATCTGATTCCCCGCCTCTGATTCCCAACTATGATTCCCCGCCTCTGATTCCCCAGCTCTGATTCCCCGCCTCTGATTCCCCGCGTTCTATTCCCTGCCTCTGATTCCCCGCCTGTGATTCCCCATCTCTGATTCACCACCTCTGATTCCCCACCTCTGATTCCCCTTATCTAATTCCCCGCCTCTGTTTGCCCGCCTCTGATTCCCCGCCTCTGTTTCCCCATATCTGATTCCCCGTGTCTGATTCCCTTCCTCTGATTCCCAACCTCTGATTCCACACCTCTTATTCCCCATATCTGATTCCCCGCCTCTATTTCCCCATATCTGAATCCCGGCCTCTGATTCCCGGCCTCTGATTCCCCGCTTCTGATTCTGATTCCCTGCCTCTGATTCCCCATCTCTGATTCCGCACATCTGATTCCCTGCCTCTGATTCCCCACCTCTGATTCCCCATATCTGATTCCCCACCTCTGTTTCCCCGCCTCTGATTCCCTGCCTCTGTTTCCCCATATCTAATTCCCCACCTCTGATGTCCCAACTCTGATACCCCACCTCTGATTCCCCAGCTCTGATTCCCCGCCTCTGATTCCCCGCATCCGATTCCCCAGCTCTGATTCCCCGTGTTTGATTCCCTGCCTCTGATTCCCTGCCCTGATTCCCCATCTCTGTTTCACCGCCTTTGATTCGCCACCTCTGATTCCACATATCTGATTCCCCGCCTCTGTTTCCCCGACTCTGATTCCCTTCCTCTGATTCCCAACCTCTGATTCCACACCTCTTATTCCCCATATCTGATTCCCCGCCTCTATTTCCCCGCCTCTGATTCCCTGCCTCTGATTCCCCATCTCCGATTCCGCACATCTGATTCCCTTCCTCTGATTCCCCGCCTCTGATTCCCCAGCTCTGATTCCCCGTGTTTGATTCCCTGCCTCTGATTCCCTGCCCTGATTCCCCATCTCTGTTTCACCGCCTTTGATTCGCCACCTCTGATTCCACATATCTGATTCCCCGCCTCTGTTTCCCCGACTCTGATTCCCTTCCTCTGATTCCCAACCTCTGATTCCACACCTCTTATTCCCCATATCTGATTCCCCACCTCTGATTCCCCATATCTGATTCCCCGCCTCTGTTTCCCCGCCTCGGATTCCCCGCCTCAGTTTCCCCATATCTGATTCCCGGCCTCTGATTCCCCGCCTCTGATTCCCCGCCTCTGATTCCCTGCCTCTGATTCCCCATCTCCGATTCCGCACATCTGATTCCCTTCCTCTGATTCCCCGCCTCTGATTCCCCAGCTCTGATTCCCCGTGTTTGATTCCCTGCCTCTGATTCCCTGCCCTGATTCCCCATCTCTGTTTCACCGCCTTTGATTCGCCACCTCTGATTCCACATATCTGATTCCCCGCCTCTGTTTCCCCGACTCTGATTCCCTTCCTCTGATTCCCAACCTCTGATTCCACACCTCTTATTCCCCATATCTGATTCCCCGCCTCTATTTCCCCATATCTGAATCCCGGCCTCTGATTCCCGGCCTCTGATTCCCCGCTTCTGATTCTGATTCCCTGCCTCTGATTCCCCATCTCTGATTCTGCACATCTGATTCCCTGCCTCTGATTCCCCACCTCTGATTCCCCATATCTGATTCCCCACCTCTGTTTCCCCGCCTCTGATTCCCTGCCTCTGTTTCCCCATATCTAATTCCCCACCTCTGATGCCCCAACTCTGATACCCCACCTCTGATTCCACACCTCTTATTCCCCATATCTGATTCCCCACCTCTGATTCCCCATATCTGATTCCCCGCCTCTGTTTCCCCGCCTCGGATTCCCCGCCTCAGTTTCCCCATATCTGATTCCCGGCCTCTGATTCCCCGCCTCTGATTCCCCGCCTCTGATTCGCTGCCTCTGATTCCCCATCTCCGATTCCGCACATCTGATTCCCTTCCTCTGATTCCCCGCCTCTGATTCCCCAGCTCTGATTCCCCGTGTTTGATTCCCTGCCTCTGATTCCCTGCCCTGATTCCCCATCTCTGTTTCACCGCCTTTGATTCGCCACCTCTGATTCCACATATCTGATTCCCCGCCTCTGTTTCCCCGACTCTGATTCCCTTCCTCTGATTCCCAACCTCTGATTCCACACCTCTTATTCCCCATATCTGATTCCCCGCCTCTATTTCCCCATATCTGAATCCCGGCCTCTGATTCCCGGCCTCTGATTCCCCGCTTCTGATTCTGATTCCCTGCCTCTGATTCCCCATCTCTGATTCCGCACATCTGATTCCCTGCCTCTGATTCCCCACCTCTGATTCCCCATATCTGATTCCCCACCTCTGTTTCCCCGCCTCTGATTCCCCGCCTCTGATTCCCCATATCTGATTCCCCGCCTCTGATTGCCCACCTCTGATTCCCCGCGTCTGATACCCTGCCTGTGATTCCCCGCCTCTGATTCCCCATCTCTGATTCACCACCTCTGATTCCCGGCCTCTGATTCCCCATCTCTGATTCCGCACATCCGATTCCCTGCCTATGTTTCCCCACCTCTGATTCCCCGCCTCTGATTCCCCATATCTGATTCCCTGCCTCTGTTTCCCCGCTTCTGATTCCCTACCTCTGTTTCCCCATATCTGATTCCCCGCCTCTGATTCCCCAACTCTAATACCCCGCCTCTGATTCCCCAGCTCTGATTCCCCGCCTCTGATTCCCCGCATCTGATTCCCTGCCTCTGATTCCCCGCATCTGATTCCAGGCCTCTGATTCCCATCATCTGATTCCGGCCTCTGATTCCCGGCCTCTGATTCCCTGCTTCTGATTCTGATTCCCTGCCTCTGATTCCCCATCTCTGATTTCGCACATCTGATTCCCTGCCTCTGATTCCCCACCTCTGATTCCCCATATCTGATTCCCCGCCTCTGTTTCCCCGCCTCTGATTCCCCGCCTCTGTATCCCAATATCTAAGTCCCCACCTCTGATTCCCCAAATCTGATTCCCCACCTCTGATTCCCCGCCTCTGATTCCCTGCCTCTGTTTCCCCATATCTAATTCCCCACCTCTGATGCCCCAACTCTGATACCCCACCTCTGATTCCACACCTCTTATTCCCCATATCTGATTCCCCACCTCTGATTCCCCATATCTGATTCCCCGCCTCTGTTTCCCCGCCTCGGATTCCCCGCCTCAGTTTCCCCATATCTGATTCCCGGCCTCTGATTCCCCGCCTCTGATTCCCCGCCTCTGATTCCCTGCCTCTGATTCCCCATCTCCGATTCCGCACATCTGATTCCCTTCCTCTGATTCCCCGCCTCTGATTCCCCAGCTCTGATTCCCCGTGTTTGATTCCCTGCCTCTGATTCCCTGCCCTGATTCCCCATCTCTGTTTCACCGCCTTTGATTCGCCACCTCTGATTCCACATATCTGATTCCCCGCCTCTGTTTCCCCGACTCTGATTCCCTTCCTCTGATTCCCAACCTCTGATTCCACACCTCTTATTCGCCATATCTGATTCCCCGCCTCTATTTCCCCATATCTGAATCCCGGCCTCTGATTCCCGGCCTCTGATTCCCCGCTTCTGATTCTGATTCCCTGCCTCTGATTCCCCATCTCTGATTCCGCACATCTGATTCCCTGCCTCTGATTCCCCACCTCTGATTCCCCATATCTGATTCCCCACCTCTGTTTCCCCGCCTCTGATTCCCCGCCTCTGATTCCCCATATCTGATTCCCCGCCTCTGATTGCCCACCTCTGATTCCCCGCGTCTGATACCCTGCCTGTGATTCCCCGCCTCTGATTCCCCATCTCTGATTCACCACCTCTGATTCCCGGCCTCTGATTCCCCATCTCTGATTCCGCACATCCGATTCCCTGCCTATGTTTCCCCACCTCTGATTCCCCGCCTCTGATTCCCCATATCTGATTCCCTGCCTCTGTTTCCCCGCTTCTGATTCCCTACCTCTGTTTCCCCATATCTGATTCCCCGCCTCTGATTCCCCAACTCTAATACCCCGCCTCTGATTCCCCAGCTCTGATTCCCCGCCTCTGATTCCCCGCATCTGATTCCCTGCCTCTGATTCCCCGCCTCTGATTCCAGGCCTCTGATTCCCATCATCTGATTCCGGCCTCTGATTCCCGGCCTCTGATTCCCTGCTTCTGATTCTGATTCCCTGCCTCTGATTCCCCATCTCTGATTTCGCACATCTGATTCCCTGCCTCTGATTCCCCACCTCTGATTCCCCATATCTGATTCCCCGCCTCTGTTTCCCCGCCTCTGATTCCCCGCCTCTGTATCCCAATATCTAAGTCCCCACCTCTGATTCCCCAAATCTGATTCCCCACCTCTGATTCCCCAGCTCTGATTCCCCGCCTCTGATGCCCCGCATCTGATTCCCCGCATCTGATTGCAAGCCTCTGATTCCCTGCCTCTGATTCCCAACCTCTGATTCCCCACCTCTGATTCCCCATATCTGATTCCCCGCCTCTGTTTCCCCGCCTCGGATTCCCCGCCTCAGTTTCCCCATATCTGATTCCCGGCCTCTGATTCCCCGCCTCTGATTCCCCGCCTCTGATTCCCTGCCTCTGATTCCCCATCTCCGATTCCGCACATCTGATTCCCTTCCTCTGATTCCCCGCCTCTGATTCCCCAGCTCTGATTCCCCGTGTTTGATTCCCTGCCTCTGATTCCCTGCCCTGATTCCCCATCTCTGTTTCACCGCCTTTGATTCGCCACCTCTGATTCCACATATCTGATTCCCCGCCTCTGTTTCCCCGACTCTGATTCCCTTCCTCTGATTCCCAACCTCTGATTCCACACCTCTTATTCCCCATATCTGATTCCCCGCCTCTATTTCCCCATATCTGAATCCCGGCCTCTGATTCCCGGCCTCTGATTCCCCGCTTCTGATTCTGATTCCCTGCCTCTGATTCCCCATCTTTGATTCTGCACATCTGATTCCCTGCCTCTGATTCCCCACCTCTGATTCCCCATATCTGATTCCCCACCTCTGTTTCCCCGCCTCTGATTCCCTGCCTCTGTTTCCCCATATCTAATTCCCCACCTCTGATGCCCCAACTCTGATACCCCACCTCTGATTCCCCAGCTCTGATTCCCCGCCTCTGATTCCCCGCATCCGATTCCCCATATCTGATTCCCCGCCTCTGTTTCCCCGCCTTTGATTCCCCGCCTCTGTTTCCCCATATCTGATTCCCCGCCTCTGATTCCCAACTATGATTCCCCGCCTCTGATTCCCCAGCTCTGATTCCCCGCCTCTGATTCCCCGCGTTCTATTCCCTGCCTCTGATTCCCCGCCTGTGATTCCCCATCTCTGATTCACCACCTCTGATCCCCACCTCTGATTCCCCTTATCTAATTCCCCGCCTCTGTTTGCCCGCCTCTGATTCCCCGCCTCTGTTTCCCCATATCTGATTCCCCGTGTCTGATTCCCTGCCTCTGATTCCCCGCCTCTGATTCCCCGCCTCTGATTCCCTGCCACTGATTCCCTGCCCCTGATTCCCCGCCTTGATTCCCCATCTCTGATTCACAACCTCTGATTCCCCACCTCTGATTCCCTATATTTGATTCCCCGCCTCTGTTTCCCCGCCTCTGATTCCACGCCTCTGTTTCCCCATATCTGATTCCCCGCCTCTGATTCCCAACTATGATTCCCCGCCTCTGATTCCCCAGCTCTGATTCCCCGCCTCTGATTCCCCGCGTTCTATTCCCTGCCTCTGATTCCCCGCCTGTGATTCCCCATCTCTGATTCACCACCTCTGATTCCCCACCTCTGATTCCCCTTATCTAATTCCCCGCCTCTGTTTGCCCGCCTCTGATTCCCCGCCTCTGTTTCCCCATATCTGATTCCCCGTGTCTGATTCCCTTCCTCTGATTCCCAACCTCTGATTCCACACCTCTTATTCCCCATATCTGATTCCCCGCCTCTATTTCCCCATATCTGAATCCCGGCCTCTGATTCCCGGCCTCTGATTCCCCGCTTCTGATTCTGATTCCCTGCCTCTGATTCCCCATCTCTGATTCCGCACATCTGATTCCCTGCCTCTGATTCCCCACCTCTGATTCCCCATATCTGATTCCCCACCTCTGTTTCCCCGCCTCTGATTCCCTGCCTCTGTTTCCCCATATCTAATTCCCCACCTCTGATGTCCCAACTCTGATACCCCACCTCTGATTCCCCAGCTCTGATTCCCCGCCTCTGATTCCCCGCATCCGATTCCCCAGCTCTGATTCCCCGTGTTTGATTCCCTGCCTCTGATTCCCTGCCCTGATTCCCCATCTCTGTTTCACCGCCTTTGATTCGCCACCTCTGATTCCACATATCTGATTCCCCGCCTCTGTTTCCCCGACTCTGATTCCCTTCCTCTGATTCCCAACCTCTGATTCCACACCTCTTATTCCCCATATCTGATTCCCCGCCTCTATTTCCCCGCCTCTGATTCCCTGCCTCTGATTCCCCATCTCCGATTCCGCACATCTGATTCCCTTCCTCTGATTCCCCGCCTCTGATTCCCCAGCTCTGATTCCCCGTGTTTGATTCCCTGCCTCTGATTCCCTGCCCTGATTCCCCATCTCTGTTTCACCGCCTTTGATTCGCCACCTCTGATTCCACATATCTGATTCCCCGCCTCTGTTTCCCCGACTCTGATTCCCTTCCTCTGATTCCCAACCTCTGATTCCACACCTCTTATTCCCCATATCTGATTCCCCACCTCTGATTCCCCATATCTGATTCCCCGCCTCTGTTTCCCCGCCTCGGATTCCCCGCCTCAGTTTCCCCATATCTGATTCCCGGCCTCTGATTCCCCGCCTCTGATTCCCCGCCTCTGATTCCCTGCCTCTGATTCCCCATCTCCGATTCCGCACATCTGATTCCCTTCCTCTGATTCCCCGCCTCTGATTCCCCAGCTCTGATTCCCCGTGTTTGATTCCCTGCCTCTGATTCCCTGCCCTGATTCCCCATCTCTGTTTCACCGCCTTTGATTCGCCACCTCTGATTCCACATATCTGATTCCCCGCCTCTGTTTCCCCGACTCTGATTCCCTTCCTCTGATTCCCAACCTCTGATTCCACACCTCTTATTCCCCATATCTGATTCCCCGCCTCTATTTCCCCATATCTGAATCCCGGCCTCTGATTCCCGGCCTCTGATTCCCCGCTTCTGATTCTGATTCCCTGCCTCTGATTCCCCATCTCTGATTCTGCACATCTGATTCCCTGCCTCTGATTCCCCACCTCTGATTCCCCATATCTGATTCCCCACCTCTGTTTCCCCGCCTCTGATTCCCTGCCTCTGTTTCCCCATATCTAATTCCCCACCTCTGATGCCCCAACTCTGATACCCCACCTCTGATTCCACACCTCTTATTCCCCATATCTGATTCCCCACCTCTGATTCCCCATATCTGATTCCCCGCCTCTGTTTCCCCGCCTCGGATTCCCCGCCTCAGTTTCCCCATATCTGATTCCCGGCCTCTGATTCCCCGCCTCTGATTCCCCGCCTCTGATTCGCTGCCTCTGATTCCCCATCTCCGATTCCGCACATCTGATTCCCTTCCTCTGATTCCCCGCCTCTGATTCCCCAGCTCTGATTCCCCGTGTTTGATTCCCTGCCTCTGATTCCCTGCCCTGATTCCCCATCTCTGTTTCACCGCCTTTGATTCGCCACCTCTGATTCCACATATCTGATTCCCCGCCTCTGTTTCCCCGACTCTGATTCCCTTCCTCTGATTCCCAACCTCTGATTCCACACCTCTTATTCCCCATATCTGATTCCCCGCCTCTATTTCCCCATATCTGAATCCCGGCCTCTGATTCCCGGCCTCTGATTCCCCGCTTCTGATTCTGATTCCCTGCCTCTGATTCCCCATCTCTGATTCCGCACATCTGATTCCCTGCCTCTGATTCCCCACCTCTGATTCCCCATATCTGATTCCCCACCTCTGTTTCCCCGCCTCTGATTCCCCGCCTCTGATTCCCCATATCTGATTCCCCGCCTCTGATTGCCCACCTCTGATTCCCCGCGTCTGATACCCTGCCTGTGATTCCCCGCCTCTGATTCCCCATCTCTGATTCACCACCTCTGATTCCCGGCCTCTGATTCCCCATCTCTGATTCCGCACATCCGATTCCCTGCCTATGTTTCCCCACCTCTGATTCCCCGCCTCTGATTCCCCATATCTGATTCCCTGCCTCTGTTTCCCCGCTTCTGATTCCCTACCTCTGTTTCCCCATATCTGATTCCCCGCCTCTGATTCCCCAACTCTAATACCCCGCCTCTGATTCCCCAGCTCTGATTCCCCGCCTCTGATTCCCCGCATCTGATTCCCTGCCTCTGATTCCCCGCATCTGATTCCAGGCCTCTGATTCCCATCATCTGATTCCGGCCTCTGATTCCCGGCCTCTGATTCCCTGCTTCTGATTCTGATTCCCTGCCTCTGATTCCCCATCTCTGATTTCGCACATCTGATTCCCTGCCTCTGATTCCCCACCTCTGATTCCCCATATCTGATTCCCCGCCTCTGTTTCCCCGCCTCTGATTCCCCGCCTCTGTATCCCAATATCTAAGTCCCCACCTCTGATTCCCCAAATCTGATTCCCCACCTCTGATTCCCCGCCTCTGATTCCCTGCCTCTGTTTCCCCATATCTAATTCCCCACCTCTGATGCCCCAACTCTGATACCCCACCTCTGATTCCACACCTCTTATTCCCCATATCTGATTCCCCACCTCTGATTCCCCATATCTGATTCCCCGCCTCTGTTTCCCCGCCTCGGATTCCCCGCCTCAGTTTCCCCATATCTGATTCCCGGCCTCTGATTCCCCGCCTCTGATTCCCCGCCTCTGATTCCCTGCCTCTGATTCCCCATCTCCGATTCCGCACATCTGATTCCCTTCCTCTGATTCCCCGCCTCTGATTCCCCAGCTCTGATTCCCCGTGTTTGATTCCCTGCCTCTGATTCCCTGCCCTGATTCCCCATCTCTGTTTCACCGCCTTTGATTCGCCACCTCTGATTCCACATATCTGATTCCCCGCCTCTGTTTCCCCGACTCTGATTCCCTTCCTCTGATTCCCAACCTCTGATTCCACACCTCTTATTCGCCATATCTGATTCCCCGCCTCTATTTCCCCATATCTGAATCCCGGCCTCTGATTCCCGGCCTCTGATTCCCCGCTTCTGATTCTGATTCCCTGCCTCTGATTCCCCATCTCTGATTCCGCACATCTGATTCCCTGCCTCTGATTCCCCACCTCTGATTCCCCATATCTGATTCCCCACCTCTGTTTCCCCGCCTCTGATTCCCCGCCTCTGATTCCCCATATCTGATTCCCCGCCTCTGATTGCCCACCTCTGATTCCCCGCGTCTGATACCCTGCCTGTGATTCCCCGCCTCTGATTCCCCATCTCTGATTCACCACCTCTGATTCCCGGCCTCTGATTCCCCATCTCTGATTCCGCACATCCGATTCCCTGCCTATGTTTCCCCACCTCTGATTCCCCGCCTCTGATTCCCCATATCTGATTCCCTGCCTCTGTTTCCCCGCTTCTGATTCCCTACCTCTGTTTCCCCATATCTGATTCCCCGCCTCTGATTCCCCAACTCTAATACCCCGCCTCTGATTCCCCAGCTCTGATTCCCCGCCTCTGATTCCCCGCATCTGATTCCCTGCCTCTGATTCCCCGCCTCTGATTCCAGGCCTCTGATTCCCATCATCTGATTCCGGCCTCTGATTCCCGGCCTCTGATTCCCTGCTTCTGATTCTGATTCCCTGCCTCTGATTCCCCATCTCTGATTTCGCACATCTGATTCCCTGCCTCTGATTCCCCACCTCTGATTCCCCATATCTGATTCCCCGCCTCTGTTTCCCCGCCTCTGATTCCCCGCCTCTGTATCCCAATATCTAAGTCCCCACCTCTGATTCCCCAAATCTGATTCCCCACCTCTGATTCCCCAGCTCTGATTCCCCGCCTCTGATGCCCCGCATCTGATTCCCCGCATCTGATTGCAAGCCTCTGATTCCCTGCCTCTGATTCCCAACCTCTGATTCCCCACCTCTGATTCCCCATATCTGATTCCCCGCCTCTGTTTCCCCGCCTCGGATTCCCCGCCTCAGTTTCCCCATATCTGATTCCCGGCCTCTGATTCCCCGCCTCTGATTCCCCGCCTCTGATTCCCTGCCTCTGATTCCCCATCTCCGATTCCGCACATCTGATTCCCTTCCTCTGATTCCCCGCCTCTGATTCCCCAGCTCTGATTCCCCGTGTTTGATTCCCTGCCTCTGATTCCCTGCCCTGATTCCCCATCTCTGTTTCACCGCCTTTGATTCGCCACCTCTGATTCCACATATCTGATTCCCCGCCTCTGTTTCCCCGACTCTGATTCCCTTCCTCTGATTCCCAACCTCTGATTCCACACCTCTTATTCCCCATATCTGATTCCCCGCCTCTATTTCCCCATATCTGAATCCCGGCCTCTGATTCCCGGCCTCTGATTCCCCGCTTCTGATTCTGATTCCCTGCCTCTGATTCCCCATCTTTGATTCTGCACATCTGATTCCCTGCCTCTGATTCCCCACCTCTGATTCCCCATATCTGATTCCCCACCTCTGTTTCCCCGCCTCTGATTCCCTGCCTCTGTTTCCCCATATCTAATTCCCCACCTCTGATGCCCCAACTCTGATACCCCACCTCTGATTCCCCAGCTCTGATTCCCCGCCTCTGATTCCCCGCATCCGATTCCCCATATCTGATTCCCCGCCTCTGTTTCCCCGCCTTTGATTCCCCGCCTCTGTTTCCCCATATCTGATTCCCCGCCTCTGATTCCCAACTATGATTCCCCGCCTCTGATTCCCCAGCTCTGATTCCCCGCCTCTGATTCCCCGCGTTCTATTCCCTGCCTCTGATTCCCCGCCTGTGATTCCCCATCTCTGATTCACCACCTCTGATTCCCCACCTCTGATTCCCCTTATCTAATTCCCCGCCTCTGTTTGCCCGCCTCTGATTCCCCGCCTCTGTTTCCCCATATCTGATTCCCCGTGTCTGATTCCCTGCCTCTGATTCCCCGCCTCTGATTCCCCGCCTCTGATTCCCTGCCACTGATTCCCTGCCCCTGATTCCCCGCCTTGATTCCCCATCTCTTATTCACAACCTCTGATTCCCCACCTCTGATTCCCTATATTTGATTCCCCGCCTCTGTTTCCCCGCCTCTGATTCCACGCCTCTGTTTCCCCATATCTGATTCCCCGCCTCTGATTCCCAACTATGATTCCCCGCCTCTGATTCCCCAGCTCTGATTCCCCGCCTCTGATTCCCCGCGTTCTATTCCCTGCCTCTGATTCCCCGCCTGTGATTCCCCATCTCTGATTCACCACCTCTGATTCCCCACCTCTGATTCCCCTTATCTAATTCCCCGCCTCTGTTTGCCCGCCTCTGATTCCCCGCCTCTGTTTCCCCATATCTGATTCCCCGTGTCTGATTCCCTTCCTCTGATTCCCAACCTCTGATTCCACACCTCTTATTCCCCATATCTGATTCCCCGCCTCTATTTCCCCATATCTGAATCCCGGCCTCTGATTCCCGGCCTCTGATTCCCCGCTTCTGATTCTGATTCCCTGCCTCTGATTCCCCATCTCTGATTCCGCACATCTGATTCCCTGCCTCTGATTCCCCACCTCTGATTCCCCATATCTGATTCCCCGCCTCTGTTTCCCCGCCTCTGATTCCCCGCCTCTGTATCCCAATATCTAAGTCCCCACCTCTGATTCCCCAAATCTGATTCCCCACCTCTGATTCCCCGCCTCTGATTCCCTGCCTCTGTTTCCCCATATCTAATTCCCCACCTCTGATGCCCCAACTCTGATACCCCACCTCTGATTCCACACCTCTTATTCCCCATATCTGATTCCCCACCTCTGATTCCCCATATCTGATTCCCCGCCTCTGTTTCCCCGCCTCGGATTCCCCGCCTCAGTTTCCCCATATCTGATTCCCGGCCTCTGATTCCCCGCCTCTGATTCCCCGCCTCTGATTCCCTGCCTCTGATTCCCCATCTCCGATTCCGCACATCTGATTCCCTTCCTCTGATTCCCCGCCTCTGATTCCCCAGCTCTGATTCCCCGTGTTTGATTCCCTGCCTCTGATTCCCTGCCCTGATTCCCCATCTCTGTTTCACCGCCTTTGATTCGCCACCTCTGATTCCACATATCTGATTCCCCGCCTCTGTTTCCCCGACTCTGATTCCCTTCCTCTGATTCCCAACCTCTGATTCCACACCTCTTATTCCCCATATCTGATTCCCCGCCTCTATTTCCCCATATCTGAATCCCGGCCTCTGATTCCCGGCCTCTGATTCCCCGCTTCTGATTCTGATTCCCTGCCTCTGATTCCCCATCTCTGATTCCGCACATCTGATTCCCTGCCTCTGATTCCCCACCTCTGATTCCCCATATCTGATTCCCCACCTCTGTTTCCCCGCCTCTGATTCCCCGCCTCTGATTCCCCATATCTGATTCCCCGCCTCTGATTGCCCACCTCTGATTCCCCGCGTCTGATACCCTGCCTGTGATTCCCCGCCTCTGATTCCCCATCTCTGATTCACCACCTCTGATTCCCGGCCTCTGATTCCCCATCTCTGATTCCGCACATCCGATTCCCTGCCTATGTTTCCCCACCTCTGATTCCCCGCCTCTGATTCCCCATATCTGATTCCCTGCCTCTGTTTCCCCGCTTCTGATTCCCTACCTCTGTTTCCCCATATCTGATTCCCCGCCTCTGATTCCCCAACTCTAATACCCCGCCTCTGATTCCCCAGCTCTGATTCCCCGCCTCTGATTCCCCGCATCTGATTCCCTGCCTCTGATTCCCCGCCTCTGATTCCAGGCCTCTGATTCCCATCATCTGATTCCGGCCTCTGATTCCCGGCCTCTGATTCCCTGCTTCTGATTCTGATTCCCTGCCTCTGATTCCCCATCTCTGATTTCGCACATCTGATTCCCTGCCTCTGATTCCCCACCTCTGATTCCCCATATCTGATTCCCCGCCTCTGTTTCCCCGCCTCTGATTCCCCGCCTCTGTATCCCAATATCTAAGTCCCCACCTCTGATTCCCCAAATCTGATTCCCCACCTCTGATTCCCCAGCTCTGATTCCCCGCCTCTGATGCCCCGCATCTGATTCCCCGCATCTGATTCCAAGCCTCTGATTCCCTGCCTCTGATTCCCAACCTCTGATTCCCCACCTCTGATTCCCCATATCTGATTCCCCGCCTCTGTTTCCCCGCCTCGGATTCCCCGCCTCAGTTTCCCCATATCTGATTCCCGGCCTCTGATTCCCCGCCTCTGATTCCCCGCCTCTGATTCCCTGCCTCTGATTCCCCATCTCCGATTCCGCACATCTGATTCCCTTCCTCTGATTCCCCGCCTCTGATTCCCCAGCTCTGATTCCCCGTGTTTGATTCCCTGCCTCTGATTCCCTGCCCTGATTCCCCATCTCTGTTTCACCGCCTTTGATTCGCCACCTCTGATTCCACATATCTGATTCCCCGCCTCTGTTTCCCCGACTCTGATTCCCTTCCTCTGATTCCCAACCTCTGATTCCACACCTCTTATTCCCCATATCTGATTCCCCGCCTCTATTTCCCCATATCTGAATCCCGGCCTCTGATTCCCGGCCTCTGATTCCCCGCTTCTGATTCTGATTCCCTGCCTCTGATTCCCCATCTCTGATTCCGCACATCTGATTCCCTGCCTCTGATTCCCCACCTCTGATTCCCCATATCTGATTCCCCACCTCTGTTTCCCCGCCTCTGATTCCCTGCCTCTGTTTCCCCATATCTAATTCCCCACCTCTGATGCCCCAACTCTGATACCCCACCTCTGATTCCCCAGCTCTGATTCCCCGCCTCTGATTCCCCGCATCCGATTCCCCATATCTGATTCCCCGCCTCTGTTTCCCCGCCTTTGATTCCCCGCCTCTGTTTCCCCATATCTGATTCCCCGCCTCTGATTCCCAACTATGATTCCCCGCCTCTGATTCCCCAGCTCTGATTCCCCGCCTCTGATTACCCGCGTTCTATTCCCTGCCTCTGATTCCCCGCCTGTGATTCCCCATCTCTGATTCACCACCTCTGATTCCCCACCTCTGATTCCCCTTATCTAATTCCCCGCCTCTGTTTGCCCGCCTCTGATTCCCCGCCTCTGTTTCCCCATATCTGATTCCCCGTGTCTGATTCCCTGCCTCTGATTCCCCGCCTCTGATTCCCCGCCTCTGATTCCCTGCCACTGATTCCCTGCCCCTGATTCCCCGCCTTGATTCCCCATCTCTTATTCACAACCTCTGATTCCCCACCTCTGATTCCCTATATTTGATTCCCCGCCTCTGTTTCCCCGCCTCTGATTCCACGCCTCTGTTTCCCCATATCTGATTCCCCGCCTCTGATTCCCAACTATGATTCCCCGCCTCTGATTCCCCAGCTCTGATTCCCCGCCTCTGATTCCCCGCGTTCTATTCCCTGCCTCTGATTCCCCGCCTGTGATTCCCCATCTCTGATTCACCACCTCTGATTCCCCACCTCTGATTCCCCTTATCTAATTCCCCGCCTCTGTTTGCCCGCCTCTGATTCCCCGCCTCTGTTTCCCCATATCTGATTCCCCGTGTCTGATTCCCTTCCTCTGATTCCCAACCTCTGATTCCACACCTCTTATTCCCCATATCTGATTCCCCGCCTCTATTTCCCCATATCTGAATCCCGGCCTCTGATTCCCGGCCTCTGATTCCCCGCTTCTGATTCTGATTCCCTGCCTCTGATTCCCCATCTCTGATTCCGCACATCTGATTCCCTGCCTCTGATTCCCCACCTCTGATTCCCCATATCTGATTCCCCACCTCTGTTTCCCCGCCTCTGATTCCCTGCCTCTGTTTCCCCATATCTAATTCCCCACCTCTGATGCCCCAACTCTGATACCCCACCTCTGATTCCCCAGCTCTGATTCCCCGCCTCTGATTCCCCGCATCCGATTCCCCAGCTCTGATTCCCCGTGTTTGATTCCCTGCCTCTGATTCCCTGCCCTGATTCCCCATCTCTGTTTCACCGCCTTTGATTCGCCACCTCTGATTCCACATATCTGATTCCCCGCCTCTGTTTCCCCGACTCTGATTCCCTTCCTCTGATTCCCAACCTCTGATTCCACACCTCTTATTCCCCATATCTGATTCCCCGCCTCTATTTCCCCGCCTCTGATTCCCTGCCTCTGATTCCCCATCTCCGATTCCGCACATCTGATTCCCTTCCTCTGATTCCCCGCCTCTGATTCCCCAGCTCTGATTCCCCGTGTTTGATTCCCTGCCTCTGATTCCCTGCCCTGATTCCCCATCTCTGTTTCACCGCCTTTGATTCGCCACCTCTGATTCCACATATCTGATTCCCCGCCTCTGTTTCCCCGACTCTGATTCCCTTCCTCTGATTCCCAACCTCTGATTCCACACCTCTTATTCCCCATATCTGATTCCCCACCTCTGATTCCCCATATCTGATTCCCCGCCTCTGTTTCCCCGCCTCGGATTCCCCGCCTCAGTTTCCCCATATCTGATTCCCGGCCTCTGATTCCCCGCCTCTGATTCCCCGCCTCTGATTCCCTGCCTCTGATTCCCCATCTCCGATTCCGCACATCTGATTCCCTTCCTCTGATTCCCCGCCTCTGATTCCCCAGCTCTGATTCCCCGTGTTTGATTCCCTGCCTCTGATTCCCTGCCCTGATTCCCCATCTCTGTTTCACCGCCTTTGATTCGCCACCTCTGATTCCACATATCTGATTCCCCGCCTCTGTTTCCCCGACTCTGATTCCCTTCCTCTGATTCCCAACCTCTGATTCCACACCTCTTATTCCCCATATCTGATTCCCCGCCTCTATTTCCCCATATCTGAATCCCGGCCTCTGATTCCCGGCCTCTGATTCCCCGCTTCTGATTCTGATTCCCTGCCTCTGATTCCCCATCTCTGATTCTGCACATCTGATTCCCTGCCTCTGATTCCCCACCTCTGATTCCCCATATCTGATTCCCCACCTCTGTTTCCCCGCCTCTGATTCCCTGCCTCTGTTTCCCCATATCTAATTCCCCACCTCTGATGCCCCAACTCTGATACCCCACCTCTGATTCCACACCTCTTATTCCCCATATCTGATTCCCCACCTCTGATTCCCCATATCTGATTCCCCGCCTCTGTTTCCCCGCCTCGGATTCCCCGCCTCAGTTTCCCCATATCTGATTCCCGGCCTCTGATTCCCCGCCTCTGATTCCCCGCCTCTGATTCGCTGCCTCTGATTCCCCATCTCCGATTCCGCACATCTGATTCCCTTCCTCTGATTCCCCGCCTCTGATTCCCCAGCTCTGATTCCCCGTGTTTGATTCCCTGCCTCTGATTCCCTGCCCTGATTCCCCATCTCTGTTTCACCGCCTTTGATTCGCCACCTCTGATTCCACATATCTGATTCCCCGCCTCTGTTTCCCCGACTCTGATTCCCTTCCTCTGATTCCCAACCTCTGATTCCACACCTCTTATTCCCCATATCTGATTCCCCGCCTCTATTTCCCCATATCTGAATCCCGGCCTCTGATTCCCGGCCTCTGATTCCCCGCTTCTGATTCTGATTCCCTGCCTCTGATTCCCCATCTCTGATTCCGCACATCTGATTCCCTGCCTCTGATTCCCCACCTCTGATTCCCCATATCTGATTCCCCACCTCTGTTTCCCCGCCTCTGATTCCCCGCCTCTGATTCCCCATATCTGATTCCCCGCCTCTGATTGCCCACCTCTGATTCCCCGCGTCTGATACCCTGCCTGTGATTCCCCGCCTCTGATTCCCCATCTCTGATTCACCACCTCTGATTCCCGGCCTCTGATTCCCCATCTCTGATTCCGCACATCCGATTCCCTGCCTATGTTTCCCCACCTCTGATTCCCCGCCTCTGATTCCCCATATCTGATTCCCTGCCTCTGTTTCCCCGCTTCTGATTCCCTACCTCTGTTTCCCCATATCTGATTCCCCGCCTCTGATTCCCCAACTCTAATACCCCGCCTCTGATTCCCCAGCTCTGATTCCCCGCCTCTGATTCCCCGCATCTGATTCCCTGCCTCTGATTCCCCGCCTCTGATTCCAGGCCTCTGATTCCCATCATCTGATTCCGGCCTCTGATTCCCGGCCTCTGATTCCCTGCTTCTGATTCTGATTCCCTGCCTCTGATTCCCCATCTCTGATTTCGCACATCTGATTCCCTGCCTCTGATTCCCCACCTCTGATTCCCCATATCTGATTCCCCGCCTCTGTTTCCCCGCCTCTGATTCCCCGCCTCTGTATCCCAATATCTAAGTCCCCACCTCTGATTCCCCAAATCTGATTCCCCACCTCTGATTCCCCAGCTCTGATTCCCCGCCTCTGATGCCCCGCATCTGATTCCCCGCATCTGATTCCAAGCCTCTGATTCCCTGCCTCTGATTCCCAACCTCTGATTCCCCACCTCTGATTCCCCATATCTGATTCCCCGCCTCTGTTTCCCCGCCTCGGATTCCCCGCCTCAGTTTCCCCATATCTGATTCCCGGCCTCTGATTCCCCGCCTCTGATTCCCCGCCTCTGATTCCCTGCCTCTGATTCCCCATCTCCGATTCCGCACATCTGATTCCCTTCCTCTGATTCCCCGCCTCTGATTCCCCAGCTCTGATTCCCCGTGTTTGATTCCCTGCCTCTGATTCCCTGCCCTGATTCCCCATCTCTGTTTCACCGCCTTTGATTCGCCACCTCTGATTCCACATATCTGATTCCCCGCCTCTGTTTCCCCGACTCTGATTCCCTTCCTCTGATTCCCAACCTCTGATTCCACACCTCTTATTCCCCATATCTGATTCCCCGCCTCTATTTCCCCATATCTGAATCCCGGCCTCTGATTCCCGGCCTCTGATTCCCCGCTTCTGATTCTGATTCCCTGCCTCTGATTCCCCATCTCTGATTCCGCACATCTGATTCCCTGCCTCTGATTCCCCACCTCTGATTCCCCATATCTGATTCCCCACCTCTGTTTCCCCGCCTCTGATTCCCTGCCTCTGTTTCCCCATATCTAATTCCCCACCTCTGATGCCCCAACTCTGATACCCCACCTCTGATTCCCCAGCTCTGATTCCCCGCCTCTGATTCCCCGCATCCGATTCCCCATATCTGATTCCCCGCCTCTGTTTCCCCGCCTTTGATTCCCCGCCTCTGTTTCCCCATATCTGATTCCCCGCCTCTGATTCCCAACTATGATTCCCCGCCTCTGATTCCCCAGCTCTGATTCCCCGCCTCTGATTCCCCGCGTTCTATTCCCTGCCTCTGATTCCCCGCCTGTGATTCCCCATCTCTGATTCACCACCTCTGATTCCCCACCTCTGATTCCCCTTATCTAATTCCCCGCCTCTGTTTGCCCGCCTCTGATTCCCCGCCTCTGTTTCCCCATATCTGATTCCCCGTGTCTGATTCCCTGCCTCTGATTCCCCGCCTCTGATTCCCCGCCTCTGATTCCCTGCCACTGATTCCCTGCCCCTGATTCCCCGCCTTGATTCCCCATCTCTGATTCACAACCTCTGATTCCCCACCTCTGATTCCCTATATTTGATTCCCCGCCTCTGTTTCCCCGCCTCTGATTCCACGCCTCTGATTCCCCATATCTGATTCCCCGCCTCTGATTGCCCACCTCTGACTCCCCGCCTCTGATTCGCCAGCTCTGATTCCCCGCCTCTGATTCCCCGCATCTGATTCCCTGCCTCTGATTCCCCGCCTCATATTCCCCATCTCTGATTCACCGCCTTTGATTCGCCACCTCTGATTCCCCATATCTGATTCCCAACCTCTGTTTCCCGGCCTCTGATTCCCCGCCTCTGATTCTCCATATCTCATTCCCCGCCTCTGAATCCCCATCTCTGATTCCCGGACTCTGATTCCCCACCTCTGATTCCCGGCCTCTTGTTCCCAGCATCTGATATCCGGCCTCTGATTCCCGGCCTCTGATTCCCCGCTTCCGATTCTGATTCCCTGCCTCTGATTCCCCATCTCTGATTCCGCACATCTGATTCCCTGCCTCTGATTCCCCACCTCTGATTCCCCATATCTGATTCCCCGCCTCTGTTTCCCCGCCTCTGATTCCCCACCTCTGTTTCCCTATATCTAATTCCCCACCTCTGATGCCCCAACTCTGATTCCCCGCCTCTGATTCCCCAGCTCTGATTCCCCGCCTCTGATTCCCCGCATCCGATTCCCCATATCTGATTCCCCGCCTCTGTTTCCCCGCCTCTGATTCCCCGCCTCTGTTTCCCCATATCTGATTCCCCGCCTCTGATTCCCAACTATGATTCCCCGCCTCTGATTCCCCAGCTCTGATTCCCTGCGTCTGATTCCCTGCGTTCTATTCCCTGCCTCTGATTCCCCGCCTGTGATTCCCCATCACTGATTCACCACCTCTGATTCCCCATCTCTGATTCCCCATATCTAATTCCCCGCCTCTGTTTGCCCGCCTCTGATACCCCGCCTCTGTTTCCCCATATCTGATTCCCCGTCTCTGAATCCCCAACTCTGATTCCCTGCCTCTGATTCCCCAGCTCTGATTCCCCGCCTTTGATTCCCCCCGTCTGATTCCCAGCCTCTGAATCCCCGTGTCTGATTTCCTGCCTCTGATTTCCCGCCTCTGATTCCCCATCTCTGATTCCTCTGATTCCCCACATCTGATTCCCCATCTCTGATTCCGCACATCCGATTCCCTGCCTCTGATTCCCCAACTCTGATTCCCCACCTCTGATTCCCCAGCTCTGATTCCCCGCCTCAGATTCCCCGCGTCTGATTCCCTGCCACTGATTCCCCGCCTCTGATTCCCCATCTCTGATTCCCCACCTCTGATTCCCCGCGTCTGATTCCCTGCCTCTGATTCCCCGCCTCTGAATCCCAGCCTCTGATTCCCCATATCTGATTCCCCGCCTCTGATTCCCTGCCTCTGATTCCCCAGCTCTGATTCCCCGCCTTTGATTCCCCCCGTCTAATTCCCAGCCTCTGAATCCCCGTGTCTGATTTCCTGCCTCTGATTCCCCGCCTCTGATTCCCCATCTCTGATACACCGCCTCTGATTCCCCATCTCTGATTCCCCACCTCTGATTCCCCGTGTCTGATTCCCCGTGTCTGATTCCCTGCCTCTGATTCCACGCCTCTGATTCCCCATATCTGATTCCCTGCCACTGATTCCCCGCCTCTGATTCCCCATCTCTGATTCACCACCTCTGATTCCCGGCCTCTGATTGCCCACCTCTGATTCCCCGCCTCTTATTCGCCAGCTATGATTCCCCCCCTCTGATTCCCCGCGTCTGATTCCCCGCCTCTGATTCCCCAACTCTAATACCCCGCCTCTGATTCCCCAGCTCTGATTCCCCTCCTCTGATTCCCCGCATCTGATTCCCTGCCTCTGATTCCCCGCCTCTGATTCCAGGCCTCTGATTCCCAACCTCTGAATCCCCACCTCTGATTCCCCATATCTGATTCCCCGCCTCTGTTTCACCGCCTCTGATTCCCCGACTCTGTTTCCCCATATCTGATTCCCCGCCTCTGATTCCCCAACTCTGATTCCCCGCCCGTGATTCCCCAGCTCTAATTCCCCGCCTCTGATTCCCCATATCTGATTCCCATCCTCTGATTGCCCACCTCTGATTCCCCGCCTCTGATTCGCCAGCTCTGATTCCCCGCCTCTGATTCCCCGCATCTGATTCCCTGCCTCTGATTCCCCGCCTCTGATTCCCCATCTCTGATTCCCCGCCTGTGATTCCCCAGCTCTGATTCCCAGCCTCTGATTCCCCGTGTTTGATCCCCTGCCTCTGATTACCTTCCTCTGATTCCCGGCCTCTGATACCCCGCTTCTGATTCTGATTCCCTGCCTCTGATTCCCCATCTCTGATTCACCACATCTAATTCCCTGCCTCTGATTCCACGCCCCTGATTCCCCACCTCTGATTCCCCATATCTGAATCCCCGCCTCTGTTTCCACGCCTCTGATTCCCTGCCTCTGATTCCCAACGTCTGATTCCCCACCCCTGATTCCCCATATCTGATTCCCCGCCTCTGTTTCCCTGCCTCTGATTCTCCGCCCCTGTTTCCCCATATCTGATTCCCCGCCTCTGATTCCCCAACTCTGATTCCCCACCTCTGATTCCCCAGCTCTGATTCCCCGCCTTTGATTCCCCGTGTTTGATTCCCTGCCTCTGATTCCCCGCCTCTGATTCTCCATCTCTGATTCACCGCCTTTGATTCGACACCTCTGATTCCCCATATCTGATTCCCCACCTCTGTTACCCCGCCTCTGATTCCCCGCCTCTGATTCCCCATATATCATTCCCCGCCTCTGAATCCCCATCTCTGATTCCCGGACTCTGATTCCCCACCTCTGATTCCCGGCCTCTTATTCCCGGCATCTGAATCCCGGCCTCTGATTCCCGGCCTCTGATTCCCCGCTTCTGATTCTGATTCCCTGCCTCTGATTCCCCATTTCTGATTCCGCACATCTGATTCCCTGCCTCTGATTCCCCACCTCTGATTCCCCATATCTGATTCCCCACCTCTGTTTCCCCGCCTCTGATTCCCTGCCTCTGTTTCCCCATATCTAATTCCCCACCTCTGATGCCCCAACTCTGATACCCCGCCTCTGATTCCCCAGCTCTGATTCCCCGCCTCTGATTCCCCGCATCCGATTCCCCATATCTGATTCCCCGCCTCTGTTTCCCCGCCTTTGATTCCCCGCCTCTGTTTCCCCATATCTGATTCCCCGCCTCTGATTCCCAACTATGATTCCCCGCCTCTGATTCTTCAGCTCTGATTCCCCGCCTCTGATTCCCCGCGTTCTATTCCCTGCCTCTGATTCCCCGCCTGTGATTCCCCATCTCTGATTCACCACCTCTGATTCCCCACCTCTGATTCCCCTTATCTAATTCCCCGCCTCTGTTTGCCCGCCTCTGATTCCCCGCCTCTGTTTCCCCATATCTGATTCCCCGTGTCTGATTCCCTGCCTCTGATTCCCCGCCTCTGATTCCCCGCCTCTGATTCCCTGCCACTGATTCCCTGCCCCTGATACCCCACCTCTGATTCCCCATATCTTATTCCCTGCCTCTGTTTCCCCGCCTCTGATTCCCCGCCTCTGATTCCCCGCCTCTGATTCCCCGCCTCTGATTCCCCAATTCTGATTCCCCGCCTCTAATTCCCCAGCTCTGATACCCGCCTCTGATTCCCCGCGTCTGTTTTCCCGCCTCTGATTCCCTGCCTCTGTTTCCCCATATCTAAGTCCCCGACTCTGATTCCCCAACTCTGATTCCCCACCTCTGATTCCCCAGCTCTGATTCCCCGCCTCTGATTCCCCGCATCTGATTCCCTGCATCTGATTCCCACCCTCTGATTCCCTGCCTCTGATTCCCAACCACTGATTCCCCACCTCTGATTCCCCATATCTGATTCCCCGCCTCTGTTTCCCCGCCTCTGATTCCCCGCCTCTGTTTCCCCATATCTGATTCCCGGCCTCTGATTCCCCGCCTCTGATTCCCCGCCTCTGATTCCCTGCCTCTGATTCCCCATCTCCGATTCCACACATCGGATTTCCTGCCTCTGATTACCCGCCTCTGATTCCCCGCCTCTGATTCCCTGCCTCTGATTCCCAACCTCTGATTCCCCACCTCTGATTCCCCATATCTGATTCCCCGCCTCTGTTTCCCCGCCTCTTATTCCCCGCTTCTGATTCCCAAACTCTGAATCCCCGCCTCTGATTCCCCAGCTCTGATTCCACGCCTCTGATTCCCCGTGTTTGATTCCCTGCCTCTGATTCCCTGCCCTGATTCCCCATCTCTGATTCACCGCCTTTAATTCGCCACCTCTGATTCCCCATATCTGATTCCCATCCTCTGTTTCCCCGCCTCTGATTCCCAACCTCTGATTCCACACCTCTGATTCCCCATATCTGATTCCCCGCCTCTGTTTCGCCGCCTCTGATTCCCCGCCCCTGTTTCCCCATATCTGATTCCCCACCTCTGATTCTCCTACTCTGCTTCCCCGCCTCTGATTCCCCAGCTCTGATTCCCCGCCTCCGATTCCCCGTTTTTGATTCCCTGCCTCTGATTCCCTGCCTCTGATTCCCCATCTCTGATTCACCGCCTTTGATTCGCCACCTCTGTTTCCCCATATCTGATTCCCCACCTCTGTTTCCCCGCCTCTGATTCCCCGCCTCTGATTCCCCATATCTGATTCCCCGGCTCTGATTGCCCACCTCTGATTCCCCACCTCTGATTCGCCAGCTCTGATTCCCCGCATCTGATTCCCTGCCTCTGATTCCCCGCCTCTGATTCCTCAGCTCTGATTCCCCGCCTCTGATTCCCGGCGTCCGATTCCCTGCCTCAGATTACCCAGCTCTGATTCCCCGCCTTTGATTCCCCCCGTCTGATTCCCAGCCTCTGAATCCCCGTGTCTGATTTCCTGCCACTGATTCCCCGCCTCTGATTCCCCATCTCTGATTCACCGCCTCTGATTCCCCACCTCTGATTCCCCATCTCTGATTCCGCACATCCAATTCACTGCCTCTGATTCCCCAACACTGATTCCCCACCTCTGATTCCCCAGCTCTGATTCCCTGCCTCAGATTCCCCGCGTCTGATTCCCTGCCTCTGATTCCCCACCTCTGATTCCCTGCCTCTGATTCCCCATATCTGATTCCCCGCCTCTGATTCCCCAACTCTGATTCCCCGCTTCTGATTCCCCAGCTCTGAATCCCCGCCTCTGATTCCCCGCATCTGATTCCCTGCCTCTGATTCCCCGCCTCTGATTCCCCGCCTCTGATTCCCTGCCTTGATTCCCCATCTCTGATTCACAACCTCTGATTCCCCACCTCTGATTCCCTATATTTGATTCCCCGCCTCTGTTTCCCCGCCTCTGATTCCCCGCCTCTGATTCCCCATATCTGATTCCCCGCCTCTGATTGCCCACCTCTGATTCCCCGCCTCTGATTCGCCAGCTCTGATTCCCCGCCTCTGATTCCCCGCATCTGATTCCCTGCCTCTGATTCCCCGCCTCTGATTCCCCATCTCTGATTCACCGCCTTTGATTCGCCACCTCTTATTCCCCATATCTGATTCCCCACCTCTGTTTCCCGGCCTCTGATTCCCCGCCTCTGATTCTCCATATCTCATTCCCCGCCTCTGAATCCCCATCTCTGATTCACGGACTCTGATTCCCCACCTCTGATTCCCGGCCTCTTATTCCCAGCATCTGATTCCCGGCCTCTGATTCCCGGCCTCTGATTCCCCGCTTCTGATTCTGATTCCCTGCCTCTGATTCCCCATCTCTGATTCCGCACATCTGATTCCCTGCCTCTGATTCCCCACCTCTGATTCCCCATATCTGATTCCCCGCCTCTGTTTCCCCGCCTCTGATTCCCCACCTCTGTTTCCCTATATCTAATTCCCCACCTCTGATGCCCCAACTCTGATTCCCCGCCTCTGATTCCCCAGCTCTGATTCCCCGCCTCTGATTCCCCGCATCCGATTCCCCATATCTGATTCCCCGCGTCTGTTTCCCCGCCTCTGATTCCCCGCCTCTGTTTCCCCATATCTGATTCCCCGCCTCTGATTCCCAACTATGATTCCCCGCCTCTGATTCCCCAGCTCTGATTCCCTGCGTCTGATTCCCTGCATTCTATTCCCTGCCTCTGATTCCCCACCTGTGATTCCCCATCACTGATTCACCACCTCTGATTCCCCACCTCTGATTCCCCATATCTAATTCCCCGCCTCTGTTTGCCCGCCTCTGATACCCCGCCTCTGTTTCCCCATATCTGATTCCCCGTCTCTGAATCCCCAACTCTGATTCCCTGCCTCTGATTCCCCAGCTCTGATTCCCCGCCTTTGATTCCCCCCGTCTGATTCCCAGCCTCTGAATCCCCGTGTCTGATTTCCTGCCTCTGATTCCCCGCCTCTGATTCCCCATCTCTGATTCCTCTGATTCCCTGCCTCTGATTCCCCGCCTCTGATTCCAGGCCTCTGATTCCCAACCTCTGAATCCCCACCTCTGATTCCCCATATCTGATTCCCCGCCTCTGTTTCACCGCCTCTGATTCCCCGACTCTGTTTCCCCATATCTGATTCCCCGCCTCTGATTCCCCAACTCTGATTCCCCGCCTGTGATTCCCCAGCTCTAATTCCCCGCCTCTGATTCCCCATATCTGATTCCCATCCTCTGATTGCCCACCTCTGATTCCCCGCCTCTGATTCGCCAGCTCTGATTCCCCGCCTCTGATTCCCCGCATCTGATTCCCTGCCTCTGATTCCCCGCCTCTGATTCCCCATCTCTGATTCCCCTCCTGTGATTCCCCAGCTCTGATTCCCAGCCTCTGATTCCCCGTGTTTGATCCCCTGCCTCTGATTACCTTCCTCTGATTCCCGGCCTCTGATACCCCGCTTCTTATTCTGATTCCCTGCCTCTGATTCCCCATCTCTGATTCACCACATCTAATTCCCTGCCTCTGATTCCACGCCCCTGATTCCCCACCTCTGATTCCCCATATCTGAATCCCCGCCTCTGTTTCCACGCCTCTGATTCCCTGCCTCTGATTCCCAACCTCTGATTCCCCACCCCTGATTCCCCATATCTGATTCCCCGCCTCTGTTTCCCTGCCTCTGATTCTCCGCCCTTGTTTCCCCATATCTGATTCCCCGCCTCTGATTCCCCAACTCTGATTCCCCACCTCTGATTCCCCAGCTCTGATTCCCCGCCTTTGATTCCCCGTGTTTGATTCCCTGCCTCTGATTCCCCGCCTCTGATTCTCCATCTCTGATTCACCGCCTTTGATTCGACACCTCTGATTCCCCATATCTGATTCCCCACCTCTGTTACCCCGCCTCTGATTCCCCGCCTCTGATTCCCCATATATCATTCCCCGCCTCTGAATCCCCATCTCTGATTCCCGGCCTCTTATTCCCGGCATCTGAATCCCGGCCTCTGATTCCCGGCCTCTGATTCCCCGCTTCTGATTCTGATTCCCTGCCTCTGATTCCCCATCTCTGATTCCGCACATCTGATTCCCTGCCACTGATTCCCCACCTCTGATTCCCCATATCTGATTCCCCACCTCTGTTTCCCCGCCTCTGATTCCCTGCCTCTGTTTCCCCATATCTAATTCCCCACCTCTGATGCCCCAACTCTGATACCCCGCCTCTGATTCCCCAGCTCTGATTCCCCGCCTCTGATTCCCCGCATCCGATTCCCCATATCTGATTCCCCGCCTCTGTTTCCCCGCCTTTGATTCCCCGCCTCTGTTTCCCCATATCTGATTCCCCGCCTCTGATTCCCAACTATGATTCCCCGCCTCTGATTCCCCAGCTCTGATTCCCCGCCTCTGATTCCCCGCGTTCTATTCCCTGCCTCTGATTCCCCGCCTGTGATTCCCCATCTCTGATTCACCACCTCTGATTCCCCACCTCTGATTCCCCTTATCTAATTCCCCGCCTCTGTTTGCCCGCCTCTGATTCCCCGCCTCTGTTTCCCCATATCTGATTCCCCGTGTCTGATTCCCTGCCTCTGATTCCCCGCCTCTGATTCCCCACCTCTGATTCCCTGCCACTGATTCCCTGCCCCTGATTCCCCGCCTTGATTCCCCATCTCTGATTCACAACCTCTGATTCCCCACCTCTGATTCCCTATATTTGATTCCCCGCCTCTGTTTCCCCGCCTCTGATTCCCCGCCTCTGATTCCCCATATCTGATTCCCCGCCTCTGATTGCCCACCTCTGATTCCCCGCCTCTGCTTCGCCAGCTCTGATTCCCCGCCTCTGATTCCCCGCATCTGATTCCCTGCCTCTGATTACCCGCCTCTGATTCCCCATCTCTGATTCACCGCCTTTGATTCGCCACCTCTGATTCCCCATATCTGATTCCCCACCTCTGTTTCCCGGCCTCTGATTCCCCGCCTCTGATTCCCCATCTGTGATTCACAACCTCTGATGCCCCACCTCTGATTCCCCATATCTGATTCCCCGCCTCTGTTTCCCCGCCTCTGATTCCCCGCCTCTGATTCCCCATATCTGATTCCCCGCCTCTGAATCCCCAACTCTGGTTCCCAGCCTCTGAATCCCCGTGTCTGATTTCCTGCCTCTGATTTCCCGCCTCTAATTCCCCATCTCTGCTTCACCGCCTCTGATTCCCCACCTCTGATTCCCCATCTCTGATTCCGCACATCCAATTCCCTGCCTCTGATTCCCCAACTCTGATTCCCCACCTCTGATTCCCCAGCTCTGATTCCCCGCCTCACATTCCCCGCGTCTGATTCCCTGCCTCTGATTCCCCGCCTCTGATTCCCTGCCTCTGATTCCCCATATCTGATTCCCCGCCTCTGATTCCCCAACTCTGATTCCCCGCTTCTGATTCCCCAGCCCTGAATCCCCGCCTCTGATTACCCGCGTCTGATTCCCTGCCTCTGATTCCCTGCCTCTGATTCCCCATCTGTGATTCACAACCTCTGATGCCCCACCTCTGATTCCCCATATCTGATTCCCCGCCTCTGTTTCCCCGCCTCTGATTCCCCGCCTCTGATTCCCTGCATCTGATACCCTGCATCTGATTCCAAGCCTCTGATTCCCTGCCTCTGATTCCCAACCTCTGATTCCCCACCTCTGATTCCCCATATCTGATTCCCTGCCTCTGATTCCCCAACTCTGATTCCCCACCTCTGATTCCCCAGCTCTGAATCCCCGCCTCTGATTCCCCGCGTCTGATTCCCTGCCTCTGATTCCCCGCCTTGATTCCCCATCTCTGATTCACAAACTCTGATTCCCCACCTCTGATTCCCTACATTTGATTCCCCGCCTCTGTTTCCCCGCCTCTGATTCCCCGCCTCTGATTCCCCATATCTGATTCCCCGCCTCTGATTGCCCACCTCTGATTCCCAGCCTCTGATTCGCCAGCTCTGATTCCCCGCCTCTGATTCCCCGCATCTGATTCCCTGCCTCTGATTCCCCGCCTCTGATTCCCCATCTCTGATTCACCGCCTTTGATTCGCCACCTCTGATTCCCCATATCTGATTCCCCACCTCTGTTTCCCCGCCTCTGATTCCCCGCCTCTGATTCTCCATATCTCATTCCCCGCCTCTGAATCCCCATCTCTGATTCCTGGACTCAGATTCCCCTCCTCTGATTCCCGGCCTCTTATTCCCAGCATCTGATTCCCGGCCTCTGATTCCCGGCCTCTGATTCGCCGCTTCTGATTCCCTGCCTCTGATTCCCCATCTCTGATTCCGCACATCTGATTCCCTGCCTCTGATTCCCAACCTCTGATTCCCCATATCTGATTCCCCGCCTCTGTTTCCCCGCCTCTGATTCCCCGCCTCTGTTTTCCTATATCTAATTCCCCACCTCTGATGCTCCAACTCTGATTCCCCGCTCTGATTCCCCAGCTCTGATTCCCCGCCTCTGATTCCCTGCATCCGATTCCCCATATCTGATTCCCCGCCTCTGTTTCCCCGCCTCTGATTCCCAGCCTCTGTTTCCCCATATCTGATTCCCGCCTCTGATTCCCAACTATGATTCCCCGCCTCTGATTCCCCAGCTCTGATTCCCTGCCTCTGATTCCCCGCATTCTATTCCCTGCCTCTGATTCCCCGCCTGTGATTCCCCATCACTGATTCACCACCTCTGATTCCCTACCTCTGATTCCCCATATCTAATTCCCCGCCTCTGTTTGCCCGCCTCTGATTCCCCGCCTCTGTTTCCCCATATCTGATTCCCCGCCTCTGAATCCCCAACTCTGATTCCCAGCCTCTGAATCCCCGTGTCTGATTTCCTGCCTCTGATTCCCCGCCTCTGATTCCCCATCTCTGATTCACCGCCTCTGATTCCCCACCTCCGATTCCCCATCTCTGATTCCGCACATCCAATTCCCTGCCTCTGATTCCCCAACTCTGATTCCCCACCTCTGATTCCCCAGCTCTGATTCCCCGCCTCACATTCCCCGCGTCTGATTCCCTGCCTCTGATTCCCCGCCTCTGATTCCTTGCCTCTGATTCCCCATATTTGATTCCCCGCCTCTGATTCCCCAACTCTGATTCCCCGCTTCTGATTCCCCAGCCCTGAATCCCCGCCTCTGATTCCCCGCGTCTGATTCCCTGCCTCTGATTCCCCGCCTCTGATTCCCCATCTGTGATTCACAACCTGTGATGCCCCACCTCTGATTCCCCATATCTGATTCCCTGCCTCAGTTTCCCCGCCTCTGATTCCCCGCCTCTGATTCCCCATATCTGATTCCCCGCCTCTGAATCCCCAACTCTGATTCCCAGCCTCTGAATCCCCGTGTCTGATTTCCTGCCTCTGATTCCCCGCCTCTGATTCCCCATATCTGATTCCCCGCCTCTGATTGCCCACCTCTGATTCCCCGCGTCTGATACCCTGCCTGTGATTCCCCGCCTCTGATTCCCCATCTCTGATTCACCACCTCTGATTCACGGCCTCTGATTCCCCATCTCTGATTCCGCACATCCGATTCCCTGCCTATGTTTCCCCACCTCTGATTCCCCGCCTCTGATTCCCCATATCTGATTCCCTGCCTCTGTTTCCCCGCTTCTGATTCCCTACCTCTGTTTCCCCATATCTGATTCCCCGCCTCTGATTCCCCAACTCTAATACCCCGCCTCTGATTCCCCAGCTCTGATTCCCCGCCTCTGATTCCCCGCATCTGATTCCCTGCCTCTGATTCCCCGCCTCTGATTCCAGGCCTCTGATTCCCATCATCTGATTCCGGCCTCTGATTCCCGGCCTCTGATTCCCTGCTTCTGATTCTGATTCCCTGCCTCTGATTCCCCATCTCTGATTTCGCACATCTGATTCCCTGCCTCTGATTCCCCACCTCTGATTCCCCATATCTGATTCCCCGCCTCTGTTTCCCCGCCTCTGATTCCCCGCCTCTGTATCCCAATATCTAAGTCCCCACCTCTGATTCCCCAAATCTGATTCCCCACCTCTGATTCCCCAGCTCTGATTCCCCGCCTCTGATGCCCCGCATCTGATTCCCCGCATCTGATTCCAAGCCTCTGATTCCCTGCCTCTGATTCCCAACCTCTGATTCCCCACCTCTGATTCCCCATATCTGATTCCCCGCCTCTGTTTCCCCGCCTCGGATTCCCCGCCTCAGTTTCCCCATATCTGATTCCCGGCCTCTGATTCCCCGCCTCTGATTCCCCGCCTCTGATTCCCTGCCTCTGATTCCACATCTCCGATTCCGCACATCTGATTCCCTTCCTCTGATTCCCCGCCTCTGATTCCCCAGCTCTGATTCCCCGTGTTTGATTCCCTGCCTCTGATTCCCTGCCCTGATTCCCCATCTCTGTTTCACCGCCTTTGATTCGCCACCTCTGATTCCACATATCTGATTCACCGCCTCTGTTTCCCCGACTCTGATTCCCTTCCTCTGATTCCCAACCTCTGATTCCACACCTCTTATTACCCATATCTGATTCCCCGCCTCTATTTCCCCATATCTGAATCCCGGCCTCTGATTCCCGGCCTCTGATTCCCCGCTTCTGATTCTGATTCCCTGCCTCTGATTCCCCATCTCTGATTCCGCACATCTGATTCCCTGCCTCTGATTCCCCACCTCTGATTCCCCATATCTGATTCCCCACCTCTGTTTCCCCGCCTCTGATTCCCTGCCTCTGTTTCCCCATATCTAATTCCCCACCTCTGATGCCCCAACTCTGATACCCCACCTCTGATTCCCCAGCTCTGATTCCCCGCCTCTGATTCCCCGCATCCGATTCCCCATATCTGATTCCCCGCCTCTGTTTCCCCTCCTTTGATTCCCCGCCTCTGTTTCCCCATATCTGATTCCCCGCCTCTGATTCCCAACTATGATTCCCCGCCTCTGATTCCCCAGCTCTGATTCCCCACCTCTGTTTCCCCGCCTCTGATTCCCTGCCTCTGTTTCCCCATATCTAATTCCCCACCTCTGATGCCCCAACTCTGATACCCCACCTCTGATTCCCCAGCTCTGATTCCCCGCCTCTGATTCCCCGCATCCGATTCCCCATATCTGATTCCCCGCCTCTGTTTCCCCGCCTTTGATTCCCCGCCTCTGTTTCCCCATATCTGATTCCCCGCCTCTGATTCCCAACTCTGATTCCCAGCCTCTGATTCCCGTGTCTGATTTCCTGCCTCTGATTCCCCGCCTCTGATTCCCCATCTCTGATTCACCGCCTCTGATTCCCCACCTCTGATTCCCCATCTCTAATTCCGCACATCCAATTCCCTGCCTCTGATTCCCCAACTCTGATTCCCCACCTCTGATTCCCCAGCTCTGATTCCCCGCCTCACATTCCCCGCATCTGATTCCCTGCCTCTGATTCCCCGCCTCTGATTCCCTGCCTCTGATTCCCCATATCTGATTCCCCGCCTCTGATTCCCCAACTCTGATTCCCCGCTTCTGATTCCCCAGCCCTGAATCCCCGCCTCTGATTCCCTGCCTCTGATTCCCCGCCTCTGATTCCCCATCTCTGATTCACCGCCTTTGATTCGCCACCTCTGATTCCCCATATCTGATTCCCCACCTCTGTTTCCCCGCCTCTGATTCCCCGCCTCTGATTCTCCATATCTCATTCCCCGCCTCTGAATCCCCATCTCTGATTCCTGGACTCTGATTCCCCTCCTCTGATTCCCGGCCTCTTATTCCCAGCATCTGATTCCCGGCCTCTGATTCCCGGCCTCTGATTCCCCGCTTCTGATTCCCTGCCTCTGATTCCCCATCTCTGATTCCGCACATCTGATTCCCTGCCTCTGATTCCCAACCTCTGATTCCCCATATCTGATTCCCCAACTCTGATTCCCCGCTTCTGATTCCCCAGCCCTGAATCCCCGCCTCTGATTCCCCGCGTCTGATTCACTGCCTCTGATTCCCCGCCTCTGATTCCCCATCTGTGATTCACAACCTCTGATGCCCCACCTCTGATTCCCCATATCTGATTCCCCGCCTCTGTTTCCCCGCCTCTGATTCCCCGCCTCTGATTCCCCATATCTGATTCCCCGCCTCTGATTGCCCACCTCTGATTCCCCGCGTCTGATACCCTGCCTGTGATTCCCCGCCTCTGATTCCCCATCTCTGATTCACCACCTCTGATTCCCGGCCTCTGATTCCCCATCTCTGATTCCGCACATCCGATTCCCTGCCTATGTTTCCCCACCTCTGATTCCCCGCCTCTGATTCCCCATATCTGATTCCCTGCCTCTGTTTCCCCGCTTCTGATTCCCTACCTCTGTTTCCCCATATCTGATTCCCCGCCTCTGATTCCCCAACTCTAATACCCCGCCTCTGATTCCCCAGCTCTGATTCCCCGCCTCTGATTCCCCGCATCTGATTCCCTGCCTCTGATTCCCCGCCTCTGATTCCAGGCCTCTGATTCCCATCATCTGATTCCGGCCTCTGATTCCCGGCCTCTGATTCCCTGCTTCTGATTCTGATTCCCTGCCTCTGATTCCCCATCTCTGATTTCGCACATCTGATTCCCTGCCTCTGATTCCCCACCTCTGATTCCCCATATCTGATTCCCCGCCTCTGTTTCCCCGCCTCTGATTCCCCGCCTCTGTATCCCAATATCTAAGTCCCCACCTCTGATTCCCCAAATCTGATTCCCCACCTCTGATTCCCCAGCTCTGATTCCCCGCCTCTGATGCCCCGCATCTGATTCCCCGCATCTGATTCCAAGCCTCTGATTCCCTGCCTCTGATTCCCAACCTCTGATTCCCCACCTCTGATTCCCCATATCTGATTCCCCGCCTCTGTTTCCCCGCCTCGGATTCCCCGCCTCAGTTTCCCCATATCTGATTCCCGGCCTCTGATTCCCCGCCTCTGATTCCCCGCCTCTGATTCCCTGCCTCTGATTCCCCATCTCCGATTCCGCACATCTGATTCCCTTCCTCTGATTCCCCGCCTCTGATTCCCCAGCTCTGATTCCCCGTGTTTGATTCCCTGCCTCTGATTCCCTGCCCTGATTCCCCATCTCTGTTTCACCGCCTTTGATTCGCCACCTCTGATTCCACATATCTGATTCCCCGCCTCTGTTTCCCCGACTCTGATTCCCTTCCTCTGATTCCCAACCTCTGATTCCACACCTCTTATTCCCCATATCTGATTCCCCGCCTCTATTTCCCCATATCTGAATCCCGGCCTCTGATTCCCGGCCTCTGATTCCCCGCTTCTGATTCTGATTCCCTGCCTCTGATTCCCCATCTCTGTTTCCGCACATCTGATTCCCTGCCTCTGATTCCCCACCTCTGATTCCCCATATCTGATTCCCCACCTCTGTTTCCCCGCCTCTGATTCCCTGCCTCTGTTTCCCCATATCTAATTCCCCACCTCTGATGCCCCAACTCTGATACCCCACCTCTGATTCCCCAGCTCTGATTCCCCGCCTCTGATTCCCCGCATCCGATTCCCCATATCTGATTCCCCGCCTCTGTTTCCCCGCCTTTGATTCCCCGCCTCTGTTTCCCCATATCTGATTCCCCGCCTCTGATTCCCAACTATGATTCCCCGCCTCTGATTCCCCAGCTCTGATTCCCCACCTCTGTTTCCCCGCCTCTGATTCCCTGCCTCTGTTTCCCCATATCTAATTCCCCACCTCTGATGCCCCAACTCTGATACCCCACCTCTGATTCCCCAGCTCTGATTCCCCGCCTCTGATTCCCCGCATCCGATTCCCCATATCTGATTCCCCGCCTCTGTTTCCCCGCCTTTGATTCCCCGCCTCTGTTTCCCCATATCTGATTCCCCGCCTCTGATTCCCAACTCTGATTCCCAGCCTCTGATTCCCGTGTCTGATTTCCTGCCTCTGATTCCCCGCCTCTGATTCCCCATCTCTGATTCACCGCCTCTGATTCCCCACCTCTGATTCCCCATCTCTCATTCCGCACATCCAATTCCCTGCCTCTGATTCCCCAACTCTGATTCCCCACCTCTGATTCCCCAGCTCTGATTCCCCGCCTCACATTCCCCGCGTCTGATTCCCTGCCTCTGATTCCCCGCCTCTGATTCCCTGCCTCTGATTCCCCATATCTGATTCCCCGCCTCTGATTCCCCAACTCTGATTCCCCGCTTCTGATTCCCCAGCCCTGAATCCCCGCCTCTGATTCCCCGCGTCTGATTCACTGCCTCTGATTCCCCGCCTCTGATTCCCCATCTGTGATTCACAACCTCTGATGCCCCACCTCTGATTCCCCATATCTGATTCCCCGCCTCTGTTTCCCCGCCTCTGATTCCCCGCCTCTGATTCCCCATATCTGATTCCCCGCCTCTGAATCCCCAACTCTGATTCCCAGCCTCTGAATCCCCGTGTCTGATTTCCTGCCTCTGATTTCCCGCCTCTAATTCCCCATCTCTGCTTCACCGCCTCTGATTCCCCACCTCTGATTCCCCATCTCTGATTCCGCACATCCAATTCCCTGCCTCTGATTCCCCAACTCTGATTCCCCACCTCTGATTCCCCAGCTCTGATTCCCCGCCTCACATTCCCCGCGTCTGATTCCCTGCCTCTGATTCCCCGCCTCTGATTCCCTGCCTCTGATTCCCCATATCTGATTCCCCGCCTCTGATTCCCCAACTCTGATTCCCCGCTTCTGATTCCCCAGCCCTGAATCCCCGCCTCTGATTACACGCGTCTGATTCCCTGCCTCTGATACCCTGCCTCTGATTCCCCATCTGTGATTCACAACCTCTGATGCCCCACCTCTGATTCCCCATATCTGATTCCCCGCCTCTGTTTCCCCGCCTCTGATTCCCCGCCTCTGATTCCCCGCATCTGATACCCTGCATCTGATTCCAAGCCTCTGATTCCCTGCCTCTGATTCCCAACCTCTGATTCCCCACCTCTGATTCCCCATATCTGATTCCCCGCCTCTGTTTCCCCGCGTCGGATTCCCCGCCTCTGTTTCCCCATATCTGATTCCCGGCCTCTGATTCCCCGCCTCTGATTCCCCATATCTGATTCCCTGCCTCTGATTCCCCAACTCTGATTCCCCGCCTCTGATTCCCCAGCTCTGAATCCCCGCCTCTGATTCCCCGCGTCTGATTCCCTGCCTCTGATTCCCCGCCTTGATTCCCCATCTCTGATTCACAAACTCTGATTCCCCACCTCTGATTCCCTACATTTGATTCCCCGCCTCTGTTTCCCCGCCTCTGATTCCCCGCCTCTGATTCCCCATATCTGATTCCCCGCCTCTGATTGCCCACCTCTGATTCCCAGCCTCTGATTCGCCAGCTCTGATTCCCCGCCTCTGATTCCCCGCATCTGATTCCCTGCCTCTGATTCCCCGCCTCTGATTCCCCATCTCTGATTCACCGCCTTTGATTCGCCACCTCTGATTCCCCATATCTGATTCCCCACCTCTGTTTCCCCGCCTCTGATTCCCCGCCTCTTATTCTCCATATCTCATTCCCCGCCTCTGAATCCCCATCTCTGATTCCTGGACTCTGATTCCCCTCCTCTGATTCCCGGCCTCTTATTCCCAGAATCTGATTCCCGGCCTCTGATTCCCGGCCTCTGATTCCCCGCTTCTGATTCCCTGCCTCTGATTCCCCATCTCTGATTCCGCACATCTGATTCCCTGCCTCTGATTCCCAACCTCTGATTCCCCATATCTGATTCCCCGCCTCTGTTTCCCCGCCTCTGATTCCCCGCCTCTGTTTTCCTATATCTAATTCCCCACCTATGATGCCCCAACTCTGATTCCCCGCTCTGATTCCCCAGCTCTGATTCCCCGCCTCTGATTCCCTGCATCCGATTCCCCATATCTGATTCCCCGCCTCTGTTTCCCCGCCTCTTATTCCCAGCCTCTGTTTCCCCATATCTGATTCCCGCCTCTGATTCCCAACTATGATTCCCCGCCTCTGATTCCCCAGCTCTGATTCCCTGCCTCTGATTCCCCGCGTTCTATTCCCTGCCTCTGATTCCCCGCCTGTGATTCCCCATCACTGATTCACCACCTCTGATTCCCTACCTCTGATTCCCCATATCTAATTCCCCGCCACTGTTTGCCCGCCTCTGATTCCCCGCCTCTGTTTCCCCATATCTGATTCCCCGCCTCTGAATCCCCAACTCTGATTCCCAGCCTCTGAATCCCCGTGTCTGATTTCCTGCCTCTGATTCCCCGCCTCTGATTCCCCATCTCTGATTCACCGCCTCTGATTCCCCACCTCCGATTCCCCATCTCTGATTCCGCACATCCAATTCCCTGCCTCTGATTCCCCAACTCTGATTCCCCACCTCTGATTCCCCAGCTCTGATTCCCCGCCTCACATTCCCCGCGTCTGATTCCCTGCCTCTGATTCCCCGCCTCTGATTCCTTGCCTCTGATTCCCCATATCTGATTCCCCGCCTCTGATTCCCCAACTCTGATTCCCCGCTTCTGATTCCCCAGCCCTGAATCCCCGCCTCTGATTCCCCGCGTCTGATTCCCTGCCTCTGATTCCCCGCCTCTGATTCCCCATCTGTGATTCACAACCTGTGATGCCCCACCTCTGATTGCCCATATCTGATTCCCCGCCTCAGTTTCCCCGCCTCTGATTCCCCGCCTCTGATTCCCCATATCTGATTCCCCGCCTCTGAATCCCCAACTCTGATTCCCAGCCTCTGAATCCCCGTGTCTGATTTCCTGCCTCTGATTCCCCGCCTCAGATTCCCCATCTCTGATTCACCGCCTCTGATTCCCCACCTCTGATTCCCCATCTCTGATTCCGCACATCCAATTCCCTGCCTCTGATTCCCCAACTCTGATTCCCCACCTCTGATTCCCCAGCTCTGATTCCCCGCCTCACATTCCCCGCGTCTGATTCCCTGCCTCTGATTCCCCGCCTCTGATTCCCTGCCTCTGATTCCCCATATCTGATTCCCCGCCTCGGATTCCCCAACTCTGATTCCCCGCTTCTGATTCCCCAGCCCTGAATCCCCGCCTCTGATTCCCCGCGTCTGATTCCCTGCCTCTGATTCCCCGCCTCTGATTCCCCATCTGTGATTCACAACCTCTGATGCCCCACCTCTGATTCCCCATATCTGATTCCCCGCCTCTGTTTCCCCGCCTCTGATTCCCCGCCTCTGATTCCCCATATCTGATTCCCCGCCTCTGATTGCCCACCTCTGATTCCCCGCGTCTGATACCCTGCCTGTGATTCCCCGCCTCTGATTCCCCATCTCTGATTCACCACCTCTGATTCCCGGCCTCTGATTCCCCATCTCTGATTCCGCACATCCGATTCCCTGCCTATGTTTCCCCACCTCTGATTCCCCGCCTCTGATTCCCCATATCTGATTCCCTGCCTCTGTTTCCCCGCTTCTGATTCCCTACCTCTGTTTCCCCATATCTGATTCCCCGCCTCTGATTCCCCAACTCTAATACCCCGCCTCTGATTCCCCAGCTCTGATTCCCCGCCTCTGATTCCCCGCATCTGATTCCCTGCCTCTGATTCCCCGCCTCTGATTCCAGGCCTCTGATTCCCATCATCTGATTCCGGCCTCTGATTCCCGGCCTCTGATTCCCTGCTTCTGATTCTGATTCCCTGCCTCTGATTCCCCATCTCTGATTTCGCACATCTGATTCCCTGCCTCTGATTCCCCACCTCTGATTCCCCATATCTGATTCCCCGCCTCTGTTTCCCCGCCTCTGATTCCCCGCATCTGTATCCCAATATCTAAGTCCCCACCTCTGATTCCCCAAATCTGATTCCCCACCTCTGATTCCCCAGCTCTGATTCCCCGCCTCTGATGCCCCGCATCTGATTCCCCGCATCTGATTCCAAGCCTCTGATTCCCTGCCTCTGATTCCCAACCTCTGATTCCCCACCTCTGATTCCCCATATCTGATTCCCCGCCTCTGTTTCCCCGCCTCGGATTCCCCGCCTCAGTTTCCCCATATCTGATTCCCGGCCTCTGATTCCCCGCCTCTGATTCCCCGCCTCTGATTCCCTGCCTCTGATTCCCCATCTCCGATTCCGCACATCTGATTCCCTTCCTCTGATTCCCCGCCTCTGATTCCCCAGCTCTGATTCCCCGTGTTTGATTCCCTGCCTCTGATTCCCTGCCCTGATTCCCCATCTCTGTTTCACCGCCTTTGATTCGCCACCTCTGATTCCACATATCTGATTCCCCGCCTCTGTTTCCCCGACTCTGATTCCCTTCCTCTGATTCCCAACCTCTGATTCCACACCTCTTATTCCCCATATCTGATTCCCCGCCTCTATTTCCCCATATCTGAATCCCGGCCTCTGATTCCCGGCCTCTGATTCCCCGCTTCTGATTCTGATTCCCTGCCTCTGATTCCCCATCTCTGATTCCGCACATCTGATTCCCTGCCTCTGATTCCCCACCTCTGATTCCCCATATCTGATTCCCCACCTCTGTTTCCCCGCCTCTGATTCCCTGCCTCTGTTTCCCCATATCTAATTCCCCACCTCTGATGCCCCAACTCTGATACCCCACCTCTGATTCCCCAGCTCTGATTCCCCGCCTCTGATTCCCCGCATCCGATTCCCCATATCTGATTCCCCGCCTCTGTTTCCCCGCCTTTGATTCCCCGCCTCTGTTTCCCCATATCTGATTCCCCGCCTCTGATTCCCAACTATGATTCCCCGCCTCTGATTCCCCAGCTCTGATTCCCCGCCTCTGATTCCCCGCGTTCTATTCCCTGCCTCTGATTCCCCGCCTGTGATTCCCCATCTCTGATTCACCACCTCTGATTCCCCACCTCTGATTCCCCTTATCTAATTCCCCGCCTCTGTTTGCCCGCCTCTGATTCCCCGCCTCTGTTTCCCCATATCTGATTCCCCGTGTCTGATTCCCTGCCTCTGATTCCCCGCCTCTGATTCCCCGCCTCTGATTCCCTGCCACTGATTCCCTGCCCCTGATTCCCCGCCTTGATTCCCCATCTCTGATTCACAACCTCTGATTCCCCACCTCTGATTCCCTATATTTGATTCCCCGCCTCTGTTTCCCCGCCTCTGATTCCACGCCTCTGTTTCCCCATATCTGATTCCCCGCCTCTGATTCCCAACTATGATTCCCCGCCTCTGATTCCCCAGCTCTGATTCCCCGCCTATGATTCCCCGCGTTCTATTCCCTGCCTCTGATTCCCCGCCTGTGATTCCCCATCTCTGATTCACCACCTCTGATTCCCCACCTCTGATTCCCCTTATCTAATTCCCCGCCTCTGTTTGCCCGCCTCTGATTCCCCGCCTCTGTTTCCCCATATCTGATTCCCCGTGTCTGATTCCCTTCCTCTGATTCCCAACCTCTGATTCCACACCTCTTATTCCCCATATCTGATTCCCCGCCTCTATTTCCCCATATCTGAATCCCGGCCTCTGATTCCCGGCCTCTGATTCCCCGCTTCTGATTCTGATTCCCTGCCTCTGATTCCCCATCTCTGATTCCGCACATCTGATTCCCTGCCTCTGATTCCCCACCTCTGATTCCCCATATCTGATTCCCCACCTCTGTTTCCCCGCCTCTGATTCCCTGCCTCTGTTTCCCCATATCTAATTCCCCACCTCTGATGCCCCAACTCTGATTCCCCATCTCCGATTCCGCACATCTGATTCCCTTCCTCTGATTCCCCGCCTCTGATTCCCCAGCTCTGATTCCCCGTGTTTGATTCCCTGCCTCTGATTCCCTGCCCTGATTCCCCATCTCTGTTTCACCGCCTTTGATTCGCCACCTCTGATTCCACATATCTGATTCCCCGCCTCTGTTTCCCCGACTCTGATTCCCTTCCTCTGATTCCCAACCTCTGATTCCACACCTCTTATTCCCCATATCTGATTCCCCACCTCTGTTTCCCCGCCTCGGATTCCCCGCCTCAGTTTCCCCATATCTGATTCCCGGCCTCTGATTCCCCGCCTCTGATTCCCCGCCTCTGATTCCCTGCCTCTGATTCCCCATCTCCGATTCCGCACATCTGATTCCCTTCCTCTGATTCCCCGCCTCTGATTCCCCAGCTCTGATTCCCCGTGTTTGATTCCCTGCCTCTGATTCCCTGCCCTGATTCCCCATCTCTGTTTCACCGCCTTTGATTCGCCACCTCTGATTCCACATATCTGATTCCCCGCCTCTGTTTCCCCGACTCTGATTCCCTTCCTCTGATTCCCAACCTCTGATTCCACACCTCTTATTCCCCATATCTGATTCCCCGCCTCTATTTCCCCATATCTGAATCCCGGCCTCTGATTCCCGGCCTCTGATTCCCCGCTTCTGATTCTGATTCCCTGCCTCTGATTCCCCATCTCTGATTCTGCACATCTGATTCCCTGCCTCTGATTCCCCACCTCTGATTCCCCATATCTGATTCCCCACCTCTGTTTCCCCGCCTCTGATTCCCTGCCTCTGTTTCCCCATATCTAATTCCCCACCTCTGATGCCCCAACTCTGATACCCCACCTCTGATTCCACACCTCTTATTCCCCATATCTGATTCCCCACCTCTGATTCCCCATATCTGATTCCCCGCCTCTGTTTCCCCGCCTCGGATTCCCCGCCTCAGTTTCCCCATATCTGATTCCCGGCCTCTGATTCCCCGCCTCTGATTCCCCGCCTCTGATTCCCTGCCTCTGATTCCCCATCTCCGATTCCGCACATCTGATTCCCTTCCTCTGATTCCCCGCCTCTGATTCCCCAGCTCTGATTCCCCGTGTTTGATTCCCTGCCTCTGATTCCCTGCCCTGATTCCCCATCTCTGTTTCACCGCCTTTGATTCGCCACCTCTGATTCCACATATCTGATTCCCCGCCTCTGTTTCCCCGACTCTGATTCCCTTCCTCTGATTCCCAACCTCTGATTCCACACCTCTTATTCCCCATATCTGATTCCCCGCCTCTATTTCCCCATATCTGAATCCCGGCCTCTGATTCCCGGCCTCTGATTCCCCGCTTCTGATTCTGATTCCCTGCCTCTGATTCCCCATCTCTGATTCCGCACATCTGATTCCCTGCCTCTGATTCCCCACCTCTGATTCCCCATATCTGATTCCCCACCTCTGTTTCCCCGCCTCTGATTCCCCGCCTCTGATTCCCCATATCTGATTCCCCGCCTCTGATTGCCCACCTCTGATTCCCCGCGTCTGATACCCTGCCTGTGATTCCCCGCCTCTGATTCCCCATCTCTGATTCACCACCTCTGATTCCCGGCCTCTGATTCCCCATCTCTGATTCCGCACATCCGATTCCCTGCCTATGTTTCCCCACCTCTGATTCCCCGCCTCTGATTCCCCATATCTGATTCCCTGCCTCTGTTTCCCCGCTTCTGATTCCCTACCTCTGTTTCCCCATATCTGATTCCCCGCCTCTGATTCCCCAACTCTAATACCCCGCCTCTGATTCCCCAGCTCTGATTCCCCGCCTCTGATTCCCCGCATCTGATTCCCTGCCTCTGATTCCCCGCCTCTGATTCCAGGCCTCTGATTCCCATCATCTGATTCCGGCCTCTGATTCCCGGCCTCTGATTCCCTGCTTCTGATTCTGATTCCCTGCCTCTGATTCCCCATCTCTGATTTCGCACATCTGATTCCCTGCCTCTGATTCCCCACCTCTGATTCCCCATATCTGATTCCCCGCCTCTGTTTCCCCGCCTCTGATTCCCCGCCTCTGTATCCCAATATCTAAGTCCCCACCTCTGATTCCCCAAATCTGATTCCCCACCTCTGATTCCCCAGCTCTGATTCCCCGCCTCTGATGCCCCGCATCTGATTCCCCGCATCTGATTCCAAGCCTCTGATTCCCTGCCTCTGATTCCCAACCTCTGATTCCCCACCTCTGATTCCCCATATCTGATTCCCCGCCTCTGTTTCCCCGCCTCGGATTCCCCGCCTCAGTTTCCCCATATCTGATTCCCGGCCTCTGATTCCCCGCCTCTGATTCCCCGCATCTGATTCCCTGCCTCTGATTCCCCATCTCCGATTCCGCACATCTGATTCCCTTCCTCTGATTCCCCGCCTCTGATTCCCCAGCTCTGATTCCCCGTGTTTGATTCCCTGCCTCTGATTCCCTGCCCTGATTCCCCATCTCTGTTTCACCGCCTTTGATTCGCCACCTCTGATTCCACATATCTGATTCCCCGCCTCTGTTTCCCCGACTCTGATTCCCTTCCTCTGATTCCCAACCTCTGATTCCACACCTCTTATTCCCCATATCTGATTCCCCGCCTCTATTTCCCCATATCTGAATCCCGGCCTCTGATTCCCGGCCTCTGATTCCCCGCTTCTGATTCTGATTCCCTGCCTCTGATTCCCCATCTCTGATTCCGCACATCTGATTCCCTGCCTCTGATTCCCCACCTCTGATTCCCCATATCTGATTCCCCACCTCTGTTTCCCCGCCTCTGATTCCCTGCCTCTGTTTCCCCATATCTAATTCCCCACCTCTGATGCCCCAACTCTGATACCCCACCTCTGATTCCCCAGCTCTGATTCCCCGCCTCTGATTCCCCGCATCCGATTCCCCATATCTGATTCCCCGCCTCTGTTTCCCCTCCTTTGATTCCCCGCCTCTGTTTCCCCATATCTGATTCCCCGCCTCTGATTCGCAACTATGATTCCCCGCCTCTGATTCCCCAGCTCTGATTCCCCGCCTCTGATTCCCCGCGTTCTATTCCCTGCCTCTGATTCCCCGCCTGTGATTCCCCATCTCTGATTCACCACCTCTGATTCCCCACCTCTGATTCCCCTTATCTAATTCCCCGCCTCTGTTTGCCCGCCTCTGATTCCCCGCCTCTGTTTCCCCATATCTGATTCCCCGTGTCTGATTCCCTGCCTCTGATTCCCCGCCTCTGATTCCCCGCCTCTGATTCCCTGCCACTGATTCCCTGCCCCTGATTCCCCGCCTTGATTCCCCATCTCTGATTCACAACCTCTGATTCCCCACCTCTGATTCCCTATATTTGATTCCCCGCCTCTGTTTCCCCGCCTCTGATTCCAACGCCTCTGTTTCCCCATATCTGATTCCCCGCCTCTGATTCCCAACTATGATTCCCCGCCTCTGATTCCCCAGCTCTGATTCCCCGCCTCTGATTCCCCGCGTTCTATTCCCTGCCTCTGATTCCCCGCCTGTGATTCCCCATCTCTGATTCACCACCTCTGATTCCCCACCTCTGATTCCCCTTATCTAATTCCCCGCCTCTGTTTGCCCGCCTCTGATTCCCCACCTCTGTTTCCCCATATCTGATTCCCCGTGTCTGATTCCCTTCCTCTGATTCCCAACCTCTGATTCCACACCTCTTATTCCCCATATCTGATTCCCCGCCTCTATTTCCCCATATCTGAATCCCGGCCTCTGATTCCCGGCCTCTGATTCCCCGCTTCTGATTCTGATTCCCTGCCTCTGATTCCCCATCTCTGATTCCGCACATCTGATTCCCTGCCTCTGATTCCCCACCTCTGATTCCCCATATCTGATTCCCCACCTCTGTTTCCCCGCCTCTGATTCCCTGCCTCTGTTTCCCCATATCTAATTCCCCACCTCTGATGCCCCAACTCTGATACCCCACCTCTGATTCCCCAGCTCTGATTCCCCGCCTCTGATTCCCCGCATCCGATTCCCCAGCTCTGATTCCCCGTGTTTGATTCCCTGCCTCTGATTCCCTGCCCTGATTCCCCATCTCTGTTTCACCGCCTTTGATTCGCCACCTCTGATTCCACATATCTGATTCCCCGCCTCTGTTTCCCCGACTCTGATTCCCTTCCTCTGATTCCCAACCTCTGATTCCACACCTCTTATTCCCCATATCTGATTCCCCGCCTCTATTTCCCCGCCTCTGATTCACTGCCTCTGATTCCCCATCTCCGATTCCGCACATCTGATTCCCTTCCTCTGATTCCCCGCCTCTGATTCCCCAGCTCTGATTCCCCGTGTTTGATTCCCTGCCTCTGATTCCCTGCCCTGATTCCCCATCTCTGTTTCACCGCCTTTGATTCGCCACCTCTGATTCCACATATCTGATTCCCCGCCTCTGTTTCCCCGACTCTGATTCCCTTCCTCTGATTCCCAACCTCTGATTCCACACCTCTTATTCCCCATATCTGATTCCCCACCTCTGATTCCCCATATCTGATTCCCCGCCTCTGTTTCCCCGCCTCGGATTCCCCGCCTCAGTTTCCCCATATCTGATTCCCGGCCTCTGATTCCCCGCCTCTGATTCCCCGCCTCTGATTCCCTGCCTCTGATTCCCCATCTCCGATTCCGCACATCTGATTCCCTTCCTCTGATTCCCCGCCTCTGATTCCCCAGCTCTGATTCCCCGTGTTTGATTCCCTGCCTCTGATTCCCTGCCCTGATTCCCCATCTCTGTTTCACCGCCTTTGATTCGCCACCTCTGATTCCACATATCTGATTCCCCGCCTCTGTTTCCCCGACTCTGATTCCCTTCCTCTGATTCCCAACCTCTGATTCCACACCTCTTATTCCCCATATCTGATTCCCCGCCTCTATTTCCCCATATCTGAATCCCGGCCTCTGATTCCCGGCCTCTGATTCCCCGCTTCTGATTCTGATTCCCTGCCTCTGATTCCCCATCTCTGATTCTGCACATCTGATTCCCTGCCTCTGATTCCCCACCTCTGATTCCCCATATCTGATTCCCCACCTCTGTTTCCCCGCCTCTGATTCCCTGCCTCTGTTTCCCCATATCTAATTCCCCACCTCTGATGCCCCAACTCTGATACCCCACCTCTGATTCCACACCTCTTATTCCCCATATCTGATTCCCCACCTCTGATTCCCCATATCTGATTCCCCGCCTCTGTTTCCCCGCCTCGGATTCCCCGCCTCAGTTTCCCCATATCTGATTCCCGGCCTCTGATTCCCCGCCTCTGATTCCCCGCCTCTGATTCCCTGCCTCTGATTCCCCATCTCCGATTCCGCACATCTGATTCCCTTCCTCTGATTCCCCGCCTCTGATTCCCCAGCTCTGATTCCCCGTGTTTGATTCCCTGCCTCTGATTCCCTGCCCTGATTCCCCATCTCTGTTTCACCGCCTTTGATTCGCCACCTCTGATTCCACATATCTGATTCCCCGCCTCTGTTTCCCCGACTCTGATTCCCTTCCTCTGATTCCCAACCTCTGATTCCACACCTCTTATTCCCCATATCTGATTCCCCGCCTCTATTTCCCCATATCTGAAACCCGGCCTCTGATTCCCGGCCTCTGATTCCCCGCTTCTGATTCTGATTCCCTGCCTCTGATTCCCCATCTCTGATTCCGCACATCTGATTCCCTGCCTCTGATTCCCCACCTCTGATTCCCCATATCTGATTCCCCACCTCTGTTTCCCCGCCTCTGATTCCCCGCCTCTGATTCCCCATATCTGATTCCCCGCCTCTGATTGCCCACCTCTGATTCCCCGCGTCTGATACCCTGCCTGTGATTCCCCGCCTCTGATTCCCCATCTCTGATTCACCACCTCTGATTCCCGGCCTCTGATTCCCCATCTCTGATTCCGCACATCCGATTCCCTGCCTATGTTTCCCCACCTCTGATTCCCCGCCTCTGATTCCCCATATCTGATTCCCTGCCTCTGTTTCCCCGCTTCTGATTCCCTACCTCTGTTTCCCCATATCTGATTCCCCGCCTCTGATTCCCCAACTCTAATACCCCGCCTCTGATTCCCCAGCTCTGATTCCCCGCCTCTGATTCCCCGCATCTGATTCCCTGCCTCTGATTCCCCGCCTCTGATTCCAGGCCTCTGATTCCCATCATCTGATTCCGGCCTCTGATTCCCGGCCTCTGATTCCCTGCTTCTGATTCTGATTCCCTGCCTCTGATTCCCCATCTCTGATTTCGCACATCTGATTCCCTGCCTCTGATTCCCCACCTCTGATTCCCCATATCTGATTCCCCGCCTCTGTTTCCCCGCCTCTGATTCCCCGCCTCTGTATCCCAATATCTAAGTCCCCACCTCTGATTCCCCAAATCTGATTCCCCACCTCTGATTCCCCAGCTCTGATTCCCCGCCTCTGATGCCCCGCATCTGATTCCCCGCATCTGATTCCAAGCCTCTGATTCCCTGCCTCTGATTCCCAACCTCTGATTCCCCACCTCTGATTCCCCATATCTGATTCCCCGCCTCTGTTTCCCCGCCTCGGATTCCCCGCCTCAGTTTCCCCATATCTGATTCCCGGCCTCTGATTCCCCGCCTCTGATTCCCCGCCTCTGATTCCCTGCCTCTGATTCCCCATCTCCGATTCCGCACATCTGATTCCCTTCCTCTGATTCCCCGCCTCTGATTCCCCAGCTCTGATTCCCCGTGTTTGATTCCCTGCCTCTGATTCCCTGCCCTGATTCCCCATCTCTGTTTCACCGCCTTTGATTCGCCACCTCTGATTCCACATATCTGATTCCCCGCCTCTGTTTCCCCGACTCTGATTCCCTTCCTCTGATTCCCAACCTCTGATTCCACACCTCTTATTCCCCATATCTGATTCCCCGCCTCTATTTCCCCATATCTGAATCCCGGCCTCTGATTCCCGGCCTCTGATTCCCCGCTTCTGATTCTGATTCCCTGCCTCTGATTCCCCATCTCTGATTCCGCACATCTGATTCCCTGCCTCTGATTCCCCACCTCTGATTCCCCATATCTGATTCCCCACCTCTGTTTCCCCGCCTCTGATTCCCTGCCTCTGTTTCCCCATATCTAATTCCCCACCTCTGATGCCCCAACTCTGATACCCCACCTCTGATTCCCCAGCTCTGATTCCCCGCCTCTGATTCCCCGCATCCGATTCCCCATATCTGATTCCCCGCCTCTGTTTCCCCGCCTTTGATTCCCCGCCTCTGTTTCCCCATATCTGATTCCCCGCCTCTGATTCCCAACTATGATTCCCCGCCTCTGATTCCCCAGCTCTGATTCCCCGCCTCTGATTCCCCGCGTTCTATTCCCTGCCTCTGATTCCCCGCCTGTGATTCCCCATCTCTGATTCACCACCTCTGATTCCCCACCTCTGATTCCCCTTATCTAATTCCCCGCCTCTGTTTGCCCGCCTCTGATTCCCCGCCTCTGTTTCCCCATATCTGATTCCCCGTGTCTGATTCCCTGCCTCTGATTCCCCGCCTCTGATTCCCCGCCTCTGATTCCCTGCCACTGATTCCCTGCCCCTGATTCCCCGCCTTGATTCCCCATCTCTGATTCACAACCTCTGATTCCCCACCTCTGATTCCCTATATTTGATTCCCCGCCTCTGTTTCCCCGCCTCTGATTCCACGCCTCTGATTCCCCATATCTGATTCCCCGCCTCTGATTGCCCACCTCTGACTCCCCGCCTCTGATTCGCCAGCTCTGATTCCCCGCCTCTGATTCCCCGCATCTGATTCCCTGCCTCTGATTCCCCGCCTCTGATTCCCCATCTCTGATTCACCGCCTTTGATTCGCCACCTCTGATTCCCCATATCTGATTCCCAACCTCTGTTTCCCGGCCTCTGATTCCCCGCCTCTGATTCTCCATATCTCATTCCCCGCCTCTGAATCCCCATCTCTGATTCCCGGACTCTGATTCCCCACCTCTGATTCCCGGCCTCTTGTTCCCAGCATCTGATATCCGGCCTCTGATTCCCGGCCTCTGATTCCCCGCTTCTGATTCTGATTCCCTGCCTCTGATTCCCCATCTCTGATTCCGCACATCTGATTCCCTGCCTCTGATTCCCCACCTCTGATTCCCCATATCTGATTCCCCGCCTCTGTTTCCCCGCCTCTGATTCCCCACCTCTGTTTCCCTATATCTAATTCCCCACCTCTGATGCCCCAACTCTGATTCCCCGCCTCTGATTCCCCAGCTCTGATTCCCCGCCTCTGATTCCCCGCATCCGATTCCCCATATCTGATTCCCCGCCTCTGTTTCCCCGCCTCTGATTCCCCGCCTCTGTTTCCCCATATCTGATTCCCCGCCTCTGATTCCCAACTATGATTCCCCGCCTCTGATTCCCCAGCTCTGATTCCCTGCGTCTGATTCCCTGCGTTCTATTCCCTGCCTCTGATTCCCCGCCTGTGATTCCCCATCACTGATTCACCACCTCTGATTCCCCATCTCTGATTCCCCATATCTAATTCCCCGCCTCTGTTTGCCCGCCTCTGATACCCCGCCTCTGTTTCCCCATATCTGATTCCCCGTCTCTGAATCCCCAACTCTGATTCCCTGCCTCTGATTCCCCAGCTCTGATTCCCCGCCTTTGATTCCCCCCGTCTGATTCCCAGCCTCTGAATCCCCGTGTCTGATTTCCTGCCTCTGATTTCCCGCCTCTGATTCCCCATCTCTGATTCCTCTGATTCCCCACATCTGATTCCCCATCTCTGATTCCGCACATCCGATTCCCTGCCTCTGATTCCCCAACTCTGATTCCCCACCTCTGATTCCCCAGCTCTGATTCCCCGCCTCAGATTCCCCGCGTCTGATTCCCTGCCACTGATTCCCCGCCTCTGATTCCCCATCTCTGATTCCCCACCTCTGATTCCCCGCGTCTGATTCCCTGCCTCTGATTCCCCGCCTCTGAATCCCAGCCTCTGATTCCCCATATCTGATTCCCCGCCTCTGATTCCCTGCCTCTGATTCCCCAGCTCTGATTCCCCGCCTTTGATTCCCCCCGTCTAATTCCCAGCCTCTGAATCCCCGTGTCTGATTTCCTGCCTCTGATTCCCCGCCTCTGATTCCCCATCTCTGATACACCGCCTCTGATTCCCCATCTCTGATTCCCCACCTCTGATTCCCCGTGTCTGATTCCCCGTGTCTGATTCCCTGCCTCTGATTCCACGCCTCTGATTCCCCATATCTGATTCCCTGCCACTGATTCCCCGCCTCTGATTCCCCATCTCTGATTCACCACCTCTGATTCCCGGCCTCTGATTGCCCACCTCTGATTCCCCGCCTCTTATTCGCCAGCTATGATTCCCCCCCTCTGATTCCCCGCGTCTGATTCCCCGCCTCTGATTCCCCAACTCTAATACCCCGCCTCTGATTCCCCAGCTCTGATTCCCCTCCTCTGATTCCCCGCATCTGATTCCCTGCCTCTGATTCCCCGCCTCTGATTCCAGGCCTCTGATTCCCAACCTCTGAATCCCCACCTCTGATTCCCCATATCTGATTCCCCGCCTCTGTTTCACCGCCTCTGATTCCCCGACTCTGTTTCCCCATATCTGATTCCCCGCCTCTGATTCCCCAACTCTGATTCCCCGCCCGTGATTCCCCAGCTCTAATTCCCCGCCTCTGATTCCCCATATCTGATTCCCATCCTCTGATTGCCCACCTCTGATTCCCCGCCTCTGATTCGCCAGCTCTGATTCCCCGCCTCTGATTCCCCGCATCTGATTCCCTGCCTCTGATTCCCCGCCTCTGATTCCCCATCTCTGATTCCCCGCCTGTGATTCCCCAGCTCTGATTCCCAGCCTCTGATTCCCCGTGTTTGATCCCCTGCCTCTGATTACCTTCCTCTGATTCCCGGCCTCTGATACCCCGCTTCTGATTCTGATTCCCTGCCTCTGATTCCCCATCTCTGATTCACCACATCTAATTCCCTGCCTCTGATTCCACGCCCCTGATTCCCCACCTCTGATTCCCCATATCTGAATCCCCGCCTCTGTTTCCACGCCTCTGATTCCCTGCCTCTGATTCCCAACGTCTGATTCCCCACCCCTGATTCCCCATATCTGATTCCCCGCCTCTGTTTCCCTGCCTCTGATTCTCCGCCCCTGTTTCCCCATATCTGATTCCCCGCCTCTGATTCCCCAACTCTGATTCCCCACCTCTGATTCCCCAGCTCTGATTCCCCGCCTTTGATTCCCCGTGTTTGATTCCCTGCCTCTGATTCCCCGCCTCTGATTCTCCATCTCTGATTCACCGCCTTTGATTCGACACCTCTGATTCCCCATATCTGATTCCCCACCTCTGTTACCCCGCCTCTGATTCCCCGCCTCTGATTCCCCATATATCATTCCCCGCCTCTGAATCCCCATCTCTGATTCCCGGACTCTGATTCCCCACCTCTGATTCCCGGCCTCTTATTCCCGGCATCTGAATCCCGGCCTCTGATTCCCGGCCTCTGATTCCCCGCTTCTGATTCTGATTCCCTGCCTCTGATTCCCCATTTCTGATTCCGCACATCTGATTCCCTGCCTCTGATTCCCCACCTCTGATTCCCCATATCTGATTCCCCACCTCTGTTTCCCCGCCTCTGATTCCCTGCCTCTGTTTCCCCATATCTAATTCCCCACCTCTGATGCCCCAACTCTGATACCCCGCCTCTGATTCCCCAGCTCTGATTCCCCGCCTCTGATTCCCCGCATCCGATTCCCCATATCTGATTCCCCGCCTCTGTTTCCCCGCCTTTGATTCCCCGCCTCTGTTTCCCCATATCTGATTCCCCGCCTCTGATTCCCAACTATGATTCCCCGCCTCTGATTCTTCAGCTCTGATTCCCCGCCTCTGATTCCCCGCGTTCTATTCCCTGCCTCTGATTCCCCGCCTGTGATTCCCCATCTCTGATTCACCACCTCTGATTCCCCACCTCTGATTCCCCTTATCTAATTCCCCGCCTCTGTTTGCCCGCCTCTGATTCCCCGCCTCTGTTTCCCCATATCTGATTCCCCGTGTCTGATTCCCTGCCTCTGATTCCCCGCCTCTGATTCCCCGCCTCTGATTCCCTGCCACTGATTCCCTGCCCCTGATACCCCACCTCTGATTCCCCATATCTTATTCCCTGCCTCTGTTTCCCCGCCTCTGATTCCCCGCCTCTGATTCCCCGCCTCTGATTCCCCGCCTCTGATTCCCCAATTCTGATTCCCCGCCTCTGATTCCCCAGCTCTGATACCCGCCTCTGATTCCCCGCGTCTGTTTTCCCGCCTCTGATTCCCTGCCTCTGTTTCCCCATATCTAAGTCCCCGACTCTGATTCCCCAACTCTGATTCCCCACCTCTGATTCCCCAGCTCTGATTCCCCGCCTCTGATTCCCCGCATCTGATTCCCTGCATCTGATTCCCACCCTCTGATTCCCTGCCTCTGATTCCCAACCACTGATTCCCCACCTCTGATTCCCCATATCTGATTCCCCGCCTCTGTTTCCCCGCCTCTGATTCCCCGCCTCTGTTTCCCCATATCTGATTCCCGGCCTCTGATTCCCCGCCTCTGATTCCCCGCCTCTGATTCCCTGCCTCTGATTCCCCATCTCCGATTCCACACATCGGATTTCCTGCCTCTGATTACCCGCCTCTGATTCCCCGCCTCTGATTCCCTGCCTCTGATTCCCAACCTCTGATTCCCCACCTCTGATTCCCCATATCTGATTCCCCGCCTCTGTTTCCCCGCCTCTTATTCCCCGCTTCTGATTCCCAAACTCTGAATCCCCGCCTCTGATTCCCCAGCTCTGATTCCACGCCTCTGATTCCCCGTGTTTGATTCCCTGCCTCTGATTCCCTGCCCTGATTCCCCATCTCTGATTCACCGCCTTTAATTCGCCACCTCTGATTCCCCATATCTGATTCCCATCCTCTGTTTCCCCGCCTCTGATTCCCAACCTCTGATTCCACACATTCTGATTCCCCATATCTGATTCCCCGCCTCTGTTTCGCCGCCTCTGATTCCCCGCCCCTGTTTCCCCATATCTGATTCCCCACCTCTGATTCTCCTACTCTGCTTCCCCGCCTCTGATTCCCCAGCTCTGATTCCCCGCCTCCGATTCCCCGTTTTTGATTCCCTGCCTCTGATTCCCTGCCTCTGATTCCCCATCTCTGATTCACCGCCTTTGATTCGCCACCTCTGTTTCCCCATATCTGATTCCCCACCTCTGTTTCCCCGCATCTGATTCCCTGCCTCGGATTCCCCGCCTCTGATTCCTCAGCTCTGATTCCCCGCCTCTGATTCCCGGCGTCCGATTCCCTGCCTCAGATTACCCAGCTCTGATTCCCCGCCTTTGATTCCCCCCGTCTGATTCCCAGCCTCTGAATCCCCGTGTCTGATTTCCTGCCACTGATTCCCCGCCTCTGATTCCCCATCTCTGATTCACCGCCTCTGATTCCCCACCTCTGATTCCCCATCTCTGATTCCGCACATCCAATTCACTGCCTCTGATTCCCCAACACTGATTCCCCACCTCTGATTCCCCAGCTCTGATTCCCTGCCTCAGATTCCCCGCGTCTGATTCCCTGCCTCTGATTCCCCACCTCTGATTCCCTGCCTCTGATTCCCCATATCTGATTCCCCGCCTCTGATTCCCCAACTCTGATTCCCCGCTTCTGATTCCCCAGCTCTGAATCCCCGCCTCTGATTCCCCGCATCTGATTCCCTGCCTCTGATTCCCCGCCTCTGATTCCCCGCCTCTGATTCCCTGCCTTGATTCCCCATCTCTGATTCACAACCTCTGATTCCCCACCTCTGATTCCCTATATTTGATTCCCCGCCTCTGTTTCCCCGCCTCTGATTCCCCGCCTCTGATTCCCCATATCTGATTCCCCGCCTCTGATTGCCCACCTCTGATTCCCCGCCTCTGATTCGCCAGCTCTGATTCCCCGCCTCTGATTCCCCGCATCTGATTCCCTGCCTCTGATTCCCCGCCTCTGATTCCCCATCTCTGATTCACCGCCTTTGATTCGCCACCTCTTATTCCCCATATCTGATTCCCCACCTCTGTTTCCCGGCCTCTGATTCCCCGCCTCTGATTCTCCATATCTCATTCCCCGCCTCTGAATCCCCATCTCTGATTCACGGACTCTGATTCCCCACCTCTGATTCCCGGCCTCTTATTCCCAGCATCTGATTCCCGGCCTCTGATTCCCGGCCTCTGATTCCCCGCTTCTGATTCTGATTCCCTGCCTCTGATTCCCCATCTCTGATTCCGCACATCTGATTCCCTGCCTCTGATTCCCCACCTCTGATTCCCCATATCTGATTCCCCCCCCTCTGTTTCCCCGCCTCTGATTCCCCACCTCTGTTTCCCTATATCTAATTCCCCACCTCTGATGCCCCAACTCTGATTCCCCGCCTCTGATTCCCCAGCTCTGATTCCCCGCCTCTGATTCCCCGCATCCGATTCCCCATATCTGATTCCCCGCGTCTGTTTCCCCGCCTCTGATTCCCCGCCTCTGTTTCCCCATATCTGATTCCCCGCCTCTGATTCCCAACTATGATTCCCCGCCTCTGATTCCCCAGCTCTGATTCCCTGCGTCTGATTCCCTGCATTCTATTCCCTGCCTCTGATTCCCCACCTGTGATTCCCCATCACTGATTCACCACCTCTGATTCCCCACCTCTGATTCCCCATATCTAATTCCCCGCCTCTGTTTGCCCGCCTCTGATACCCCGCCTCTGTTTCCCCATATCTGATTCCCCGTCTCTGAATCCCCAACTCTGATTCCCTGCCTCTGATTCCCCAGCTCTGATTCCCCGCCTTTGATTCCCCCCGTCTGATTCCCAGCCTCTGAATCCCCGTGTCTGATTTCCTGCCTCTGATTCCCCGCCTCTGATTCCCCATCTCTGATTCCTCTGATTCCCCACATCTGATTCCCCATCTCTGATTCCGCACATCCGATTCCCTGCCTCTGATTCCCCAACTCTGATTCCCCACCTCTGATTCCCCAGCTCTGATTCCCCGCCTCAGATTCCCCGCGTCTGATTCCCTGCCTCTGATTCCCCGCCTCTGATTCCCCATCTCTGATTCCCCACCTCTGATTCCCCGCGTCTGATTCCCTGCCTCTGATTCCCCGCCTCTGAATCCCAGCCTCTGATTCCCCATATCTGATTCCCCGCCTCTGATTCTCTGCCTCTGATTCCCCAGCTCTGATTCCCCGCCTTTGATTCCCCCCGTCTAATTCCCAGCCTCTGAATCCCCGTGTCTGATTTCCTGCCTCTGATTCCCCGCCTCTGATTCCCCATCTCTGATTCACCGCCTCTGATTCCCCATCTCTGATTCCCCACCTCTGATTCCCCGTGTCTGATTCCCCGTGTCTGATTCCCTGCCTCTGATTCCACGCCTCTAATTCCCCATATCTGATTCCCTGCCACTGATTCCCAGCCTCTGATTCCCCATCTCTGATTCACCACCTCTGATTCCCGGCCTCTGATTGCCCACCTCTGATTCCCCGCCTCTGATTCGCCAGCTATGATTCCCCCCCTCTGATTCCCCGCGTCTGATTCCCCACCTCTGATTCCCCAACTCTAATACCCCGCCTCTGATTCCCCAGCTCTGATTCCCCTCCTCTGATTCCCCGCATCTGATTCCCTGCCTCTGATTCCCCGCCTCTGATTCCAGGCCTCTGATTCCCAACCTCTGAATCCCCACCTCTGATTCCCCATATCTGATTCCCCGCCTCTGTTTCACCGCCTCTGATTCCCCGACTCTGTTTCCCCATATCTGATTCCCCGCCTCTGATTCCCCAACTCTGATTCCCCGCCTGTGATTCCCCAGCTCTAATTCCCCGCCTCTGATTCCCCATATCTGATTCCCATCCTCTGATTGCCCACCTCTGATTCCCCGCCTCTGATTCGCCAGCTCTGATTCCCCGCCTCTGATTCCCCGCATCTGATTCCCTGCCTCTGATTCCCCGCCTCTGATTCCCCATCTCTGATTCCCCTCCTGTGATTCCCCAGCTCTGATTCCCAGCCTCTGATTCCCCGTGTTTGATCCCCTGCCTCTGATTACCTTCCTCTGATTCCCGGCCTCTGATACCCCGCTTCTTATTCTGATTCCCTGCCTCTGATTCCCCATCTCTGATTCACCACATCTAATTCCCTGCCTCTGATTCCACGCCCCTGATTCCCCACCTCTGATTCCCCATATCTGAATCCCCGCCTCTGTTTCCACGCCTCTGATTCCCTGCCTCTGATTCCCAACCTCTGATTCCCCACCCCTGATTCCCCATATCTGATTCCCCGCCTCTGTTTCCCTGCCTCTGATTCTCCGCCCCTGTTTCCCCATATCTGATTCCCCGCCTCTGATTCCCCAACTCTGATTCCCCACCTCTGATTCCCCAGCTCTGATTCCCCGCCTTTGATTCCCCGTGTTTGATTCCCTGCCTCTGATTCCCCGCCTCTGATTCTCCATCTCTGATTCACCGCCTTTGATTCGACACCTCTGATTCCCCATATCTGATTCCCCACCTCTGTTACCCCGCCTCTGATTCCCCGCCTCTGATTCCCAATATATCATTCCCCGCCTCTGAATCCCCATCTCTGATTCCCGGACTCTGATTCCCCACCTCTGATTCCCGGCCTCTTATTCCCGGCATCTGAATCCCGGCCTCTGATTCCCGGCCTCTGATTCCCCGCTTCTGATTCTGATTCCCTGCCTCTGATTCCCCATCTCTGATTCCGCACATCTGATTCCCTGCCACTGATTCCCCACCTCTGATTCCCCATATCTGATTCCCCACCTCTGTTTCCCCGCCTCTGATTCCCTGCCTCTGTTTCCCCATATCTAATTCCCCACCTCTGATGCCCCAACTCTGATACCCCGCCTCTGATTCCCCAGCTCTGATTCCCCGCCTCTGATTCCCCGCATCCGATTCCCCATATCTGATTCCCCGCCTCTGTTTCCCCGCCTTTGATTCCCCGCCTCTGTTTCCCCATATCTGATTCCCCGCCTCTGATTCCCAACTATGATTCCCCGCCTCTGATTCCCCAGCTCTGATTCCCCGCCTCTGATTCCCCGCGTTCTATTCCCTGCCTCTGATTCCCCGCCTGTGATTCCCCATCTCTGATTCACCACCTCTGATTCCCCACCTCTGATTCCCCTTATCTAATTCCCCGCCTCTGTTTGCCCGCCTCTGATTCCCCGCCTCTGTTTCCCCATATCTGATTCCCCGTGTCTGATTCCCTGCCTCTGATTCCCCGCCTCTGATTCCCCACCTCTGATTCCCTGCCACTGATTCCCTGCCCCTGATTCCCCGCCTTGATTCCCCATCTCTGATTCACAACCTCTGATTCCCCACCTCTGATTCCCTATATTTGATTCCCCGCCTCTGTTTCCCCGCCTCTGATTCCCCGCCTCTGATTCCCCATATCTGATTCCCCGCCTCTGATTGCCCACCTCTGATTCCCCGCCTCTGCTTCGCCAGCTCTGATTCCCCGCCTCTGATTCCCCGCATCTGATTCCCTGCCTCTGATTACCCGCCTCTGATTCCCCATCTCTGATTCACCGCCTTTGATTCGCCACCTCTGATTCCCCATATCTGATTCCCCACCTCTGTTTCCCGGCCTCTGATTCCCCGCCTCTGATTCCCCATCTGTGATTCACAACCTCTGATGCCCCACCTCTGATTCCCCATATCTGATTCCCCGCCTCTGTTTCCCCGCCTCTGATTCCCCGCCTCTGATTCCCCATATCTGATTCCCCGCCTCTGAATCCCCAACTCTGATTCCCAGCCTCTGAATCCCCGTGTCTGATTTCCTGCCTCTGATTTCCCGCCTCTAATTCCCCATCTCTGCTTCACCGCCTCTGATTCCCCACCTCTGATTCCCCATCTCTGATTCCGCACATCCAATTCCCTGCCTCTGATTCCCCAACTCTGATTCCCCACCTCTGATTCCCCAGCTCTGATTCCCCGCCTCACATTCCCCGCGTCTGATTCCCTGCCTCTGATTCCCCGCCTCTGATTCCCTGCCTCTGATTCCCCATATCTGATTCCCCGCCTCTGATTCCCCAACTCTGATTCCCCGCTTCTGATTCCCCAGCCCTGAATCCCCGCCTCTGATTACCCGCGTCTGATTCCCTGCCTCTGATTCCCTGCCTCTGATTCCCCATCTGTGATTCACAACCTCTGATGCCCCACCTCTGATTCCCCATATCTGATTCCCCGCCTCTGTTTCCCCGCCTCTGATTCCCCGCCTCTGATTCCCTGCATCTGATACCCTGCATCTGATTCCAAGCCTCTGATTCCCTGCCTCTGATTCCCAACCTCTGATTCCCCACCTCTGATTCCCCATATCTGATTCCCCGCCTCTGTTTCCCCGCGTCGGATTCCCCGCCTCTGTTTCCCCATATCTGATTCCCGGCCTCTGATTCCCCGCCTCTGATTCCCCATATCTGATTCCCTGCCTCTGATTCCCCAACTCTGATTCCCCACCTCTGATTCCCCAGCTCTGAATCCCCGCCTCTGATTCCCCGCGTCTGATTCCCTGCCTCTGATTCCCCGCCTTGATTCCCCATCTCTGATTCACAAACTCTGATTCCCCACCTCTGATTCCCTACATTTGATTCCCCGCCTCTGTTTCCCCGCCTCTGATTCCCCGCCTCTGATTCCCCATATCTGATTCCCCGCCTCTGATTGCCCACCTCTGATTCCCAGCCTCTGATTCGCCAGCTCTGATTCCCCGCCTCTGATTCCCCGCATCTGATTCCCTGCCTCTGATTCCCCGCCTCTGATTCCCCATCTCTGATTCACCGCCTTTGATTCGCCACCTCTGATTCCCCATATCTGATTCCCCACCTCTGTTTCCCCGCCTCTGATTCCCCGCCTCTGATTCTCCATATCTCATTCCCCGCCTCTGAATCCCCATCTCTGATTCCTGGACTCAGATTCCCCTCCTCTGATTCCCGGCCTCTTATTCCCAGCATCTGATTCCCGGCCTCTGATTCCCGGCCTCTGATTCGCCGCTTCTGATTCCCTGCCTCTGATTCCCCATCTCTGATTCCGCACATCTGATTCCCTGCCTCTGATTCCCAACCTCTGATTCCCCATATCTGATTCCCCGCCTCTGTTTCCCCGCCTCTGATTCCCCGCCTCTGTTTTCCTATATCTAATTCCCCACCTCTGATGCCCCAACTCTGATTCCCCGCTCTGATTCCCCAGCTCTGATTCCCCGCCTCTGATTCCCTGCATCCGATTCCCCATATCTGATTCCCCGCCTCTGTTTCCCCGCCTCTGATTCCCAGCCTCTGTTTCCCCATATCTGATTCCCGCCTCTGATTCCCAACTATGATTCCCCGCCTCTGATTCCCCAGCTCTGATTCCCTGCCTCTGATTCCCCGCATTCTATTCCCTGCCTCTGATTCCCCGCCTGTGATTCCCCATCACTGATTCACCACCTCTGATTCCCTACCTCTGATTCCCCATATCTAATTCCCCGCCTCTGTTTGCCCGCCTCTGATTCCCCGCCTCTGTTTCCCCATATCTGATTCCCCGCCTCTGAATCCCCAACTCTGATTCCCAGCCTCTGAATCCCCGTGTCTGATTTCCTGCCTCTGATTCCCCGCCTCTGATTCCCCATCTCTGATTCACCGCCTCTGATTCCCCACCTCCGATTCCCCATCTCTGATTCCGCACATCCAATTCCCTGCCTCTGATTCCCCAACTCTGATTCCCCACCTCTGATTCCCCAGCTCTGATTCCCCGCCTCACATTCCCCGCGTCTGATTCCCTGCCTCTGATTCCCCGCCTCTGATTCCTTGCCTCTGATTCCCCATATTTGATTCCCCGCCTCTGATTCCCCAACTCTGATTCCCCGCTTCTGATTCCCCAGCCCTGAATCCCCGCCTCTGATTCCCCGCGTCTGATTCCCTGCCTCTGATTCCCCGCCTCTGATTCCCCATCTGTGATTCACAACCTGTGATGCCCCACCTCTGATTCCCCATATCTGATTCCCTGCCTCAGTTTCCCCGCCTCTGATTCCCCGCCTCTGATTCCCCATATCTGATTCCCCGCCTCTGAATCCCCAACTCTGATTCCCAGCCTCTGAATCCCCGTGTCTGATTTCCTGCCTCTGATTCCCCGCCTCTGATTCCCCATATCTGATTCCCCGCCTCTGATTGCCCACCTCTGATTCCCCGCGTCTGATACCCTGCCTGTGATTCCCCGCCTCTGATTCCCCATCTCTGATTCACCACCTCTGATTCACGGCCTCTGATTCCCCATCTCTGATTCCGCACATCCGATTCCCTGCCTATGTTTCCCCACCTCTGATTCCCCGCCTCTGATTCCCCATATCTGATTCCCTGCCTCTGTTTCCCCGCTTCTGATTCCCTACCTCTGTTTCCCCATATCTGATTCCCCGCCTCTGATTCCCCAACTCTAATACCCCGCCTCTGATTCCCCAGCTCTGATTCCCCGCCTCTGATTCCCCGCATCTGATTCCCTGCCTCTGATTCCCCGCCTCTGATTCCAGGCCTCTGATTCCCATCATCTGATTCCGGCCTCTGATTCCCGGCCTCTGATTCCCTGCTTCTGATTCTGATTCCCTGCCTCTGATTCCCCATCTCTGATTTCGCACATCTGATTCCCTGCCTCTGATTCCCCACCTCTGATTCCCCATATCTGATTCCCCGCCTCTGTTTCCCCGCCTCTGATTCCCCGCCTCTGTATCCCAATATCTAAGTCCCCACCTCTGATTCCCCAAATCTGATTCCCCACCTCTGATTCCCCAGCTCTGATTCCCCGCCTCTGATGCCCCGCATCTGATTCCCCGCATCTGATTCCAAGCCTCTGATTCCCTGCCTCTGATTCCCAACCTCTGATTCCCCACCTCTGATTCCCCATATCTGATTCCCCGCCTCTGTTTCCCCGCCTCGGATTCCCCGCCTCAGTTTCCCCATATCTGATTCCCGGCCTCTGATTCCCCGCCTCTGATTCCCCGCCTCTGATTCCCTGCCTCTGATTCCACATCTCCGATTCCGCACATCTGATTCCCTTCCTCTGATTCCCCGCCTCTGATTCCCCAGCTCTGATTCCCCGTGTTTGATTCCCTGCCTCTGATTCCCTGCCCTGATTCCCCATCTCTGTTTCACCGCCTTTGATTCGCCACCTCTGATTCCACATATCTGATTCACCGCCTCTGTTTCCCCGACTCTGATTCCCTTCCTCTGATTCCCAACCTCTGATTCCACACCTCTTATTACCCATATCTGATTCCCCGCCTCTATTTCCCCATATCTGAATCCCGGCCTCTGATTCCCGGCCTCTGATTCCCCGCTTCTGATTCTGATTCCCTGCCTCTGATTCCCCATCTCTGATTCCGCACATCTGATTCCCTGCCTCTGATTCCCCACCTCTGATTCCCCATATCTGATTCCCCACCTCTGTTTCCCCGCCTCTGATTCCCTGCCTCTGTTTCCCCATATCTAATTCCCCACCTCTGATGCCCCAACTCTGATACCCCACCTCTGATTCCCCAGCTCTGATTCCCCGCCTCTGATTCCTCGCATCCGATTCCCCATATCTGATTCCCCGCCTCTGTTTCCCCTCCTTTGATTCCCCGCCTCTGTTTCCCCATATCTGATTCCCCGCCTCTGATTCCCAACTATGATTCCCCGCCTCTGATTCCCCAGCTCTGATTCCCCACCTCTGTTTCCCCGCCTCTGATTCCCTGCCTCTGTTTCCCCATATCTAATTCCCCACCTCTGATGCCCCAACTCTGATACCCCACCTCTGATTCCCCAGCTCTGATTCCCCGCCTCTGATTCCCCGCATCCGATTCCCCATATCTGATTCCCCGCCTCTGTTTCCCCGCCTTTGATTCCCCGCCTCTGTTTCCCCATATCTGATTCCCCGCCTCTGATTCCCAACTCTGATTCCCAGCCTCTGATTCCCGTGTCTGATTTCCTGCCTCTGATTCCCCGCCTCTGATTCCCCATCTCTGATTCACCGCCTCTGATTCCCCACCTCTGATTCCCCATCTCTCATTCCGCACATCCAATTCCATGCCTCTGATTCCCCAACTCTGATTCCCCACCTCTGATTCCCCAGCTCTGATTCCCCGCCTCACATTCCCCGCATCTGATTCCCTGCCTCTGATTCCCCGCCTCTGATTCCCTGCCTCTGATTCCCCATATCTGATTCCCCGCCTCTGATTCCCCAACTCTGATTCCCCGCTTCTGATTCCCCAGCCCTGAATCCCCGCCTCTGATTCCCTGCCTCTGATTCCCCGCCTCTGATTCCCCATCTCTGATTCACCGCCTTTGATTCGCCACCTCTGATTCCCCATATCTGATTCCCCACCTCTGTTTCCCCGCCTCTGATTCCCCGCCTCTGATTCTCCATATCTCATTCCCCGCCTCTGAATCCCCATCTCTGATTCCTGGACTCTGATTCCCCTCCTCTGATTCCCGGCCTCTTATTCCCAGCATCTGATTCCCGGCCTCTGATTCCCGGCCTCTGATTCCCCGCTTCTGATTCCCTGCCTCTGATTCCCCATCTCTGATTCCGCACATCTGATTCCCTGCCTCTGATTCCCAACCTCTGATTCCCCATATCTGATTCCCCAACTCTGATTCCCCGCTTCTGATTCCCCAGCCCTGAATCCCCGCCTCTGATTCCCCGCGTCTGATTCACTGCCTCTGATTCCCCGCCTCTGATTCCCCATCTGTGATTCACAACCTCTGATGCCCCACCTCTGATTCCCCATATCTTATTCCCCGCCTCTGTTTCCCCGCCTCTGATTCCCCGCCTCTGATTCCCCATATCTGATTCCCCGCCTCTGAATCCCCAACTCTGATTCCCAGCCTCTGAATCCCCGTGTCTGATTTCCTGCCTCTGATTTCCCGCCTCTAATTCCCCATCTCTGCTTCACCGCCTCTGATTCCCCACCTCTGATTCCCCATCTCTGATTCCGCACATCCAATTCCCTGCCTCTGATTCCCCAACTCTGATTCCCCACCTCTGATTCCCCAGCTCTGATTACCCGCCTCACATTCCCCGCGTCTGATTCCCTGCCTCTGATTCCCCGCCTCTGATTCCCTGCCTCTGATTCCCCATATCTGATTCCCCGCCTCTGATTCCCCAACTCTGATTCCCCGCTTCTGATTCCCCAGCCCTGAATCCCCGCCTCTGATTACCCGCGTCTGATTCCCTGCCTCTGATTCCCTGCCTCTGATTCCCCATCTGTGATTCACAACCTCTGATGCCCCACCTCTGATTCCCCATATCTGATTCCCCGCCTCTGTTTCCCCGCCTCTGATTCCCCGCCTCTGATTCCCCGCATCTGATACCCTGCATCTGATTCCAAGCCTCTGATTCCCTGCCTCTGATTCCCAACCTCTGATTCCCCACCTCTGATTCCCCATATCTGATTCCCCGCCTCTGTTTCCCCGCGTCGGATTCCCCGCCTCTGTTTCCCCATATCTGATTCCCGGCCTCTGATTCCCCGCCTCTGATTCCCCATATCTGATTCCCTGCCTCTGATTCCCCAACTCTGATTCCCCGCCTCTGATTCCCCAGCTCTGAATCCCCGCCTCTGATTCCCCGCGTCTGATTCCCTGCCTCTGATTCCCCGCCTTGATTCCCCATCTCTGATTCACAAACTCTGATTCCCCACCTCTGATTCCCTACATTTGATTCCCCGCCTCTGTTTCCCCGCCTCTGATTCCCCGCCTCTGATTCCCCATATCTGATTCCCCGCCTCTGATTGCCCACCTCTGATTCCCAGCCTCTGATTCGCCAGCTCTGATTCCCCGCCTCTGATTCCCCGCATCTGATTCCCTGCCTCTGATTCCCCGCCTCTGATTCCCCATCTCTGATTCACCGCCTTTGATTCGCCACCTCTGATTCCCCATATCTGATTCCCCACCTCTGTTTCCCCGCCTCTGATTCCCCGCCTCTGATGCTCCATATCTCATTCCCCGCCTCTGAATCCCCATCTCTGATTCCTGGACTCTGATTCCCCTCCTCTGATTCCCGGCCTCTTATTCCCAGCATCTGATTCCCGGCCTCTGATTCCCGGCCTCTGATTCCCCGCTTCTGATTCCCTGCCTCTGATTCCCCATCTCTGATTCCGCACATCTGATTCCCTGCCTCTGATTCCCAACCTCTGATTCCCCATATCTGATTCCCCGCCTCTGTTTCCCCGCCTCTGATTCCCCGCCTCTGTTTTCCTATATCTAATTCCCCACCTCTGATGCCCCAACTCTGATTCCCCGCTCTGATTCCCCAGCTCTGATTCCCCGCCTCTGATTCCCCATCTCCGATTCCGCACATCTGATTCACTTCCTCTGTTTCCCCGCCTCTGATTCCCAGCCTCTGTTTCCCCATATCTGATTCCCGCCTCTGATTCCCAACTATGATTCCCCGCCTCTGATTCCCCAGCTCTGATTCCCTGCCTCTGATTCCCCGCGTTCTATTCCCCGCCTCTGATTCCCCATCTCTGATTCACCGCCTCTGATTCCCCACCTCCGATTCCCCATCTCTGATTCCGCACATCCAATTCCCTGCCTCTGATTCCCCAACTCTGATTCCCCACCTCTGATTCCCCAGCTCTGATTCCCCGCCTCACATTCCCCGCGTCTGATTCCCTGCCTCTGATTCCCCGCCTCTGATTCCTTGCCTCTGATTCCCCATATCTGATTCCCCGCCTCTGATTCCCCAACTCTGATTCCCCGCTTCTGATTCCCCAGCCCTGAATCCCCGCCTCTGATTCCCCGCGTCTGATTCCCTGCCTCTGATTCCCCGCCTCTGATTCCCCATCTGTGATTCACAACCTGTGATGCCCCACCTCTGATTCCCCATATCTGATTCCCCGCCTCAGTTTCCCCGCCTCTGATTCCCCGCCTCTGATTCCCCATATCTGATTCCCCGCCTCTGAATCCCCAACTCTGATTCCCAGCCTCTGAATCCCCGTGTCTGATTTCCTGCCTCTGATTCCCCGCCTCAGATTCCCCATCTCTGATTCACCGCCTCTGATTCCCCACCTCTGATTCCCCATCTCTGATTCCGCACATCCAATTCCCTGCCTCTGATTCCCCAACTCTGATTCCCCACCTCTGATTCCCCAGCTCTGATTCCCCGCCTCACATTCCCCGCGTCTGATTCCCTGCCTCTGATTCCCCGCCTCTGATTCCCTGCCTCTGATTCCCCATATCTGATTCCCCGCCTCGGATTCCCCAACTCTGATTCCCCGCTTCTGATTCCCCAGCCCTGAATCCCCGCCTCTGATTCCCCGCGTCTGATTCCCTGCCTCTGATTCCCCGCCTCTGATTCCCCATCTGTGATTCACAACCTCTGATGCCCCACCTCTGATTCCCCATATCTGATTCCCCGCCTCTGTTTCCCCGCCTCTGATTCCCCGCCTCTGATTCCCCATATCTGATTCCCCGCCTCTGATTGCCCACCTCTGATTCCCCGCGTCTGATACCCTGCCTGTGATTCCCCGCCTCTGATTCCCCATCTCTGATTCACCACCTCTGATTCCCGGCCTCTGATTCCCCATCTCTGATTCCGCACATCCGATTCCCTGCCTATGTTTCCCCACCTCTGATTCCCCGCCTCTGATTCCCCATATCTGATTCCCTGCCTCTGTTTCCCCGCTTCTGATTCCCTACCTCTGTTTCCCCATATCTGATTCCCCGCCTCTGATTCCCCAACTCTAATACCCCGCCTCTGATTCCCCAGCTCTGATTCCCCGCCTCTGATTCCCCGCATCTGATTCCCTGCCTCTGATTCCCCGCCTCTGATTCCAGGCCTCTGATTCCCATCATCTGATTCCGGCCTCTGATTCCCGGCCTCTGATTCCCTGCTTCTGATTCTGATTCCCTGCCTCTGATTCCCCATCTCTGATTTCGCACATCTGATTCCCTGCCTCTGATTCCCCACCTCTGATTCCCCATATCTGATTCCCCGCCTCTGTTTCCCCGCCTCTGATTCCCCGCCTCTGTATCCCAATATCTAAGTCCCCACCTCTGATTCCCCAAATCTGATTCCCCACCTCTGATTCCCCAGCTCTGATTCCCCGCCTCTGATGCCCCGCATCTGATTCCCCGCATCTGATTCCAAGCCTCTGATTCCCTGCCTCTGATTCCCAACCTCTGATTCCCCACCTCTGATTCCCCATATCTGATTCCCCGCCTCTGTTTCCCCGCCTCGGATTCCCCGCCTCAGTTTCCCCATATCTGATTCCCGGCCTCTGATTCCCCGCCTCTGATTCCCCGCCTCTGATTCCCTGCCTCTGATTCCCCATCTCCGATTCCGCACATCTGATTCCCTTCCTCTGATTCCCCGCCTCTGATTCCCCAGCTCTGATTCCCCGTGTTTGATTCCCTGCCTCTGATTCCCTGCCCTGATTCCCCATCTCTGTTTCACCGCCTTTGATTCGCCACCTCTGATTCCACATATCTGATTCCCCGCCTCTGTTTCCCCGACTCTGATTCCCTTCCTCTGATTCCCAACCTCTGATTCCACACCTCTTATTCCCCATATCTGATTCCCCGCCTCTATTTCCCCATATCTGAATCCCGGCCTCTGATTCCCGGCCTCTGATTCCCCGCTTCTGATTCTGATTCCCTGCCTCTGATTCCCCATCTCTGATTCCGCACATCTGATTCCCTGCCTCTGATTCCCCACCTCTGATTCCCCATATCTGATTCCCCACCTCTGTTTCCCCGCCTCTGATTCCCTGCCTCTGTTTCCCCATATCTAATTCCCCACCTCTGATGCCCCAACTCTGATACCCCACCTCTGATTCCCCAGCTCTGATTCCCCGCCTCTGATTCCCCGCATCCGATTCCCCATATCTGATTCCCCGCCTCTGTTTCCCCGCCTTTGATTCCCCGCCTCTGTTTCCCCATATCTGATTCCCCGCCTCTGATTCCCAACTATGATTCCCCGCCTCTGATTCCCCAGCTCTGATTCCCCGCCTCTGATTCCCCGCGTTCTATTCCCTGCCTCTGATTCCCAGCCTGTGATTCCCCATCTCTGATTCACCACCTCTGATTCCCCACCTCTGATTCCCCTTATCTAATTCCCCGCCTCTGTTTGCCCGCCTCTGATTCCCCGCCTCTGTTTCCCCATATCTGATTCCCCGTGTCTGATTCCCTGCCTCTGATTCCCCGCCTCTGATTCCCCGCCTCTGATTCCCTGCCACTGATTCCCTGCCCCTGATTCCCCGCCTTGATTCCCCATCTCTGATTCACAACCTCTGATTCCCCACCTCTGATTCCCTATATTTGATTCCCCGCCTCTGTTTCCCCGCCTCTGATTCCACGCCTCTGTTTCCCCATATCTGATTCCCCGCCTCTGATTCCCAACTATGATTCCCCGCCTCTGATTCCCCAGCTCTGATTCCCCGCCTCTGATTCCCCGCGTTCTATTCCCTGCCTCTGATTCCCCGCCTGTGATTCCCCATCTCTGATTCACCACCTCTGATTCCCCACCTCTGATTCCCCTTATCTAATTCCCCGCCTCTGTTTGCCCGCCTCTGATTCCCCGCCTCTGTTTCCCCATATCTGATTCCCCGTGTCTGATTCCCTTCCTCTGATTCCCAACCTCTGATTCCACACCTCTTATTCCCCATATCTGATTCCCCGCCTCTATTTCCCCATATCTGAATCCCGGCCTCTGATTCCCGGCCTCTGATTCCCCGCTTCTGATTCTGATTCCCTGCCTCTGATTCCCCATCTCTGATTCCGCACATCTGATTCCCTGCCTCTGATTCCCCACCTCTGATTCCCCATATCTGATTCCCCACCTCTGTTTCCCCGCCTCTGATTCCCTGCCTCTGTTTCCCCATATCTAATTCCCCACCTCTGATGCCCCAACTCTGATACCCCACCTCTGATTCCCCAGCTCTGATTCCCCGCCTCTGATTCCCCGCATCCGATTCCCCAGCTCTGATTCCCCGTGTTTGATTCCCTGCCTCTGATTCCCTGCCCTGATTCCCCATCTCTGTTTCACCGCCTTTGATTCGCCACCTCTGATTCAACATATCTGATTCCCCGCCTCTGTTTCCCCGACTCTGATTCCCTTCCTCTGATTCCCAACCTCTGATTCCACACCTCTTATTCCCCATATCTGATTCCCCGCCTCTATTTCCCCGCCTCTGATTCCCTGCCTCTGATTCCCCATCTCCGATTCCGCACATCTGATTCCCTTCCTCTGATTCCCCGCCTCTGATTCCCCAGCTCTGATTCCCCGTGTTTGATTCCCTGCCTCTGATTCCCTGCCCTGATTCCCCATCTCTGTTTCACCGCCTTTGATTCGCCACCTCTGATTCCACATATCTGATTCCCCGCCTCTGTTTCCCCGACTCTGATTCCCTTCCTCTGATTCCCAACCTCTGATTCCACACCTCTTATTCCCCATATCTGATTCCCCACCTCTGATTCCCCATATCTGATTCCCCGCCTCTGTTTCCCCGCCTCGGATTCCCCGCCTCAGTTTCCCCATATCTGATTCCCGGCCTCTGATTCCCCGCCTCTGATTCCCCGCCTCTGATTCCCTGCCTCTGATTCCCCATCTCCGATTCCGCACATCTGATTCCCTTCCTCTGATTCCCCGCCTCTGATTCCCCAGCTCTGATTCCCCGTGTTTGATTCCCTGCCTCTGATTCCCTGCCCTGATTCCTCATCTCTGTTTCACCGCCTTTGATTCGCCACCTCTGATTCCACATATCTGATTCCCCGCCTCTGTTTCCCCGACTCTGATTCCCTTCCTCTGATTCCCAACCTCTGATTCCACACCTCTTATTCCCCATATCTGATTCCCCGCCTCTATTTCCCCATATCTGAATCCCGGCCTCTGATTCCCGGCCTCTGATTCCCCGCTTCTGATTCTGATTCCCTGCCTCTGATTCCCCATCTCTGATTCCGCACATCTGATTCCCTGCCTCTGATTCCCCACCTCTGATTCCCCATATCTGATTCCCCACCTCTGTTTCCCCGCCTCTGATTCCCTGCCTCTGTTTCCCCATATCTAATTCCCCACCTCTGATGCCCCAACTCTGATACCCCACCTCTGATTCCACACCTCTTATTCCCCATATCTGATTCCCCACCTCTGATTCCCCATATCTGATTCCCCGCCTCTGTTTCCCCGCCTCGGATTCCCCGCCTCAGTTTCCCCATATCTGATTCCCGGCCTCTGATTCCCCGCCTCTGATTCCCCGCCTCTGATTCCCTGCCTCTGATTCCCCATCTCCGATTCCGCACATCTGATTCCCTTCCTCTGATTCCCCGCCTCTGATTCCCCAGCTCTGATTCCCCGTGTTTGATTCCCTGCCTCTGATTCCCTGCCCTGATTCCCCATCTCTGTTTCACCGCCTTTGATTCGCCACCTCTGATTCCACATATCTGATTCCCCGCCTCTGTTTCCCCGACTCTGATTCCCTTCCTCTGATTCCCAACCTCTGATTCCACACCTCTTATTCCCCATATCTGATTCCCCGCCTCTATTTCCCCATATCTGAATCCCGGCCTCTGATTCCCGGCCTCTGATTCCCCGCTTCTGATTCTGATTCCCTGCCTCTGATTCCCCATCTCTGATTCCGCACATCTGATTCCCTGCCTCTGATTCCCCACCTCTGATTCCCCATATCTGATTCCCCACCTCTGTTTCCCCGCCTCTGATTCCCCATATCTGATTCCCCGCCTCTGATTGCCCACCTCTGATTCCCCGCGTCTGATACCCTGCCTGTGATTCCCCGCCTCTGATTCCCCATCTCTGATTCACCACCTCTGATTCCCGGCCTCTGATTCCCCATCTCTGATTCCGCACATCCGATTCCCTGCCTATGTTTCCCCACCTTTGATTCCCCGCCTCTGATTCCCCATATCTGATTCCCTGCCTCTGTTTCCCCGCTTCTGATTCCCTACCTCTGTTTCCCCATATCTGATTCCCCGCCTCTGATTCCCCAACTCTAATACCCCGCCTCTGATTCCCCAGCTCTGATTCCCCGCCTCTGATTCCCCGCATCTGATTCCCTGCCTCTGATTCCCCGCCTCTGATTCCAGGCCTCTGATTCCCATCATCTGATTCCGGCCTCTGATTCCCGGCCTCTGATTCCCTGCTTCTGATTCTGATTCCCTGCCTCTGATTCCCCATCTCTGATTTCGCACATCTGATTCCCTGCCTCTGATTCCCCACCTCTGATTCCCCATATCTGATTCCCCGCCTCTGTTTCCCCGCCTCTGATTCCCCGCCTCTGTATCCCAATATCTAAGTCCCCACCTCTGATTCCCCAAATCTGATTCCCCACCTCTGATTCCCCAGCTCTGATTCCCCGCCTCTGATGCCCCGCATCTGATTCCCCGCATCTGATTCCAAGCCTCTGATTCCCTGCCTCTGATTCCCAACCTCTGATTCCCCACCTCTGATTCCCCATATCTGATTCCCCGCCTCTGTTTCCCCACCTCGGATTCCCCGCCTCAGTTTCCCCATATCTGATTCCCGGCCTCTGATTCCCCGCCTCTGATTCCCCGCCTCTGATTCCCTGCCTCTGATTCCCCATCTCCGATTCCGCACATCTGATTCCCTTCCTCTGATTCCCCGCCTCTGATTCCCCAGCTCTGATTCCCCGTGTTTGATTCCCTGCCTCTGATTCCCTGCCCTGATTCCCCATCTCTGTTTCACCGCCTTTGATTCGCCACCTCTGATTCCACATATCTGATTCCCCGCCTCTGTTTCCCCGACTCTGATTCCCTTCCTCTGATTCCCAACCTCTGATTCCACACCTCTTATTCCCCATATCTGATTCCCCGCCTCTATTTCCCCATATCTGAATCCCGGCCTCTGATTCCCGGCCTCTGATTCCCCGCTTCTGATTCTGATTCCCTGCCTCTGATTCCCCATCTCTGATTCCGCACATCTGATTCCCTGCCTCTGATTCCCCACCTCTGATTCCCCATATCTGATTCCCCACCTCTGTTTCCCCGCCTCTGATTCCCTGCCTCTGTTTCCCCATATCTAATTCCCCACCTCTGATGCCCCAACTCTGATACCCCACCTCTGATTCCCCAGCTCTGATTCCCCGCCTCTGATTCCCCGCATCCGATTCCCCATATCTGATTCCCCGCCTCTGTTTCCCCGCCTTTGATTCCCCGCCTCTGTTTCCCCATATCTGATTCCCCGCCTCTGATTCCCAACTATGATTCCCCGCCTCTGATTCCCCAGCTCTGATTCCCCGCCTCTGATTCCCCGCGTTCTATTCCCTGCCTCTGATTCCCCGCCTGTGATTCCCCATCTCTGATTCACCACCTCTGATTCCCCACCTCTGATTCCCCTTATCTAATTCCCCGCCTCTGTTTGCCCGCCTCTGATTCCCCGCCTCTGTTTCCCCATATCTGATTCCCCGTGTCTGATTCCCTGCCTCTGATTCCCCGCCTCTGATTCCCCGCCTCTGATTCCCTGCCACTGATTCCCTGCCCCTGATTCCCCGCCTTGATTCCCCATCTCTGATTCACAACCTCTGATTCCCCACCTCTGATTCCCTATATTTGATTCCCCGCCTCTGTTTCCCCGCCTCTGATTCCACGCCTCTGATTCCCCATATCTGATTCCCCGCCTCTGATTGCCCACCTCTGATTCCCCGCCTCTGATTCGCCAGCTCTGATTCCCCGCCTCTGATTCCCCGCATCTGATTCCCTGCCTCTGATTCCCCGCCTCTGATTCCCCATCTCTGATTCACCGCCTTTGATTCGCCACCTCTGATTCCCCATATCTGATTCCCAACCTCTGTTTCCCGGCCTCTGATTCCCCGCCTCTGATTCTCCATATCTCATTCCCCGCCTCTGAATCCCCATCTCTGATTCCCGGACTCTGATTCCCCACCTCTGATTCCCGGCCTCTTGTTCCCAGCATCTGATATCCGGCCTCTGATTCCCGGCCTCTGATTCCCCGCTTCTGATTCTGATTCCCTGCCTCTGATTCCCCATCTCTGATTCCGCACATCTGATTCCCTGCCTCTGATTCCCCACCTCTGATTCCCCATATCTGATTCCCCGCCTCTGTTTCCCCGCCTCTGATTCCCCACCTCTGTTTCCCTATATCTAATTCCCCACCTCTGATGCCCCAACTCTGATTCCCCGCCTCTGATTCCCCAGCTCTGATTCCCCGCCTCTGATTCCCCGCATCCGATTCCCCATATCTGATTCCCCGCCTCTGTTTCCCCGCCTCTGATTCCCCGCCTCTGTTTCCCCATATCTGATTCCCCGCCTCTGATTCCCAACTATGATTCCCCGCCTCTGATTCCCCAGCTCTGATTCCCTGCGTCTGATTCCCTGCGTTCTATTCCCTGCCTCTGATTCCCCGCCTGTGATTCCCCATCACTGATTCACCACCTCTGATTCCCCATCTCTGATTCCCCATATCTAATTCCCCGCCTCTGTTTGCCCGCCTCTGATACCCCGCCTCTGTTTCCCCATATCTGATTCCCCGTCTCTGAATCCCCAACTCTGATTCCCTGCCTCTGATTCCCCAGCTCTGATTCCCCGCCTTTGATTCCCCCCGTCTGATTCCCAGCCTCTGAATCCCCGTGTCTGATTTCCTGCCTCTGATTTCCCGCCTCTGATTCCCCATCTCTGATTCCTCTGATTCCCCACATCTGATTCCCCATCTCTGATTCCGCACATCCGATTCCCTGCCTCTGATTCCCCAACTCTGATTCCCCACCTCTGATTCCCCAGCTCTGATTCCCCGCCTCAGATTCCCCGCGTCTGATTCCCTGCCACTGATTCCCCGCCTCTGATTCCCCATCTCTGATTCCCCACCTCTGATTCCCCGCGTCTGATTCCCTGCCTCTGATTCCCCGCCTCTGAATCCCAGCCTCTGATTCCCCATATCTGATTCCCCGCCTCTGATTCCCTGCCTCTGATTCCCCAGCTCTGATTCCCCGCCTTTGATTCCCCCCGTCTAATTCCCAGCCTCTGAATCCCCGTGTCTGATTTCCTGCCTCTGATTCCCCGCCTCTGATTCCCCATCTCTGATACACCGCCTCTGATTCCCCATCTCTGATTCCCCACCTCTGATTCCCCGTGTCTGATTCCCCGTGTCTGATTCCCTGCCTCTGATTCCACGCCTCTGATTCCCCATATCTGATTCCCTGCCACTGATTCCCCGCCTCTGATTCCCCATCTCTGATTCACCACCTCTGATTCCCGGCCTCTGATTGCCCACCTCTGATTCCCCGCCTCTTATTCGCCAGCTATGATTCCCCCCCTCTGATTCCCCGCGTCTGATTCCCCGCCTCTGATTCCCCAACTCTAATACCCCGCCTCTGATTCCCCAGCTCTGATTCCCCTCCTCTGATTCCCCGCATCTGATTCCCTGCCTCTGATTCCCCGCCTCTGATTCCAGGCCTCTGATTCCCAACCTCTGAATCCCCACCTCTGATTCCCCATATCTGATTCCCCGCCTCTGTTTCACCGCCTCTGATTCCCCGACTCTGTTTCCCCATATCTGATTCCCCGCCTCTGATTCCCCAACTCTGATTCCCCGCCCGTGATTCCCCAGCTCTAATTCCCCGCCTCTGATTCCCCATATCTGATTCCCATCCTCTGATTGCCCACCTCTGATTCCCCGCCTCTGATTCGCCAGCTCTGATTCCCCGCCTCTGATTCCCCGCATCTGATTCCCTGCCTCTGATTCCCCGCCTCTGATTCCCCATCTCTGATTCCCCACCTGTGATTCCCCAGCTCTGATTCCCAGCCTCTGATTCCCCGTGTTTGATCCCCTGCCTCTGATTACCTTCCTCTGATTCCCGGCCTCTGATACCCCGCTTCTGATTCTGATTCCCTGCCTCTGATTCCCCATCTCTGATTCACCACATCTAATTCCCTGCCTCTGATTCCACGCCCCTGATTCCCCACCTCTGATTCCCCATATCTGAATCCCCGCCTCTGTTTCCACGCCTCTGATTCCCTGCCTCTGATTCCCAACGTCTGATTCCCCACCCCTGATTCCCCATATCTGATTCCCCGCCTCTGTTTCCCTGCCTCTGATTCTCCGCCCCTGTTTCCCCATATCTGATTCCCCGCCTCTGATTCCCCAACTCTGATTCCCCACCTCTGATTCCCCAGCTCTGATTCCCCGCCTTTGATTCCCCGTGTTTGATTCCCTGCCTCTGATTCCCCGCCTCTGATTCTCCATCTCTGATTCACCGCCTTTGATTCGACACCTCTGATTCCCCATATCTGATTCCCCACCTCTGTTACCCCGCCTCTGATTCCCCGCCTCTGATTCCCCATATATCATTCCCCGCCTCTGAATCCCCATCTCTGATTCCCGGACTCTGATTCCCCACCTCTGATTCCCGGCCTCTTATTCCCGGCATCTGAATCCCGGCCTCTGATTCCCGGCCTCTGATTCCCCGCTTCTGATTCTGATTCCCTGCCTCTGATTCCCCATTTCTGATTCCGCACATCTGATTCCCTGCCTCTGATTCCCCACCTCTGATTCCCCATATCTGATTCCCCACCTCTGTTTCCCCGCCTCTGATTCCCTGCCTCTGTTTCCCCATATCTAATTCCCCACCTCTGATGCCCCAACTCTGATACCCCGCCTCTGATTCCCCAGCTCTGATTCCCCGCCTCTGATTCCCCGCATCCGATTCCCCATATCTGATTCCCCGCCTCTGTTTCCCCGCCTTTGATTCCCCGCCTCTGTTTCCCCATATCTGATTCCCCGCCTCTGATTCCCAACTATGATTCCCCGCCTCTGATTCCCCAGCTCTGATTCCCCGCCTCTGATTCCCCGCGTTCTATTCCCTGCCTCTGATTCCCCGCCTGTGATTCCCCATCTCTGATTCACCACCTCTGATTCCCCACCTCTGATTCCCCTTATCTAATTCCCCGCCTCTGTTTGCCCGCCTCTGATTCCCCGCCTCTGTTTCCCCATATCTGATTCCCCGTGTCTGATTCCCTGCCTCTGATTCCCCGCCTCTGATTCCCCGCCTCTGATTCCCTGCCACTGATTCCCTGCCCCTGATACCCCACCTCTGATTCCCCATATCTTATTCCCTGCCTCTGTTTCCCCGCCTCTGATTCCCCGCCTCTGATTCCCCGCCTCTGATTCCCCAACTCTGATTCCCCGCCTCTGATTCCCCAGCTCTGATACCCGCCTCTGATTCCCCGCGTCTGTTTTCCCGCCTCTGATTCCCTGCCTCTGTTTCCCCATATCTAAGTCCCCGACTCTGATTCCCCAACTCTGATTCCCCACCTCTGATTCCCCAGCTCTGATTCCCCGCCTCTGATTCCCCGCATCTGATTCCCTGCATCTGATTCCCAGCCTCTGATTCCCTGCCTCTGATTCCCAACCTCTGATTCCCCACCTCTGATTCCCCATATCTGATTCCCCGCCTCTGTTTCCCCGCCTCTGATTCCCCGCCTCTGTTTCCCCATATCTGATTCCCGGCCTCTGATTCCCCGCCTCTGATTCCCCGCCTCTGATTCCCTGCCTCTGATTCCCCATCTCCGATTCCACACATCGGATTTCCTGCCTCTGATTACCCGCCTCTGATTCCCCGCCTCTGATTCCCTGCCTCTGATTCCCAACCTCTGATTCCCCACCTCTGATTCCCCATATCTGATTCCCCGCCTCTGTTTCCCCGCCTCTTATTCCCCGCTTCTGATTCCCCAACTCTGAATCCCCGCCTCTGATTCCCCAGCTCTGATTCCACGCCTCTGATTCCCCGTGTTTGATTCCCTGCCTCTGATTCCCTGCCCTGATTCCCCATCTCTGATTCACCGCCTTTAATTCGCCACCTCTGATTCCCCATATCTGATTCCCATCCTCTGTTTCCCCGCCTCTGATTCCCAACCTCTGATTCCACACCTCTGATTCCCCATATCTGATTCCCCGCCTCTGTTTCGCCGCCTCTGATTCCCCGCCCCTGTTTCCCCATATCTGATTCCCCACCTCTGATTCTCCTACTCTGCTTCCCCGCCTCTGATTCCCCAGCTCTGATTCCCCGCCTCCGATTCCCCGTTTTTGATTCCCTGCCTCTGATTCCCTGCCTCTGATTCCCCATCTCTGATTCACCGCCTTTGATTCGCCACCTCTGTTTCCCCATATCTGATTCCCCACCTCTGTTTCCCCGCCTCTGATTCCCCGCCTCTGATTCCCCATATCTGATTCCCCGGCTCTGATTGCCCACCTCTGATTCCCCACCTCTGATTCGCCAGCTCTGATTCCCCGCATCTGATTCCCTGCCTCTGATTCCCCGCCTCAGTTTCCCCATATCTGATTCCCTGCCCTGATTCCCCATCTCTGATTCACCGCCTTTAATTCGCCACCTCTGATTCCCCATATCTGATTCCCATCCTCTGTTTCCCCGCCTCTGATTCCCAACCTCTGATTCCACACCTCTGATTCCCCATATCTGATTCCCCGCCTCTGTTTCGCCGCCTCTGATTCCCCGCCCCTGTTTCCCCATATCTGATTCCCCACCTCTGATTCTCCTACTCTGCTTCCCCGCCTCTGATTCCCCAGCTCTGATTCCCCGCCTCCGATTCCCCGTTTTTGATTCCCTGCCTCTGATTCCCTGCCTCTGATTCCCCATCTCTGATTCACCGCCTTTGATTCGCCACCTCTGTTTCCCCATATCTGATTCCCCACCTCTGTTTCCCCGCCTCTGATTCCCCGCCTCTGATTCCCCATATCTGATTCCCCGGCTCTGATTGCCCACCTCTGATTCCCCACCTCTGATTCGCCTGCTCTGATTCCCCGCATCTGATTCCCTGCCTCGGATTCCCCGCCTCAGTTTCCCCATATCTGATTCCCGGCCTCTGATTCCCCGCCTCTGATTCCCCGCCTCTGATTCCCTGCCTCTGATTCCCCATCTCCGATTCCGCACATCTGATTCCCTTCCTCTGATTCCCCGCCTCTGATTCCCCAGCTCTGATTCCCCGTGTTTGATTCCCTGCCTCTGATTCCCTGCCCTGATTCCTCATCTCTGTTTCACCGCCTTTGATTCGCCACCTCTGATTCCACATATCTGATTCCCCGCCTCTGTTTCCCCGACTCTGATTCCCTTCCTCTGATTCCCAACCTCTGATTCCACACCTCTTATTCCCCATATCTGATTCCCCGCCTCTATTTCCCCATATCTGAATCCCGGCCTCTGATTCCCGGCCTCTGATTCCCCGCTTCTGATTCTGATTCCCTGCCTCTGATTCCCCATCTCTGATTCCGCACATCTGATTCCCTGCCTCTGATTCCCCACCTCTGATTCCCCATATCTGATTCCCCACCTCTGTTTCCCCGCCTCTGATTCCCTGCCTCTGTTTCCCCATATCTAATTCCCCACCTCTGATGCCCCAACTCTGATACCCCACCTCTGATTCCACACCTCTTATTCCCCATATCTGATTCCCCACCTCTGATTCCCCATATCTGATTCCCCGCCTCTGTTTCCCCGCCTCGGATTCCCCGCCTCAGTTTCCCCATATCTGATTCCCGGCCTCTGATTCCCCGCCTCTGATTCCCCGCCTCTGATTCCCTGCCTCTGATTCCCCATCTCCGATTCCGCACATCTGATTCCCTTCCTCTGATTCCCCGCCTCTGATTCCCCAGCTCTGATTCCCCGTGTTTGATTCCCTGCCTCTGATTCCCTGCCCTGATTCCCCATCTCTGTTTCACCGCCTTTGATTCGCCACCTCTGATTCCACATATCTGATTCCCCGCCTCTGTTTCCCCGACTCTGATTCCCTTCCTCTGATTCCCAACCTCTGATTCCACACCTCTTATTCCCCATATCTGATTCCCCGCCTCTATTTCCCCATATCTGAATCCCGGCCTCTGATTCCCGGCCTCTGATTCCCCGCTTCTGATTCTGATTCCCTGCCTCTGATTCCCCATCTCTGATTCCGCACATCTGATTCCCTGCCTCTGATTCCCCACCTCTGATTCCCCATATCTGATTCCCCACCTCTGTTTCCCCGCCTCTGATTCCCCATATCTGATTCCCCGCCTCTGATTGCCCACCTCTGATTCCCCGCGTCTGATACCCTGCCTGTGATTCCCCGCCTCTGATTCCCCATCTCTGATTCACCACCTCTGATTCCCGGCCTCTGATTCCCCATCTCTGATTCCGCACATCCGATTCCCTGCCTATGTTTCCCCACCTCTGATTCCCCGCCTCTGATTCCCCATATCTGATTCCCTGCCTCTGTTTCCCCGCTTCTGATTCCCTACCTCTGTTTCCCCATATCTGATTCCCCGCCTCTGATTCCCCAACTCTAATACCCCGCCTCTGATTCCCCAGCTCTGATTCCCCGCCTCTGATTCCCCGCATCTGATTCCCTGCCTCTGATTCCCCGCCTCTGATTCCAGGCCTCTGATTCCCATCATCTGATTCCGGCCTCTGATTCCCGGCCTCTGATTCCCTGCTTCTGATTCTGATTCCCTGCCTCTGATTCCCCATCTCTGATTTCGCACATCTGATTCCCTGCCTCTGATTCCCCACCTCTGATTCCCCATATCTGATTCCCCGCCTCTGTTTCCCCGCCTCTGATTCCCCGCCTCTGTATCCCAATATCTAAGTCCCCACCTCTGATTCCCCAAATCTGATTCCCCACCTCTGATTCCCCAGCTCTGATTCCCCGCCTCTGATGCCCCGCATCTGATTCCCCGCATCTGATTCCAAGCCTCTGATTCCCTGCCTCTGATTCCCAACCTCTGATTCCCCACCTCTGATTCCCCATATCTGATTCCCCGCCTCTGTTTCCCCACCTCGGATTCCCCGCCTCAGTTTCCCCATATCTGATTCCCGGCCTCTGATTCCCCGCCTCTGATTCCCCGCCTCTGATTCCCTGCCTCTGATTCCCCATCTCCGATTCCGCACATCTGATTCCCTTCCTCTGATTCCCCGCCTCTGATTCCCCAGCTCTGATTCCCCGTGTTTGATTCCCTGCCTCTGATTCCCTGCCCTGATTCCCCATCTCTGTTTCACCGCCTTTGATTCGCCACCTCTGATTCCACATATCTGATTCCCCGCCTCTGTTTCCCCGACTCTGATTCCCTTCCTCTGATTCCCAACCTCTGATTCCACACCTCTTATTCCCCATATCTGATTCCCCGCCTCTATTTCCCCATATCTGAATCCCGGCCTCTGATTCCCGGCCTCTGATTCCCCGCTTCTGATTCTGATTCCCTGCCTCTGATTCCCCATCTCTGATTCCGCACATCTGATTCCCTGCCTCTGATTCCCCACCTCTGATTCCCCATATCTGATTCCCCACCTCTGTTTCCCCGCCTCTGATTCCCTGCCTCTGTTTCCCCATATCTAATTCCCCACCTCTGATGCCCCAACTCTGATACCCCACCTCTGATTCCCCAGCTCTGATTCCCCGCCTCTGATTCCCCGCATCCGATTCCCCATATCTGATTCCCCGCCTCTGTTTCCCCGCCTTTGATTCCCCGCCTCTGTTTCCCCATATCTGATTCCCCGCCTCTGATTCCCAACTATGATTCCCCGCCTCTGATTCCCCAGCTCTGATTCCCCGCCTCTGATTCCCCGCGTTCTATTCCCTGCCTCTGATTCCCCGCCTGTGATTCCCCATCTCTGATTCACCACCTCTGATTCCCCACCTCTGATTCCCCTTATCTAATTCCCCGCCTCTGTTTGCCCGCCTCTGATTCCCCGCCTCTGTTTCCCCATATCTGATTCCCCGTGTCTGATTCCCTGCCTCTGATTCCCCGCCTCTGATTCCCCGCCTCTGATTCCCTGCCACTGATTCCCTGCCCCTGATTCCCCGCCTTGATTCCCCATCTCTGATTCACAACCTCTGATTCCCCACCTCTGATTCCCTATATTTGATTCCCCGCCTCTGTTTCCCCGCCTCTGATTCCACGCCTCTGATTCCCCATATCTGATTCCCCGCCTCTGATTGCCCACCTCTGATTCCCCGCCTCTGATTCGCCAGCTCTGATTCCCCGCCTCTGATTCCCCGCATCTGATTCCCTGCCTCTGATTCCCCGCCTCTGATTCCCCATCTCTGATTCACCGCCTTTGATTCGCCACCTCTGATTCCCCATATCTGATTCCCAACCTCTGTTTCCCGGCCTCTGATTCCCCGCCTCTGATTCTCCATATCTCATTCCCCGCCTCTGAATCCCCATCTCTGATTCCCGGACTCTGATTCCCCACCTCTGATTCCCGGCCTCTTGTTCCCAGCATCTGATATCCGGCCTCTGATTCCCGGCCTCTGATTCCCCGCTTCTGATTCTGATTCCCTGCCTCTGATTCCCCATCTCTGATTCCGCACATCTGATTCCCTGCCTCTGATTCCCCACCTCTGATTCCCCATATCTGATTCCCCGCCTCTGTTTCCCCGCCTCTGATTCCCCACCTCTGTTTCCCTATATCTAATTCCCCACCTCTGATGCCCCAACTCTGATTCCCCGCCTCTGATTCCCCAGCTCTGATTCCCCGCCTCTGATTCCCCGCATCCGATTCCCCATATCTGATTCCCCGCCTCTGTTTCCCCGCCTCTGATTCCCCGCCTCTGTTTCCCCATATCTGATTCCCCGCCTCTGATTCCCAACTATGATTCCCCGCCTCTGATTCCCCAGCTCTGATTCCCTGCGTCTGATTCCCTGCGTTCTATTCCCTGCCTCTGATTCCCCGCCTGTGATTCCCCATCACTGATTCACCACCTCTGATTCCCCATCTCTGATTCCCCATATCTAATTCCCCGCCTCTGTTTGCCCGCCTCTGATACCCCGCCTCTGTTTCCCCATATCTGATTCCCCGTCTCTGAATCCCCAACTCTGATTCCCTGCCTCTGATTCCCCAGCTCTGATTCCCCGCCTTTGATTCCCCCCGTCTGATTCCCAGCCTCTGAATCCCCGTGTCTGATTTCCTGCCTCTGATTTCCCGCCTCTGATTCCCCATCTCTGATTCCTCTGATTCCCCACATCTGATTCCCCATCTCTGATTCCGCACATCCGATTCCCTGCCTCTGATTCCCCAACTCTGATTCCCCACCTCTGATTCCCCAGCTCTGATTCCCCGCCTCAGATTCCCCGCGTCTGATTCCCTGCCACTGATTCCCCGCCTCTGATTCCCCATCTCTGATTCCCCACCTCTGATTCCCCGCGTCTGATTCCCTGCCTCTGATTCCCCGCCTCTGAATCCCAGCCTCTGATTCCCCATATCTGATTCCCCGCCTCTGATTCCCTGCCTCTGATTCCCCAGCTCTGATTCCCCGCCTTTGATTCCCCCCGTCTAATTCCCAGCCTCTGAATCCCCGTGTCTGATTTCCTGCCTCTGATTCCCCGCCTCTGATTCCCCATCTCTGATACACCGCCTCTGATTCCCCATCTCTGATTCCCCACCTCTGATTCCCCGTGTCTGATTCCCCGTGTCTGATTCCCTGCCTCTGATTCCACGCCTCTGATTCCCCATATCTGATTCCCTGCCACTGATTCCCCGCCTCTGATTCCCCATCTCTGATTCACCACCTCTGATTCCCGGCCTCTGATTGCCCACCTCTGATTCCCCGCCTCTTATTCGCCAGCTATGATTCCCCCCCTCTGATTCCCCGCGTCTGATTCCCCGCCTCTGATTCCCCAACTCTAATACCCCGCCTCTGATTCCCCAGCTCTGATTCCCCTCCTCTGATTCCCCGCATCTGATTCCCTGCCTCTGATTCCCCGCCTCTGATTCCAGGCCTCTGATTCCCAACCTCTGAATCCCCACCTCTGATTCCCCATATCTGATTCCCCGCCTCTGTTTCACCGCCTCTGATTCCCCGACTCTGTTTCCCCATATCTGATTCCCCGCCTCTGATTCCCCAACTCTGATTCCCCGCCCGTGATTCCCCAGCTCTAATTCCCCGCCTCTGATTCCCCATATCTGATTCCCATCCTCTGATTGCCCACCTCTGATTCCCCGCCTCTGATTCGCCAGCTCTGATTCCCCGCCTCTGATTCCCCGCATCTGATTCCCTGCCTCTGATTCCCCGCCTCTGATTCCCCATCTCTGATTCCCCACCTGTGATTCCCCAGCTCTGATTCCCAGCCTCTGATTCCCCGTGTTTGATCCCCTGCCTCTGATTACCTTCCTCTGATTCCCGGCCTCTGATACCCCGCTTCTGATTCTGATTCCCTGCCTCTGATTCCCCATCTCTGATTCACCACATCTAATTCCCTGCCTCTGATTCCACGCCCCTGATTCCCCACCTCTGATTCCCCATATCTGAATCCCCGCCTCTGTTTCCACGCCTCTGATTCCCTGCCTCTGATTCCCAACGTCTGATTCCCCACCCCTGATTCCCCATATCTGATTCCCCGCCTCTGTTTCCCTGCCTCTGATTCTCCGCCCCTGTTTCCCCATATCTGATTCCCCGCCTCTGATTCCCCAACTCTGATTCCCCACCTCTGATTCCCCAGCTCTGATTCCCCGCCTTTGATTCCCCGTGTTTGATTCCCTGCCTCTGATTCCCCGCCTCTGATTCTCCATCTCTGATTCACCGCCTTTGATTCGACACCTCTGATTCCCCATATCTGATTCCCCACCTCTGTTACCCCGCCTCTGATTCCCCGCCTCTGATTCCCCATATATCATTCCCCGCCTCTGAATCCCCATCTCTGATTCCCGGACTCTGATTCCCCACCTCTGATTCCCGGCCTCTTATTCCCGGCATCTGAATCCCGGCCTCTGATTCCCGGCCTCTGATTCCCCGCTTCTGATTCTGATTCCCTGCCTCTGATTCCCCATTTCTGATTCCGCACATCTGATTCCCTGCCTCTGATTCCCCACCTCTGATTCCCCATATCTGATTCCCCACCTCTGTTTCCCCGCCTCTGATTCCCTGCCTCTGTTTCCCCATATCTAATTCCCCACCTCTGATGCCCCAACTCTGATACCCCGCCTCTGATTCCCCAGCTCTGATTCCCCGCCTCTGATTCCCCGCATCCGATTCCCCATATCTGATTCCCCGCCTCTGTTTCCCCGCCTTTGATTCCCCGCCTCTGTTTCCCCATATCTGATTCCCCGCCTCTGATTCCCAACTATGATTCCCCGCCTCTGATTCCCCAGCTCTGATTCCCCGCCTCTGATTCCCCGCGTTCTATTCCCTGCCTCTGATTCCCCGCCTGTGATTCCCCATCTCTGATTCACCACCTCTGATTCCCCACCTCTGATTCCCCTTATCTAATTCCCCGCCTCTGTTTGCCCGCCTCTGATTCCCCGCCTCTGTTTCCCCATATCTGATTCCCCGTGTCTGATTCCCTGCCTCTGATTCCCCGCCTCTGATTCCCCGCCTCTGATTCCCTGCCACTGATTCCCTGCCCCTGATACCCCACCTCTGATTCCCCATATCTTATTCCCTGCCTCTGTTTCCCCGCCTCTGATTCCCCGCCTCTGATTCCCCGCCTCTGATTCCCCAACTCTGATTCCCCGCCTCTGATTCCCCAGCTCTGATACCCGCCTCTGATTCCCCGCGTCTGTTTTCCCGCCTCTGATTCCCTGCCTCTGTTTCCCCATATCTAAGTCCCCGACTCTGATTCCCCAACTCTGATTCCCCACCTCTGATTCCCCAGCTCTGATTCCCCGCCTCTGATTCCCCGCATCTGATTCCCTGCATCTGATTCCCAGCCTCTGATTCCCTGCCTCTGATTCCCAACCTCTGATTCCCCACCTCTGATTCCCCATATCTGATTCCCCGCCTCTGTTTCCCCGCCTCTGATTCCCCGCCTCTGTTTCCCCATATCTGATTCCCGGCCTCTGATTCCCCGCCTCTGATTCCCCGCCTCTGATTCCCTGCCTCTGATTCCCCATCTCCGATTCCACACATCGGATTTCCTGCCTCTGATTACCCGCCTCTGATTCCCCGCCTCTGATTCCCTGCCTCTGATTCCCAACCTCTGATTCCCCACCTCTGATTCCCCATATCTGATTCCCCGCCTCTGTTTCCCCGCCTCTTATTCCCCGCTTCTGATTCCCCAACTCTGAATCCCCGCCTCTGATTCCCCAGCTCTGATTCCACGCCTCTGATTCCCCGTGTTTGATTCCCTGCCTCTGATTCCCTGCCCTGATTCCCCATCTCTGATTCACCGCCTTTAATTCGCCACCTCTGATTCCCCATATCTGATTCCCATCCTCTGTTTCCCCGCCTCTGATTCCCAACCTCTGATTCCACACCTCTGATTCCCCATATCTGATTCCCCGCCTCTGTTTCGCCGCCTCTGATTCCCCGCCCCTGTTTCCCCATATCTGATTCCCCACCTCTGATTCTCCTACTCTGCTTCCCCGCCTCTGATTCCCCAGCTCTGATTCCCCGCCTCCGATTCCCCGTTTTTGATTCCCTGCCTCTGATTCCCTGCCTCTGATTCCCCATCTCTGATTCACCGCCTTTGATTCGCCACCTCTGTTTCCCCATATCTGATTCCCCACCTCTGTTTCCCCGCCTCTGATTCCCCGCCTCTGATTCCCCATATCTGATTCCCCGGCTCTGATTGCCCACCTCTGATTCCCCACCTCTGATTCGCCAGCTCTGATTCCCCGCATCTGATTCCCTGCCTCTGATTCCCCGCCTCTGATTCCCCAGCTCTGATTCCCCGCCTCTGATTCCCGGCGTCCGATTCCCTGCCTCAGATTACCCAGCTCTGATTCCCCGCCTTTGATTCCCCCCGTCTGATTCCCAGCCTCTGAATCCCCGTGTCTGATTTCCTGCCACTGATTCCCCGCCTCTGATTCCCCATCTCTTATTCACCGCCTCTGATTCCCCACCTCTGATTCCCCATCTCTGATTCCGCACATCCAATTCACTGCCTCTGATTCCCCAACACTGATTCCCCACCTCTGATTCCCCAGCTCTGATTCCCTGCCTCAGATTCCCCGCGTCTGATTCCCTGCCTCTGATTCCCCGCCTCTGATTCCCTGCCTCTGATTCCCCATATCTGATTCCCCGCCTCTGATTCCCCAACTCTGATTCCCCGCTTCTGATTCCCCAGCTCTGAATCCCCGCCTCTGATTCCCCGCATCTGATTCCCTGCCTCTGATTCCCCGCCTCTGATTCCCCGCCTCTGATTCCCTGCCTTGATTCCCCATCTCTGATTCACAACCTCTGATTCCCCACCTCTGATTCCCTATATTTGATTCCCCGCCTCTGTTTCCCCGCCTCTGATTCCCCGCCTCTGATTCCCCATATCTGATTCCCCGCCTCTGATTGCCCACCTCTGATTCCCCGCCTCTGATTCGCCAGCTCTGATTCCCCGCCTCTGATTCCCCGCATCTGATTCCCTGCCTCTGATTCCCCGCCTCTGATTCCCCATCTCTGATTCACCGCCTTTGATTCGCCACCTCTTATTCCCCATATCTGATTCCCCACCTCTGTTTCCCGGCCTCTGATTCCCCGCCTCTGATTCTCCATATCTCATTCCCCGCCTCTGATTCCCCATCTCTGATTCCCCACCTCTGATTCCCCGTGTCTGATTCCCCGTGTCTGATTCCCTGCCTCTGATTCCACGCCTCTGATTCCCCATATCTGATTCCCTGCCACTGATTCCCCGCCTCTGATTCCCCATCTCTGATTCACCACCTCTGATTCCCGGCCTCTGATCGCCCACCTCTGATTCCCCGCCTCTGATTCGCCAGCTCTGATTCCCCGCCTCTGATTCCCCGCATCTGATTCCCTGCCTCTGATTCCCCGCCTCTGATTCCCCATCTCTGATTCACCGCCTTTGATTCGCCACCTCTTATTCCCCATATCTGATTCCCCACCTCTGTTTCCCGGCCTCTGATTCCCCGCCTCTGATTCTCCATATCTCATTCCCCGCCTCTGAATCCCCATCTCTGATTCACGGACTCTGATTCCCCACCTCTGATTCCCGGCCTCTTATTCCCAGCATCTGATTCCCGGCCTCTGATTCCCGGCCTCTGATTCCCCGCTTCTGATTCTGATTCCCTGCCTCTGATTCCCCATCTCTGATTCCGCACATCTGATTCCCTGCCTCTGATTCCCCACCTCTGATTCCCCATATCTGATTCCCCGCCTCTGTTTCCCCGCCTCTGATTCCCCACCTCTGTTTCCCTATATCTAATTCCCCACCTCTGATGCCCCAACTCTGATTCCCCGCCTCTGATTCCCCAGCTCTGATTCCCCGCCTCTGATTCCCCGCATCCGATTCCCCATATCTGATTCCCCGCGTCTGTTTCCCCGCCTCTGATTCCCCGCCTCTGTTTCCCCATATCTGATTCCCCGCCTCTGATTCCCAACTATGATTCCCCGCCTCTGATTCCCCAGCTCTGATTCCCCTCGTCTGATTCCCTGCGTTCTATTCCCTGCCTCTGATTCCCCACCTGTGATTCCCCATCACTGATTCACCACCTCTGATTCCCCACCTCTGATTCCCCATATCTAATTCCCCGCCTCTGTTTCCCCATATCTGATTCCCCGTCTCTGAATCCCCAACTCTGATTCCCTGCCTCTGATTCCCCAGCTCTGATTCCCCGCCTTTGATTCCCCCCGTCTGATTCCCAGCCTCTGAATCCCCGTGTCTGATTTCCTGCCTCTGATTCCCCGCCTCTGATTCCCCATCTCTGATTCCTCTGATTCCCCACATCTGATTCCCCATCTCTGATTCCGCACATCCGATTCCCTGCCTCTGATTCCCCAACTCTGATTCCCCACCTCTGATTCCCCAGCTCTGATTCCCCGCCTCAGATTCCCCGCGTCTGATTCCCTGCCTCTGATTCCCCGCCTCTGATTCCCCATCTCTGATTCCCCACCTCTGATTCCCCGCGTCTGATTCCCTGCCTCTGATTCCCCGCCTCTGAATCCCAGCCTCTGATTCCCCATATCTGATTCCCCGCCTCTGATTCTCTGCCTCTGATTCCCCAGCTCTGATTCCCCGCCTTTGATTCCCCCCGTCTAATTCCCAGCCTCTGAATCCCCGTGTCTGATTTCCTGCCTCTGATTCCCCGCCTCTGATTCCCCATCTCTGATTCACCGCCTCTGATTCCCCATCTCTGATTCCCCACCTCTGATTCCCCGTGTCTGATTCCCCGTGTCTGATTCCCTGCCTCTGATTCCACGCCTCTGATTCCCCATATCTGATTCCCTGCCACTGATTCCCCGCCTCTGATTCCCCATCTCTGATTCACCACCTCTGATTCCCGGCCTCTGATCGCCCACCTCTGATTCCCCGCCTCTGATTCGCCAGCTATGATTCCCCCCCTCTGATTCCCCGCGTCTGATTCCCCACCTCTGATTCCCCAACTCTAATACCCCGCCTCTGATTCCCCAGCTCTGATTCCCCTCCTCTGATTCCCCGCATCTGATTCCCTGCCTCTGATTCCCCGCCTCTGATTCCAGGCCTCTGATTCCCAACCTCTGAATCCCCACCTCTGATTCCCCATATCTGATTCCCCGCCTCTGTTTCACCGCCTCTGATTCCCCGACTCTGTTTCCCCATATCTGATTCCCCGCCTCTGATTCCCCAACTCTGATTCCCCGCCTGTGATTCCCCAGCTCTAATTCCCCGCCTCTGATTCCCCATATCTGATTCCCATCCTCTGATTGCCCACCTCTGATTCCCCGCCTCTGATTCGCCAGCTCTGATTCCCCGCCTCTGATTCCCCGCATCTGATTCCCTGCCTCTGATTCCCCGCCTCTGATTCCCCATCTCTGATTCCCCTCCTGTGTTTCCCCAGCTCTGATTCCCAGCCTCTGATTCCCCGTGTTTGATCCCCTGCCTCTGATTACCTTCCTCTGATTCCCGGCCTCTGATACCCCGCTTCTTATTCTGATTCCCTGCCTCTGATTCCCCATCTCTGATTCACCACATCTAATTCCCTGCCTCTGATTCCACACCCCTGATTCCCCACCTCTGATTCCCCATATCTGAATCCCCGCCTCTGTTTCCACGCCTCTGATTCCCTGCCTCTGATTCCCAACCTCTGACTCCCCACCCCTGATTCCCCATATCTGATTCCCCGCCTCTGTTTCCCTGCCTCTGATTCTCCGCCCCTGTTTCCCCATATCTGATTCCCCGCCTCTGATTCCCCAACTCTGATTCCCCACCTCTGATTCCCCAGCTCTGATTCCCCGCCTTTGATTCCCCGTGTTTGATTCCCTGCCTCTGATTCCCCGCCTCTGATTCTCCATCTCTGATTCACCGCCTTTGATTCGACACCTCTGATTCCCCATATCTGATTCCCCACCTCTGTTACCCCGCCTCTGATTCCCCGCCTCTGATTCCCCATATATCATTCCCCGCCTCTGAATCCCCATCTCTGATTCCCGGACTCTGATTCCCCACCTCTGATTCCCGGCCTCTTATTCCCGGCATCTGAATCCCGGCCTCTGATTCCCGGCCTCTGATTCCCCGCTTCTGATTCTGATTCCCTGCCTCTGATTCCCCATCTCTGATTCCGCACATCTGATTCCCTGCCACTGATTCCCCACCTCTGATTCCCCATATCTGATTCCCCACCTCTGTTTCCCCGCCTCTGATTCCCTGCCTCTGTTTCCCCATATCTAATTCCCCACCTCTGATGCCCCAACTCTGATACCCCGCCTCTGATTCCCCAGCTCTGATTCCCCGCCTCTGATTCCCCGCATCCGATTCCCCATATCTGATTCCCCGCCTCTGTTTCCCCGCCTTTGATTCCCCGCCTCTGTTTCCCCATATCTGATTCCCCGCCTCTGATTCCCAACTATGATTCCCCGCCTCTGATTCCCCAGCTCTGATTCCCCGCCTCTGATTCCCCGCGTTCTATTCCCTGCCTCTGATTCCCCGCCTGTGATTCCCCATCTCTGATTCACCACCTCTGATTCCCCACCTCTGATTCCCCTTATCTAATTCCCCGCCTCTGTTTGCCCGCCTCTGATTCCCCGCCTCTGTTTCCCCATATCTGATTCCCCGTGTCTGATTCCCTGCCTCTGATTCCCCGCCTCTGATTCCCCACCTCTGATTCCCTGCCACTGATTCCCTGCCCCTGATTCCCCGCCTTGATTCCCCATCTCTGATTCACAACCTCTGATTCCCCACCTCTGATTCCCTATATTTGATTCCCCGCCTCTGTTTCCCCGCCTCTGATTCCCCGCCTCTGATTCCCCATATCTGATTCCCCGCCTCTGATTGCCCACCTCTGATTCCCCGCCTCTGATTCGCCAGCTCTGATTCCCCGCCTCTGATTCCCCGCATCTGATTCCCTGCCTCTGATTACCCGCCTCTGATTCCCCATTTCTGATTCACCGCCTTTGATTCGCCACCTCTGATTCCCCATATCTGATTCCCCACCTCTGTTTCCCGGCCTCTGATTCCCCGCCTCTGATTCTCCATATCTCATTCCCTGCCTCTGATTCCCTGCCCTGATTCCCCATCTCTGATTCACCGCCTTTAATTCGCCACCTCTGATTCCCCATATCTGATTCCCATCCTCTGTTTCCCCGCCTCTGATTCCCAACCTCTGATTCCACACCTCTGATTCCCCATATCTGATTCCCCGCCTCTGTTTCGCCGCCTCTGATTCCCCGCCCCTGTTTCCCCATATCTGATTCCCCACCTCTGATTCTCCTACTCTGCTTCCCCGCCTCTGATTCCCCAGCTCTGATTCCCCGCCTCCGATTCCCCGTTTTTGATTCCCTGCCTCTGATTCCCTGCCTCTGATTCGCCATCTCTGATTCACCGCCTTTGATTCGCCACCTCTGTTTCCCCATATCTGATTCCCCACCTCTGTTTCCCCGCCTCTGATTCCCCGCCTCTGATTCCCCATATCTGATTCCCCGGCTCTGATTGCCCACCTCTGATTCCCCACCTCTGATTCGCCAGCTCTGATTCCCCGCATCTGATTCCCTGCCTCTGATTCCCCGCCTCTGATTCCCCAGCTCTGATTCCCCGCCTCTGATTCCCGGCGTCCGATTCCCTGCCTCAGATTACCCAGCTCTGATTCCCCGCCTTTGATTCCCCCCGTCTGATTCCCAGCCTCTGAATCCCCGTGTCTGATTTCCTGCCACTGATTCCCCGCCTCTGATTCCCCATCTCTGATTCACCGCCTCTGATTCCCCACCTCTGATTCCCCATCTCTGATTCCGCACATCCAATTCACTGCCTCTGATTCCCCAACACTGATTCCCCACCTCTGATTCCCCAGCTCTGATTCCCTGCCTCAGATTCCCCGCGTCTGATTCCCTGCCTCTGATTCCCCGCCTCTGATTCCCTGCCTCTGATTCCCCATATCTGATTCCCCGCCTCTGATTCCCCAACTCTGATTCCCCGCTTTTGATTCCCCAGCTCTGAATCCCCGCCTCTGATTCCCCGCATCTGATTCCCTGCCTCTGATTCCCCGCCTCTGATTCCCCGCCTCTGATTCCCTGCCTTGATTCCCCATCTCTGATTCACAACCTCTGATTCCCCACCTCTGATTCCCTATATTTGATTCCCCGCCTCTGTTTCCCCGCCTCTGATTCCCCGCCTCTGATTCCCCATATCTGATTCCCCGCCTCTGATTGCCCACCTCTGATTCCCCGCCTCTGATTCGCCAGCTCTGATTCCCCGCCTCTGATTCCCCGCATCTGATTCCCTGCCTCTGATTCCCCGCCTCTGATTCCCCATCTCTGATTCACCGCCTTTGATTCGCCACCTCTTATTCCCCATATCTGATTCCCCACCTCTGTTTCCCGGCCTCTGATTCCCCGCCTCTGATTCTCCATATCTCATTCCCCGCCTCTGAATCCCCATCTCTGATTCACGGACTCTGATTCCCCACCTCTGATTCCCGGCCTCTTATTCCCAGCATCTGATTCCCGGCCTCTGATTCCCGGCCTCTGATTCCCCGCTTCTGATTCTGATTCCCTGCCTCTGATTCCCCATCTCTGATTCCGCACATCTGATTCCCTGCCTCTGATTCCCCACCTCTGATTCCCCATATCTGATTCCCCGCCTCTGTTTCCCCGCCTCTGATTCCCCACCTCTGTTTCCCTATATCTAATTCCCCACCTCTGATGCCCCAACTCTGATTCCCCGCCTCTGATTCCCCAGCTCTGATTCCCCGCCTCTGATTCCCTGCATCCGATTCCCCATATCTGATTCCCCGCGTCTGTTTCCCCGCCTCTGATTCCCCGCCTCTGTTTCCCCATATCTGATTCCCCGCCTCTGATTCCCAAATATGATTCCCCGCCTCTGATTCCCCAGCTCTGATTCCCTGCGTCTGATTCCCTGCGTTCTATTCCCTGCCTCTGATTCCCCACCTGTGATTCCCCATCACTGATTCACCACCTCTGATTCCCCACCTCTGATTCCCCATATCTAATTCCCCGCCTCTGTTTGCCCGCCTCTGATACCCCGCCTCTGTTTCCCCATATCTGATTCCCCGTCTCTGAATCCCCAACTCTGATTCCCTGCCTCTGATTCCCCAGCTCTGATTCCCCGCCTTTGATTCCCCCCGTCTGATTCCCAGCCTCTGAATCCCCGTGTCTGATTTCCTGCCTCTGATTCCCCGCCTCTGATTCCCCATCTCTGATTCCTCTGATTCCCCACATCTGATTCCCCATCTCTGATTCCGCACATCCGATTCCCTGCCTCTGATTCCCCAACTCTGATTCCCCACCTCTGATTCCCCAGCTCTGATTCCCCGCCTCAGATTCCCCGCGTCTGATTCCCTGCCTCTGATTCCCCGCCTCTGATTCCCCATCTCTGATTCCCCACCTCTGATTCCCCGCGTCTGATTCCCTGCCTCTGATTCCCCGCCTCTGAATCCCAGCCTCTGATTCCCCATATCTGATTCCCCGCCTCTGATTCTCTGCCTCTGATTCCCCAGCTCTGATTCCCCGCCTTTGATTCCCCCCGTCTAATTCCCAGCCTCTGAATCCCCGTGTCTGATTTCCTGCCTCTGATTCCCCGCCTCTGATTCCCCATCTCTGATTCACCGCCTCTGATTCCCCATCTCTGATTCCCCACCTCTGATTCCCCGTGTCTGATTCCCCGTGTCTGATTCCCTGCCTCTGATTCCACGCCTCTGATTCCCCATATCTGATTCCCTGCCACTGATTCCCCGCCTCTGATTCCCCATCTCTGATTCACCACCTCTGATTCCCGGCCTCTGATTGCCCACCTCTGATTCCCCGCCTCTGATTCGCCAGCTATGATTCCCCCCCTCTGATTCCCCGCGTCTGATTCCCCACCTCTGATTCCCCAACTCTAATACCCCGCCTCTGATTCCCCAGCTCTGATTCCCCTCCTCTGATTCCCCGCATCTGATTCCCTGCCTCTGATTCCCCGCCTCTGATTCCAGGCCTCTGATTCCCAACCTCTGAATCCCCACCTCTGATTCCCCATATCTGATTCCCCGCCTCTGTTTCACCGCCTCTGATTCCCCGACTCTGTTTCCCCATATCTGATTCCCCGCCTCTGATTCCCCAACTCTGATTCCCCGCCTGTGATTCCCCAGCTCTAATTCCCCGCATCTGATTCCCCATATCTGATTCCCATCCTCTGATTGCCCACCTCTGATTCCCCGCCTCTGATTCGCCAGCTCTGATTCCTCGCCTCTGATTCCCCGCATCTGATTCCCTGCCTCTGATTCCCCGCCTCTGATTCCCCATCTCTGATTCCCCTCCTGTGATTCCCCAGCTCTGATTCCCAGCCTCTGATTCCCCGTGTTTGATCCCCTGCCTCTGATTACCTTCCTCTGATTCCCGGCCTCTGATACCCCGCTTCTTATTCTGATTCCCTGCCTCTGATTCCCCATCTCTGATTCACCACATCTAATTCCCTGCCTCTGATTCCACGCCCCTGATTCCCCACCTCTGATTCCCCATATCTGAATCCCCGCCTCTGTTTCCACGCCTCTGATTCCCTGCCTCTGATTCCCAACCTCTGATTCCCCACCCCTGATTCCCCATATCTGATTCCCCGCCTCTGTTTCCCTGCCTCTGATTCTCCGCCCCTGTTTCCCCATATCTGATTCCCCGCCTCTGATTCCCCAACTCTGATTCCCCACCTCTGATTCCCCAGCTCTGATTGCCCGCCTTTGATTCCCCGTGTTTGATTCCCTGCCTCTGATTCCCCGCCTCTGATTCTCCATCTCTGATTCACCGCCTTTGATTCGACACCTCTGATTCCCCATATCTGATTCCCCACCTCTGTTACCCCGCCTCTGATTCCCCGCCTCTGATTCCCCATATATCATTCCCCGCCTCTGAATCCCCATCTCTGATTCCCGGACTCTGATTCCCCACCTCTGATTCCCGGCCTCTTATTCCCGGCATCTGAATCCCGGCCTCTGATTCCCGGCCTCTGATTCCCCGCTTCTGATTCTGATTCCCTGCCTCTGATTCCCCATCTCTGATTCCGCACATCTGATTCCCTGCCACTGATTCCCCACCTCTGATTCCCCATATCTGATTCCCCACCTCTGTTTCCCCGCCTCTGATTCCCTGCCTCTGTTTCCCCATATCTAATTCCCCACCTCTGATGCCCCAACTCTGATACCCCGCCTCTGATTCCCCAGCTCTGATTCCCCGCCTCTGATTCCCCGCATCCGATTCCCCATATCTGATTCCCCGCCTCTGTTTCCCCGCCTTTGATTCCCCGCCTCTGTTTCCCCATATCTGATTCCCCGCCTCTGATTCCCAACTATGATTCCCCGCCTCTGATTCCCCAGCTCTGATTCCCCGCCTCTGATTCCCCGCGTTCTATTCCCTGCCTCTGATTCCCCGCCTGTGATTCCCCATCTCTGATTCACCACCTCTGATTCCCCACCTCTGATTCCCCTTATCTAATTCCCCGCCTCTGTTTGCCCGCCTCTGATTCCCCGCCTCTGTTTCCCCATATCTGATTCCCCGTGTCTGATTCCCTGCCTCTGATTCCCCGCCTCTGATTCCCCACCTCTGATTCCCTGCCACTGATTCCCTGCCCCTGATTCCCCGCCTTGATTCCCCATCTCTGATTCACAACCTCTGATTCCCCACCTCTGATTCCCTATATTTGATTCCCCGCCTCTGTTTCCCCGCCTCTGATTCCCCGCCTCTGATTCCCCATATCTGATTCCCCGCCTCTGATTGCCCACCTCTGATTCCCCGCCTCTGATTCGCCAGCTCTGATTCCCCGCCTCTGATTCCCCGCATCTGATTCCCTGCCTCTGATTACCCGCCTCTGATTCCCCATCTCTGATTCACCGCCTTTGATTCGCCACCTCTGATTCCCCATATCTGATTCCCCACCTCTGTTTCCCGGCCTCTGATTCCCCGCCTCTGATTCTCCATATCTCATTCCCCGCCTCTGAATCCCCATCTCTGATTCCCGGACTCTGATTCCCCACCTCTGATTCCCGGCCTCTTATTCCCAGCATCTGATTCCCGGCCTCTGATTCCCGGCCTCTGATTCCCCGCTTCTGATTCTGATTCCCTGCCTCTGATTCCACATCTCTGATTCCGCACATCTGATTCCCTGCCTCTGATTCCCCACCTCTGATTCCCCATATCTGATTCCCCGCCTCTGTTTCCCCGCCTCTGATTCCCCACCTCTGTTTCCCTATATCTAATTCCCCACCTCTGATGCCCCAACTCTGATTCCCCGCCTCTGATTCCCCAGCTCTGATTCCCCGCCTCTGATTCCCCGCATCCGATTCCCCATATCTGATTCCCCGCCTCTGTTTCCCCGCCTCTGATTCCCCGCCTCTGTTTCCCCATATCTGATTCCCCGCCTCTGATTCCCAACTATGATTCCCCGCCTCTGATTCCCCAGCTCTGATTCCCTGCGTCTGATTCCCTGCGTTCTATTCCCTGCCTCTGATTCCCCGCCTGTGATTCCCCATCACTGATTCACCACCTCTGATTCCCCACCTCTGATTCCCCATATCTAATTCCCCGCCTCTTTTAGCCCGCCTCTGATACCCCGCCTCTGTTTCCCCATATCTGATTCCCCGTCTCTGAATCCCCAACTCTGATTCCCTGCCTCTGATTCCCCAGCTCTGATTCCACGCCTTTGATTCCCCCGTCTGATTCCCAGCCTCTGAATCCCCGTGTCTGATTTCCTGCCTCTGATTCCCCGCCTCTGATTCCCCATCTCTGATTCCTCTGATTCCCCACATCTGATTCCCCATCTCTGATTCCGCACATCCGATTCCCTGCCTCTGATTCCCCAACTCTGATTCCCCACCTCTGATTCCCCAGCTCTGATTCCCCGCCTCAGATTCCCCGCGTCTGATTCCCTGCCACTGATTCCCCGCCTCTGATTCCCCATCTCTGATTCCCCACCTCTGATTCCCCGCGTCTGATTCCCTGCCTCTGATTCCCCGCCTCTGAATCCCAGCCTCTGATTCCCCATATCTGATTCCCCGCCTCTGATTCCCTGCCTCTGATTCCCCAGCTCTGATTCCCCGCCTTTGATTCCCCCCGTCTAATTCCCAGCCTCTGAATCCCCGTGTCTGATTTCCTGCCTCTGATTCCCCGCCTCTGATTCCCCATCTCTGATTCACCGCCTCTGATTCCCCATCTCTGATTCCCCACCTCTGATTCCCCGTGTCTGATTCCCCGTGTCTGATTCCCTGCCTCTGATTCCACGCCTCTGATTCCCCATATCTGATTCCCTGCCACTGATTCCCCGCCACTGATTCCCCATCTCTGATTCACCACCTCTGATTCCCGGCCTCTGATTGCCCACCTCTGATTCCCCGCCTCTTATTCGCCAGCTATGATTCCCCCCCTCTGATTCCCCGCGTCTGATTCCCCGCCTCTGATTCCCCAACTCTAATACCCCGCCTCTGATTCCCCAGCTCTGATTCCCCTCCTCTGATTCCCCGCATCTGATTCCCTGCCTCTGATTCCCCGCCTCTGATTCCAGGCCTCTGATTCCCAACCTCTGAATCCCCACCTCTGATTCCCCATATCTGATTCCCCGCCTCTGTTTCACCGCCTCTGATTCCCCGACTCTGTTTCCCCATATCTGATTCCCCGCCTCTGATTCCCCAACTCTGATTCCCCGCCCGTGATTCCCCAGCTCTAATTCCCCGCCTCTGATTCCCCATATCTGATTCCCATCCTCTGATTGCCCACCTCTGATTCCCCGCCTCTGATTCGCCAGCTCTGATTCCCCGCCTCTGATTCCCCGCATCTGATTCCCTGCCTCTGATTCCCCGCCTCTGATTCCCCATCTCTGATTCCCCGCCTGTGATTCCCCAGCTCTGATTCCCAGCCTCTGATTCCCCGTGTTTGATCCCCTGCCTCTGATTACCTTCCTCTGATTCCCGGCCTCTGATACCCCGCTTCTGATTCTGATTCCCTGCCTCTGATTCCCCATCTCTGATTCACCACATCTAATTCCCTGCATCTGATTCCACGCCCCTGATTCCCCACCTCTGATTCCCCATATCTGAATCCCCGCCTCTGTTTCCACGCCTCTGATTCCCTGCCTCTGATTCCCAACGTCTGATTCCCCACCCCTGATTCCCCATATCTGATTCCCCGCCTCTGTTTCCCTGCCTCTGATTCTCCGCCCCTGTTTCCCCATATCTGATTCCCCGCCTCTGATTCCCCAACTCTGATTCCCCACCTCTGATTCCCCAGCTCTGATTCCCCGCCTTTGATTCCCCGTGTTTGATTCCCTGCCTCTGATTCGCCGCCTCTGATTCTCCATCTCTGATTCACCGCCTTTGATTCGACACCTCTGATTCCCCATATCTGATTCCCCACCTCTGTTACCCCGCCTCTGATTCCCCGCCTCTGTTTCCCCGCCTCTGATTCCCCGCCTCTGTTTCCCCATATCTGATTCCCGGCCTCTGATTCCCCGCCTCTGATTCCCCGCCTCTGATTCCCTGCCTCTGATTCCCCATCTCCGATTCCACACATCGGATTTCCTGCCTCTGATTCCCCGCCTCTGATTCCCCGCCTCTGATTCCCTGCCTCTGATTCCCAACCTCTGATTCCCCACCTCTGATTCCCCATATCTGATTCCCCGCCTCTGTTTCCCCGCCTCTTATTCCCCGCCTCTGATTCCCCAACTCTGAATCCCCGCCTCTGATTCCCCAGCTCTGATTCCACGCCTCTGATTCCCCGTGTTTGATTCCCTGCCTCTGATTCCCTGCCCTGATTCCCCATCTCTGATTCACCGCCTTTAATTCGCCACCTCTGATTCCCCATATCTGATTCCCCTCCTCTGTTTCCCCGCCTCTGATTCCCAACCTCTGATTCCACACCTCTGATTCCCCATATCTGATTCCCCGCCTCTGTTTCGCCGCCTCTGATTCCCCGCCCCTGTTTCCCCATATCTGATTCCCCGCATCTGATTCCCTGCCTCTGATTCCCCGCCTCTGATTCCCCATCTCTGATTCCCCGCCTGTGATTCCCCAGCTCTGATTCCCAGCCTCTGATTCCCCGTGTTTGATCCCCTGCCTCTGATTACCTTCCTCTGATTCCCGGCCTCTGATACCCCGCTTCTGATTCTGATTCCCTGCATCTGATTCCCCATCTCTGATTCACCACATCTAATTCCCTGCATCTGATTCCACGCCCCTGATTCCCCACCTCTGATTCCCCATATCTGAATCCCCGCCTCTGTTTCCACGCCTCTGATTCCCTGCCTCTGATTCCCAACGTCTGATTCCCCACCCCTGATTCCCCATATCTGATTCCCCGCCTCTGTTTCCCTGCCTCTGATTCTCCGCCCCTGTTTCCCCATATCTGATTCCCCGCCTCTGATTCCCCAACTCTGATTCCCCACCTCTGATTCCCCAGCTCTGATTCCCCGCCTTTGATTCCCCATGTTTGATTCCCTGCTTCTGATTCGCCGCCTCTGATTCTCCATCTCTGATTCACCGCCTTTGATTCGACACCTCTGATTCCCCATATCTGATTCCCCACCTCTGTTACCCCGCCTCTGATTCCCCGCCTCTGTTTCCCCGCCTCAGATTCCCCGCCTCTGTTTCCCCATATCTGATTCCCGGCCTCTGATTCCCCGCCTCTGATTCCCCGCCTCTGATTCCCTGCCTCTGATTCCCCATCTCCGATTCCACACATCGGATTTCCTGCCTCAGATTCCCCGCCTCTGATTCCCCGCCTCTGATTCCCTGCCTCTGATTCCCAACCTCTGATTACCCACCTCTGATTCCCCATATCTGATTCCCCGCCTCTGTTTCCCCGCCTCTTATTCCCCGCCTCTGATTCCCCAGCTCTGATTCCACGCCTCTGATTCCCCGTGTTTGATTCCCTGCCTCTGATTCCCTGCCCTGATTCCCCATCTCTGATTCACCGCCTTTAATTCGCCACCTCTGATTCCCCATATCTGATTCCCCTCCTCTGTTTCCCCGCCTCTGATTCCCAACCTCTGATTCCACACCTCTGATTCCCCATATCTGATTCCCCAGCTCTGATTCCCCACCTCTGATTCGCCAGCTCTGATTCCCCGCATCTGATTCCCTGCCTCTGATTCCCCGCCTCTGATTCCCCAGCTCTGATTCCCCGCCTCTGATTCCCGGCGTCCGATTCCCTGCCTCTGATTCCCCGCCTCTGATTCCCCATCTCTGATTCTCCATTTCTGATTCCCCGCCTCTGAATCCCCATCTCTGATTCCCGGACTCTGATTCCCCTCCTCTGATTCCCGGCCTCTTATTCCCAGCATCTGATTTCCGGCCTCTGATTCCCGGCCTCTGATTCCCCGCTTCTGATTCTGATTCCCTGCCTCTGATTCCCCATCTCTGATTCCGCACATCTGATTCCCTGCCTCTGATTCCCCACCTCTGATTCCCCATATCTGATTCCCCGCCTCTGTTTCCCCGCCTCTGATTCCCCGCCTCTGTTTCCCTATATCTAATTCCCCACCTCTGATGCCCCAACTCTGATTCCCCGCCTCTGATTCCCCAGCTCTGATTCCCCGCCTCTGATTCCCTGCATCCGATTCCCCATATCTGATTCCCCGCCTCTGTTTCCCCGCCTCTGATTCCCCGCCTCTGTTTCCCCATATCTGATTCCCGCCTCTGATTCCCAACTATGATTCCCCGCCTCTGATTCCCCAGCTCTGATTCCCTGCCTCTGATTCCCCGCGTTCTATTCCCTGCCTCTGATTCACCGCCTGTGATTCCCCATCACTGATTCACCACCTCTGATTCCCTACCTCTGATTCCCCATATCTAATTCCCCGCCTCTGTTTGCCCGCCTCTGATTCCCCGCCTCTGTTTCCCCATATCTGATTCCCCGCCTCTGAATCCCCAACTCTGATTCCCTGCCTCAGATTACCCAGCTCTGATTCCCCGCCTTTGATTCCCCCCGTCTGATTCCCAGCCTCTGAATCCCCGTGTCTGATTTCCTGCCTCTGATTCCCCGCCTCTGATTCCCCATCTCTGATTCACCGCCTCTGATTCCCCACCTCTGATTCCCCATCTCTGATTCCGCACATCCAATTCACTGCCTCTGATTCCCCAACACTGATTCCCCACCTCTGATTCCCCAGCTCTGATTCCCTGCCTCAGATTCCCCACGTCTGATTCCCTGCCTCTGATTCCCCGCCTCTGATTCCCTGCCTCTGATTCCCCATATCTGATTTCCCGCCTCTGATTCCCCAACTCTGATTCCCCGCTTCTGATTCCCCAGCTCTGAATCCCCGCCTCTGATTCCCCGCATCTGATTCCCTGCCTCTGATTCCCCGCCTCTGATTCCCCGCCTCTGATTCCCTGCCTTGATTCCCCATCTCTGATTCACAACCTCTGATTCCCCACCTCTGATTCCCTATATTTGATTCCCCGCCTCTGTTTCCCCGCCTCTGATTCCCCGCCTCTGATTCCCCATATCTGATTCCCCGCCTCTGATTGCCCACCTCTGATTCCCCGCCTCTGATTCGCCAGCTCTGATTCCCCGCCTCTGATTCCCCGCATCTGATTCCCTGCCTCTGATTCCCCGCCTCTGATTCCCCATCTCTGATTCACCGCCTTTGATTCGCCACCTCTGATTCCCCATATCTGATTCCCCACCTCTGTTTCCCGGCCTCTGATTCCCCGCCTCTGATTCTCCATATCTCATTCCCCGCCTCTGAATCCCCATCTCTGATTCCCGGACTCTGATTCCCCACCTCTGATTCCCGGCCTCTTATTCCCAGCATCTGATTCCCGGCCTCTGATTCCCGGCCTCTGATTCCCCGCTTCTGATTCTGATTCCCTGCCTCTGATTCCCCATCTCTGATTCCGCACATCTGATTCCCTGCCTCTGATTCCCCACCTCTGATTCCCCATATCTGATTCCCCGCCTCTGTTTCCCCGCCTCTGATTCCCCACCTCTGTTTCCCTATATCTAATTCCCCACCTCTGATGCCCCAACTCTGATTCCCCGCCTCTGATTCCCCAGCTCTGATTCCCCGCCTCTGATTCCCTGCATCCGATTCCCCATATCTGATTCCCCGCCTCTGTTTCCCCGCCTCTGATTCCCCGCCTCTGTTTCCCCATATCTGATTCCCCGCCTCTGATTCCCAACTATGATTCCCCGCCTCTGATTCCCCAGCTCTGATTCCCTGCGTCTGATTCCCTGCGTTCTATTCCCTGCCTCTGATTCCCCGCCTGTGATTCCCCATCACTGATTCACCACCTCTGATTCCCCACCTCTGATTCCCCATATCTAATTCCCCGCCTCTGTTTGCCCGCCTCTGATACCCCGCCTCTGTTTCCCCATATCTGATTCCCCGTCTCTGAATCCCCAACTCTGATTCCCTGCCTCTGATTCCCCAGCTCTGATTCCCCGCCTTTGATTCCCCCCGTCTGATTCCCAGCCTCTGAATCCCCGTGTCTGATTTCCTGCCTCTGATTCCCCGCCTCTGATTCCCCATCTCTGATTCCTCTGATTCCCCACATCTGATTCCCCATCTCTGATTCCGCACATCCGATTCCCTGCCTCTGATTCCCCAACTCTGATTCCCCACCTCTGATTCCCCAGCTCTGATTCCCCGCCTCAGATTCCCCGCGTCTGATTCCCTGCCTCTGATTCCCCGCCTCTGATTCCCCATCTCTGATTCCCCACCTCTGATTCCCCGCGTCTGATTCCCTGCCTCTGATTCCCCGCCTCTGAATCCCAGCCTCTGATTCCCCATATCTGATTCCCCGCCTCTGATTCCCTGCCTCTGATTCCCCAGCTCTGATTCCCCGCCTTTGATTCCCCCCGTCTAATTCCCAGCCTCTGAATCCCCGTGTCTGATTTGCTGCCTCTGATTCCCCGCCTCTGATTCCCCATCTCTGATTCACCGCCTCTGATTCCCCATCTCTGATTCCCCACCTCTGATTCCCCGTGTCTGATTCCCCGTGTCTGATTCCCTGCCTCTGATTCCACGCCTCTGATTCCCCATATCTGATTCCCTGCCACTGATTCCCCGCCTCTGATTACCCATCTCTGATTCACCACCTCTGATTCCCGGCCTCTGATTGCCCACCTCTGATTCCACGCCTCTGATTCGCCAGCTATGATTCCCCCCCTCTGATTCCCCGCGTCTGATTCCCCGCCTCTGATTCCCCAACTCTAATACCCCGCCTCTGATTCCCCAGCTCTGATTCCCCTCCTCTGATTCCCCGCATCTGATTCCCTGCCTCTGATTCCCCGCTTCTGATTCCAGGCCTCTGATTCCCAACCTCTGAATCCCCACCTCTGATTCCCCATATCTGATTCCCCGCCTCTGTTTCACCGCCTCTGATTCCCCGACTCTGTTTCCCCATATCTGATTCCCCGCCTCTGATTCCCCAACTCTGATTCCCCGCCTGTGATTCCCCAGCTCTAATTCCCCGCCTCTGATTCCCCATATCTGATTCCCATCCTCTGATTGCCCACCTCTGATTCCCCGCCTCTGATTCGCCAGCTCTGATTCCCCGCCTCTGATTCCCCGCATCTGATTCCCTGCCTCTGATTCCCCGCCTCTGATTCCCCATCTCTGATTCCCCGCCTGTGATTCCCCAGCTCTGATTCCCAGCCTCTGATTCCCCGTGTTTGATCCACTGCCTCTGATTACCTTCCTCTGATTCCCGGCCTCTGATACCCCGCTTCTGATTCTGATTCCCTGCCTCTGATTCCCCATCTCTGATTCACCACATCTAATTCCTTGCCTCTGATTCCACGCCCCTGATTCCCCACCTCTGATTCCCCATATCTGAATCCCCGCCTCTGTTTCCACGCCTCTGATTCCCTGCCTCTGATTCCCAACCTCTGATTCCCCACCCCTGATTCCCCATATCTGATTCCCCGCCTCTGTTTCCCTGCCTCTGATTCTCCGCCCCTGTTTCCCCATATCTGATTCCCCGCCTCTGATTCCCCAACTCTGATTCCCCACCTCTGATTCCCCAGCTCTGATTCCCCGCCTTTGATTCCCGTGTTTGATTCCCTGCCTCTGATTCCCCGCCTCTGATTCTCCATCTCTGATTCACCGCCTTTGATTCGACACCTCTGATTCCCCATATCTGATTCCCCACCTCTGTTACCCCGCCTCTGATTCCCCGCCTCTGATTCCCCATATATCATTCCCCGCCTCTGAATCCCCATCTCTGATTCCCGGACTCTGATTCCCCACCTCTGATTCCCGGCCTCTTATTCCCGGCATCTGAATCCCGGCCTCTGATTCCCGGCCTCTGATTCCCCGCTTCTGATTCTGATTCCCTGCCTCTGATTCCCCATCTCTGATTCCGCACATCTGATTCCCTGCCTCTGATTCCCCACCTCTGATTCCCCATATCTGATTCCCCACGTCTGTTTCCCCGCCTCTGATTCCCTGCCTCTGTTTCCCCATATCTAATTCCCCACCTCTGATGCCCCAACTCTGATACCCCGCCTCTGATTCCCCAGCTCTGATTCCCCGCCTCTGATTCCCTGCATCCGATTCCCCATATCTGATTCCCCGCCTCTGTTTCCCCGCCTTTGATTCCCCGCCTCTGTTTCCCCATATCTGATTCCCCGCCTCTGATTCCCAACTATGATTCCCCGCCTCTGATTCCCCAGCTCTGATTCCCCGCCTCTGATTCCCCGCGTTCTATTCCCTGCCTCTGATTCCCCGCCTGTGATTCCCCATCTCTGATTCACCACCTCTGATTCCCCACCTCTGATTCCCCTTATCTAATTCCCCGCCTCTGTTTGCCCGCCTCTGATTCCCCGCCTCTGTTTCCCCATATCTGATTCCCCGTGTCTGATTCCCTGCCTCTGATTCCCCGCCTCTGATTCCCCGCCTCTGATTCCCTGCCACTGATTCCCTGCCCCTGATACCCCACCTCTGATTCCCCATATCTGATTCCCTGCCTCTGTTTCCCCGCCTCTGATTCCCCGCCTCTGATTCCCCGCCTCTGATTCCCCGCCTCTGATTCCCCAACTCTGATTCCCCGCCTCTGATTCCCCAGCTCTGATACCCGCCTCTGATTCCCCGCGTCTGTTTCCCCGCCTCTGATTCCCTGCCTCTGTTTCCCCATATCTAAGTTCCCGACTCTGATTCCCCAACTCTGATTCCCCACCTCTGATTCACCAGCTCTGATTCCTCGCCTCTGATTCCCCGCATCTGATTCCCTGCATCTGATTCCCAGCCTCTGATTCCCTGCCTCTGATTCCCAACCTCTGATTCCCCACCTCTGATTCCCCATATCTGATTCCCCGCCTCTGTTTCCCCGCCTCTGATTCCCCGCCTCTGTTTCCCCATATCTGATTCCCGGCCTCTGATTCCCCGCCTCTGATTCCCTGCCTCTGATTCCCTGCCTCTGATTCCCCATCTCCGATTCCACACATCGGATTTCCTGCCTCTGATTCCCCGCCTCTGATTCCCCGCCTCTGATTCCCTGCCTCTGATTCCCAACCTCTGATTCCCCACCTCTGATTCCCCATATCTGATTCCCCGCCTCTGTTTCCCCGCCTCTTATTCCCCGCCTCTGATTCCCCAACTCTGAATCCCCGCCTCTGATTCCCCAGCTCTGATTCCACGCCTCTGATTCCCCGTGTTTGATTCCCTGCCTCTGATTCCCTGCCCTGATTCCCCATCTCTGATTCACCGCCTTTAATTCGCCACCTCAGATTCCCCATATCTGATTCCCCTCCTCTGTTTCGCCGCCTCTGATTCCCAACCTCTGATTCCACACCTCTGATTCCCCATATCTGATTCCCCGCCTCTGTTTCGCCGCCTCTGATTCCCCGCCCCTGTTTCCCCATATCTGATTCCCCACCTCTGATTCTCCTACTGTGCTTCCCCGCCTCTGATTCCCCAGCTCTGATTCCCCGCCTCCGATTCCCCGTTTTTGATTCCCTGCCTCTGATTCCCCGCCTCTGATTCCCCATCTCTGATTCACCGCCTTTGATTCGCCACCTCTGTTTCCCCATATCTGATTCCCCACCTCTGTTTCCCCGCCTCTGATTCCCCGCCTCTGATTCCCCATATCTGATTCCCCGGCTCTGATTGCCCACCTCTGATTCCCCGCCTCTGATTCGCCAGCTCTGATTCCCCGCCTCTGATTCCCCGCATCTGATTCCCTGCCTCTGATTCCCCGCCTCTGATTCCCCAGCTCTGATTCCCCGCCTCTGATTCCCGGCGTCCGATTCCCTGCCTCTGATTCCCCGCCTCTGATTCCCCATCTCTGATTCTCCATATCTGATTCCCCGCCTCTGAATCCCCATCTCTGATTCCCGGACTCTGATTCCCCTCCTCTGATTCCCGGCCTCTTATTCCCAGCATCTGATTCCCGGCCTCTGATTCCCGGCCTCTGATTCCCCGCTTCTGATTCTGATTCCCTGCCTCTGATTCCCCATCTCTGATTCCGCACATCTGATTCTCTGCCTCTGATTCCCCACCTCTGATTCCCCATATCTGATTCCCCGCCTCTGTTTCCCCGCCTCTGATTCCCCGCCTCTGTTTCCCTATATCTAATTCCCCACCTCTGATGCCCCAACTCTGATTCCCCGCCTCTGATTCCCCAGCTCTGATTCCCCGCCTCTGATTCCCTGCATCCGATTCCCCATATCTGATTCCCCGCCTCTGTTTCCCCGCCTCTGATTCCCCGCCTCTGTTTCCCCATATCTGATTCCCGCCTCTGATTCCCAACTATGATTCCCCGCCTCTGATTCCCCAGCTCTGATTCCATGCCTCTGATTCCCCGCGTTCTATTCCCTGCCTCTGATTCCCCGCCTGTGATTCCCCATCACTGATTCACCACCTCTGATTCCCTACCTCTGATTCCCCATATCTAATTCCCCGCCTCTGTTTGCCCGCCTCTGATTCCCCGCCTCTGTTTCCCCATATCTGATTCCCCGCCTCTGAATCCCCATCTCTGATTCACCGCCTCTGATTCCCCACCTCTGATTCCCCATCTCTGATTCCGCACATCCAATTCACTGCCTCTGATTCCCCAACTCTGATTCCCCACCTCAGATTCCCCAGCTCTAATTCCCTGCCTCAGATTCCCAGCGTCTGATTCCCTGCCTCTGATTCCCCGCCTCTGATTCCCTGCCTCTGATTCCCCATATCTGATTCCCCGCCTCTGATTCCCCAACTCTGATTCCCCGCTTCTGATTCCCCAGCTCTGAATCCCCGCCTCTGATTCCCCTCATCTGATTCCCTGCCTCTGATTCCCCGCCTCTGATTCCCCATCTGTGATTCACAACCTCTGATGCCCCACCTCTGATTCCCCATATCTGATTCCCCGCCTCTGTTTCCCCGCCTCTGATTCCCCGCCTCTGATTCCCCATATCTGATTCCCCGCCTCTGATTGCCCACCTCTGATTCCCCGCGTCTGATACCCTGCCTCTGATTCCCCGCCTCTGATTCCCCATCTCTGATTCACCACCTCTGATTCCCGGCCTCTGATTCCCCATCTCTGATTCCGCACATCTCATTCCCTGCCTATGATTCCCCACCTCTGATTCCCCGCCTCTGATTCCCCAACTCTAATACCCCGCCTCTGATTCCCCAGCTCTGATTCCCCGCCTCTGATTCCCCATCTCTGATTCCGCACATCCAATTCACTGCCTCTGATTCCCCAACTCTGATTCCCCACCTCTGATTCCCCAGCTCTGATTCCCTGCCTCAGATTCCCCGCGTCTGATTCCCTGCCTCTGATTCCCCGCCTCTGATTCCCTGCCTCTGATTCCCCATATCTGATTCCCCGCCTCTGATTCCCCAACTCAGATTCCCCGCTTCTGATTCCCCAGCTCTGAATCCCCACCTCTGATTCCCCGCATCTGATTCCCTGCCTCTGATTCCCCGCCTCTGATTCCCCATCTGTGATTCACAACCTCTGATGCCCCACCTCTGATTCCCCATATCTGATTCCCCGCCTCTGTTTCCCCGCCTCTGATTCCCCGCCTCTGATTCCCCATATCTGATTCCCCGCCTCTGATTGCCCACCTCTGATTCCCCGCGTCTGATACCCTGCCTCTGATTCCCCGCCTCTGATTCCCCATCTCTGATTCACCACCTCTGATTCCCGGCCTCTGATTCCCCATCTCTGATTCCGCACATCCGATTCCCTGCCTATAATTCCCCATATCTGATTCCCCGCCTCTGATTCCCCAACTCTAATACCCCGCCTCTGATTCCCCAGCTCTGATTCCCCGCCTCTGATTCCCCGCATCTGATTCCCTGCCTCTGATTCCCCGCCTCTGATTCCAGGCCTCTGATTCCCAGCATCTGATTCCGGCCTCTGATTCCCGGCCTCTGATTCCCTGCTTCTGATTCTGTTTCCCTGCCTCTGATTCCCCATCTCTGATTCCGCACATCTGATTCCCTGCCTCTGATTCCCCACCTCTGATTCCCCATATCTGATTCACCACCTCTGATTCCCGGCCTCTGATTCCCCATCTCTGATTCCGCACATCCGATTACCTGCCTATGATTCCCCACCTCTGATTCCCCGACTCTGATTCCCCAACTCTAATACCCCGCCTCTGATTCCCCAGCTCTGATTCCCCCCCTCTGATTCCCCATCTCTGATTCCGCACATCCAATTCACTGCCTCTGATTCCCCAACTCTGATTCCCTGCCTCTGATTCCCCGCCTCTGATTCCCCATCTGTGATTCACAACCTCTGATGCCCCACCTCTGATTCCCCATATCTGATTCCCCGCCTCTGTTTCCCCGCCTCTGATTCCCCGCCTCTGATTCCCCATATCTGATTCCCCGCCTCTGATTGCCCACCTCTGATTCCCCGCGTCTGATACCCTGCCTCTGATTCCCCGCCTCTGATTCCCCATCTCTGATTCACCACCTCTGATTCCCGGCCTCTGATTCCCCATCTCTGATTCCGCACATCCGATTCCCTGCCTATGATTCCCCACCTCTGATTCCCCGCCTCTGATTCCCCATATCTGATTCCCTGCCTCTGTTTCCCCGCCTCTGATTCCCTACCTCTGTTTCCCCATATCTGATTCCCCGCCTCTGATTCCCCAACTCTAATACCCCGCCTCTGATTCCCCAGCTCTGATTCCCTGCCTCTGATTCCCCGCCTCTGATTCCAGGCCTCTGATTCCCAGCATCTGATTCCGGCCTCTGATTCCCGGCCTCTGATTCCCTGCTTCTGATTCTGTTTCCCTGCCTCTGATTCCCCATCTCTGATTCCGCACATCTGATTCCCTGCCTCTGATTCCCCACCTCTGATTCCCCATATCTGATTCCCCGCCTCTGTTTCCCCGCCTCTGATTCCCCGCCTCTGTTTCACAATATCTAAGTCCCCACCTCTGATTCCCCAAATCTGATTCCCCACCTCTGATTCCCCAGCTCTGATTCCCCGCCTCTGATTCCCCGCCTCTGATTCCCCAGCTCTGATTCCCCGCCTCTGATTCCCGGCGTCCGATTCCCTGCCTCTGATTCCCCGCCTCTGATTCCCCATCTCTGATTCTCCATATCTGATTCCCCGCCTCTGAATCCCCATCTCTGATTCCCGGACTCTGATACCCCTCCTCTGATTCCCGGCCTCTTATTCCAAGCATCTGATTCCCGGCCTCTGATTCCCGGCCTCTGATTCCCCGCTTCTGATTCTGATTCCCTGCCTCTGATTCCCCATTTCTGATTCCGCACATCTGATTCTCTGCCTCTGATTCCCCACCTCTGATTCCCCATATCTGATTCCCCGCCTCTGTTTCCCCGCCTCTGATTCCCCGCCTCTGTTTCCCTATATCTAATTCCCCACCTCTGATGCCCCAACTCTGATTCCCCGCCTCTGATTCCCCAGCTCTGATTCCCCGCCTCTGATTCACTGCATCCGATTCCCCATATCTGATTCCCCGCCTCTGTTTCCCCGCCTCTGATTCCCCGCCTCTGTTTCCCCATATCTGATTCCCGCCTCTGATTCCCAACTATGATTCCCCGCCTCTGATTCCCCAGCTCTGATTCCATGCCTCTGATTCCCCACGTTCTATTCCCTGCCTCTGATTCCCCGCCTGTGATTCCCCATCACTGATTCACCACCTCTGATTCCCTACCTCTGATTCCCCATATCTAATTCCCCGCCTCTGTTTGCCCGCCTCTGATTCCCCGCCTCTGTTTCCCCATATCTGATTCCCCGCCTCTGAATCCCCAACTCTGATTCCCTGCCTCAGATTACCCAGCTCTGATTCCCCGCCTTTGATTCCCCCCGTCTGATTCCCAGCCTCTGAATCCCCGTGTCTGATTTCCAGCCTCTGATTCCCCGCCTCTGATTCCCCATCTCTGATTCACCGCCTCTGATTCCCCACCTCTGATTCCCCATCTCTGATTCCGCACATCCAATTCACTGCCTCTGATTCCCCAACTCTGATTCCCCACCTCTGATTCCCCAGCTCTGATTCCCTGCCTCAGATTCCCAGCGTCTGATTCCCTGCCTCTGATTCCCCGCCTCTGATTCCCTGCCTCTGATTCCCCATATCTGATTCCCCGCCTCTGATTCCCCAACTCTGATTCCCCGCTTCTGATTCCCCAGCTCTGAATCCCCGCCTCTGATTCCCCGCATCTGATTCCCTGCCTCTGATTCCCCGCCTCTGATTCCCCATCTGTGATTCACAACCTCTGATGCCCCACCTCTGATTCCCCATATCTGATTCCCCGCCTCTGTTTCCCCGCCTCTGATTCCCCGCCTCTGATTCCCCATATCTGATACCCCGCCTCTGATTGCCCACCTCTGATTCCCCGCGTCTGATACCCTGCCTCTGATTCCCCGCCTCTGATTCCCCATCTCTGATTCACCTCCTCTGATTCCCGGCCTCTGATTCCCCATCTCTGATTCCGCACATCCGATTCCCTGCCTATGATTCCCCACCTCTGATTGCCAGCCTCTGATTCCCCAACTCCAATACCCCGCCTCTGATTCCCCAGCTCTGATTCCCCGCCTCTGATTCCCCATCTCTGATTCCGCACATCCAATTCACTGCCTCTGATTCCCCAACTCTGATTCCCCACCTCTGATTCCCCAGCTCTGATTCCCTGCCTCAGATTCCCCGCGTCTGATTCCCTGCCTCTGATTCCCCGCCTCTGATTCCCTGCCTCTGATTCCCCATATCTGATTCCCCGCCTCTGATTCCCCAACTCAGATTCCCCGCTTCTGATTCCCCAGCTCTGAATCCCCGCCTCTGATTCCCCGCATCTGATTCCCTGCCCCTGATTCCCCGCCTCTGATTCCCCATCTGTGATTCACAACCTCTGATGCCCCACCTCTGATTCCCCATATCTGATTCCCCGCCTCTGTTTCCCCGCCTCTGATTCCCCGCCTCTGATTCCCCATATCTGATTCCCCGCCTCTGATTGCCCACCTCTGATTCCCCGCGTCTGATACCCTGCCTCTGATTCCCCGCCTCTGATTCCCCATCTCTGATTCACCACCTCTGATTCCCGGCCTCTGATTCCCCATCTCTGATTCCGCACATCCGATTCCCTGCCTATGATTCCCCATATCTGATTCCCCGCCTCTGATTCCCCAACTCTAATACCCCACCTCTGATTCCCCAGCTCTGATTCCCCGCCTCTGATTCCCCGCATCTGATTCCCTGCCTCTGATTCCCCGCCTCTGATTCCAGGCCTCTGATTCCCAGCATCTGATTCCGGCCTCTGATTCCCGGCCTCTGATTCCCTGCTTCTGATTCTGTTTCCCTGCCTCTGATTCCCCATCTCTGATTCCGCACATCTGATTCCCTGCCTCTGATTCCCCACCTCTGATTCCCCATATCTGATTCACCACCTCTGATTCCCGGTCTCTGATTCCCCATCTCTGATTCCGCACATCCGATTACCTGCCTATGATTCCCCACCTCTGATTCCCCGCCTCTGATTCCCCAACTCTAATACCCCGCCTCTGATTCCCCAGCTCTGATTCCCCCCCTCTGATTCCCCATCTCTGATTCCGCACATCCAATTCACTGCCTCTGATTCCCCAACTCTGATTCCCTGCCTCTGATTCCCCGCCTCTGATTCCCCATCTGTGATTCACAACCTCTGATGCCCCACCTCTGATTCCCCATATCTGATTCCCCGCCTCTGTTTCCCCGCCTCTGATTCCCCGCCTCTGATTCCCCATATCTGATTCCCCGCCTCTGATTGCCCACCTCTGATTCCCCGCGTCTGATACCCTGCCTCTGATTCCCCGCCTCTGATTCCCCATCTCTGATTCACCACCTCTGATTCCCGGCCTCTGATTCCCCATCTCTGATTCCGCACATCCGATTCCCTGCCTATGATTCCCCACCTCTGATTCCCCGCCTCTGATTCCCCATATCTGAATCCCTGCCTCTGTTTCCCCGCCTCTGATTCCCTACCTCTGTTTCCCAATATCTGATTCCCCGCCTCTGATTCCCCAACTCTAATACCCCGCCTCTGATTCCCCAGCTCTGATTCCCCGCCTCTGATTCCCCGCATCTTATTCCCTGCCTCTGATTCCCCGCCTCTGATTCCAGGCCTCTGATTCCCAGCATCTGATTCCGGCCTCTGATTCCCGGCCTCTGATTCCCTGCTTCTGATTCTGTTTCCCTGCCTCTGATTCCCCATCTCTGATTCCGCACATCTGATTCCCTGCCTCTGATTCCCCACCTCTGATTCCCCATATCTGATTCCCCGCCTCTGTTTCCCCGCCTCTGATTCCCCGCCTCTGTTTCCCAATATCTAAGTCCCCACCTCTGATTCCCCAAATCTGATTCCCAACCTCTGATTCCCCAGCTCTGATTCCCCGCCTCTGATTCCCCGCATCTGATTCCCTGCATCTGATTCCAAGCCTCTGATTCCCTGCCTCTGATTCCCAACCTCTGATTCCCCACCTCTGATTCCCCATATCTGATTCCCCGCCTCTGTTTCCCCGCCTCGGATTCCCCGCCTCAGTTTCCCCATATCTGATTCCCGGCCTCTGATTCCCCGCCTCTGATTCCCCGCCTCTGATTCCCTGCCTCTGATTCCCCATCTCCGATTCCAAACATCTGATACCCTTCCTCTGATTCCCCGCCTCTGATTCCCCGCCTCTGATTCCCTGCCTCTGATTCCCATCCTCTGATTCCCCACCTCTGATTCCCCATATCTGATTCCCCGCCTCTGTTTCCCCGCCTCTGATTCCCCGCCTCTGATTCCCAACTCTGATTCCCCGCCTCTGATTCCCCAGCTCTGATTCCCCGTGTTTGATTCCCTGCCTCTGATTCCCTGCCCTGATTCCCCATCTCTGTTTCACCGCCTTTGATTCGCCACCTCTGATTCCACATATCTGATTCCCCGCATCTGTTTCCCCGACTCTGATTCCCTTCCTCTGATTCCCAACCTCTGATTCCACACCTCTGCTTCCCCATAACTGATTCCCCGCCTCTATTTCCCCATATCTGATTCCCCGCCTCTGATTCCCCAACTCTGATTCCCCGCCTCTGATTCCCCAGCTCTGATTCCCCGACTCTGATTCCCGGCGTCCGATTCCCTGCCTCTGATTCCCCGCCTCTGATTCCCCATCTCTGATTCCCCGCCTCTGATTCCCCGTGTCCGATTCCCTGCCTCTGATTCCCCGCTTCTGATTCCCCGCCTCTGATTCCCTGCCACTGATTCCCTGCCCCTGATTCCCCACCTCTGATTCCCCATATCTGATTCCCCGCCTCTGTTTCCCCGCCTCTGATTCCCCGCCTCTGATTCCCCATATCTGATTCCCTGCCTCTGATTCCCCAACTCTGATTCCCCGCCTCTGATTCCCCAGCTCTGAATCCCCGCCTCTGATTCCCCGTGTCTGATTCCCTGCCTCTGATTCCCCGCCTTGATTCCCCATCTCTGATTCACAACCTCTTATTCCCCACCTCTGATTCCCTATATTTGATTCCCCGCCTCTGTTTCCCCGCCTCTGATTCCCCGCCTCTGATTCCCCATATCTGATTCCCCGCCTCTGATTGCCCACCTCTGATTCCCCGCCTCTGATTCGCCAGCTCTGATTCCCCGCCTCTGATTCCCCGCATCTGATTCCCTGCCTCTGATTCCCCGCCTCTGATTCCCCATCCCTGATTCACCGCCTTTGATTCGCCACTTCTGATTCCCCATATCTGATTCCCCACCTCTGTTTCCCGGCATCTGATTCCCCGCCTCTGATTCTCCATATCTCATTCCCCGCCTCTGAATCCCGATCTCTGATTCCCGGAATCTGATTCCCCACCTCTGATTCCCGGCCTCTTATTCCCAGCATCTGATTCCCGGCCTCTGATTCCCGGCCTCTGATTCCCCGCTTATGATTCTGATTCCCTGCCTCTGATTCCCCATCTCTGATTCCGCACATCTGATTCCCTGCCTCTGATTCCCCACCTCTGATTCCCCATATCTGATTCCCCGCCTCTGTTTCCCCGCCTCTGATTCCCCACCGCTGTTTCCCTATATCTAATTCACCACATCTGATGCCCCAACTCTGATTCCCCGCCTCTGATTCCCCAGCTCTGATTCCCCGCCTCTGATTCCCCGCATCCGATTCCCCATATCTGATTCCCCGCCTCTGTTTCCCCGCCTCTGATTCCCTGCCTCTGTTTCCCCATATCTGATTCCCCGCCTCTGATTCCCAACTATGATTCCCCGCCTCTGATTCCCCAGCTCTGATTCCCTGCGTCTGATTCCCTGCGTTCTATTCCCTGCCTCTGATTCCCCGCCTGTGATTCCCCATCACTGATTCACCACCTCTGATTCCCCACCTCTGATTCCCCATATCTAATTCCCCGCCTCTGTTTGCCAGCCTCTGATACCCCGCCTCTGTTTCCCCATATCTGATTCCCCGTCTCTGAATCCCCAACTCTGATTCCCTGCCTCTGATTCCCCAGCTCTGATTCCCCGCCTTTGATTCCCCCCGTCTGATTCCCAGCCTCTGAATCCCCGTGTCTGATTTCCTGCCTCTGATTCCCCGCCTCTGATTCCCCATCTCTGATTCCTCTGATTCCCCACATCTGATTCCCCATCTCTGATTCCGCACATCCGATTCCCTGCCTCTGATTCCCCAACTCTGATTCCCCACCTCTGATTCCCCAGCTCTGATTCCCCGCCTCAGATTCCCCGCATCTGATTCCCTGCATCTGATTCCCAGCCTCTGATTCCCTGCCTCTGATTCCCCGCCTCTGATTCCCCATCTCTGATTCCCCAAATCTGATTCCCCGCGTCTGATTCCCTGCCTCTGATTCCCCGCCTCTGAATCCCAGCCTCTGATTCCCCATATCTGATTCCCCGCCTTTGATTCCCCCCATCTAATTCCCAGCCTCTGAATCCCCGTGTCTGATTTCCTGCCTCTGATTCCCCGCCTCTGATTCCCCATTTCTGATTCACCGCCTCTGATTCCCCATCTCTGATTCCCCACCTCTGATTCCCCGTGTCTGATTCCCCGTGTCTGATTCCCTGCCTCTGATTCCACGCCTCTGATTCCCCATATCTGATTCCCTGCCACTGATTCCCCGCCTCTGATTCCCCATCTCTGATTCACCACATCTGATTCCCGGCCTCTGATTGCCCACCTCTGATTCCCCGCCTCTGATTCGCCAGCTATGATTCCCCCCCTCTGATTCCCCGCGTCTGATTCCCCGCCTCTGATTCCCCAACTCTAATACCCCGCCTCTGATTCCCCAGCTCTGATTCCCTTCCTCTGATTCCCCGCATCTGATTCCCTGCCTCTGATTCCCCGCCTCTGATTCCAGGCCTCTGATTCCCAACCTCTGAATCCCCACCTCTGATTCCCCATATCTGATTCCCCGCCTCTGTTTCACCGCCTCTGATTCCCCGACTCTGTTTCCCCATATCTGATTCCCCGCCTCTGATTCCCCAACTCTGATTCCCCGCCTGTGATTCCCCAGCTCTAATTCCCCGCCTCTGATTCCCCAGATCTGATTCCCATCCTCTGATTGCCCACCTCTGATTCCCCGCCTCTGATTCGCCAGCTCTGATTCCCCGCCTCTGATTCCCCGCATCTGATTCCCTGCCTCTGATTCCCCGCCTCTGATTCCCCATCTCTGATTCCCCGCCTGTGATTCCCCAGCTCTGATTCCCAGCCTATGATTCCCCGTGTTTGATCCCCTGCCTCTGATTACCTTCCTCTGATTCCCGGCCTCTGATACCCCGCCTCTGATTCTGATTCCCTGCCTCTGATTCCCCATCTCTGATTCACCACATCTAATTCCCTGCCTCTGATTTCACGCCCCTGATTCCCCACCTCTGATTCCCCATATCTGAATCCCCGCCTCTGTTTCCACGCCTCTGATTCCCTGCCTCTGATTCCCAACCTCTGATTCCCCACCCCTGATTCCCCATATCTGATTCCCCGCCTCTGTTTCCCTGCCTCTGATTCTCCGCCCCTGTTTCCCCATATCTGATTCCCCGCCTCTGATTCCCCAACTCTGATTCCCCACCTCTGATTCCCCAGCTCTGATTCCCCGCCTTTGATTCCCCGTGTTTGATTCCCTGCCTCTGATTCCCCGCCTCTGATTCTCCATCTCTGATTCACCGCCTTTGATTCGACACCTCTGATTCCCCATATCTGATTCCCCACCTCTGTTACCCCGCCTCTGATTCCCCGCCTCTGATTCCCCATATATCATTCCCCGCCTCTGAATCCCCATCTCTGAATCCCGGACTCTGATTCCCCACCTCTGATTCCCGGCCTCTTATTCCCGGCATCTGAATCCCGGCCTCTGATTCCCGGCCTCTGATTCCCCGCTTCTGATTCTGATTCCCTGCCTCTGATTCCCCATCTCTGATTCCGCACATCTGATTCCCTGCCTCTAATTCCCCACCTCTGATTCCCCATATCTGATTCCCCACCTCTCTTTCCCCGCCTCTGATTCCCCGCCTCTGTTTCCCCATATCTAATTCCCCACCTCTGATGCCCCAAATCTGATACCCCGCCTCTGATTCCCCAGCTCTGATTCCCCGCCTCTGATTCCCCGCATCCGATTCCCCATATCTGATTCCCCGCCTCTATTTCCCCGCCTTTGATTCCCCGCCTCTGTTTCCCCATATCTGATTCCCCGCCTCTGATTCCCAACTATGATTCCCCGCCTCTGATTCCCAAGCTCTGATTCCCCGCCTCTGATTCCCCGCGTTCTATTCCCTGCCTCTGATTCCCCGCCTGTGATTCCCCATCTCTGATTCACCACCTCTGATTCCCCACCTCTGATTCCCCTTATCTAATTCCCCGCCTCTGTTTGCCCGCCTCTGATTCCCCGCCTCTGTTTCCCCATATCTGATTCCCCGTGTCTGATTCCCTGCCTCTGATTCCCCGCCTCTGATGCCCCGCCTCTGATTCCCTGCCACTGATTCCCTGCCCCTGATACCCCACCTCTGATTCCCCATATCTGATTCCCTGCCTCTGTTTCCCCGCCTCTGATTCCCCGCCTCTGATTCCCCGCCTCTGATTCCCCGCCTCTGATTCCCCAACTCTGATTCCCCGCCTCTGATTCCCCAGCTCTGATACCCGCCTCTGATTCCCCGCGTCTGTTTCCCCGCCTCTGATTCTCTGCCTCTGATTCCCCATATCTAAGTCCCCGACTCTGATTCCCCAACTCTGATTCCCCACCTCTGATTCCCCAACTCTGATTCCCCGCCTCTGATTCCCCGCATCTGATTCCCTGCATCTGATTCCCAGCCTCTGATTCCCTGCCTCTGATTCCCAACCTCTGATTCCCCACCTCTGATTCCCCATATCTGATTCCCCGCCTCTGTTTCCCCGCCTCTGATTCCCCGCCTCTGTTTCCCCATATCTGATTCCCGGCCTCTGATTCCCGGCCTCTGATTCCCCGCCTCTGATTCCCTGCCTCTGATTCCCCATCTCCGATTCCGCACATCGGATTTCCTGCCTCTGATTCCCCGCCTCTGATTCCCCGCCTCTGATTTCCTGCTTCTGATTCCCAACCTCTGATTCCCCACCTCTGATTCCCCATATCTGATTCCCCGCCTCTGTTTCCCCATATCTGATTCCCCGCCTCTGATTCCCAACTATGATTCCCCGCCTCTGATTCCCAAGCTCTGATTCCCCGCCTCTGATTCCCCGCGTTCTATTCCCTGCCTCTGATTCCCCGCCTGTGATTCCCCATCTCTGATTCACCACCTCTGATTCCCCACCTCTGATTCCCCTTATCTAATTCCCTGCCTCTGTTTGCCCGCCTCTGATTCCCCGCCTCTATTTCCCCATATCTGATTCCCCGTGTCTGATTCCCTGCCTCTGATTCCCCGCCTCTGATTCCCCGCCTCTGATTCCCTGCCACTGATTCCCTGCCCCTGATACCCCACCTCTGATTCCCCATATCTGATTCCCTGCCTCTGTTTCCCCGCCTCTGATTCCCCGCCTCTGATTCCCCGCCTCTGATTCCCCGCCTCTGATTCCCCGCCTCTGATTCCCCAACTCTGATTCCCCGCCTCTGATTCCCCAGCTCTGATACCCGCCTCTGATTCCCCGCGTCTGTTTCCCCGCCTCTGATTCTCTGCCTCTGATTCCCCATATCTAAGTCCCCGACTCTGATTCCCCAACTCTGATTCCCCACCTCTGATTCCCCAACTCTGATTCCCCGCCTCTGATTCCCCGCATCTGATTCCCTGCATCTGATTCCCAGCCTCTGATTCCCTGCCTCTGATTCCCAACCTCTGATTCCCCACCTCTGATTCCCCATATCTGATTCCCCGCCTCTGTTTCCCCGCCTCTGATTCCCCGCCTCTGTTTCCCCATATCTGATTCCCGGCCTCTGATTCCCGGCCTCTGATTCCCCGCCTCTGATTCCCTGCCTCTGATTCCCCATCTCCGATTCCGCACATCGGATTTCCTGCCTCTGATTCCCCGCCTCTGATTCCCCGCCTCTGATTTCCTGCTTCTGATTCCCAACCTCTGATTCCCCACCTCTGATTCCCCATATCTGATTCCCCGCCTCTGTTTCCCCGCCTCTGATTCCCCGCCTCTGATTCCACAACTCTGAATCCACGCCTCTGATTCCCCAGCTCTGATTCCACGCCTCTGATTCCCCAGCTCTGATACCCGCCTCTGATTCCCCGCGTCTGTTTCCCCGCCTCTGATTCCCTGCCTCTGTTTCCCCATATCTAAGTCCCCGACTCTGATTCCCCAACTCTGATTCCCCACCTCTGATTCCCCAACTCTGATTCCCCGCCTCTGATTCCCCGCATCTGATTCCCTGCATCTGATTCCCAGCCTCTGATTCCCTGCCTCTGATTCCCAACCTCTGATTCCCCACCTCTGATTCCCCATATCTGATTCCCCGCCTCTGTTTCCCCGCCTCTGATTCCCCGCCTCGGTTTCCCCATATCTGATTCCCCGCCTCTGATTCCCCAACTCTGATTCCCCGCCTCTGATTCCCCAGCTCTGATACCCGCCTCTGATTCCCCGCGTCTGTTTCCCCGCCTCTGATTCCCCACCTCTGATTCCCCATATCTGATTCCCCGCCTCTGTTTCCCCGCCTCTGATTCCCCGCCTCTGTTTCCCCATATCTGATTCCCCGCCTCTGATTCCCCAACTCTGATTCCCCGCCTCTGATTCCCCAGCTCTGATACCCGCCTCTGATTCCCCACGTCTTTTTCCCCGCCTCTGATTCCCTGCCTCTGTTTCCCCATATCTAAGTCCCCGACTCTGATTCCCCAACTCTGATTCCCCACCTCTGATTCCCCAACTCTGATTCCCCGCCTCTGATTCCCCATATCTGATTCCCTGCCTCTGTTTCCCCGCCTCTGATTCCCCGCCTCTGATTCCCCGCCTCTGATTCCCCGCCTCTGATTCCCCAACTCTGATTCCCCGCCTCTGATTCCCCAGCTCTGATACCCGCCTCTGATTCCCCGCGTCTGTTTCCCCGCCTCTGATTCCCTGCCTCTGTTTCCCCATATCTAAGTCCCCGACTCTGATTCCCCAACTCTGATTCCCCACCTCTGATTCCCCAACTCTGATTCCCCGCCTCTGATTCCCCGCATCTGATTCCCTGCATCTGATTCCCAGCCTCTGATTCCCTGCCTCTGATTCCCAACCTCTGATTCCCCACCTCTGATTCCCCATATCTGATTCCCCGCCTCTGTTTCCCCGCCTCTGATTCCCCGCCTCTGTTTCCCCATATCTGATTCCCGGCCTCTGATTCCCCGCCTCTGATTCCCCGCCTCTGATTCCCTGCCTCTGATTCCCCATCTCCGATTCCGCACATCGGATTTCCTGCCTCTGATTCCCCGCCTCTGATTCCCCGCCTCTGATTCCCTGCTTCTGATTCCCAACCTCTGATTCCCCACCTCTGATTCCCCATATCTGATTCCCCGCCTCTGTTTCCCTGCCTCTGATTCCCCGCCTCTGATTCCACAACTCTGAATCCCCGCCTCTGATTCCCCAGCTCTGATTCCACGCCTCTGATTCCCCGTGTTTGATTCCCTGCATCTGATTCCCAGCCTCTGATTCCCTGCCTCTGATTCCCAACCTCTGATTCCCCACCTCAGATTCCCCATATCTGATTCCCCGCCTCTGTTTCCCCGCCTCTGTTTCCCCGCCTCTGATTCCCCGCCTCTGATTCCCTGCCTCTGATTCCCCAGCTCTGATTCCCCGCCTTTGATTCCCCCCGTCTAATTCCCAGCCTCTGAATCCCCGTGTCTGATTTCCTGCCTCTGATTCCCCGCCTCTGATTCCCCATCTCTGATTCACCGCCTCTGATTCCCCATCTCTGATTCCCCACCTCTGATTCCCCGTTTCTGATTCCCCGTGTCTGATTCCCTGCCTCTGATTCCACGCCTCTGATTCCCCATATCTGATTCCCTGCCACTGATACCCCGCCTCTGATTCCCCATCTCTGATTCACCACATCTGATTCCCGGCCTCTGATTGCCCACCTCTGATTCCCCGCCTCTGATTCGCCAGCTATGATTCCCCCCCTCTGATTCCCCGCGTCTGATTCCCCGCCTCTGATTCCCCAACTCTAATACCCCGCCTCTGATTCCCCAGCTCTGATTCCCCTCCTCTGATTCCCCGCATCTGATTCCCTGCCTCTGATTCCCCGCCTCTGATTCCAGGCCTCTGATTCCCAACCTCTGAATCCCCACCTCTGATTCCCCATATCTGATTCCCCGCCTCTGTTTCACCGCCTCTGATTCCCCGACTCTGTTTCCCCATATCTGATTCCCCGCCTCTGATTCCCCAACTCTGATTCCCCGCCTGTGATTCCCCAGCTCTAATTCCCCGCCTCTGATTCCCCATATCTGATTCCCATCCTCTGATTGCCCACCTCTGATTCCCCGCCTCTGATTCGCCAGCTCTGATTCCCCGCCTCTGATTCCCCGCATCTGATTCCCTGCCTCTGATTCCCCGCCTCTGATTCCCCATCTCTGATTCCCCGCCTGTGATTCCCCAGCTCTGATTCCCAGCCTCTGATTCCCCGTGTTTGATCCCCTGCCTCTGATTACCTTCCTCTGATTCCCGGCCTCTGATACCCCGCTGCTGATTCTGATTCCCTGCCTCTGATTCCCCATCTCTGATTCACCACATCTAATTCCCTGCCTCTGATTCCACGCCCCTGATTCCCCACCTCTGATTCCCCATATCTGAATCCCCGCCTCTGTTTCCACGCCTCTGATTCCCTGCCTCTGATTCCCAACCTCTGATTCCCCACCCCTGATTCCCCATATCTGATTCCCGCCTCTGTATCCCTGCCTCTGATTCTCCGCCCCTGTTTCCCCATATCTGATTCCCCGCCTCTGATTCCCCAACTCTGATTCCCCACCTCTGATTCCCCAGCTCTGATTCCCCGCCTTTGATTCCCCGTGTTTGATTCCCTGCCTCTGATTCCCCGCCTCTGATTCTCCATCTCTGATTCACCGCCTTTGATTCGACACCTCTGATTCCCCATATCTGATTCCCCACCTCTGTTACCCCGCCTCTGATTCCCCGCCTCTGATTCCCCATATATCATTCCCCACCTCTGAATCCCCATCTCTGATTCCCGGACTCTGATTCCCCACCTCTGATTCCCGGCCTCTTATTCCCGGCATCTGAATCCCGGCCTCTGATTCCCGGCCTCTGAATCCCCGCTTCTGATTCTGATTCCCTGCCACTGATTCCCCATCTCTGATTCCGCACATCTGATTCCCTGCCTCTGATTCCCCACCTCTGATTCCCCATATCTGATTCCCCACCTCTGTTTCCCCGCCTCTGATTCCCCGCCTCTGTTTCCCCATATCTAATTCCCCACCTCTGATGCCCCAACTCTGATACCCCGCCTCTGATTCCCCAGCTCTGATTCCCCGCCTCTGATTCCGCGCATCCGATTCCCCATATCTGATTCCCCGCCTCTGTTTCCCCGCCTTTGATTCCCCGCCTCTGTTTCCCCATATCTGATTCCCCGCCTCTGATTCCCAACTATGATTCCCCGCCTCTGATTCCCCAGCTCTGATTCCCCGCCTCTGATTCCCCGCGTTCTATTCCCTGCCTCTGATTCCCCGCCTGTGATTCCCCATCTCTGATTCACCACCTCTGATTCCCCACCTCTGATTCCCCTTATCTAATTCCCCGCCTCTGTTTGCCCGCCTCTGATTCCCCGCCTCTGTTTCCCCATATCTGATTCCCCGTGTCTGATTCCCTGCCTCTGATTCCCCGCCTCTGATTCCCCGCCTCTGATTCCCTGCCACTGATTCCCTGTCCCTGATACCCCACCTCTGATTCCCCATATCTGATTCCCTGCCTCTGTTTCCCCGCCTCTGATTCCCCGCCTCTGATTCCCCGCCTCTGATTCCCCGCCTCTGATTCCCCAACTCTGATTCCCCGCGTCTGTTTCCCCGCCTCTGATTCCCTGCCTCTGTTTCCCCATATCTAAGTCCCCGACTCTGATTCCCCAACTCTGATTCCCCACCTCTGATTCCCCAACTCTGATTCCCCGCCTCTGATTCCCCGCATCTGATTCCCTGCATCTGATTCCCAGCCTCTGATTCCCTGCCTCTGATTCCCAACCTCTGATACCCCACCTCTGATTCCCCATATCTGATTCCCCGCCTCTGTTTCCCCGCCTCTGATTCCCCGCCTCTGTTTCCCCATATCTGATTCCCCGCCTCTGATTCCCCAACTCTGATTCCCCGCCTCTGATTCCGCAGCTCTGATACCCGCCTCTGATTCCCCGCGTCTGTTTCCCCGCCTCTGATTCCCTGCCTCTGTTTCCCCATATCTAAGTCCCCGACTCTGATTCCCCAACTCTGATTCCCCACCTCTGATTCCCCAACTCTGATTCCCCGCCTCTGATTCCCCGCATCTGATTCCCTGCATCTGATTCCCAGCCTCTGATTCCCTGCCTCTGATTCCCAACCTCTGATTCCCCACCTCTGATTCCCCATATCTGATTCCCCGCCTCTGTTTCCCCGCCTCTGATTCCCCGCCTCTGTTTCCCCATATCTGATTCCCGGCCTCTGATTCCCCGCCTCTGATTCCCCGCCTCTGATTCCCTGCCTCTGATTCCCCATCTCCGATTCCGCACATCGGATTTCCTGCCTCTGATTCCCCGCCTCTGATTCCCCGCCTGTGATTCGCTGCTTCTGATTCCCAACCTCTGATTCCCCACCTCTGATTCCCCATATCTGATTCCCCGCCTCTGTTTCCCCGCCTCTGATTCCCCGCCTCTGATTCCACAACTCTGAATCCCCGCCTCTGATTCCCCAGCTCTGATTCCACGCCTCTGATTCCCCGTGTTTGATTCCCTGCCTCTGATTCCCCGCACTGATTCCCCATCTCTGATTCACCGCCTTTAATTCGCCACCTCTGATTCCCCATATCTGATTCCCCTCCTCTGTTTCCCCGCCTCTGATTCCCAACATCTGATTCCACACCTCTGATTCCCCATATCTGATTCCCCGCCTCTGTTTCCCCGCCTCTGATTCCCCGCCCCTGTTTCCCCATATCTGATTCCCCACCTCTGATTCTCCTACTCTGCTTCCCCGCCTCTGATTCCCCAGCTCTGATTCCCCGCCTCCGATTCCCCGTTTTTGATTCCCTGCCTCTGATTCCCCGCATCTGATTCCCCATCTCTGATTCACCGCCTTTGATTCGCCACCTCTGTTTCCCCATATCTGATTCCCCACCTCTGTTTCCCCGCCTCTGATTCCCCGCCTCTGATTCCCCATATCTGATTCCCCGGCTCTGATTGCCCACCTCTGATTCCCCGCCTCTGATTCGCCAGCTCTGATTCCCCGCCTCTGATTCCCCGCATCTGATTCCCCATCTCTGATTCACCGCCTTTGATTCGCCACCTCTGATTCCCCATATCTGATTCCCCACCTCTGTTTCCCGGCCTCTGATTCCCCGCCTCTGATTCTCCATATCTCATTCCCCGCCTCTGAATCCCCATCTCTGATTCCCGGACTCTGATTCCCCACCTCTGATTCCCGGCCTCTTATTCCCAGCATCTGATTCCCGGCCTCTGATTCCCGGCCTCTGATTCCCCGCTTCTGATTCTGATTCCCTGTCTCTGATTCCCCATCTCTGATTCCGCACATCTGATTCCCTGCCTCTGATTCCCCACCTCTGATTCCCCAACTCTGATTCCACGCCTCTGATTCCCCAGCTCTGATTCCCCAGCTCTGATTCCCCGCCTCTGATTCCCCGCATCCGATTCCCCATATCTGATTCCCCGCCTCTCTTTCCCCGCCTCTGATTCCCCGCCTCTGTTTCCCCATATCTGATTCCCCGCCTCTGATTCCCAACTATGATTCCCCGCCTCTGATTCCCCAGCTCTGATTCCCTGCCTCTGATTCCCTGCGTTCTATTCCCTGCCTCTGATTCCCCGCCTGTGATTCCCCATCACTGATTCACCACATCTGATTCCCCACATCTGATTCCCCATAACTAATTCCCCGCCTCTGTCTGCCCGCCTCTGATTCCCCGCCTCTGTTTCCCCATATCTGATTCCCCGTCTCTGAATCCCCAACTCTGATTCCCTGCCTCTGATTCCCCAGCTCTGATTCCCCGCCTTTGATTCCCCCCGTCTGATTCCCAGCCTCTGAATCCCCGTGTCTGATTTCCTGCCTCTGATTCCCCGCCTCTGATTCCCCATCTCTGATTCACCGCCTCTGATTCCCCACCTCTGATTCCCCATCTCTGATTCCGCACATCCGATTCCCTGCCTCTGATTCCCGAACTCTGATTCCCCGCCTCTGATTCCCCATCTCTGATTCCCCACCTCTGATTCCCCGTGTCTGATTCCCTGCCTCTGATTCCCCGCCTCTGAATACCAGCCTCTGATTCCCCATATCTGATTCCCCGCCTCTGATTCCCTGCCTCTGATTCCCCAGCTCTGATTCCCCGCCTTTGATTCCCCCGTCTCATTCCCAGCCTCTGAATCCCCGTGTCTGATTTCCTGCCTCTGATTCCCCGCCTCTGATTCCCCATCTCTGATTCACCGCCTCTGATTCCCCATCTCTGATTCCCCACCACTGATTCCGCGTGTCTGATTCCCCGTGTCTGATTCCCTGCCTCTGATTCCACGCCTCTGATTCCCCATATCTGATTCCCTACCACTGATTCCCCTCCTCTGATTCCCCATCTCTGATTCACCACCTCTGATTCCCGGCCTCTGATTGCCCACCTCTGATTCCCCGCCTCTGATTCGCCAGCTATGATTCCCCCCCTCTGATTCCCCGCGACTGATTCCCCGCCTCTGATTCCCCAACTCTAATACCCCGCCTCTGATTCCCCAGCTCTGATTCCCCTCCTCTGATTCCCCGCATCTGATTCCCTGCCTCTGATTCCCCGCCTCTGATTCCAGGCCTCTGATTCCCAACCTCTGATTCCCCACCTCTGATTCCCAATATCTGATTCCCCGCCTCTGTTTCACCGCCTCTGATTCCCCGCCTCTGTTTCCCCATATCTGATTCCCCGCCTCTGATTCCCCAACTCTGATTCCCCGCCTGTGATTCCCCAGCTCTGATTCCCCGCCTCTGATTCCCCATATCTGATTCCCATCCTCTGATCGCCCACCTCTGATTCCCCGCCTCTGATTCGCCAGCTCTGATTCCCCACCTCTGATTCCCCGCATCTGATTCCCTGCCTCTGATTCCCCGCCTCTGATTCCCCATCTCTGATTCCCCGCCTGTGATTCCCCAGCTCTGATTCCCCGCCTCTGATTCCCCAGCTCTGATTCCCCGTGTTTGATCCCCTGCCTCTGATTACCTTCCTCTGATTCCCGGCCACTGATACCCCGCTTCTGATTCTGATTCCCTGCCTCTGATTCCCCATCTCTGATTCACCACATCTAATTCCCTGCCTCTGATTTCACGCCCCTGATTCCCCACCTCTGATTCCCCATATCTGAATCCCCGCCTCTGTTTCCACGCCTCTGATTCCCTGCCTCTGATTCCCAACCTCTGATTCCCCACCCCTGATTCCCCATATCTGATTCCCCGCCTCTGTTTCCCTGCCTCTGATTCCCCGCCCCTGTTTCCCCATATCTGATTCCCCGCCTCTGATTCCCCAACTCTGATTCCCCGCCTCTGATTCCCCAGCTCTGATTCCCCGCCTCTGATTCCCCGTGTTTGATTCCCTGCCTCTGATTCCCCGCCTCTGATTCCCCATCTCTGATTCACCGCCTTTGATTCGCCACCTCTGATTCCCCATATCTGATTCCCCACCTCTGTTACCCCGCCTCTGATTCCCCGCCTCTGATTCCCCATATATCATTCCCTGCCACTGAATCCCCATCTCTGATTCCCGGACTCTGATTCCCCACCTCTGATTCCCGGCCTCTTATTCCCGGCATCTGAACCCCGGCCTCTGATTCCCGGCCTCTGATTCCCCGCTTCTGATTCTGATTCCCTGCCTCTGATTCCCCATCTCTGATTCCGCACATCTGATTCCCTGCATCTGATTCCCCACATCTGATTCCCCATATCTGATTCCTCGCCTATGTTTCCCCGCCTCTGATTTTCCGCCTCTGTTTCCCCATATCTAATTCCCCACCTCAGATGCCCCAACTCTGATACCCCGCCTCTGATTCCCCAGCTCCTATTCCCCGCCTCTGATTCCCCGCATCCGTTTCCCCATATCTGATTCCCCGCCTCTGTTTCCCCGCCTTTGATTCCCCGCCTCTGTTTCCCCATATCTGATTCCCCGCCTCTGATTCCCAACTATGATTCCCCGCCTCTGATTCCCCAGCTCTGATTCCCCGCCTCTGATTCCCCGCGTTCTATTCACTGCCTCTGATTCCCCGCCTGTGATTCCCCATCTCTGATTCACCACCTCTGATTCCCCACCTCTGATTCCCCATATCTAATTCCCCGCCTCTGTTTGCCCGCCTCTGATTCCCCGCCTCTGTTTCCCCATATCTGATTCCCCGTGTCTGATTCCCTGCCTCTGATTCCCCGCCTCTGTTTCCCCGCCTCTGATTCCCTGCCACTGATTCCCTGCCCCTGATACCCCACCTCTGATTCCCCATATCTGATTCCCTGCCTCTGTTTCCCCGCCTCTGATTCCCCGCCTCTGATTCCCCATATCTGATTCCCCGCCTCTGATTCCCCAACTCTGATTCCCCGCCTCTGATTCCCCAGCTCTGAATCCCCGTCTCTGATTCCCCGCGTCTGTTTCCCCGCCTCTGATTCCCCGCCTCTGTTTCCCCATATCTAAGTCCCCGACACTGATTCCCCAACTCTGATTCCCCACCTCTGATTCCCCAGCTCTGATTCCCCGCCTCTGATTCCCCGCATCTGATTCCCTGCATCTGATTCCCAGCCTCTGATTCCCTGCCTCTGATTCCGAACCTCTGATTCCCCACTCTGATTCCCCATATCTGATTCCCCGCCTCTGTTTCCCCGCCTCTGATTCCCCGCCTCTGTTTCCCCATATCTGATTCCCGGCCTCTGATTCTCCGCCTCTGATTCCCCGCCTCTGATTCCCTGCCTCTGATTCCCCATCTCCGATTCCGCACATCGGATTACTTGCCTCTGATTCCCCGCCTCTGATTCCCCGCCTCTGATTCCCTGCTTCTGATTCCCAACCTCTGATTCCCCACCTCTGATTCCCCATATCTGATTCCCCGCCTCTGTTTCCCCGCCTCTGATTCCCCGCCTCTGATTCCCCAACTCTGAATCCCCGCCTCTGATTCCCCAGCTCTGATTCCCCGCCTCTGATTCCCCGCATCTGATTCCCTGCCTCTGATTCCCCGCCTCTGATTCCAGGCCTCTGATTCCCAGCATCTGATTCCGGCCTCTGATTCCCGGCCTCTGATTCCCTGCTTCTGATTCTGATTCCCTGCCTCTGATTCCCCATCTCTGATTCCGCACATCTGATTCCTTGCCTCTGATTCCCCACCTCTGATTCCCCAGCTCTGATTCCCCGCCTTTGATTCCCCCCGTCTGATTCCCAGCCTCTGAATCCCCGTGTCTGATTTCCTGCCTCTGATTCCCTGCCTCTGATTCCCCATCTCTGATTCACCGCCTCTGATTCCCCACCTCTGATTCCCCATCTCTGATTCCGCACATCCGATTCCCTGCCTCTGATTCCCGAACTCTGATTCCCCGCCTCTGATTCCCCATCTCTGATTCCCCACCTCTGATTCCCCGTGTCTGATTCCCTGCCTCTGATTCCCCGCCTCTGAATACCAGCCTCTGATTCCCCATATCTGATTCCCCGCCTCTGATTCCCTGCCTCTGATTCCCCAGCTCTGATTCCCCGCCTTTGATTCCGCACATCTGATTCCCTTCCTCTGATTCCCCGCCTCTGATTTTCCGCCTCTGATTCCCTGCCTCTGATTCCCAACCTCGGATTCCCCACCTCTGATTCCCCATATCTGATTCCCCGCCTCTGTTTCCCCGCCTCTGATTCCCCGCCTCTGATTCCCAACTCTGATTCCCCGCCTCTGATTCCCCAGCTCTGATTCCCCGTGTTTGATTCCCTGCCTCTGATTCCCTGCCCTGATTCCCCATCTCTGTTTCACCGCCTTTGATTCGCCACCTCTGATTCCCCATATCTGATTCCCCGCCTCTGTTTCCCCGACTCTGATTCCCTGCCTCTGATTCCCAACCTCTGATTCCACACCTCTGATTCCCCATATCTGATTCCCCGCCTCTATTTCCCCATATCTGATTCCCCGCCTCTGATTCCCCAACTCTGATTCCCCGCCTCTGATTCCCCAGCTCTGATTCCCCGACTCTGATTCCCGGCATCCGATTCCCTGCCTCTGATTCCCTGCCTCTGTTTCCCCATATCTGATTCCCCGCCTCTGATTCCCAACTATGATTCCCCGCCTCTGATTCCCCAGCTCTGATTCCCTGCCTCTGATTCCCTGCGTTCTATTCCCTGCCTCTGATTCCCCGCCTGTGATTCCCCATCACTGATTCACCACCTCTGATTCCCCACATCTGATTCCCCATAACTAATTCCCCGCCTCTGTTTGCCCGCCTCTGATTCCCCGCCTCTGTTTCCCCATATCTGATTCCCCGTCTCTGAATCCCCAACTCTGATTCCCTGCCTCTGATTCCGCAGCTCTGATTCCCCGCCTTTGATTCCCCCCGTCTGATTCCCAGCCTCTGAATCCCCGTGTCTGATTTCCTGCCTCTGATTCCCCGCCTCTGATTCCCCATCTCTGATTCACCGCCTCTGATTCCCCACCTCTGGTTCCCCATCTCTGATTCCGCACATCCGATTCCCTGCCTCTGATTCCCGAACTCTGATTCCCCGCCTCTGATTCCCCATCTCTGATTCCCCACCTCTGATTCCCCGTGTCTGATTCCCTGCCTCTGATTCCCCGCCTCTGAATACCAGCCTCTGATTCCCCATATCTGATTCCCCGCCTCTGATTCCCTGCCCCTGATTCCCCAGCTCTGATTCCCCGCCTTTGATTCCGCACATCTGATTCCCTTCCTCTGATTCCCCGCCTCTGATTTTCCGCCTCTGATTCCCTGCCTCTGATTCCCAACCTCGGATTCCCCACCTCTGATTCCCCATATCTGATTCCCCGCCTCTGTTTCCCCGCCTCTGATTCCCCGCCTCTGATTCCCAACTCTGATTCCCCGCCTCTGATTCCCCAGCTCTGATTCCCCGTGTTTGATTCCCTGCCTCTGATTCCCTGCCCTGATTCCCCATCTCTGTTTCACCGCCTTTGATTCGCCACCTCTGATTCCCCATATCTCATTCCCCGCCTCTGTTTCCCCGACTCTGATTCCCTGCCTCTGATTCCCAACCTCTGATTCCACACCTCTGATTCCCCATATCTGATTCCCCGCCTCTATTTCCCCATATCTGATTCCCCGCCTCTGATTCCCCAACTCTGATTCCCCGCCTCTGATTCCCCAGCTCTGATTCCCCGACTCTGATTCCCGGCATCCGATTCCCTGCCTCTGATTCCCCGCCTCTGTTTCCCCATATCTGATTCCCCGCCTCTGATTCCCAACTATGATTCCCCGCCTCTGATTCCCCAGCTCTGATTCCCTGCCTCTGATTCCCTGCGTTCTATTCCCTGCCTCTGATTCCCCGCCTGTGATTCCCCATCACTGATTCACCACCTCTGATTCCCCACATCTGATTCCCCATAACTAATTCCCCGCCTCTGTTTGCCCGCCTCTGATTCCCCGCCTCTGTTTCCCCATATCTGATTCCCCGTCTCTGAATCCCCAACTCTGATTCCCTGCCTCTGATTCCCCAGCTCTGATTCCCCGCCTTTGATTCCCCCCGTCTGATTCCCAGCCTCTGAATCCCCGTGTCTGATTTCCTGCCTCTGATTCCCCGCCTCTGATTCCCCATCTCTGATTCACCGCCTCTGATTCCCCACCTCTGATACCCCATCTCTGATTCCGCACATCCGATTCCCTGCCTCTGATTCCCGAACTCTGATTCCCCGCCTCTGATTCCCCATCTCTGATTCCCCACCTCTGATTCCCCGTGTCTGATTCCCTGCCTCTGATTCCCCGCCTCAGAATACCAGCCTCTGATTCCCCATATCTGATTCCCCGCCTCTGATTCCCTGCCTCTGATTCCCCAGCTCTGATTCCCCGCCTTTGATTCCCCCCGTCTCATTCCCAGCCTCTGAATCCCCGTGTCTGATTTCCTGCCTCTGATTCCCCGCCTCTGATTCCCCATCTCTGATTCACCGCCTCTGATTCCCCATCTCTGATTCCCCACCTCTGATTCCCCGTGTCTGATTCCCCGTGTCTGATTCCCTGCCTCTGATTCCACGCCTCTGATTCCCCATATCTGATTCCCTACCACTGATTCCCCTCCTCTGATTCCCCATCTCTGATTCACCACCTCTGATTCCCGGCCTCTGATTGCCCACCTCTGATTCCCCGCCTCTGATTCGCCAGCTATGATTCCCCCCCTCTGATTCCCCGCGTCTGATTCCCCGCCTCTGATTCCCCAACTCTAATACCCCGCCTCTGATTCCCCAGCTATGATTCCCCTCCTCTGATTCCCCGCATCTGATTCCCTGCCTCTGATTCCCCGCCTCTGATTCCAGGCCTCTGATTCCCAACCTCTGATTCCCCACCTCTGATTCCCAATATCTGATTCCCCGCCTCTGTTTCACCGCCTCTGATTCCCCGCCTCTGTTTCCCCATATCTGATTCCCCGCCTCTGATTCCCCAACTCTGATTCCCCGCCTGTGATTCCCCAGCTCTGATTCCCCGCCTCTGATTCCCCATATCTGATTCCCATCCTCTGATTGCCCACCTCTGATTCCCCGCCTCTGATTCGCCAGCTCTGATTCCTCACCTCTGATTCCCCGCATCTGATTCCCTGCCTCTGATTCCCCGCCTCTGATTCCACATCTCTGATTCCCCGCCTGTGATTCCCCAGCTCTGATTCCCCGCCTCTGATTCCCCAGCTCTGATTCCCAGCCTCTGATTCCCCGTGTTTGATCCCCTGCCTCTGATTACCTTCCTCTGATTCCCGGCCACTGATACCCCGCTTCTGATTCTGATTCCCTGCCTCTGATTCCCCATCTCTGATTCACCACATCTAATTCCCTGCCTCTGATTTCACGCCCCTGATTCCCCACCTCTGATTCCCCATATCTGAATCCCCGCCTCTGTTTCCACGCCTCTGATTCCCTGCCTCTGATTCCCAACCTCTGATTCCCCACCCCTGATTCCCCATATCTGATTCCCCGCCTCTGTTTCCCTGCCTCTGATTCCCCGCCCCTGTTTCCCCATATCTGATTCCCCGCCTCTGATTCCCCAACTCTGATTCCCCGCCTCTGATTCCCCAGCTCTGATTCCCCACCTCTGATTCCCCGTGTTTGATTCCCTGCCTCTGATTCCCCGCCTCTGATTCCCCATCTCTGATTCACCACCTTTGATTCGCCACCTCTGATTCCCCATATCTGATTCCCCACCTCTGTTACCCCGCCTCTGATTCCCCGCCTCTGATTCCCCATATATCATTCCCTGCCTCTGAATCCCCATCTCTGATTCCCGGACTCTGATTCCCCACCTCTGATTCCCGGCCTCTTATTCCCGGCATCTGAACCCCGGCCTCTGATTCCCGGCCTCTGATTCCCCGCTTCTGATTCTGATTCCCTGCCTCTGATTCCCCATCTCTGATTCCGCACATCTGATTCCCAGCATCTGATTCCCCACCTCTGATTCCCCATATCTGATTCCTCGCCTCTGTTTCCCCGCCTCTGATTTTCCGCCTCTGTTTCCCCATATCTAATTCCCCACCTCAGATGCCCCAACTCTGATACCCCGCCTCTGATTCCCCAGCTCCTATTCCCCGCCTCTGATTCCCCGCATCCGTTTCCCCATATCTGATTCCCAGCCTCTGTTTCCCCGCCTTTGATTCCCCGCCTCTGTTTCCCCATATCTGATTCCCCGCCTCTGATTCCCAACTATGATTCCCCGCCTCTGATTCCCCAGCTCTGATTCCCCGCCTCTGATTCCCCGCGTTCTATTCCCTGCCTCTGATTCCCCGCCTGTGATTCCCCATCTCTGATTCACCACCTCTGATTCCCCACCTCTGATTCCCCATATCTAATTCCCCGCCTCTGTTTGCCCGCCTCTGATTCCCCGCCTCTGTTTCCCCATATCTGATTCCCCGTGTCTGATTCCCTGCCTCTGATTCCCCGCCTCTGTTTCCCCGCCTCTGATTCCCTGCCACTGATTCCCTGCCCCTGATACCCCACCTCTGATTCCCCATATCTGATTCCCCGCCTCTGATTCCCCAACTCTGATTCCCCGCCTCTGATTCCCCAGCTCTGAATCCCCGCCTCTGATTCCCCGCGTCTTTTTCCCCGCCTCTGATTCCCCGCCTCTGTTTCCCCATATCTAAGTCCCCGACACTGATACCCCAACTCTGATTCCCCACCTCTGATTCCCCAGCTCTGATTCCCCGCCTCTGATTCCCCGCATCTGATTCCCTGCATCTGATTCCCAGCCTCTGATTCCCTGCCTCTGATTCCGAACCTCTGATTCCCCACCTCTGATTCCCCATATCTGATTCCCCGCCTCTGTTTCCCCGCCTCTGATTCCCCGCCTCTTTTTCCCCATATCTGATTCCCGGCCTCTGATTCCCCGCCTCTGATTCCCCGCCTCTGATTCCCCATCTCCGATTCCGCACATCGGATTACCTTCCCCTGATTCCCCGCCTCTGATTCCCCGCCTCTGATTCCCTGCTTCTGATTCCCAACCTCTGATTCCCCACCTCTGATTCCCCATATCTGATTCCCCGCCTCTGTTTCCCCGCCTCTGATTCCCCGCCTCTGATTCCCCAACTCTGAATCCCCGCCTCTGATACCCCAGCTCTGATTCCCCGCCTCTGATTCCCCGCATCTGATTCCCTGCCTCTGATTCCCCGCCTCTGATTCCAGGCCTCTGATTCCCAGCATCTGATTCCGGCCTCTGATTCCCGGCCTCTGATTCCCTGCTTCTGATTCTGATTCCCTGCCTCTGATTCCCCATCTCTGATTCCGCACATCTGATCCCTTGCCTCTGATTCCCCACCTCTGATTCCCCATATCTGATTCCCCGCCTGGGTTTCCCCACCTCTGATTTCCCGCCTCTGTTTCCCAATATCTAAGTCCCCGCCTCTGATTCCCCAAATCTGATTCCCCACCTCTGATTCCCCAGCTCTGATTCCCCGCCTCTGATTCCCCGCATCTGATTCCCTGCATCTGATTCCAAAACCTCTGATTCCCTGCCTCTGATTCCCAACCTCTGATTCCCCACCTCTGATTCCCCATATCTGATTCCCCGCCTCTGTTTCCCCGCCTCGGATTCCCCGCCTCTGTTTCCCCATATCTGATTCCCGGCCTCTGATTCCCCGCCTCTGATTCCCCGCCTCTCATTCCCTGCCTCTGATTCCCCATCTCCGATTCCGCACATCTGATTCCCTTCCTCTGATTCCCCGCCTCTGATTTTCCGCCTCTGATTCCCTGCCTCTGATTCCCAACCTCGGATTCCCCACCTCTGATTCCCCATATCTGATTCCCCGCCTCTGTTTCCCCGCCTCTGATTCCCCGCCTCTGATTCCCAACTCTGATTCCCCGCCTCTGATTCCCCAGCTCTGATTCCCCGTGTTTGATTCCCTGCCTCTGATTCCCTGCCCTGATTCCCCATCTCTGTTTCACCGCCTTTGATTCGCCACCTCTGATTCCACATATCTGATTCCCCGCCTCTGTTTCCCCGACTCTGATTCCCTGCCTCTGATTCCCAACCTCTGATTCCACACCTCTGATTCCCCATATCTGATTCCCCGCCTCTATTTCCCCATATCTGATTCCCCGCCTCTGATTCCCCAACTCTGATTCCCCGCCTCTGATTCCCCAGCTCTGATTCCCCGACTCTGATTCCCGGCATCCGATTCCCTGCCTCTGATTCCCCGCCTCTGATTCCCCATCTCTGATACCCCGCCTCTGATTCCCCGTGTCTGATTCCCTGCCTTTGATTCCCCGCCTCTGATTCCCCGCCTCTGATTCCCTGCCACTGATTCCCTGCCCCTGATTCCCCACCTCTGATTCCCCACATCTGATTCCCCGCCTCTGTTTCCCCGCCTCTGATTCCCCGCCTCTGATTCCCAATATCTGATTCCCTGCCTCTGATTCCCCAACTCTGATTCCCCACCTCTGATTCCCCAGCTCTGAATCCCCGCCTCTGATTCCCCGCGTCTGATTCCCTGCCTCTGATTCACCGCCTTTGATTCGCCACCTCTGATTCCCCATATCTGATTCCCCACCTCTGATTCCCGGCCTCTTATTCCCAGCATCTGATTCCCGGCCTCTGATTCCCGGCCTCTGATTCCCCGCTTCTGATTCTGATTCCCTGCCTCTTATTCCCCATCTCTGATTCCGCACATCTGATTCCCTGCCTCTGATTCCCCACCTCTGATTCCCCATATCTGATTCCCCGCCTCTGTTTCCCCGCCTCTGATTCCCGGCCTCTTATTCCCAGCATCTGATTCCCGGCCTCTGATTCCCGGCCTCTGATTCCCCGCTTCTGATTCTGATTCCCTGCCTCTTATTCCCCATCTCTGATTCCGCACATCTGATTCCCTGCCTCTGATTCCCCACCTCTGATTCCCCATATCTGATTCCCCGCCTCTGTTTCCCCGCCTCTGATTCCCCGCCTCTGTTTCCCTATATCTAATTCCCCACCTCTGATGCCCCAAATCTGATTCCCAACCTCTGATTCCCCACCTCTGATTCCCCATATCTGATTCCCCGCCTCTGTTTCCCCGCCTCGGATTCCCCGCCTCTGTTTCCCCATATCTGATTCCCGGCCTCTGATTCCCCGCCTCTGATTCCCCGCCTCTCATTCCCTGCCTCTGATTCCCCATCTCCGATTCCGCACATCTGATTCCCTTCCTCTGATTCCCCGCCTCTGATTTTCCGCCTCTGATTCCCTGCCTCTGATTCCCAACCTCGGATTCCCCACCTCTGATTCCCCATATCTGATTCCCCGCCTCTGTTTCCCCGCCTCTGATTCCCCGCCTCTGATTCCCAACTCTGATTCCCCGCCTCTGATTCCCCAGCTCTGATTCCCCGTGTTTGATTCCCTGCCTCTGATTCCCTGCCCTGATTCCCCATCTCTGTTTCACCGCCTTTGATTCGCCACCTCTGATTCCACATATCTGATTCCCCGCCTCTGTTTCCCCGACTCTGATTCCCTGCCTCTGATTCCCAACCTCTGATTCCACACCTCTGATTCCCCATATCTGATTCCCCGCCTCTATTTCCCCATATCTGATTCCCCGCCTCTGATTCCCCAACTCTGATTCCCCGCCTCTGATTCCCCAGCTCTGATTCCCCGACTCTGATTCCCGGCATCCGATTCCCTGCCTCTGATTCCCCGCCTCTGATTCCCCATCTCTGATTCCCCGCCTCTGATTCCCCGTGTCTGATTCCCTGCCTTTGATTCCCCGCCTCTGATTCCCCGCCTCTGATTCCCTGCCACTGATTCCCTGCCCCTGATTCCCCACCTCTGATTCCCCACATCTGATTCCCCGCCTCTGTTTCCCCGCCTCTGATTCCCCGCCTCTGATTCCCAATATCGGATTCCCTGCCTCTGATTCCCCAACTCTGATTCCCCGCCTCTGATTCCCCAGCTCTGAATCCCCGCCTCTGATTCCCCGCGTCTGATTCCCTGCCTCTGATTCACCGCCTTTGATTCGCCACCTCTGATTCCCCATATCTGATTCCCCACCTCTGATTCCCGGCCTCTTATTCCCAGCATCTGATTCCCGGCCTCTGATTCCCGGCCTCTGATTCCCCGCTTCTGATTCTGATTCCCTGCCTCTTATTCCCCATCTCTGATTCCGCACATCTGATTCCCTGCCTCTGATTCCCCACCTCTGATTCCCCATATCTGATTCCCCGCCTCTGTTTCCCCGCCTCTGATTCCCGGCCTCTTATTCCCAGCATCTGATTCCCGGCCTCTGATTCCCGGCCTCTGATTCCCCGCTTCTGATTCTGATTCCCTGCCTCTTATTCCCCATCTCTGATTCCGCACATCTGATTCCCTGCCTCTGATTCCCCACCTCTGATTCCCCATATCTGATTCCCCGCCTCTGTTTCCCCGCCTCTGATTCCCCGCCTCTGTTTCCCTATATCTAATTCCCCACCTCTGATGCCCCAACTCTGATTCCCCGCCTCTGATTCCCCAGCTCTGATTCCCCGCCTCTGATTCCCTGCATCCGATTCCCCATATCTGATTCCCCGCCTCTGTTTCACCGCCTCTGATTCCCCGCCTCTGTTTCCCCATATCTGATTCCCGCCTCTGATTCCCAACTATGAATCCCCTCCTCTGATTCCCCAGCTCTGATTCCCTGCCTCTGATTCCCAGCGTTCTATTCCCTGCCTCTGATTCCCCGCCTGTGATTCCCCATCACTGATTCACCACCTCTGATTCCCTACCTCTGATTCCCCATATCTAATTCCCCGCCTCTGTTTGCCCGCCTCTGATTCCCCGCCTCTGTTTCCCCATATCTGATTCCCCGCCTCTGAATCCCCAACTCTGATTCCCTGCCTCAGATTCCCCAGCTCTGATTCCCCGCCTTTGATTCCCCCCGTCTGATTCCCAGCCTCTGAATCCCCGTGTCTGATTTCCTGCCTCTGATTCCCCGCCTCTGATTCCCCATCTCTGATTCACCTCCTCTGATTCCCCACCTCTGATTCCCCCTCTCTGATTCCGCACATCCAATTCCCTGCCTCTGATTCCCCAACTCTGATTCCCCACCTCTGATTCCCCAGCTCTGATTCCCCGCCTCAGATTCCCCGCGTCTGATTCCCTGCCTCTGATTCCCCGCCTCTGATTCCCTGCCTCTGATTCCCCATATCTGATTCCCCGCCTCTGATTCCCCAACTCTGATTCCCCGCTTCTGATTCCCCAGCTCTGAATCCCCGCCTCTGATTCCCCGCGTCTGATTCCCTGCCTCTGATTCCCCGCCTCTGATTCCCCATCTGTGATTCACAACCTCTGATGCCCCACCTCTGATTCCCCATATCTGATTCCCTGCCTCTGTTTCCCCGCCTCTGATTCCCCACCTCTGTTTCCCCATATCTGATTCCCCACCTCTGATTCCCCAACTCTAATACCCCGCCTCTGATTCCCCAGCTCTGATTCCCCGCCTCTGATTCCCCGCATCTGATTCCCTGCCACTGATTCCCCGCCTCTGATTCCAGGCCTCTGATTCCCAGCATCTGATTCCGGCCTCTGATTCCCGGCCTCTGATTCCCTGCTTCTGATTCTGATTCCCTGCCTCTGATTCCCCATCTCTGATTCCGCACATCTGATTCCCTGCCTCTGATTCCCCACCTCTGATTCCCCATATCTGATTCCCCGCCTCTGTTTCCCCGCCTCTGATTCCCCGCCTCTGTTTCCCAATATCTAAGTCCCCACCTCTGATTCCCCAAATCTGATTCCCCACCTCTGATTCCCCAGCTCTGATTCCCCGCCTCTGATACCCCGCATCTGATACCCTGCATCTGATTCCAAGCCTCTGATTCCCTGTGATTCCCAACCTCTGATTCCCCACCTCTGATTCCCCATATCTGATTCCCCGCCTCTGTTTCCCCGCCTCGGATTCCCCGCCTCTGTTTCCCCACATCTGATTCCCGGCCTCTGATTCCCCGCCTCTGATTCCCCATATCTGATTCCCTGCCTCTGATTCCCCAACTCTGATTACCCGCCTCTGATTCCACAGCTCTGAATCCCCGCCTATGATTCCCCGCGTCTGATTCCCTGCCTCTGATTCCCCGCCTCTGATTCCCCATCTCTGATTCACCGCCTTTGATTCGCCACCTCTGATTCCCCATATCTGATTCCCCGCCTCTGTTTCCCCGCCTGTGATTCCCCGCCTCTGATTCTCCATATCTCATTCCCCGCCTCTGAATCCCCATCTCTGATTCCCGGACTCTGATTCCCCTCCTCTGATTCCCGGCCTCTTATTCCCAGCATCTGATTCCCGGCCTCTGATTCCCGGCCTCTGATTCCCCGCTTCTGATTCCCTGCCTCTGATTCCCCATCTCTGAGTCCGCACATCTGATTCCCTGCCTCTGATTCCCCACTTCTGATTCCCCATATCTGTTTCCCCGCCTCTGTTTCCCCGCCTCTGATTCCCCGCCTCTGTTTCCCTATATCTAATTCCCCACCTCTGATGCCCCAACTCTGATTCCCCGCCTCTGATTCCCCAGCTCTGATTCCCCGCCTCTGATTCCCTGCATCCGATTCCCCATATCTGATTCCCCGCCTCTGTTTCCCCGCCTCTGATTCCCCGCCTCTGTTTCCCCATATCTGATTCCAGCCTCTGATTCCCAACTATGATTCCCCGCCTCTGATTCCCCAGCTCTGATTCCCTGCCTCTGATTCCCCGCGTTCTATTCCCTGCCTCTGATTCCCCGCCTGTGATTCCCCATCACTGATTCACCACCTCTGATACCCTACCTCTGATTCCCCATATCTAATTCCCCGCCTCTGTTTGCCCGCCTCTGATTCCCCGCCTCTGTTTCCCCATATCTGATTCCCCGCCTCTGAATCCCCAACTCTGATTCCCTGCCTCAGATTCCCCAGCTCTGATTCCCCGCCTTTGATTCCCCCCGTCTGATTCCCAGCCTCTGAATCCCCTTGTCTGATTTCCTGCCTCTGATTCCCCGCCTCTGATTCCCCATCTCTGATTCACCACCTCTGATTCCCCACCTCTGATTCCCCATCTCTGATTCCGCACATCCAATTCCCTGCCTCTGATTCCCCAACTCTGATTCCCCACCTCTGATTCCCCAGCTCTGATTCCCCGCCTCAGATTCCCCGCGTCTGATTCCCTGCCTCTGATTCCCCGCCTCTGATTCCCTGCCTCTGATTCCCCATATCTGATTCCCCGCCTCTGATTCCCCAACTCTGATTCCCCGCTTCTGATTCCCCAACTCTGAATCCCCGCCTCTGATTCCCCGTGTCTGATTCCCTGCCTCTGATTCCCCGCCTCTGATTCCCCATCTGTGATTCACAACCTCTGATGCCCCACCTCTGATTCCCCATATCTGATTCCCCGCCTCTGTTTCCCCGCCTCTGATTCCCCGCCTCTGATTCCCCATATCTGATTCCCCGCCTCTGATTGCCCACCTCTGATTCCCCGCGTCTGATACCCTGCCTCTGATTCCCCGCCTCTGATTCCCCATCTCTGATTCACCACCTCTGATTCCCGGCCTCTGATTCCCCATCTCTGATTCCGCACATCCGATTCCCTGCCTATGATTCCCCACCTCTGATTCCCCGCCTCTGATTCCCCATATCTGATTCCCTGCCTCTGTTTCCCCGCCTCTGATTCCCTACCTCTGTTTCCCCATATCTGATTCCCTGCCTCTGATTCCCCGCCTCTGAATACCAGCCTCTGATTCCCCATATCTGATTCCCCGCCTCTGATTCCCTGCCTCTGATTCCCCAGCTCTGATTCCCCGCCTTTGATACCCCCCGTCTCATTCCCAGCCTCTGAATCCCCGTGTCTGATTTCCTGCCTCTGATTCCCCGCCTCTGATTCCCCATCTCTGATTCACCGCCTCTGATTCCCCATCTCTGATTCCCCACCTCTGATTACGCGTGTCTGATTCCCCGTGTCTGATTCCCTGCCTCTGATTCCACGCCTCTGATTCCCCATATCTGATTCCCTACCACTGATTCCCCTCCTCTGATTCCCCATCTCTGATTCACCACCTCTGATTCCCGGCCTCTGATTGCCCACCTCTGATTCCCCGCCTCTGATTCGCCAGCTATGATTCCCCCCCTCTGATTCCCCGCGTCTGATTCCCCGCCTCTGATTCCCCAACTCTAATACCCCGCCTCTGATTCCCCAGCTCTGATTCCCCTCCTCTGATTCCCCGCATCTGATTCCCTGCCTCTGATTCCCCGCCTCTGATTCCAGGCCTCTGATTCCCAACCTCTGATTCCCCACCTCTGATTCCCAATATCTGATTCCCCGCCTCTGTTTCACCGCCTCTGATTCCCCGCCTCTGTTTCCCCATATCTGATTCCCCGCCTCTGATTCCCCAACTCTGATTCCCCGCCTGTGATTCCCCAGCTCTGATTCCCCGCCTCTGATTCCCCATATCTGATTCCCATCCTCTGATTGCCCACCTCTGATTCCCCGCCTCTGATTCGCCAGCTCTGATTCCCCACCTCTGATTCCCCGCATCTGATTCCCTGCCTCTGATTCCCCGCCTCTGATTCCCCATCTCTGATTCCCCGCCTGTGATTCCCCAGCTCTGATTCCCCGCCTCTGATTCCCCAGCTCTGATTCCCAGCCTCTGATTCCCCGTGTTTGATCCCCTGCCTCTGATTACCTTCCTCTGATTCCCGGCCACTGATACCCCGCTTCTGATTCTGATTCCCTGCCTCTGATTCCCCATCTCTGATTCACCACATCTAATTCCCTGCCTCTGATTTCACGCCCCTGATTCCCCACCTCTGATTCCCCATATCTGAATCCCCGCCTCTGTTTCCACGCCTCTGATTCCCTGCCTCTGATTCCCAACCTCTGATTCCCCACCCCTGATTCCCCATATCTGATTCCCCGCCTCTGTTTCCCTGCCTCTGATTCCCCGCCCCTGTTTCCCCATATCTGATTCCCCGCCTCTGATTCCCCAACTCTGATTCCCCGCCTCTGATTCCCCAGCTCTGATTCCCCGCCTCTGATTCCCCGTGTTTGATTCCCTGCCTCTGATTCCCCGCCTCTGATTCCCCATCTCTGATTCACCGCCTTTGATTCGCCACCTCTGATTCCCCATATCTGATTCCCCACCTCTGTTACCCCGCCTCTGATTCCCCGCCTCTGATTCCCCATATATCATTCCCTGCCTCTGAATCCCCATCTCTGATTCCCGGACTCTGATTCCCCACCTCTGATTCCCGGCCTCTTATTCCCGGCATCTGAACCCCGGCCTCTGATTCCCGGCCTCTGATTCCCCGCTTCTGATTCTGATTCCCTGCCTCTGATTCCCCATCTCTGATTCCGCACATCTGATTCCCTGCATCTGATTCCCCACCTCTGATTCCCCATATCTGATTCCTCGCCTCTGTTTCCCCGCCTCTGATTTTCCGCCTCTGTTTCCCCATATCTAATTCCCCACCTCAGATGCCCCAACTCTGATACCCCGCCTCTGATTCCCCAGCTCCTATTCCCCGCCTCTGATTCCCCGCATCCGTTTCCCCATATCTGATTCCCCGCCTCTGTTTCCCCGCCTTTGATTCCCCGCCTCTGTTTCCCCATATCTGATTCCCCGCCTCTGATTCCCAACTATGATTCCCCGCCTCTGATTCCCCAGCTCTGATTCCCCGCCTCTGATTCCCCGCGTTCTATTCCCTGCCTCTGATTCCCCGCCTGTGATTCCCCATCTCTGATTCACCACCTCTGATTCCCCACCTCTGGTTCCCCATATCTAATTCCCCGCCTCTGTTTGCCCGCCTCTGATTCCCCGCCTCTGTTTCCCCATATCTGATTCCCCATGTCTGATTCCCTGCCTCTGATTCCCCGCCTCTGTTTCCCCGCCTCTGATTCCCTGCCACTGATTCCCTGCCCCTGATACCCCACCTCTGATTCCCCATATCTGATTCCCTGCCTCTGTTTCCCCGCCTCTGATTCCCCGCCTCTGATTCCCCATATCTGATTCCCCGCCTCTGATTCCCCAACTCTGATTCCCCGCCTCTGATTCCCCAGCTCTGAATCCCCGCCTCTGATTCCCCGCGTCTGTTTCCCCGCCTCTGATTCCCCGTCTCTGTTTCCCCATATCTAAGTCCCCGACACTGATTCCCCAACTCTGATTCCCCACCTCTGATTCCCCAGCTCTGATTCCCCGCCTCTGATTCCCCGCATCTGATTCCCTGCATCTGATTCCCAGCCTCTGATTCCCTGCCTCTGATTCCGAACCTCTGATTCCCCACCTCTGATTCCCCATATCTGATTCCCCGCCTCTGTTTCCCCGCCTCTGATTCCCCGCCTCTGTTTCCCCATATCTGATTCCCGGCCTCTGATTCTCCGCCTCTGATTCCCCGCCTCTGATTCCCTGCCTCTGATTCCCCATCTCCGATTCCGCACATCGGATTACCTGCCTCTGATTCCCCGCCTCTGATTCCCCGCCTCTGATTCCCTGCTTCTGATTCCCAACCTCTGATTCCCCACCTCTGATTCCCCATATCTGATTCCCCGCCTCTGTTTCCCCGCCTCTGATTCCCCGCCTCTGATTCCCCAACTCTGAATCCCCGCCTCTGATTCCCCAGCTCTGATTCCCCGCCTCTGATTCCCCGCATCTGATTCCCTGCCTCTGATTCCCCGCCTCTGATTCCAGGCCTCTGATTCCCAGCATCTGATTCCGGCCTCTGATTCCCGGCCTCTGATTCCCTGCTTCTGATTCTGATTCCCTGCCTCTGATTCCCCATCTCTGATTCCGCACATCTGATTCCTTGCCTCTGATTCCCCACCTCTGATTCCCCAGCTCTGATTCCCCGCCTTTGATTCCCCCCGTCTGATTCCCAGCCTCTGAATCCCCGTGTCTGATTTCCTGCCTCTGATTCCCCGCCTCTGATTCCCCATCTCTGATTCACCGCCTCTGATTCCCCACCTCTGATTCCCCATCTCTGATTCCGCACATCCGATTCCCTGCCTCTGATTCCCGAACTCTGATTCCCCGCCTCTGATTCCCCATCTCTGATTCCCCACCTCTGATTCCCCGTGTCTGATTCCCTGCCTCTGATTCCCCGCCTCTGAATACCAGCCTCTGATTCCCCAGCTCTGATTCCCCGCCTTTGATTCCGCACATCTGATTCCCTTCCTCTGATTCCCCGCCTCTGATTTTCCGCCTCTGATTCCCTGCCTCTGATTCCCAACCTCGGATTCCCCACCTCTGATTCCCCATATCTGATTCCCCGCCTCTGTTTCCCCGCCTCTGATTCCCCGCCTCTGATTCCCAACTCTGATTCCCCGCCTCTGATTCCCCAGCTCTGATTCCCCGTGTTTGATTCCCTGCCTCTGATTCCCTGCCCTGATTCCCCATCTCTGTTTCACCGCCTTTGATTCGCCACCTCTGATTCCCCATATCTGATTCCCCGCCTCTGTTTCCCCGACTCTGATTCCCTGCCTCTGATTCCCAACCTCTGATTCCACACCTCTGATTCCCCAACTCTGATTCCCCGCCTCTGATTCCCCAGCTCTGATTCCCCGACTCTGATTCCCGGCATCCGATTCCCTGCCTCTGATTCCCTGCCTCTGTTTCCCCATATCTGATTCCCCGCCTCTGATTCCCAACTATGATTCCCCGCCTCTGATTCCCCAGCTCTGATTCCCTGCCTCTGATTCCCTGCGTTCTATTCCCTGCCTCTGATTCCCCGCCTCTGATTCCCCATCACTGATTCACCACCTCTGATTTCCTGCCTCTGATTCCCCGCCTCTGATTCCCCATCTCTGATTCACCGCCTCTGATTCCCCACCTCTGATTCCCCATCTCAGATTCCGCACATCCGATTCCCTGCCTCTGATTCCCGAACTCTGATTCCCCGCCTCTGATTCCCCATCTCTGATTCCCCACCTCTGATTCCCCGTGTCTGATTCCCTGCCTCTGATTCCCCGCCTCTGAATACCAGCCTCTGATTCCCCATATCTGATTCCCCGCCTCTGATTCCCCAGCTCTGATTCCCCGCCTCTGATTCCCCAGCTCTGATTCCACGCCTCTGATTCCCCGCATCTGATACCCTGCATCTGATTCCAAGCCTCTGATTCCCTGTGATTCCCAACCTCTGATTCCCCACCTCTGATTCCCCATATCTGATTCCCCGCCTCTGTTTCCCCGCCTCGGATTCCCCGCCTCTGTTTCCCCACATCTGATTCCCGGCCTCTGATTCCCCGCCTCTGATTCCCCATATCTGATTCCCTGCCTCTGATTCCCCAACTCTGATTCCCCGCCTCTGATTCCACAGCTCTGAATCCCCGCCTATGATTCCCCGCGTCTGATTCCCTGCCTCTGATTCCCCGCCTCTGATTCCCCATCTCTGATTCACCGCCTTTGATTCGCCACCTCTGATTCCCCATATCTGATTCCCCGCCTCTGTTTCCCCGCCTCTGATTCCCCGCCTCTGATTCTCCATATCTCATTCCCCGCCTCTGAATCCCCATCTCTGATTCCCGGACTCTGATTCCCCTCCTCTGATTCCCGGCCTCTTATTCCCAGCATCTGATTCCCGGCCTCTGATTCCCGGCCTCTGATTCCCCGCTTCTGATTCCCTGCCTCTGATTCCCCATCTCTGAGTCCGCACATCTGATTCCCTGCCTCTGATTCCCCACTTCTGATTCCCCATATCTGTTTCCCCGCCTCTGTTTCCCCGCCTCTGATTCCCCGCCTCTGTTTCCCTATATCTAATTCCCCACCTCTGATGCCCCAACTCTGATTCCCCGCCTCTGATTCCCCAGCTCTGATTCCCCGCCTCTGATTCCCTGCATCCGATTCCCCATATCTGATTCCCCGCCTCTGTTTCCCCGCCTCTGATTCCCCACCTCTGTTTCCCCATATCTGATTCCAGCCTCTGATTCCCAACTATGATTCCCCGCCTCTGATTCCCCAGCTCTGATTCCCTGCCTCTGATTCCCCGCGTTCTATTCCCTGCCTCTGATTCCCCGCCTGTGATTCCCCATCACTGATTCACCACCTCTGATTCCCTACCTCTGATTCCCCATATCTAATTCCCCGCCTCTGTTTGCCCGCCTCTGATTCCCCGCCTCTGTTTCCCCATATCTGATTCCCCGCCTCTGAATCCCCAACTCTGATTCCCTGCCTCAGATTCCCCAGCTCTGATTCCCCGCCTTTGATTCCCCCCGTCTGATTCCCAGCCTCTGAATCCCCTTGTCTGATTTCCGGCCTCTGATTCCCCGCCTCTGATTCCCCATCTCTGATTCACCACCTCTGATTTCCCACCTCTGATTCCCCATCTCTGATTCCGCACATCCAATTCCCTGCCTCTGATTCCCCAACTCTGATTCCCCACCTCTGATTCCCCAGCACTGATTCCCCGCCTCAGATTCCCCGCGTCTGATTCCCTGCCTCTGATTCCCCGCCTCTGATTCCCTGCCTCTGATTCCCCATATCTGATTCCCCGCCTCTGATTCCCCAACTCTGATTCCCCGCTTCTGATTCCCCAGCTCTGAATCCCCGCCTCTGATTCCCCGTGTCTGATTCCCTGCCTCTGATTCCCCGCCTCTGATTCCCCATCTGTGATTCACAACCTCTGATGCCCCACCTCTGATTCCCCATATCTGATTCCCCGCCTCTGTTTCCCCGCCTCTGATTCCCCGCCTCTGATTCCCCATATCTGATTCCCCGCCTCTGATTGCCCACCTCTGATTCCCCGCGTCTGATACCCTGCCTCTGATTCCCCGCCTCTGATTCCCCATCTCTGATTCACCACCTCTGATTCCCGGCCTCTGATTCCCCATCTCTGATTCCGCACATCCGATTCCCTGCCTATGATTCCCCACCTCTGATTCCCCGCCTCTGATTCCCCATATCTGATTCCCTGCCTCTGTTTCCCCGCCTCTGATTCCCTACCTCTGTTTCCCCATATCTGATTCCCTGCCTCTGATTCCCCGCCTCTGAATACCAGCCTCTGATTCCCCATATCTGATTCCCCGCCTCTGATTCCCTGCCTCTGATTCCCCAGCTCTGATTCCCCGCCTTTGATACCCCCCGTCTCATTCCCAGCCTCTGAATCCCCGTGTCTGATTTCCTGCCTCTGATTCCCCGCCTCTGATTCCCCATCTCTGATTCACCGCCTCTGATTCCCCATCTCTGATTCCCCACCTCTGATTACGCGTGTCTGATTCCCCGTGTCTGATTCCCTGCCTCTGATTCCACGCCTCTGATTCCCCATATCTGATTCCCTACCACTGATTCCCCTCCTCTGATTCCCCATCTCTGATTCACCACCTCTGATTCCCGGCCTCTGATTGCCCACCTCTGATTCCCCGCCTCTGATTCGCCAGCTATGATTCCCCCCCTCTGATTCCCCGCGTCTGATTCCCCGCCTCTGATTCCCCAACTCTAATACCCCGCCTCTGATTCCCCAGCTCTGGTTCCCCTCCTCTGATTCCCCGCATCTGATTCCCTGCCTCTGATTCCCCGCCTCTGATTCCAGGCCTCTGATTCCCAACCTCTGATTCCCCACCTCTGATTCCCAATATCTGATTCCCCGCCTCTGTTTCACCGCCTCTGATTCCCCGCCTCTGTTTCCCCATATCTGATTCCCCGCCTCTGATTCCCCAACTCTGATTCCCCGCCTGTGATTCCCCAGCTCTGATTCCCCGCCTCTGATTCCCCATATCTGATTCCCATCCTCTGATTGCCCACCTCTGATTCCCCGCCTCTGATTCGCCAGCTCTGATTCCCCACCTCTGATTCCCCGCATCTGATTCCCTGCCTCTGATTCCCCGCCTCTGATTCCCCATCTCTGATTCCCCGCCTGTGATTCCCCAGCTCTGATTCCCCGCCTCTGATTCCCCAGCTCTGATTCCCAGCCTCTGATTCCCCGTGTTTGATCCCCTGCCTCTGATTACCTTCCTCTGATTCCCGGCCACTGATACCCCGCTTCTGATTCTGATTCCCTGCCTCTGATTCCCCATCTCTGATTCACCACATCTAATTCCTTGCCTCTGATTTCACGCCCCTGATTCCCCACCTCTGATTCCCCATATCTGAATCCCCGCCTCTGTTTCCACGCCTCTGATTCCCTGCCTCTGATTCCCAACCTCTGATTCCCCACCCCTGATTCCCCATATCTGATTCCCCGCCTCTGTTTCCCTGCCTCTGATTCCCCGCCCCTGTTTCCCCATATCTGATTCCCCGCCTCTGATTCCCCAACTCTGATTCCCCGCCTCTGATTCCCCAGCTCTGATTCCCCGCCTCTGATTCCCCGTGTTTGATTCCCTGCCTCTGATTCCCCGCCTCTGATTCCCCATCTCTGATTCACCGCCTTTGATTCGCCACCTCTGATTCCCCATATCTTATTCCCCACCTCTGTTACCCCGCCTCTGATTCCCCGCCTCTGATTCCCCATATATCATTCCCTGCCTCTGAATCCCCATCTCTGATTCCCGGACTCTGATTCCCCACCTCTGATTCCCGGCCTCTTATTCCCGGCATCTGAACCCCGGCCTCTGATTCCCGGCCTCTGATTCCCCGCTTCTGATTCTGATTCCCTGCCTCTGATTCCCCATCTCTGATTCCGCACATCTGATTCCCTGCATCTGATTCCCCACCTCTGATTCCCCATATCTGATTCCTCGCCTCTGTTTCCCCGCCTCTGATTTTCCGCCTCTGTTTCCCCATATCTAATTCCCCACCTCAGATGCCCCAACTCTGATACCCCGCCTCTGATTCCCCAGCTCCTATTCCCCGCCTCTGATTCCCCGCATCCGTTTCCCCATATCTGATTCCCCGCCTCTGTTTCCCCGCCTTTGATTCCCCGCCTCTGTTTCCCCATATCTGATTCCCCGCCTCTGATTCCCAACTATGATTCCCCGCCTCTGATTCCCCAGCTCTGATTCCCCGCCTCTGATTCCCCGCGTTCTATTCCCTGCCTCTGATTCCCCGCCTGTGATTCCCCATCTCTGATTCACCACCTCTGATTCCCCACCTCTGGTTCCCCATATCTAATTCCCCGCCTCTGTTTGCCCGCCTCTGATTCCTCACCTCTGTTTCCCCATATCTGATTCCCCGTGTCTGATTCCCTGCCTCTGATTCCCCGCCTCTGTTTCCCCGCCTCTGATTCCCTGCCACTGATTCCCTGCCCCTGATACCCCACCTCTGATTCCCCATATCTGATTCCCTGCCTCTGTTTCCCCGCCTCTGATTCCCCGCCTCTGATTCCCCATATCTGATTCCCCGCCTCTGATTCCCCAACTCTGATTCCCCGCCTCTGATTCCCCAGCTCTGAATCCCCGCCTCTGATTCCCCGCGTCTGTTTCCCCGCCTCTGATTCCCCGTCTCTGTTTCCCCATATCTAAGTCCCCGACACTGATTCCCCAACTCTGATTCCCCACCTCTGATTCCCCAGCTCTGATTCCCCGCCTCTGATTCCCCGCATCTGATTCCCTGCATCTGATTCCCAGCCTCTGATTCCCTGCCTCTGATTCCGAACCTCTGATTCCCCACCTCTGATTCCCCATATCTGATTCCCCGCCTCTGTTTCCCCGCCTCTGATTCCCCGCCTCTGTTTCCCCATATCTGATTCCCGGCCTCTGATTCTCCGCCTCTGATTCCCCGCCTCTGATTCCCTGCCTCTGATTCCCCATCTCCGATTCCGCACATCGGATTACCTGCCTCTGATTCCCCGCCTCTGATTCCCCGCCTCTGATTCCCTGCTTCTGATTCCCAACCTCTGATTCCCCACCTCTGATTCCCCATATCTGATTCCCCGCCTCTGTTTCCCCGCCTCTGATTCCCCGCCTCTGATTCCCCAACTCTGAATCCCCGCCTCTGATTCCCCAGCTCTGATTCCCCGCCTCTGATTCCCCGCATCTGATTCCCTGCCTCTGATTCCCCGCCTCTGATTCCAGGCCTCTGATTCCCAGCATCTGATTCCGGCCTCTGATTCCCGGCCTCTGATTCCCTGCTTCTGATTCTGATTCCCTGCCTCTGATTCCCCATCTCTGATTCCGCACATCTGATTCCTTGCCTCTGATTCCCCCCGTCTGATTCCCAGCCTCTGAATCCCCGTGTCTGATTTCCTGCCTCTGATTCCCCGCCTCTGATTCCCCATCTCTGATTCACCGCCTCTGATTCCCCAACTCTGATTCCCCACCTCTGATTCCCCAGCTCTGATTCCCCGCCTCAGATTCCCCGCGTCTGATTCCCTGCCTCTGATTCCCCGCCTCTGATTCCCTGCCACTGATTCCCCATATCTGATTCCCCGCCTCTGATTCCCCAACTCTGATTCCCCGCTTCTGATTCCCCAGCTCTGAATCCCCGCCTCTGATTCCCCGTGTCTGATTCCCTGCCTCTGATTCCCCGCCTCTGATTCCCCATCTGTGATTCACAACCTATGATGCCCCACCTCTGATTCCCCATATCTGATTCCCCGCCTCTGTTTCCCCGCCTCTGATTCCCCGCCTCTGATTCCCCATATCTGATTCCCCGCCTCTGATTGCCCACCTCTGATTCCCCGCATCTGATACCCTGCCTCTGATTCCCCGCCTCTGATTCCCCATCTCTGATTCACCACCTCTGATTCCCGGCCTCTGATTCCCCATCTCTGATTCCGCACATCCGATTCCCTGCCTATGATTCCCCACCTCTGATTCCCTGCCTCTGATTCCCGAACTCTGATTCCCCGCCTCTGATTCCCCATCTCTGATTCCCCACCTCTGATTCCCCGTGTCTGATTCCCTGCCTCTGATTCCCCGCCTCTGAATACCAGCCTCTGATTCCCCATATCTGATTCCCCGCCTCTGATTCCCTGCCTCTGATTCCCCAGCTCTGATTCCCCGCCTTTGATTCCCCCCGTCTCCTTCCCAGCCTCTGAATCCCCGTGTCTGATTTCCTGCCTCTGATTCCCCGCCTCTGATTCCCCATCTCTGATTCACCGCCTCTGATTCCCCATCTCTGATTCCCCACCTCTGATTCCCCGTGTCTGATTCCCCGTGTCTGATTCCCTGCCTCTGATTCCACGCCTCTGATTCCCCATATCTGATTCCCTACCACTGATTCCCCTCCTCTGATTCCCCATCTCTGATTCACCACCTCTGATTCCCGGCCTCTGATTGCCCACCTCTGATTCCCCGCCTCTGATTCGCCAGCTATGATTCCCCCCCTCTGATTCCCCGCGTCTGATTCCCCGCCTCTGATTCCCCAACTCTAATACCCCGCCTCTGATTCCCCAGCTCTGATTCCCCTCCTCTGATTCCCCGCATCTGATTCCCTGCCTCTGATTCCCCGCCTCTAATTCCAGGCCTCTGATTCCCAACCTCTGATTCCCCACCTCTGATTCCCAATATCTGATTCCCCGCCTCTGTTTCACCGCCTCTGATTCCCCGCCTCTGTTTCCCCATATCTGATTCCCCGCCTCTGATTCCCCAACTCTGATTCCCCGCCTGTGATTCCCCAGCTCTGATTCCCCGCCTCTGATTCCCCATATCTGATTCCCATCCTCTGATTGCCCACCTCTGATTCCCCGCCTCTGATTCGCCAGCTCTGATTCCCCACCTCTGATTCCCCGCATCTGATTCCCTGCCTCTGATTCCCCGCCTCTGATTCCCCATCTCTGATTCCCCGCCTGTGATTCCCCAGCTCTGATTCCCCGCCTCTGATTCCCCAGCTCTGATTCCCAGCCTCTGATTCCCCGTGTTTGATCCCCTGCCTCTGATTACCTTCCTCTGATTCCCGGCCACTGATACCCCGCTTCTGATTCTGATTCCCTGCCTCTGATTCCCCATCTCTGATTCACCACATCTAATTCCCTGCCTCTGATTTCATGCCCCTGATTCCCCACCTCTGATTCCCCATATCTGAATCCCCGCCTCTGTTTCCACGCCTCTGATTCCCTGCCTCTGATTCCCAACCTCTGATTCCCCACCCCTGATTCCCCATATCTGATTCCCCGCCTCTGTTTCCCTGCCTCTGATTCCCCGCCCCTGTTTCCCCATATCTGATTCCCCGCCTCTGATTCCCCAACTCTGATTCCCCGCCTCTGATTCCCCAGCTCTGATTCCCCGCCTCTGATGCCCCGTGTTTGATTCCCTGCCTCTGATTCCCCGCCTCTGATTCCCCATCTCTGATTCACCGCCTTTGATTCGCCACCTCTGATTCCCCATATCTGATTCCCCACCTCTGTTACCCCGCCTCTGATTCCCCGCCTCTGATTCCCCATATATCATTCCCTGCCTCTGAATCCCCATCTCTGATTCCCGGACTCTGATTCCCCACCTCTGATTCCCGGCCTCTTATTCCCGGCATCTGAACCCCGGTCTCTGATTCCCGGCCTCTGATTCCCCGCTTCTGATTCTGATTCCCTGCCTCTGATTCCCCATCTCTGATTCCGCACATCTGATTCCCTGCATCTGATTCCCCACCTCTGATTCCCCATATCTGATTCCTGGCCTCTGTTTCCCCGCCTCTGATTTTCCGCCTCTGTTTCCCCATATCTAATTCCCCACCTCAGATGCCCCAACTCTGATACCCCGCCTCTGATTCCCCAGCTCCTATTCCCCGCCTCTGATTCCCCGCATCCGTTTCCCCATATCTGATTCCCCGCCTCTGTTTCCCCGCCTTTGATTCCCCGCCTCTGTTTCCCCATATCTGATTCCCCGCCTCTGATTCCCAACTATGATTCCCCGCCTCTGATTCCCCAGCTCTGATTCCCCGCATCTGATTCCCCGCGTTCTATTCCCTGCCTCTGATTCCCCGCCTGTGATTCCCCATCTCTGATTCACCACCTCTGATTCCCCACCTCTGATTCCCCATATCTAATTCCCCGCCTCTGTTTGCCCGCCTCTGATTCCCCGCCTCTGTTTCCCCATATCTGATTCCCCGTGTCTGATTCCCTGCCTCTGATTCCCCGCCTCTGTTTTCCCGCCTCTGATTCCCTGCCACTGATTCCCTGCCCCTGATACCCCACCTCTGATTCCCCATATCTGATACCCCGCCTCTGATTCCCCAACTCGGATTCCCCGCCTCTGATTCCCCAGCTCTGAATCCCCGCCTCTGATTCCCCGCGTCTGTTTCCCCGCCTCTGATTCCCCGCCTCTGTTTCCCCATATCTAAGTCCCCGACACTGATTCCCCAACTCTGATTCCCCACCTCTGATTCCCCAGCTCTGATTCCCCGCCTCTGATTCCCCGCATCTGATTCCCTGCATCTGATTCCCAGCCTCTGATTCCCTGCCTCTGATTCCGAACCTCTGATTCCCCACCTCTGATTCCCCATATCTGATTCCCCGCCTCTGTTTCCCCGCCTCTGACTCCCCGCCTCTGTTTCCCCATATCTGATTCCCGGCCTCTGATTCTCCGCCTCTGATTCCCCGCCTCTGATTCCCTGCCTCTGATTCCCCATCTCCGATTCCGCACATCGGATTACCTTCCCCTGATTCCCCGCCTCTGATTCCCCGCCTCTGATTCCCTGCTTCTGATTCCCAACCTCTGATTCCCCACCTCTGATTCCCCATATCTGATTCCCCGCCTCTGTTTCCCCGCCTCTGATTCCCCGCCTCTGATTCCCCAACTCTGAATCCCCGCCTCTGATTCCCCAGCTCTGATTCCCCGCCTCTGATTCCCCGCATCTGATTCCCTGCCTCTGATTCCCCGCCTCTGATTCCAGGCCTCTGATTCCCAGCATCTGATTCCGGCCTCTGATTCCCGGCCTCTGATTCCCTGCTTCTGATTCTGATTCCCTGCCTCTGATTCCCCATCTCTGATTCCGCACATCTGATTCCTTGCCTCTGATTCCCCACCTCTGATTCCCCATATCTGATTCCCCGCCTGGGTTTCCCCGCCTCTGATTCCCCGCCTCTGTTTCCCAATATCTAAGTCCCCGCCTCTGATTCCCCAAATCTGATTCCCCACCTCTGATTCCCCAGCTCTGATTCCCCGCCTCTGATTCCCCGCATCTGATTCCCTGCATCTGATTCCAAGCCTCTGATTCCCTGCCTCTGATTCCCAACCTCTGATTCCCCACCTCTGATTCCCCATATTTGATTCCCCGCCTCTGTTTCCCCGCCTCGGATTCCCCGCCTCTGTTTCCCCATATCTGATTCCCGGCCTCTGATTCCCCGCCTCTGATTCCCCGCCTCTGATTCCCTGCCTCTGATTCCCCATCTCCGATTCCGCACATCTGATTCCCTTCCTCTGATTCCCCGCCTCTGATTTTCCGCCTCTGATTCCCTGCCTCTGATTCCCAACCTCGGATTCCCCACCTCTGATTCCCCATATCTGATTCCCCGCCTCTGTTTCCCCGCCTCTGATTCCCCGCCTCTGATTCCCAACTCTGATTCCCCGCCTCTGATTCCCCAGCTCTGATTCCCCGTGTTTGATTCCCTGCCTCTGATTCCCTGCCCTGATTCCCCATCTCTGTTTCACCGCCTTTGATTCGCCACCTCTGATTCCCCATATCTGATTCCCCGCCTCTGTTTCCCCGACTCTGATTCCCTGCCTCTGATTCCCAACCTCTGATTCCACACCTCTGATTCCCCATATCTGATTCCCCGCCTCTATTTCCCCATATCTGATTCCCCGCCTCTGATTCCCCAACTCTGATTCCCCGCCTCTGATTCCCCAGCTCTGATTCCCCGACTCTGATTCCCGGCATCCGATTCCCTGCCTCTGATTCCCCGCCTCTGATTCCCCATCTCTGATTCCCCGCCTCTGATTCCCCGTGTCTGATTCCCTGCCTTTGATTCCCCACCTCTGATTCCCCGCCTCTGATTCCCTGCCACTGATTCCCTGCCCCTGATTCCCCACCTCTGATTCCCCACATCTGATTCCCCGCCTCTGTTTCCCCGCCTCTGATTCCCCGCCTCTGATTCCCAATATCTGATTCCCTGCCTCTGATTCCCCAACTCTGATTCCCCGCCTCTGATTCCCCAGCTCTGAATCCCCGCCTCTGATTCCCCGCGTCTGATTCCCTGCCTCTGATTCCCCGCCTTGATTCCCCATATCTGATTCCCCGCCTCTGATTGTCCACCTCTGATTCCCAGCCTCTGATTCGCCAGCTCTGATTCCCCGCCTCTGATTCCCCGCATCTGATTCCCTGCCTCTGATTCCCCGCCTCTGATTCCCCATCTCTGATTCACCGCCTTTGATTCGCCACCTCTGATTCCCCATATCTGATTCCCCACCTCTGATTCCCGGCCTCTTATTCCCAGCATCTGATTCCCGGCCTCTGATTCCCGGCCTCTGATTCCCCGCTTCTGATTCTGATTCCCTGCCTCTTATTCCCCATCTCTGATTCCGCACATCTGATTCCCTGCCTCTGATTCCCCACCTCTGATTCCCCATATCTGATTCCCCGCCTCTGTTTCCCCGCCTCTGATTCCCGGCCTCTTATTCCCAGCATCTGATTCCCGGCCTCTGATTCCCGGCCTCTGATTCCCCGCTTCTGATTCTGATTCCCTGCCTCTTATTCCCCATCTCTGATTCCGCACATCTGATTCCCTGCCTCTGATTCCCCACCTCTGATTCCCCATATCTGATTCCCCGCCTCTGTTTCCCCGCCTCTGATTCCCCGCCTCTGTTTCCCTATATCTAATTCCCCACCTCTGATGCCCCAACTCTGATTCCCCGCCTCTGATTCCCCAGCTCTGATTCCCCGCCTCTGATTCCCTGCATCCGATTCCCCATATCTGATTCCCCGCCTCTGTTTCACCGCCTCTGATTCCCCACCTCTGTTTCCCCATATCTGATTCCCGCCTCTGATTCCCAACTATGAATCCCCTCCTCTGATTCCCCAGCTCTGATTCCCTGCCTCTGATTCCCAGCGTTCTATTCCCTGCCTCTGATTCCCCGCCTGTGATTCCCCATCACTGATTCACCACCTCTGATTCCCTACCTCTGATTCCCCATATCTAATTCCCCGCCTCTGTTTGCCCGCCTCTGATTCCCCGCCTCTGTTTCCCCATATCTGATTCCCCGCCTCTGAATCCCCAACTCTGATTCCCTGCCTCAGATTCCCCAGCTCTGATTCCCCGCCTTTGATTCCCCCCGTCTGATTCCCAGCCTCTGAATCCCCGTGTCTGATTTTCTGCCTCTGATTCCCCGCCTCTGATTCCCCATCTCTGATTCACCTCCTCTGATTCCCCACCTCTGATTCCCCCTCTCTGATTCCGCACATCCAATTCCCTGCCTCTGATTCCCCAACTCTGATTCCCCACCTCTGATTCCCCAGCTCTGATTCCCCGCCTCAGATTCCCCGCGTCTGATTCCCTGCCTCTGATTCCCCGCCTCTGATTCCCTGCCTCTGATTCCCCATATCTGATTCCCCGCCTCTGATTCCCCAACTCTGATTCCTCGCTTCTGATTCCCCAGCTCTGAATCCCCGCCTCTGATTCCCCGCATCTGATACCCTGCATCTGATTCCAAGCCTCTGATTCCCTGTGATTCCCAACCTCTGATTCCCCACCTCTGATTCCCCATATCTGATTCCCCGCCTCTGTTTCCCCGCCTCGGATTCCCCGCCTCTGTTTCCCCACATCTGATTCCCGGCCTCATATTCCCCGCCTCTGATTCCCCATATCTGATTCCCTGCCTCTGATTCCCCAACTCTGATTCCCCGCCTCTGATTCCACAGCTCTGAATCCCCGCCTATGATTCCCCGCGTCTGATTCCCTGCCTCTGATTCCCCGCCTCTGATTCCCCATCTCTGATTCACCGCCTTTGATTCGCCACCTCTGATTCCCCATATCTGATTCCCCGCCTCTGTTTCCCCGCCTCTGATTCCCCGCCTCTGATTCTCCATATCTCATTCCCCGCCTCTGAATCCCCATCTCTGATTCCCGGACTCTGATTCCCCTCCTCTGATTCCCGGCCTCTTATTCCCAGCATCTGATTCCCGGCCTCTGATTCCCGGCCTCTGATTCCCCGCTTCTGATTCCCTGCCTCTGATTCCCCATCTCTGAGTCCGCACATCTGATTCCCTGCCTCTGATTCCCCACTTCTGATTCCCCATATCTGTTTCCCCGCCTCTGTTTCCCCGCCTCTGATTCCCCGCCTCTGTTTCCCTATATCTAATTCCCCACCTCTGATGCCCCAACTCTGATTCCCCGCCTCTGATTCCCCAGCTCTGATTCCCCGCCTCTGATTCCCTGCATCCGATTCCCCATATCTGATTCCCCGCCTCTGTTTCCCCGCCTCTGATATCCCGCCTCTGTTTCCCCATATCTGATTCCAGCCTCTGATTCCCAACTATGATTCCCCGCCTCTGATTCCCCAGCTCTGATTCCCTGCCTCTGATTCCCCGCGTTCTATTCCCTGCCTCTGATTCCCCGCCTGTGATTCCCCATCACTGATTCACCACCTCTGATTCCCTACCTCTGATTCCCCATATCTAATTCCCCGCCTCTGTTTGCCCGCCTCTGATTCCCCGCCTCTGTTTCCCCATATCTGATTCCCCGCCTCTGAATCCCCAACTCTGATTCCCTGCCTCAGATTCCCCAGCTCTGATTCCCCGCCTTTGATTCCCCCCGTCTGATTCCCAGCCTCTGAATCCCCTTGTCTGATTTCCTGCCTCTGATTCCCCGCCTCTGATTCCCCATCTCTGATTCACCACCTCTGATTCCCCACCTCTGATTCCCCATCTCTGATTCCGCACATCCAATTCCCTGCCTCTGATTCCCCAACTCTGATTCCCCACCTCTGATTCCCCAGCTCTGATTCCCCGCCTCAGATTCCCCGCGTCTGATTCCCTGCCTCTGATTCCCCGCCTCTGATTCCCTGCCACTGATTCCCCATATCTGATTCCCCGCCTCTGATTCCCCAACTCTGATTCCCCGCTTCTGATTCCCCAGCTCTGAATCCCCGCCTCTGATTCCCTGCCTCTGATTCCCCGCCTCTGATTCCCCATCTGTGATTCACAACCTATGATGCCCCACCTCTGATTCCCCATATCTGATTCCCCGCCTCTGTTTCCCCGCCTCTGATTCCCCGCCTCTGATTCCCCATATCTGATTCCCCGCCTCTGATTGCCCACCTCTGATTCCCCGCATCTGATACCCTGCCTCTGATTCCCCGCCTCTGATTCCCCATCTCTGATTCACCACCTCTGATTCCCGGCCTCTGATTCCCCATCTCTGATTCCGCACATCCGATTCCCTGCCTATGATTCCCCACCTCTGATTCCCCGCCTCTGATTCCCCATATCTGATTCCCTGCCTCTGTTTCCCCGCCTCTGATTCCCTACCTCTGTTTCCCCATATCTGATTCCCTGCCTCTGATTCCCCGCCTCTGAATACCAGCCTCTGATTCCCCATATCTGATTCCCCGCCTCTGATTCCCTGCCTCTGATTCCCCAGCTCTGATTCCCCGCCTTTGATACCCCCCGTCTCATTCCCAGCCTCTGAATCCCCGTGTCTGATTTCCTGCCTCTGATTCCCCGCCTCTGATTCCCCATCTCTGATTCACCGCCTCTGATTCCCCATCTCTGATTCCCCACCTCTGATTACGCGTGTCTGATTCCCCGTGTCTGATTCCCTGCCTCTGATTCCACGCCTCTGATTCCCCATATCTGATTCCCTACCACTGATTCCCCTCCTCTGATTCCCCATCTCTGATTCACCACCTCTGATTCCCGGCCTCTGATTGCCCACCTCTGATTCCCCGCCTCTGATTCGCCAGCTATGATTCCCCCCCTCTGATTCCCCGCGTCTGATTCCCCGCCTCTGATTCCCCAACTCTAATACCCCGCCTCTGATTCCCCAGCTCTGATTCCCCTCCTCTGATTCCCCGCATCTGATTCCCTGCCTCTGATTCCCCGCCTCTGATTCCAGGCCTCTGATTCCCAACCTCTGATTCCCCACCTCTGATTCCCAATATCTGATTCCCCGCCTCTGTTTCACCGCCTCTGATTCCCCGCCTCTGTTTCCCCATATCTGATTCCCCGCCTCTGATTCCCCAACTCTGATTCCCCGCCTGTGATTCCCCAGCTCTGATTCCCCGCCTCTGATTCCCCATATCTGATTCCCATCCTCTGATTGCCCACCTCTGATTCCCCGCCTCTGATTCGCCAGCTCTGATTCCCCACCTCTGATTCCCCGCATCTGATTCCCTGCCTCTGATTCCCCGCCTCTGATTCCCCATCTCTGATTCCCCGCCTGTGATTCCCCAGCTCTGATTCCCCGCCTCTGATTCCCCAGCTCTGATTCCCAGCCTCTGATTCCCCGTGTTTGATCCCCTGCCTCTGATTACCTTCCTCTGATTCCCGGCCACTGATACCCCGCTTCTGATTCTGATTCCCTGCCTCTGATTCCCCATCTCTGATTCACCACATCTAATTCCCTGCCTCTGATTTCACGCCCCTGATTCCCCACCTCTGATTCCCCATATCTGAATCCCCGCCTCTGTTTCCACGCCTCTGATTCCCTGCCTCTGATTCCCAACCTCTGATTCCCCACCCCTGATTCCCCATATCTGATTCCCCGCCTCTGTTTCCCTGCCTCTGATTCCCCGCCCCTGTTTCCCCATATCTGATTCCCCGCCTCTGATTCCCCAACTCTGATTCCCCGCCTCTGATTCCCCAGCTCTGATTCCCCGCCTCTGATTCCCCGTGTTTGATTCCCTGCCTCTGATTCCCCGCCTCTGATTCCCCATCTCTGATTCACCGCCTTTGATTCGCCACCTCTGATTCCCCATATCTGATTCCCCACCTCTGTTACCCCGCCTCTGATTCCCCGCCTCTGATTCCCCATATATCATTCCCTGCCTCTGAATCCCCATCTCTGATTCCCGGACTCTGATTCCCCACCTCTGATTCCCGGCCTCTTATTCCCGGCATCTGAACCCCGGTCTCTGATTCCCGGCCTCTGATTCCCCGCTTCTGATTCTGATTCCCTGCCTCTGATTCCCCATCTCTGATTCCGCACATCTGATTCCCTGCATCTGATTCCCCACCTCTGATTCCCCATATCTGATTCCTCGCCTCTGTTTCCCCGCCTCTGATTTTCCGCCTCTGTTTCCCCATATCTAATTCCCCACCTCAGATGCCCCAACTCTGATACCCCGCCTCTGATTCCCCAGCTCCTATTCCCCGCCTCTGATTCCCCGCATCCGTTTCCCCATATCTGATTCCCCGCCTCTGTTTCCCCGCCTTTGATTCCCCGCCTCTGTTTCCCCATATCTGATTCCCCGCCTCTGATTCCCAACTATGATTCCCCGCCTCTGATTCCCCAGCTCTGATTCCCCGCCTCTGATTCCCCGCGTTCTATTCCCTGCCTCTGATTCCCCGCCTGTGATTCCCCATCTCTGATTCACCACCTCTGATTCCCCACCTCTGGTTCCCCATATCTAATTCCCCGCCTCTGTTTGCCCGCCTCTGATTCCCCGCCTCTGTTTCCCCATATCTGATTCCCCGTGTCTGATTCCCTGCCTCTGATTCCCCGCCTCTGTTTCCCCGCCTCTGATTCCCTGCCACTGATTCCCTGCCCCTGATACCCCACCTCTGATTCCCCATATCTGATTCCCTGCCTCTGTTTCCCCGCCTCTGATTCCCCGCCTCTGATTCCCCATATCTGATTCCCCGCCTCTGATTCCCCAACTCTGATTCCCCGCCTCTGATTCCCCAGCTCTGAATCCCCGCCTCTGATTCCCCGCGTCTGTTTCCCCGCCTCTGATTCCCCGTCTCTGTTTCCCCATATCTAAGTCCCCGACACTGATTCCCCAACTCTGATTCCCCACCTCTGATTCCCCAGCTCTGATTCCCCGCCTCTGATTCCCCGCATCTGATTCCCTGCATCTGATTCCCAGCCTCTGATTCCCTGCCTCTGATTCCGAACCTCTGATTCCCCACCTCTGATTCCCCATATCTGATTCCCCGCCTCTGTTTCCCCGCCTCTGATTCCCCGCCTCTGATTCCCCATATCTGATTCCCCGCCTCTGTTTCCCCGCCTCGGATTCCCCGCCTCTGTTTCCCCACATCTGATTCCCGGCCTCTGATTCCCCGCCTCTGATTCCCCATATCTGATTCCCTGCCTCTGATTCCCCAACTCTGATTCCCCGCCTCTGATTCCACAGCTCTGAATCCCCGCCTATGATTCCCCGCGTCTGATTCCCTGCCTCTGATTTCCCGCCTCTGATTCCCCATCTCTGATTCACCGCCTTTGATTCGCCACCTCTGATTCCCCATATCTGATTCCCCGCCTCTGTTTCCCCGCCTCTGATTCCCCGCCTCTGATTCTCCATATCTCATTCCCCGCCTCTGAATCCCCATGTCTGATTCCCGGACTCTTATTCCCCTCCTCTGATTCCCGGCCTCTTATTCCCAGCATCTGATTCCCGGCCTCTGATTCCCGGCCTCTGATTCCCCGCTTCTGATTCCCTGCCTCTGATTCCCCATCTCTGAGTCCGCACATCTGATTCCCTGCCTCTGATTCCCCACTTCTGATTCCCCATATCTGTTTCCCCGCCTCTGTTTCCCCGCCTCTGATTCCCCGCCTCTGTTTCCCTATATCTAATTCCCCACCTCTGATGCCCCAACTCTGATTCCCCGCCTCTGATTCCCCAGCTCTGATTCCCCGCCTCTGATTCCCTGCATCCGATTCCCCATATCTGATTCCCCGCCTCTGTTTCCCCGCCTCTGATTCCCCACCTCTGTTTCCCCATATCTGATTCCAGCCTCTGATTCCCAACTATGATTCCCCGCCTCTGATTCCCCAGCTCTGATTCCCTGCCTCTGATTCCCCGCGTTCTATTCCCTGCCTCTGATTCCCCGCCTGTGATTCCCCATCACTGATTAACCACCTCTGATTCCCTACCTCTGATTCCCCATATCTAATTCCCCGCCTCTGTTTGCCCGCCTCTGATTCCCCGCCTCTGTTTCCCCATATCTGATTCCCCGCCTCTGAATCCCCAACTCTGATTCCCTGCCTCAGATTCCCCAGCTCTGATTCCCCGCCTTTGATTCCCCCCGTCTGATTCCCAGCCTCTGAATCCCCTTGTCTGATTTCCTGCCTCTGATTCCCCGCCTCTGATTCCCCATCTCTGATTCACCACCTGTGATTCCCCACCTCTGATTCCCCATCTCTGATTCCGCACATCCAATTCCCTGCCTCTGATTCCCCAACTCTGATTCCCCACCTCTGATTCCCCAGCTCTGATTCCCCGCCTCAGATTCCCCGCGTCTGATTCCCTGCCTCTGATTCCCCGCCTCTGATTCCCTGCCTCTGATTCCCCATATCTGATTCCCCGCCTCTGATTCCCCAACTCTGATTCCCCGCTTCTGATTCCCCAGCTCTGAATCCCCGCCTCTGATTCCCCGTGTCTGATTCCCTGCCTCTGATTCCCCGCCTCTGATTCCCCATCTGTGATTCACAACCTATGATGCCCCACCTCTGATTCCCCATATCTGATTCCCCGCCTCTGTTTCCCCGCCTCTGATTCCCCGCCTCTGATTCCCCATATCTGATTCCCCGCCTCTGATTGCCCACCTCTGATTCCCCGCGTCTGATACCCTGCCTCTGATTCCCCGCCTCTGATTCCCCATCTCTGATTCACCACCTCTGATTCCCGGCCTCTGATTCCCCATCTCTGATTCCGCACATCCGATTCCCTGCCTATGATTCCCCACCTCTGATTCCCCGCCTCTGATTCCCCATATCTGATTCCCTGCCTCTGTTTCCCCGCCTCTGATTCCCTACCTCTGTTTCCCCATATCTGATTCCCTGCCTCTGATTCCCCGCCTCTGAATACCAGCCTCTGATTCCCCATATCTGATTCCCCGCCTCTGATTCCCTGCCTCTGATTCCCCAGCTCTGATTCCCCGCCTTTGATACCCCCCGTCTCATTCCCAGCCTCTGAATCCCCGTGTCTGATTTCCTGCCTCTGATTCCCCGCCTCTGATTCCCCATCTCTGATTCACCGCCTCTGATTCCCCATCTCTGATTCCCCACCTCTGATTACGCGTGTCTGATTCCCCGTGTCTGATTCCCTGCCTCTGATTCCACGCCTCTGATTCCCCATATCTGATTCCCTACCACTGATTCCCCTCCTCTGATTCCCCATCTCTGATTCACCACCTCTGATTCCCGGCCTCTGATTGCCCACCTCTGATTCCCCGCCTCTGATTCGCCAGCTATGATTCCCCCCCTCTGATTCCCCGCGTCTGATTCCCCGCCTCTGATTCCCCAACTCTAATACCCCGCCTCTGATTCCCCAGCTCTGATTCCCCTCCTCTGATTCCCCGCATCTGATTCCCTGCCTCTGATTCCCCGCCTCTGATTCCAGGCCTCTGATTCCCAACCTCTGATTCCCCACCTCTGATTCCCAATATCTGATTCCCCGCCTCTGTTTCACCGCCTCTGATTCCCCGCCTCTGTTTCCCCATATCTGATACCCGCCTCTGATTCCCCAACTCTGATTCCCCGCCTGTGATTCCCCAGCTCTGATTCCCCGCCTCTGATTCCCCATATCTGATTCCCATCCTCTGATTGCCCACCTCTGATTCCCCGCCTCTGATTCGCCAGCTCTGATTCCCCACCTCTGATTCCCCGCATCTGATTCCCTGCCTCTGATTCCCCGCCTCTGATTCCCCATCTCTGATTCCCCGCCTGTGATTCCCCAGCTCTGATTCCCCGCCTCTGATTCCCCAGCTCTGATTCCCAGCCTCTGATTCCCCGTGTTTGATCCCCTGCCTCTGATTACCTTCCTCTGATTCCCGGCCACTGATACCCCGCTTCTGATTCTGATTCCCTGCCTCTGATTCCCCATCTCTGATTCACCACATCTAATTCCCTGCCTCTGATTTCACGCCCCTGATTCCCCACCTCTGATTCCCCATATCTGAATCCCCGCCTCTGTTTCCACGCCTCTGATTCCCTGCCTCTGATTCCCAACCTCTGATTCCCCACCCCTGATTCCCCATATCTGATTCCCCGCCTCTGTTTCCCTGCCTCTGATTCCCCGCCCCTGTTTCCCCATATCTGATTCCCCGCCTCTGATTCCCCAACTCTGATTCCCCGCCTCTGATTCCCCAGCTCTGATTCCCCGCCTCTGATTCACCGCCTTTGATTCGCCACCTCTGATTCCCCATATCTGATTCCCCACCTCTGTTACCCCGCCTCTGATTCCCCGCCTCTGATTCCCCATATATCATTCCCTGCCTCTGAATCCCCATCTCTGATTCCCGGACTCTGATTCCCCACCTCTGATTCCCGGCCTCTTATTCCCGGCATCTGAACCCCGGTCTCTGATTCCCGGCCTCTGATTCCCCGCTTCTGATTCTGATTCCCTGCCTCTGATTCCCCATCTCTGATTCCGCACATCTGATTCCCTGCATCTGATTCCCCACCTCTGATTCCCCATATCTGATTCCTCGCCTCTGTTTCCCCGCCTCTGATTTTCCGCCTCTGTTTCCCCATATCTAATTCCCCACCTCAGATGCCCCAACTCTGATACCCCGCCTCTGATTCCCCAGCTCCTATTCCCCGCCTCTGATTCCCCGCATCCGTTTCCCCATATCTGATTCCCCGCCTCTGTTTCCCCGCCTTTGATTCCCCGCCTCTGTTTCCCCATATCTGATTCCCCGCCTCTGATTCCCAACTATGATTCCCCGCCTCTGATTCCCCAGCTCTGATTCCCCGCCTCTGATTCCCCGCGTTCTATTCCCTGCCTCTGATTCCCCGCCTGTGATTCCCCATCTCTGATTCACCACCTCTGATTCCCCACCTCTGATTCCCCATATCTAATTCCCCGCCTCTGTTTGCCCGCCTCTGATTCCCCGCCTCTGTTTCCCCATATCTGATTCCCCGTGTCTGATTCCCTGCCTCTGATTCCCCGCCTCTGTTTCCCCGCCTCTGTTTCCCCGCCTCTGATTCCCCGCCTCTGTTTCCCCATATCTGATTCCCGGCCTCTGATTCTCCGCCTCTGATTCCCCGCCTCTGATTCCCTGCCTCTGATTCCCCATCTCCGATTCCGCACATCGGATTACCTTCCCCTGATTCCCCGCCTCTGATTCCCCGCCTCTGATTCCCTGCTTCTGATTCCCAACCTCTGATTCCCCACCTCTGATTCCCCATATCTGATTCCCCGCCTCTGTTTCCCCGCCTCTGATTCCCCGCCTCTGATTCCCCAACTCTGAATCCCCGCCTCTGATTCCCCAGCTCTGATTCCCCGCCTCTGATTCCCCGCATCTGATTCCCTGCCTCTGATTCCCCGCCTCTGATTCCAGGCCTCTGATTCCCAGCATCTGATTCCGGCCTCTGATTCCCGGCCTCTGATTCCCTGCTTCTGATTCTGATTCCCTGCCTCTGATTCCCCATCTCTGATTCCGCACATCTGATTCCTTGCCTCTGATTCCCCACCTCTGATTCCCCATATCTGATTCCCCGCCTGGGTTTCCCCGCCTCTGATTCCCCGCCTCTGTTTCCCAATATCTAAGTCCCCGCCTCTGATTCCCCAAATCTGATTCCCCACCTCTGATTCCCCAGCTCTGATTCCCCGCCTCTGATTCCCCGCATCTGATTCCCTGCATCTGATTCCAAGCCTCTGATTCCCTGCCTCTGATTCCCAACCTCTGATTCCCCACCTCTGATTCCCCATATCTGATTCCCCACCTCTGTTTCCCCGCCTCGGATTCCCCGCCTCTGTTTCCCCATATCTGATTCCCGGCCTCTGATTCCCCGCCTCTGATTCCCCGCCTCTGATTCCCTGCCTCTGATTCCCCATCTCCGATTCCGCACATCTGATTCCCTTCCTCTGATTCCCCGCCTCTGATTTTCCGCCTCTGATTCCCTGCCTCTGATTCCCAACCTCGGATTCCCCACCTCTGATTCCCCATATCTGATTCCCCGCCTCTGTTTCCCTGCCTCTGATTCCCCGCCTCTGATTCCCAACTCTGATTCCCCGCCTCTGATTCCCCAGCTCTGATTCCCCGTGTTTGATTCCCTGCCTCTGATTCCCTGCCCTGATTCCCCATCTCTGTTTCACCGCCTTTGATTCGCCACCTCTGATTCCCCATATCTGATTCCCCGCCTCTGTTTCCCCGACTCTGATTCCCTGCCTCTGATTCCCAACCTCTGATTCCACACCTCTGATTCCCCATATCTGATTCCCCGCCTCTATTTCCCCATATCTGATTCCCCGCCTCTGATTCCCCAACTCTGATTCCCCGCCTCTGATTCCCCAGCTCTGATTCCCCGACTCTGATTCCCGGCATCCGATTCCCTGCCTCTGATTCCCCGCCTCTGATTCCCCATCTCTGATTCCCCGCCTCTGATTCCCCGTGTCTGATTCCCTGCCTTTGATTCCCCACCTCTGATTCCCCGCCTCTGATTCCCTGCCACTGATTCCCTGCCCCTGATTCCCCACCTCTGATTCCCCACATCTGATTCCCCGCCTCTGTTTCCCCGCCTCTGATTCCCCGCCTCTGATTCCCAATATCTGATTCCCTGCCTCTGATTCCCCAACTCTGATTCCCCGCCTCTGATTCCCCAGCTCTGAATCCCCGCCTCTGATTCCCCGCGTCTGATTCCCTGCCTCTGATTCCCCGCCTTGATTCCCCATCTCTGATTCACAACCTCTGATTCCCCACCTCTGATTCCCTATATTTGATTCCCCGCCTCTGTTTCCCCGACTCTGATTCCCCGCCTCTGATTCCCCATATCTGATTCCCCGCCTCTGATTGTCCACCTCTGATTCCCAGCCTCTGATTCGCCAGCTCTGATTCCCCGCCTCTGATTCCCCGCATCTGATTCCCTGCCTCTGGTTCCCCGCCTCTGATTCCCCATCTCTGATTCACCGCCTTTGATTCGCCACCTCTGATTCCCCATATCTGATTCCCCACCTCTGATTCCCGGCCTCTTATTCCCAGCATCTGATTCCCGGCCTCTGATTCCCGGCCTCTGATTCCCCGCTTCTGATTCTGATTCCCTGCCTCTTATTCCCCATCTCTGATTCAGCACATCTGATTCCCTGCCTCTGATTCCCCACCTCTGATTCCCCATATCTGATTCCCCGCCTCTGTTTCCCCGCCTCTGATTCCCGGCCTCTTATTCCCAGCATCTGATTCCCGGCCTCTGATTCCCGGCCTCTGATTCCCCGCTTCTGATTCTGATTCCCTGCCTCTTATTCCCCATCTCTGATTCCGCACATCTGATTCCCTGCCTCTGATTCCCCACCTCTGATTCCCCATATCTGATTCCCCGCCTCTGTTTCCCCGCCTCTGATTCCCCGCCTCTGTTTCCCTATATCTAATTCCCCACCTCTCATGCCCCAACTCTGATTCCCCGCCTCTGATTCCCCAGCTCTGATTCCCCGCCTCTGATTCCCTGCATCCGATTCCCCATATCTGATTCCCCGCCTCTGTTTCACCGCCTCTGATTCCCCACCTCTGTTTCCCCATATCTGATTCCCGCCTCTGATTCCCAACTATGAATCCCCTCCTCTGATTCCCCAGCTCTGATTCCCTGCCTCTGATTCCCAGCGTTCTATTCCCTGCCTCTGATTCCCCGCCTGTGATTCCCCATCACTGATTCACCACCTCTGATTCCCTACCTCTGATTCCCCATATCTAATTCCCCGCCTCTGTTTGCCCGCCTCTGATTCCCCGCCTCTGTTTCCCCATATCTGATTCCCCGCCTCTGAATCCCCAACTCTGATTCCCTGCCTCAGATTCCCCAGCTCTGATTCCCCGCCTTTGATTCCCCCCGTCTGATTCCCAGCCTCTGAATCCCCGTGTCTGATTTTCTGCCTCTGATTCCCCACCTCTGATTCCCGGCCTCATATTCCCCGCCTCTGATTCCCCATATCTGATTCCCCGCTTCTGATTCCCCAGCTCTGAATCCCCGCCTCTGATTCCCCGCATCTGATACCCTGCATCTGATTCCAAGCCTCTGATTCCCTGTGATTCCCAACCTCTTATTCCCCACCTCTGATTCCCCATATCTGATTCCCCGCCTCTGTTTCACCGCCTCTGATTCCCCACCTCTGTTTCCCCATATCTGATTCCCGCCTCTGATTCCCAACTATGAATCCCCTCCTCTGATTCCCCAGCTCTGATTCCCTGCCTCTGATTCCCAGCGTTCTATTCCCTGCCTCTGATTCCTTGCCTGTGATTCCCCATCACTGATTCACCACCTCTGATTCCCTACCTCTGATTCCCCATATCTAATTCCCCGCCTCTGTTTGCCCGCCTCTGATTCCCCGCCTCTGTTTCCCCATATCTGATTCCCCGCCTCTGAATCCCCAACTCTGATTCCCTGCCTCAGATTCCCCAGCTCTGATTCCCCGCCTTTGATTCCCCCCGTCTGATTCCCAGCCTCTGAATCCCCGTGTCTGATTTTCTGCCTCTGATTCCCCGCCTCTGATTCCCCATCTCTGATTCACCTCCTCTGATTCCCCACCTCTGATTCCCGGCCTCATATTCCCCGCCTCTGATTCCCCATATCTGATTCCCCGCTTCTGATTCCCCGCATCTGATACCCTGCATCTGATTCCAAGCCTCTGATTCCCTGTGATTCCCAACCTCTGATTCCCCACCTCTGATTCCCCATATCTGATTCCCCGCCTCTGTTTCCCCGCCTCGGATTCCCCGCCTCTGTTTCCCCACATCTGATTCCCGGCCTCATATTCCCCGCCTCTGATTCCCCATATCTGATTCCCTGCCTCTGATTCCCCAACTCTGATTCCCCGCCTCTGATTCCACAGCTCTGAATCCCCGCCTATGATTCCCCGCGTCTGATTCCCTGCCTCTGATTCCCCGCCTCTGATTCCCCATCTCTGATTCACCGCCTTTGATTCGCCACCTCTGATTCCCCATATCTGATTCCCCGCCTCTGTTTCCCCGCCTCTGATTCCCCGCCTCTGATTCTCCATATCTCATTCCCCGCCTCTGAATCCCCATCTCTGATTCCCGGACTCTGATTCCCCTCCTCTGATTCCCGGCCTCTTATTCCCAGCATCTGATTCCCGGCCTCTGATTCCCGGCCTCTGATTCCCCGCTTCTGATTCCCTGCCTCTGATTCCCCATCTCTGAGTCCGCACATCTGATTCCCTGCCTCTGATTCCCCACTTCTGATTCCCCATATCTGTTTCCCCGCCTCTGTTTCCCCGCCTCTGATTCCCCGCCTCTGTTTCCCTATATCTAATTCCCCACCTCTGATGCCCCAACTCTGATTCCCCGCCTCTGATTCCCCAGCTCTGATTCCCCGCCTCTGATTCCCTGCATCCGATTCCCCATATCTGATTCCCCGCCTCTGTTTCCCCGCCTCTGATTCCCCGCCTCTGTTTCCCCATATCTGATTCCAGCCTCTGATTCCCAACTATGATTCCCCGCCTCTGATTCCCCAGCTCTGATTCCCTGCCTCTGATTCCCCGCGTTCTATTCCCTGCCTCTGATTCCCCGCCTGTGATTCCCCATCACTGATTCACCACCTCTGATTCCCTACCTCTGATTCCCCATATCTAATTCCCCGCCTCTGTTTGCCCGCCTCTGATTCCCCGCCTCTGTTTCCCCATATCTGATTCCCCGCCTCTGAATCCCCAACTCTGATTCCCTGCCTCAGATTCCCCAGCTCTGATTCCCCGCCTTTGATTCCCCCCGTCTGATTCCCAGCCTCTGAATCCCCTTGTCTGATTTCCTGCCTCTGATTCCCCGCCTCTGATTCCCCATCTCTGATTCACCACCTCTGATTCCCCACCTCTGATTCCCCATCTCTGATTCCGCACATCCAATTCCCTGCCTCTGATTCCCCAACTCTGATTCCCCACCTCTGATTCCCCAGCTCTGATTCCCCGCCTCAGATTCCCCGCGTCTGATTCCCTGCCTCTGATTCCCCGCCTCTGATTCCCTGCCTCTGATTCCCCATATCTGATTCCCCGCCTCTGATTCCCCAACTCTGATTCCCCGCTTCTGATTCCCCAGCTCTGAATCCCCGCCTCTGATTCCCCGTGTCTGATTCCCTGCCTCTGATTCCCCGCCTCTGATTCCCCATCTGTGATTCACAACCTATGATGCCCCACCTCTGATTCCCCATATCTGATTCCCCGCCTCTGTTTCCCCGCCTCTGATTCCCCGCCTCTGATTCCCCATATCTGATTCCCCGCCTCTGATTGCCCACCTCTGATTCCCCGCGTCTGATACCCTGCCTCTGATTCCCCGCCTCTGATTCCCCATCTCTGATTCACCACCTCTGATTCCCGGCCTCTGATTCCCCATCTCTGATTCCGCACATCCGATTCCCTGCCTATGATTCCCCACCTCTGATTCCCCGCCTCTGATTCCCCATATCTGATTCCCTGCCTCTGTTTCCCCGCCTCTGATTCCCTACCTCTGTTTCCCCATATCTGATTCCCTGCCTCTGATTCCCCGCCTCTGAATACCAGCCTCTGATTCCCCATATCTGATTCCCCGCCTCTGATTCCCTGCCTCTGATTCCCCAGCTCTGATTCCCCGCCTTTGATACCCCCCGTCTCATTCCCAGCCTCTGAATCCCCGTGTCTGATTTCCTGCCTCTGATTCCCCGCCTCTGATTCCCCATCTCTGATTCACCGCCTCTGATTCCCAATCTCTGATTCCCCACCTCTGATTACGCGTGTCTGATTCCCCGTGTCTGATTCCCTGCCTCTGATTCCACGCCTCTGATTCCCCATATCTGATTCCCTACCACTGATTCCCCTCCTCTGATTCCCCATCTCTGATTCACCACCTCTGATTCCCGGCCTCTGATTGCCCACCTCTGATTCCCCGCCTCTGATTCGCCAGCTATGATTCCCCCCCTCTGATTCCCCGCGTCTGATTCCCCGCCTCTGATTCCCCAACTCTAATACCCCGCCTCTGATTCCCCAGCTCTGATTCCCCTCCTCTGATTCCCCGCATCTGATTCCCTGCCTCTGATTCCCCGCCTCTGATTCCAGGCCTCTGATTCCCAACCTCTGATTCCCCACCTCTGATTCCCAATATCTGATTCCCCGCCTCTGTTTCACCGCCTCTGATTCCCCGCCTTTGTTTCCCCATATCTGATTCCCCGCCTCTGATTCCCCAACTCTGATTCCCCGCCTGTGATTCCCCAGCTCTGATTCCCCGCCTCTGATTCCCCATATCTGATTCCCATCCTCTGATTGCCCACCTCTGATTCCCCGCCTCTGATTCGCCAGCTCTGATTCCCCACCTCTGATTCCCCGCATCTGATTCCCTGCCTCTGATTCCCCGCCTCTGATTCCCCATCTCTGATTCCCCGCCTGTGATTCCCCAGCTCTGATTCCCCGCCTCTGATTCCCCAGCTCTGATTCCCAGCCTCTGATTCCCCGTGTTTGATCCCCTGCCTCTGATTACCTTCCTCTGATTCCCGGCCACTGATACCCCGCTTCTGATTCTGATTCCCTGCCTCTGATTCCCCATCTCTGATTCACCACATCTAATTCCCTGCCTCTGATTTCACGCCCCTGATTCCCCACCTCTGATTCCCCATATCTGAATCCCCGCCTCTGTTTCCACGCCTCTGATTCCCTGCCTCTGATTCCCAACCTCTGATTCCCCACCCCTGATTCCCCATATCTGATTCCCCGCCTCTGTTTCCCTGCCTCTGATTCCCCGCCCCTGTTTCCCCATATCTGATTCCCCACCTCTGATTCCCCAACTCTGATTCCCCGCCTCTGATTCCCCAGCTCTGATTCCCCGCCTCTGATTCCCCGTGTTTGATTCCCTGCCTCTGATTCCCCGCCTCTGATTCCCCATCTCTGATTCACCGCATATCATTCCCTGCCTCTGAATCCCCATCTCTGATTCCCGGACTCTGATTCCCCACCTCTGATTCCCGGCCTCTTATTCCCGGCATCTGAACCCCGGCCTCTGATTCCCGGCCTCTGATTCCCCGCTTCTGATTCTGATTCCCTGCCTCTGATTCCCCATCTCTGATTCCGCACATCTGATTCCCTGCATCTGATTCCCCACCTCTGATTCCCCATATCTGATTCCTCGCCTCTGTTTCCCCGCCTCTGATTTTCCGCCTCTGTTTCCCCATATCTAATTCCCCACCTCAGATGCCCCAACTCTGATACCCCGCCTCTGATTCCCCAGCTCCTATTCCCCGCCTCTGATTCCCCGCATCCGTTTCCCCATATCTGATTCCCCGCCTCTGTTTCCCCGCCTTTGATTCCCCGCCTCTGTTTCCCCATATCTGATTCCCCGCCTCTGATTCCCAACTATGATTCCCCGCCTCTGATTCCCCAGCTCTGATTCCCCGCCTCTGATTCCCCGCGTTCTATTCCCTGCCTCTGATTCCCCGCCTGTGATTCCCCATCTCTGATTCACCACCTCTGATTCCCCACCTCTGGTTCCCCATATCTAATTCCCCGCCTCTGTTTGCCCGCCTCTGATTCCCCGCCTCTGTTTCCCCATATCTGATTCCCCGTGTCTGATTCCCTGCCTCTGATTCCCCGCCTCTGTTTCCCCGCCTCTGATTCCCTGCCACTGATTCCCTGCCCCTGATACCCCACCTCTGATTCCCCATATCTGATTCCCTGCCTCTGTTTCCCCGCCTCTGATTCCCCGCCTCTGATTCCCCATATCTGATTCCCCGCCTCTGATTCCCCAACTCTGATTCCCCGCCTCTGATTCCCCAGCTCTGAATCCCCGCCTCTGATTCCCCGCGTCTGTTTCCCCGCCTCTGATTCCCCGTCTCTGTTTCCCCATATCTAAGTCCCCGACACTGATTCCCCAACTCTGATTCCCCACCTCTGATTCCCCAGCTCTGATTCCCCGCCTCTGATTCCCCGCATCTGATTCCCTGCATCTGATTCCCAGCCTCTGATTCCCTGCCTCTGATTCCGAACCTCTGATTCCCCACCTCTGATTCCCCATATCTGATTCCCCGCCTCTGTTTCCCCGCCTCTGATTCCCCGCCTCTGATTCCCCATATCTGATTCCCCGCCTCTGTTTCCCCGCCTCGGATTCCCCGCCTCTGTTTCCCCACATCTGATTCCCGGCCTCTGATTCCCCGCCTCTGATTCCCCATATCTGATTCCCTGCCTCTGATTCCCCAACTCTGATTCCCCGCCTCTGATTCCACAGCTCTGAATCCCCGCCTATGATTCCCCGCGTCTGATTCCCTGCCTCTGATTCCCCGCCTCTGATTCCCCATCTCTGATTCACCGCCTTTGATTCGCCACCTCTGATTCCCCATATCTGATTCCCCGCCTCTGTTTCCCCGCCTCTGATTCCCCGCCTCTGATTCTCCATATCTCATTCCCCGCCTCTGAATCCCCATCTCTGATTCCCGGACTCTGATTCCCCTCCTCTGATTCCCGGCCTCTTATTCCCAGCATCTGATTCCCGGCCTCTGATTCCCGGCCTCTGATTCCCCGCTTCTGATTCCCTGCCTCTGATTCCCCATCTCTGAGTCCGCACATCTGATTCCCTGCCTCTGATTCCCCACTTCTGATTCCCCATATCTGTTTCCCCGCCTCTGTTTCCCCGCCTCTGATTCCCCGCCTCTGTTTCCCTATATCTAATTCCCCACCTCTGATGCCCCAACTCTGATTCCCCGCCTCTGATTCCCCAGCTCTGATTCCCCGCCTCTGATTCCCTGCATCCGATTCCCCATATCTGATTCCCCGCCTCTGTTTCCCCGCCTCTGATTCCCCGCCTCTGTTTCCCCATATCTGATTCCAGCCTCTGATTCCCAACTATGATTCCCCGCCTCTGATTCCCCAGCTCTGATTCCCTGCCTCTGATTCCCCGCGTTCTATTCCCTGCCTCTGATTCCCCGCCTGTGATTCCCCATCACTGATTCACCACCTCTGATTCCCTACCTCTGATTCCCCATATCTAATTCCCCGCCTCTGTTTGCCCGCCTCTGATTCCCCGCCTCTGTTTCCCCATATCTGATTCCCCGCCTCTGAATCCCCAACTCTGATTCCCTGCCTCAGATTCCCCAGCTCTGATTCCCCGCCTTTGATTCCCCCCGTCTGATTCCCAGCCTCTGAATCCCCTTGTCTGATTTCCTGCCTCTGATTCCCCGCCTCTGATTCCCCATCTCTGATTCACCACCTCTGATTCCCCACCTCTGATTCCCCATCTCTGATTCCGCACATCCAATTCCCTGCCTCTGATTCCCCAACTCTGATTCCCCACCTCTGATTCCCCAGCTCTGATTCCCCGCCTCAGATTCCCCGCGTCTGATTCCCTGCCTCTGATTCCCCGCCTCTGATTCCCTGCCTCTGATTCCCCATATCTGATTCCCCGCCTCTGATTCCCCAACTCTGATTCCCCGCTTCTGATTCCCCAGCTCTGAATCCCCGCCTCTGATTCCCCGTGTCTGATTCCCTGCCTCTGATTCCCCGCCTCTGATTCCCCATCTGTGATTCACAACCTATGATGCCCCACCTCTGATTCCCCATATCTGATTCCCCGCCTCTGTTTCCCCGCCTCTGATTCCCCGCCTCTGATTCCCCATATCTGATTCCCCGCCTCTGATTGCCCACCTCTGATTCCTAGCGTCTGATACCCTGCCTCTGATTCCCCGCCTCTGATTCCCCATCTCTGATTCACCACCTCTGATTCCCGGCCTCTGATTCCCCATCTCTGATTCCGCACATCCGATTCCCTGCCTATGATTCCCCACCTCTGATTCCCCGCCTCTGATTCCCCATATCTGATTCCCTGCCTCTGTTTCCCCGCCTCTGATTCCCTACCTCTGTTTCCCCATATCTGATTCCCTGCCTCTGATTCCCCGCCTCTGAATACCAGCCTCTGATTCCCCATATCTGATTCCCCGCCTCTGATTCCCTGCCTCTGATTCCCCAGCTCTGATTCCCCGCCTTTGATACCCCCCGTCTCATTCACAGCCTCTGAATCCCCGTGTCTGATTTCCTGCCTCTGATTCCCCGCCTCTGATTCCCCATCTCTGATTCACCGCCTCTGATTCCCCATCTCTGATTCCCCACCTCTGATTACGCGTGTCTGATTCCCCGTGTCTGATTCCCTGCCTCTGATTCCACGCCTCTGATTCCCCATATCTGATTCCCTACCACTGATTCCCCTCCTCTGATTCCCCATCTCTGATTCACCACCTCTGATTCCCGGCCTCTGATTGCCCACCTCTGATTCCCCGCCTCTGATTCGCCAGCTATGATTCCCCCCCTCTGATTCCCCGCGTCTGATTCCCCGCCTCTGATTCCCCAACTCTAATACCCCGCCTCTGATTCCCCAGCTCTGATTCCCCTCCTCTGATTCCCCGCATCTGATTCCCTGCCTCTGATTCCCCGCCTCTGATTCCAGGCCTCTGATTCCCAACCTCTGATTCCCCACCTCTTATTCCCAATATCTGATTCCCCGCCTCTGTTTCACCGCCTCTGATTCCCCGCCTCTGTTTCCCCATATCTGATTCCCCGCCTCTGATTCCCCAACTCTGATTCCCCGCCTGTGATTCCCCAGCTCTGATTCCCCGCCTCTGATTCCCCATATCTGATTCCCATCCTCTGATTGCCCACCTCTGATTCCCCGCCTCTGATTCGCCAGTTCTGATTCCCCACCTCTGATTCCCCGCATCTGATTCCCTGCCTCTGATTCCCCGTCTCTGATTCCCCATCTCTGATTCCCCGCCTGTGATTCCCCAGCTCTGATTCCCCGCCTCTGATTCCCCAGCTCTGATTCCCAGCCTCTGATTCACCGTGTTTGATCCCCTGCCTCTGATTACCTTCCTCTGATTCCCGGCCACTGATACCCCGCTTCTGATTCTGATTCCCTGCCTCTGATTCCCCATCTCTGATTCACCACATCTAATTCCCTGCCTCTGATTTCACGCCCCTGATTCCCCACCTCTGATTCCCCATATCTGAATCCCCGCCTCTGTTTCCACGCCTCTGATTCCCTGCCTCTGATTCCCAACCTCTGATTCCCCACCCCTGATTCCCCATATCTGATTCCCCGCCTCTGTTTCCCTGCCTCTGATTCCCCGCCCCTGTTTCCCCATATCTGATTCCCCGCCTCTGATTCCCCAACTCTGATTCCCCGCCTCTGATTCCCCAGCTCTGATTCCCCGCCTCTGATTCCCCGTGTTTGATTCCCTGCCTCTGATTCCCCGCCTCTGATTCCCCATCTCTGATTCACCGCCTTTGATTCGCCACCTCTGATTCCCCATATCTGATTCCCCACCTCTGTTACCCCGCCTCTGATTCCCCGCCTCTGATTCCCCATATATCATTCCCTGCCTCTGAATCCCCATCTCTGATTCCCGGACTCTGATTCCCCACCTCTGATTCCCGGCCTCTTATTCCCGGCATCTGAACCCCGGCCTCTGATTCCCGGCCTCTGATTCCCCGCTTCTGATTCTGATTCCCTGCCTCTGATTCCCCATCTCTGATTCCGCACATCTGATTCCCTGCATCTGATTCCCCACCTCTGATTCCCCATATCTGATTCCTCGCCTCTGTTTCCCCGCCTCTGATTTTCCGCCTCTGTTTCCCCATATCTAATTCCCCACCTCAGATGCCCCAACTCTGATACCCCGCCTCTGATTCCCCAGCTCCTATTCCCCGCCTCTGATTCCCCGCATCCGTTTCCCCATATCTGATTCCCCGCCTCTGTTTCCCCGCCTTTGATTCCCCGCCTCTGTTTCCCCATATCTGATTCCCTGCTTCTGTTTCCCCGCCTCTGATTCCCTACCTCTGTTTCCCCATATCTGATTCCCTGCCTCTGATTCCCCGCCTCTGAATACCAGCCTCTGATTCCCCATATCTGATTCCCCGCCTCTGATTCCCTGCCTCTGATTCCCCAGCTCTGATTCCCCGCCTTTGATACCCCCCGTCTCATTCCCAGCCTCTGAATCCCCGTGTCTGATTTCCTGCCTCTGATTCCCCGCCTCTGATTCCCCATCTCTGATTCACCGCCTCTGATTCCCCATCTCTGATTCCCCACCTCTGATTACGCGTGTCTGATTCCCCGTGTCTGATTCCCTGCCTCTGATTCCACGCCTCTGATTCCCCATATCTGATTCCCTACCACTGATTCCCCTCCTCTGATTCCCCATCTCTGATTCACCACCTCTGATTCCCGGCCTCTGATTGCCCACCTCTGATTCCCCGCCTCTGATTCGCCAGCTATGATTCCCCCCCTCTGATTCCCCGCGTCTGATTCCCGCCTCTGATTCCCCAACTCTAATACCCCGCCTCTGATTCCCCAGCTCTGATTCCCCTCCTCTGATTCCCCGCATCTGATTCCCTGCCTCTGATTCCCCGCCTCTGATTCCAGGCCTCTGATTCCCAACCTCTGATTCCCCACCTCTGATTCCCAATATCTGATTCCCCGCCTCTGTTTCACCGCCTCTGATTCCCCGCCTCTGTTTCCCCATATCTGATTCCCCGCCTCTGATTCCCCAACTCTGATTCCCCGCCTGTGATTCCCCAGCTCTGATTCCCCGCCTCTGATTCCCCATATCTGATTCCCATCCTCTGATTGCCCACCTCTGATTCCCCGCCTCTGATTCGCCAGCTCTGATTCCCCACCTCTGATTCCCCGCATCTGATTCCCTGCCTCTGATTCCCCGCCTCTGATTCCCCATCTCTGATTCCCCGCCTGTGATTCCCCAGCTCTGATTCCCCGCCTCTGATTCCCCAGCTCTGATTCCCAGCCTCTGATTCACCGTGTTTGATCCCCTGCCTCTGATTACCTTCCTCTGATTCCCGGCCACTGATACCCCGCTTCTGATTCTGATTCCCTGCCTCTGATTCCCCATCTCTGATTCACCACATCTAATTCCCTGCCTCTGATTTCACGCCCCTGATTCCCCACCTCTGATTCCCCATATCTGAATCCCCGCCTCTGTTTCCACGCCTCTGATTCCCTGCCTCTGATTCCCAACCTCTGATTCCCCACCCCTGATTCCCCATATCTGATTCCCCGCCTCTGTTTCCCTGCCTCTGATTCCCCGCCCCTGTTTCCCCATATCTGATTCCCCGCCTCTGATTCCCCAACTCTGATTCCCCGCCTCTGATTCCCCAGCTCTGATTCCCCGCCTCTGATTCCCCGTGTTTGATTCCCTGCCTCTGATTCCCCGCCTCTGATTCCCCATCTCTGATTCACCGCCTTTGATTCGCCACCTCTGATTCCCCATATCTGATTCCCCACCTCTGTTACCCCGCCTCTGATTCCCCGCCTCTGATTCCCCATATATCATTCCCTGCCTCTGAATCCCCATCTCTGATTCCCGGACTCTGATTCCCCACCTCTGATTCCCGGCCTCTTATTCCCGGCATCTGAACCCCGGCCTCTGATTCCCGGCCTCTGATTCCCCGCTTCTGATTCTGATTCCCTGCCTCTGATTCCCCATCTCTGATTCCGCACATCTGATTCCCTGCATCTGATTCCCCACCTCTGATTCCCCATATCTGATTCCTCGCCTCTGTTTCCCCGCCTCTGATTTTCCGCCTCTGTTTCCCCATATCTAATTCCCCACCTCAGATGCCCCAACTCTGATACCCCGCCTCTGATTCCCCAGCTCCTATTCCCCGCCTCTGATTCCCCGCATCCGTTTCCCCATATCTGATTCCCCGCCTCTGTTTCCCCGCCTTTGATTCCCCGCCTCTGTTTCCCCATATCTGATTCCCCGCCTCTGATTCCCAACTATGATTCCCCGCCTCTGATTCCCCAGCTCTGATTCCCCGCCTCTGATTCCCCGCGTTCTATTCCCTGCCTCTGATTCCCCGCCTGTGATTCCCCATCTCTGATTCACCACCTCTGATTCCCCACCTCTGGTTCCCCATATCTAATTCCCCGCCTCTGTTTGCCCGCCTCTGATTCCCCGCCTCTGTTTCCCCATATCTGATTCCCCGTGTCTGATTCCCTGCCTCTGATTCCCCGCCTCTGTTTCCCCGCCTCTGATTCCCTGCCACTGATTCCCTGCCCCTGATACCCCACCTCTGATTCCCCATATCTGATTCCCTGCCTCTGTTTCCCCGCCTCTGATTCCCCGCCTCTGATTCCCCATATCTGATTCCCCGCCTCTGATTCCCCAACTCTGATTCCCCGCCTCTGATTCCCCAGCTCTGAATCCCCGCCTCTGATTCCCCGCGTCTGTTTCCCCGCCTCTGATTCCCCGTCTCTGTTTCCCCATATCTAAGTCCCCGACACTGATTCCCCAACTCTGATTCCCCACCTCTGATCCCCCAGCTCTGATTCCCCGCCTCTGATTCCCCGCATCTGATTCCCTGCATCTGATTCCCAGCCTCTGATTCCCTGCCTCTGATTCCGAACCTCTGATTCGCCACCTCTGATTCCCCATATCTGATTCCCCGCCTCTGTTTCCCCGCCTCTGATTCCCCGCCTCTGTTTCCCCATATCTGATTCCCGGCCTCTGATTCTCCGCCTCTGATTCCCCGCCTCTGATTCCCTGCCTCTGATTCCCCATCTCCGATTCCGCACATCGGATTACCTGCCTCTGATTCCCCGCCTCTGATTCCCCGCCTCTGATTCCCTGCTTCTGATTCCCAACCTCTGATTCCCCACCTCTGATTCCCCATATCTGATTCCCCGCCTCTGTTTCCCCGCCTCTGATTCCCCGCCTCTGATTCCCCAACTCTGAATCCCCGCCTCTGATTCCCCAGCTCTGATTCCCCGCCTCTGATTCCCCGCATCTGATTCCCTGCCTCTGATTCCCCGCCTCTGATTCCAGGCCTCTGATTCCCAGCATCTGATTCTGGCCTCTGATTCCCGGCCTCTGATTCCCTGCTTCTGATTCTGATTCCCTGCCTCTGATTCCCTATCTCTGATTCCGCACATCTGATTCCTTGCCTCTGATTATCCAGCTCTGATTCCCCAGCTCTGATTCCCCGCCTTTGATTCCCCCCGTCTGATTCCCAGCCTCTGAATCCCCGTGTCTGATTTCCTGCCTCTGATTCCCCGCCTCTGATTCCCCATCTCTGATTCACCGCCTCTGATTCCCCACCTCTGATTCCCCATCTCTGATTCCGCACATCCGATTCCCTGCCTCTGATTCTCGAACTCTGATTCCCCGCCTCTGATTCCCCATCTCTGACTCCCCACCTCTGATTCCCCGTGTCTGATTCCCTGCCTCTGATTCCCCGCCTCTGAATACCAGCCTCTGATTCCCCATATCTGATTCCCCGCCTCTGATTCCCTGCCTCTGATTCCCCAGCTCTGATTCCCCGCCTTTGATTCCGCACATCTGATTCCCTTCCTCTGATTCCCCGCCTCTGATTTTCCGCCTCTGATTCCCTGCCTCTGATTCCCAACCTCGGATTCCCCACCTCTGATTCCCCATATCTGATTCCCCGCCTCTGTTTCCCCGCCTCTGATTCCCCGCCTCTGATTCCCAACTCTGATTCCCCGCCTCTGATTCCCCAGCTCTGATTCCCCGTGTTTGATTCCCTGCCTCTGATTCCCTGCCCTGATTCCCCATCTCTGTTTCACCGCCTTTGATTCGCCACCTCTGATTCCCCATATCTGATTCCCCGCCTCTGTTTCCCCGACTCTGATTCCCTGCCTCTGATTCCCAACCTCTGATTCCACACCTCTGATTCCCCATATCTGATTCCCCGCCTCTATTTCCCCATATCTGATTCCCCGCCTCTGATTCCCCAACTCTGATTCCCCGCCTCTGATTCCCCAGCTCTGATTCCCCGACTCTGATTCCCGGCATCCGATTCCCTGCCTCTGATTCCCTGCCTCTGTTTCCCCATATCTGATTCCCCGCCTCTGATTCCCAACTATGATTCCCCGCCTCTGATTCCCCAGCTCTGATTCCCTGCCTCTGATTCCCTGCGTTCTATTCCCTGCCTCTGATTCCCCGCCTGTGATTCCCCATCACTGATTCACCACCTCTGATTCCCCACATCTGATTCCCCATAACTAATTCCCCGCCTCTGTTTGCCCGCCTCTGATTCCCCGCCTCTGTTTCCCCATATCTGATTCCCCGTCTCTGAATCCCCAACTCTGATTCCCTGCCTCTGATTCCCCAGCTCTGATTCCCCGCCTTTGATTCCCCCCGTCTGATTCCCAGCCTCTGAATCCCCGTGTCTGATTTCCTGCCTCTGATTCCCCGCCTCTGATTCCCCATCTCTGATTCACCGCCTCTGATTCCCCACCTCTGATTCCCCATCTCTGATTCCGCACATCCGATTCCCTGCCTCTGATTCCCGAACTCTGATTCCCCGCCTCTGATTCCCCATCTCTGATTCCCCACCTCTGATTCCCCGTGTCTGATTCCCTGCCTCTGATTCCCCGCCTCTGAATACCAGCCTCTGATTCCCCATATCTGATTCCCCGACTCTGATTCCCTGCCTCTGATTCCCCAGCTCTGATTCCCCGCCTTTGATTCCGCACATCTGATTCCCTTCCTCTGATTCCCCGCCTCTGATTTTCCGCCTCTGATTCCCTGCCTCTGATTCCCAACCTCGGATTCCCCACCTCTGATTCCCCATATCTGATTCCCCGCCTCTGTTTCCCCGCCTCTGATTCCCCGCCTCTGATTCCCAACTCTGATTCCCCGCCTCTGATTCCCCAGCTCTGATTCCCCGTGTTTGATTCCCTGCCTCTGATTCCCTGCCCTGATTCCCCATCTCTGTTTCACCGCCTTTGATTCGCCACCTCTGATTCCCCATATCTCATTCCCCGCCTCTGTTTCCCCGACTCTGATTCCCTGCCTCTGATTCCCAACCTCTGATTCCACACCTCTGATTCCCCATATCTGATTCCCCGCCTCTATTTCCCCATATCTGATTCCCCGCCTCTGATTCCCCAACTCTGATTCCCCGCCTCTGATTCCCCAGCTCTGATTCCCCGACTCTGATTCCCGGCATCCGATTCCCTGCCTCTGATTCCCCGCCTCTGTTTCCCCATATCTGATTCCCCGCCTCTGATTCCCAACTATGATTCCCCGCCTCTGATTCCCCAGCTCTGATTCCCTGCCTCTGATTCCCTGCGTTCTATTCCCTGCCTCTGATTCCCCGCCTGTGATTCCCCATCACTGATTCACCACCTCTGATTCCCCACATCTGATTCCCCATAACTAATTCCCCGCCTCTGTTTGCCCGCCTCTGATTCCCCGCCTCTGTTTCCCCATATCTGATTCCCCGTCTCTGAATCCCCAACTCTGATTCCCTGCCTCTGATTCCCCAGCTCTGATTCCCCGCCTTTGATTCCCCCCGTCTGATTCCCAGCCTCTGAATCCCCGTGTCTGATTTCCTGCCTCTGATTCCCCGCCTCTGATTCCCCATCTCTGATTCACCGCCTCTGATTCCCCACCTCTGATTCCCCATCTCTGATTCCGCACATCCGATTCCCTGCCTCTGATTCCCGAACTCTGATTCCCCGCCTCTGATTCCCCATCTCTGATTCCCCACCTCTGATTCCCCGTGTCTGATTCCCTGCGTCTGATTCCCCGCCTCTGAATACCAGCCTCTGCTTCCCCATATCTGATTCCCCGCCTCTGATTCCCTGCCTCTGATTCCCCAGCTCTGATTCCCCGCCTTTGATTCCCCCGTCTCATTCCCAGCCTCTGAATCCCCGTGTCTGATTTCCTGCCTCTGATTCCCCGCCTCTGATTCCCCATCTCTGATTCACCGCCTCTGATTCCCCATCTCTGATTCCCCACCTCTGATTCCCCGTGTCTGATTCCCCGTGTCTGATTCCCTGCCTCTGATTCCACGCCTCTGATTCCCCATATCTGATTCCCTACCACTGATTCCCCTCCTCTGATTCCCCATCTCTGATTCACCACCTCTGATTCCCGGCCTCTGATTGCCCACCTCTGATTCCCCGCCTCTGATTCGCCAGCTATGATTCCCCCCCTCTGATTCCCCGCGTCTGATTCCCCGCCTCTGATTCCCCAACTCTAACACCCCGCCTCTGATTCCCCAGCTCTGATTCCCCTCCTCTGATTCCCCGCATCTGATTCCCTGCCTCTAATTCCCCGCCTCTGATTCCAGGCCTCTGATTCCCAACCTCTGATTCCCCACCTCTGATTCCCAATATCTGATTCCCCGCCTCTGTTTCACCGCCTCTGATTCCCCAGCTCTGATTCCCCGCCTTTGATTCCGCACATCTGATTCCCTTCCTCTGATTCCCCGCCTCTGATTTTCCGCCTCTGATTCCCTGCCTCTGATTCCCAACCTCGGATTCCCCACCTCTGATTCCCCATATCTGATTCCCCGCCTCTGTTTCCCCGCCTCTGATTCCCCGCCTCTGATTCCCAACTCTGATTCCCCGCCTCTGATTCCCCAGCTCTGATTCCCCGTGTTTGATTCCCTGCCTCTGATTCCCTGCCCTGATTCCCCATCTCTGTTTCACCGCCTTTGATTCGCCACCTCTGATTCCCCATATCTCATTCCCCGCCTCTGTTTCCCCGACTCTGATTCCCTGCCTCTGATTCCCAACCTCTGATTCCACACCTCTGATTCCCCATATCTGATTCCCCGCCTCTATTTCCCCATATCTGATTCCCCGCCTCTGATTCCCCAACTCTGATTCCCCGCCTCTGATTCCCCAGCTCTGATTCCCCGACTCTGATTCCCGGCATCCGATTCCCTGCCTCTGATTCCCCGCCTCTGTTTTCCCATATCTGATTCCCCGCCTCTGATTCCCAACTATGATTCCCCGCCTCTGATTCCCCAGCTCTGATTCCCTGCCTCTGATTCCCTGCGTTCTATTCCCTGCCTCTGATTCCCCGCCTGTGATTCCCCATCACTGATTCACCACCTCTGATTCCCCACATCTGATTCCCCATAACTAATTCCCCGCCTCTGTTTGCCCGCCTCTGATTCCCCGCCTCTGTTTCCCCATATCTGATTCCCCGTCTCTGAATCCCCAACTCTGATTCCCTGCCTCTGATTCCCCAGCTCTGATTCCCCGCCTTTGATTCCCCCCGTCTGATTCCCAGCCTCTGAATCCCCGTGTCTGATTTCCTGCCTCTGATTCCCCGCCTCTGATTCCCCATCTCTGATTCACCGCCTCTGATTCCCCACCTCTGATTCCCCATCTCTGATTCCGCACATCCGATTCCCTGCCTCTGATTCCCGAACTCTGATTCCCCGCCTCTGATTCCCCATCTCTGATTCCCCACCTCTGATTCCCCGTGTCTGATTCCCTGCGTCTGATTCCCCGCCTCTGAATACCAGACTCTGCTTCCCCATATCTGATTCCCCGCCTCTGATTCCCTGCCTCTGATTCCCCAGCTCTGATTCCCCGCCTTTGATTCCCCCCGTCTCATTCCCAGCCTCTGAATCCCCGTGTCTGATTTCCTGCCTCTGATTCCCCGCCTCTGATTCCCCATCTCTGATTCACCGCCTCTGATTCCCCATCTCTGATTCCCCACCTCTGATTCCCCGTGTCTGATTCCCCGTGTCTGATTCCCTGCCTCTGATTCCACGCCTCTGATTCCCCATATCTGATTCCCTACCACTGATTCCCCTCCTCTGATTCCCCATCTCTGATTCACCACCTCTGATTCCCGGCCTCTGATTGCCCACCTCTGATTCCCCGCCTCTGATTCGCCAGCTATGATTCCCCCCCTCTGATTCCCCGCATCTGATTCCCCGCCTCTGATTCCCCAACTCTAACACCCCGCCTCTGATTCCCCAGCTCTGATTCCCCTCCTCTGATTCCCCGCATCTGATTCCCTGCCTCTGATTCCCCGCCTCTGATTCCAGGCCTCTGATTCCCAACCTCTGATTCCCCACCTCTGATTCCCAATATCTGATTCCCCGCCTCTGTTTCACCGCCTCTGATTCCCCGCCTCTGTTTCCCCATATCTGATTCCCCGCCTCTGATTCCCCAACTCTGATTCCCCGCCTGTGATTCCCCAGCTCTGATTCCCCGCCTCTGATTCCCCATATCTGATTCCCATCCTCTGATTGCCCACCTCTGATTCCCCGCCTCTGATTCGCCAGCTCTGATTCCCCACCTCTGATTCCCCGCATCTGATTCCCTGCCTCTGATTCCCCGCCTCTGATTCCCCATCTCTGATTCCCCGCCTGTGATTCCCCAGCTCTGATTCCCCGCCTCTGATTCCCCAGCTCTGATTCCCAGCCTCTGATTCCCCGTGTTTGATCCCCTGCCTCTGATTACCTTCCTCTGATTCCCGGCCACTGATACCCCGCTTCTGATTCTGGTTCCCTGCCTCTGATTCCCCATCTCTGATTCACCACATCTAATTCCGTGCCTCTGATTTCACGCCCCTGATTCCCCACCTCTGATACCCCATATCTGAATCCCCGCCTCTGTTTCCACGCCTCTGATTCCCTGCCTCTGATTCCCAACCTCTGATTCCCCACCCCTGATTCCCCATATCTGATTCCCCGCCTCTGTTTCCCTGCCTCTGATTCCCCGCCCCTGTTTCCCCATATCTGATTCCCCGCCTCTGATTCCCCAACTCTGATTCCCCGCCTCTGATTCCCCAGCTCTGATTCCCCGCCTCTGATTCCCCGTGTTTGATTCCCTGCCTCTGATTCCCCGCCTCTGATTCCCCATCTCTGATTCACCGCCTTTGATTCGCCACCTCTGATTCACCATATCTGATTCCACACCTCTGTTACCCCGCCTCTGATTCCCCGCCTCTGATTCCCCATATATCATTCCCTGCCTCAGAATCCCCATCTCTGATTCCCGGACTCTGATTCCCCACCTCTGATTCCCGGCCTCTTATTCCCGGCATCTGAACCCCGGTCTCTGATTCCCGGCCTCTGATTCCCCGCTTCTGATTCTGATTCCCTGCCTCTGATTCCCCATCTCTGATTCCGCACATCTGATTCCCTGCATCTGATTCCCCACCTCTGATTCCCCATATCTGATTCCTCGCCTCTGTTTCCCCGCCTCTGATTTTCCGCCTCTGTTTCCCCATATCTAATTCCCCACCTCAGATGCCCCAACTCTGATACCCCGCCTCTGATTCCCCAGCTCCTATTCCCCGCCTCTGATTCCCCGCATCCGTTTCCCCATATCTGATTCCCCGCCTCTGTTTCCCCGCCTTTGATTCCCCGCCTCTGTTTCCCCATATCTGATTCCCCGTGTCTGATTCCCTGCCTCTGATTCCCCGCCTCTGTTTCCCCGCCTCTGATTCCCTGCCACTGATTCCCTGCCCCTGATACCCCACCTCTGATTCCCCATATCTGATTCCCCGCCTCTGATTCCCCAACTCTGATTCCCCGCCTCTGATTCCCCAGCTCTGAATCCCCGACTCTGATTCCCCGCGTCTGTTTCCCCGCCTCTGATTCCCCGCCTCTGTTTCCCCATATCTAAGTCCCCGACACTGATTCCCCAACTCTGATTCCCCACCTCTGATTCCCCAGCTCTGATTCCCCGCCTCTGATTCCCCGCATCTGATTCCCTGCATCTTATTCCCAGCCTCTGATTCCCTGCCTCTGATTCCGAACCTCTGATTCCCCACCTCTGATTCCCCATATCTGATTCCCCGCCTCTGTTTCCCCGCCTCTGATTCCCCGCCTCTGTTTCCCCATATCTGATTCCCGGCCTCTGATTCTCCGCCTCTGATTCCCCGCCTCTGATTCCCTGCCTCTGATTCCCCATCTCCGATTCCGCACATCGGATTACCTTCCCCTGATTTCCCGCCTCTGATTCCCCGCCTCTGATTCCCTGCTTCTGATTCCCAACCTCTGATTCCCCACCTCTGATTCCCCATATCTGATTCCCCGCCTCTGTTTCCCCGCCTCTGATTCCCCGCCTCTGATTCCCCAACTCTGAATCCCCGCCTCTGATTCCCCAGCTCTGATTCCCCGCCTCTGATTCCCCGCATCTGATTCCCTGCCTCTGATTCCCCGCCTCTGATTCCAGGCCTCTGATTCCCAGCATCTGATTCCGGCCTCTGATTCCCGGCCTCTGATTCCCTGCTTCTGATTCTGATTCCCTGCCTCTGATTCCCCATCTCTGATTCCGCACATCTGATTCCTTGCCTCTGATTCCCCACCTCTGATTCCCCATATCTGATTCCCCGCCTGGGTTTCCCCGCCTCTGATTCCCCGCCTCTGTTTCCCAATATCTAAGTCCCCGCCTCTGATTCCCCAAATCTGATTCCCCACCTCTGATTCCCCAGCTCTGATTCCCCGCCTCTGATTCCCCGCATCTGATTCCCTGCATCTGATTCCAAGCCTCTGATTCCCTGCCTCTGATTCCCAACCTCTGATTCCCCACCTCTGATTCCCCATATCTGATTCCCCGCCTCTGTTTCCCCGCCTCGGATTCCCCGCCTCTGTTTCCCCATATCTGATTCCCGGCCTCTGATTCCCCGCCTCTGATTCCCCGCCTCTGATTCCCTGCCTCTGATTCCCCATCTCCGATTCCGCACATCTGATTCCCTTCCTCTGATTCCCCGCCTCTGATTTTCCGCCTCTGATTCCCTGCCTCTGATTCCCAACCTCGGATTCCCCACCTCTGATTCCCCATATCTGATTCCCCGCCTCTGTTTCCCCGCCTCTGATTCCCCGCCTCTGATTCCCAACTCTGATTCCCCGCCTCTGATTCCCCAGCTCTGATTCCCCGTGTTTGATTCCCTGCCTCTGATTCCCTGCCCTGATTCCCCATCTCTGTTTCACCGCCTTTGATTCGCCACCTCTGATTCCCCATATCTGATTCCCCGCCTCTGTTTCCCCGACTCTGATTCCCTGCCTCTGATTCCCAACCTCTGATTCCACACCTCTGATTCCCCATATCTGATTCCCCGCCTCTATTTCCCCATATCTGATTCCCCGCCTCTGATTCCCCAACTCTGATTCCCCGCCACTGATTCCCCAGCTCTGATTCCCCGACTCTGATTCCCGGCATCCGATTCCCTGCCTCTGATTCCCCGCCTCTGATTCCCCATCTCTGATTCCCCGCCTCTGATTCCCCGTGTCTGATTCCCTGCCTTTGATTCCCCACCTCTGATTCCCCACCTCTGATTCCCTGCCACTGATTCCCTGCCCCTGATTCCCCACCTCTGATTCCCCACATCTGATTCCCCGCCTCTGTTTCCCCGCCTCTGATTCCCCGCCTCTGATTCCCAATATCTGATTCCCTGCCTCTGATTCCCCAACTCTGATTCCTTGCCTCTGATTCCCCAGCTCTGAATCCCCGCCTCTGATTCCCCGCGTCTGATTCCCTGCCTCTGATTCCCCGCCTTGATTCCCCATCTCTGATTCACAACCTCTGATTCCCCACCTCTGATTCCCTATATTTGATTCCCCGCCTCTGTTTCCCCGCCTCTGATTCCCCGCCTCTGATTCCCCATATCTGATTCCCCGCCTCTGATTGTCCACCTCTGATTCCCAGCCTCTGATTCGCCAGCTCTGATTCCCCGCCTCTGATTCCCCGCATCTGATTCCCTGCCTCTGATTCCCCGACTCTGATTCCCCATCTCTGATTCACCGCCTTTGATTCGCCACCTCTGATTCCCCATATCTGATTCCCCACCTCTGATTCCCGGCCTCTTATTCCCAGCATCTGATTCCCGGCCTCTGATTCCCGGCCTCTGATTCCCCGCTTCTGATTCTGATTCCCTGCCTCTTATTCCCCATCTCTGATTCCGCACATCTGATTCCCTGCCTCTGATTCCCCACCTCTGATTCCCCATATATGATTCCCCGCCTCTGTTTCCCCGCCTCTGATTCCCGGCCTCTTATTCCCAGCATCTGATTCCCGGCCTCTGATTCCCGGCCTCTGATTCCCCGCTTCTGATTCTGATTCCCTGCCTCTTATTCCCCATCTCTGATTCCGCACATCTGATTCCCTGCCTCTGATTCCCCACCTCTGATTCCCCATATCTGATTCCCCGCCTCTGTTTCCCCGCCTCTGATTCCCCGCCTCTGTTTCCCTATATCTAATTCCCCACCTCTGATGCCCCAACTCTGATTCCCCGCCTCTGATTCCCCAGCTCTGATTCCCCGCCTCTGATTCCCTGCATCCGATTCCCCATATCTGATTCCCCGCCTCTGTTTCACCGCCTCTGATTCCCCACCTCTGTTTCCCCATATCTGATTCCCGCCTCTGATTCCCAACTATGAATCCCCTCCTCTGATTCCCCAGCTCTGATTCCCTGCCTCTGATTCCCAGCGTTCTATTCCCTGCCTCTGATTCCCCGCCTGTGATTCCCCATCACTGATTCACCACCTCTGATTCCCTACCTCTGATTCCCCATATCTAATTCCCCGCCTCTGTTTGCCCGCCTCTGATTCCCCGCCTCTGTTTCCCCATATCTGATTCCCCGCCTCTGAATCCCCAACTCTGATTCCCTGCCTCAGATTCCCCAGCTCTGATTCCCCGCCTTTGATTCCCCCCGTCTGATTCCCAGCCTCTGAATCCCCGTGTCTGATTTCCTGCCTCTGATTCCCCGCCTCTGATTCCCCATCTCTGATTCACCTCCTCTGATTCCCCACCTCTGATTCCCCCTCTCTGATTCCGCACATCCAATTCCCTGCCTCTGATTCCCCAACTCTGATTCCCCACCTCTGATTCCCCAGCTCTGATTCCCCGCCTCAGATTCCCCGCGTCTGATTCCCTGCCTCTGATTCCCCGCCTCTGATTCCCTGCCTCTGATTCCCCATATCTGATTCCCCGCCTCTGATTCCCCAACTCTGATTCCCCGCTTCTGATTCCCCAGCTCTGAATCCCCGCCTCTGATTCCCCGCGTCTGATTCCCTGCCTCTGATTCCCCGCCTCTGATTCCCCATCTGTGATTCACAACCTCTGATGCCCCACCTCTGATTCCCCATATCTGATTCCCTGCCTCTGTTTCCCCGCCTCTGATTCCCCACCTCTGTTTCCCCATATCTGATTCCCCACCTCTGATTCCCCAACTCTAATACCCCGCCTCTGATTCCCCAGCTCTGATTCCCCGCCTCTGATTCCCCGCATCTGATTCCCTGCCACTGATTCCCCGCCTCTGATTCCAGGCCTCTGATTCCCAGCATCTGATTCCGGCCTCTGATTCCCGGCCTCTGATTCCCTGCTTCTGATTCTGATTCCCTGCCTCTGATTCCCCATCTCTGATTCCGCACATCTGATTCCCTGCCTCTGATTCCCCACCTCTGATTCCCCATATCTGATTCCCCGCCTCTGTTTCCCCGCCTCTGATTCCCCGCCTCTGTTTCCCAATATCTAAGTCCCCACCTCTGATTCCCCGCATCTGATACCCTGCATCTGATTCCAAGCCTCTGATTCCCTGTGATTCCCAACCTCTGATTCCCCACCTCTGATTCCCCATATCTGATTCCCCGCATCTGTTTCCCCGCCTCGGATTCCCCGCCTCTGTTTCCCCACATCTGATTCCCGGCCTCTGATTCCCCGCCTCTGATTCCCCGTATCTGATTGCCTGCCTCTGATTCCCCAACTCTGATTCCCCGCCTCTGATTCCACAGCTCTGAATCCCCGCCTATGATTCCCCGCGTCTGATTCCCTGTCTCTGATTCCCCGCCTCTGATTCCCCATCTCTGATTCACCGCCTTTGATTCGCCACCTCTGATTCCCCATATCTGATTCCCCGCCTCTGTTTCCCCGCCTCTGATTCCCCGCCTCTGATTCTCCATATCTCATTCCCCGCCTCTGAATCCCCATCTCTGATTCCCGGACTCTGATTCCCCTCCTCTGATTCCCGGCCTCTTATTCCCAGCATCTGATTCCCGGCCTCTGATTCCCGGCCTCTGATTCCCCGCTTCTGATTCCCTGCCTCTGATTCCCCATCTCTGAGTCCGCACATCTGATTCCCTGCCTCTGATTCCCCACTTCTGATTCCCCATATCTGATTCCCCGCCTCTGTTTCCCCGCCTCTGATTCCCCGCCTCTGTTTCCCTATATCTAATTCCCCACCTCTGATGCCCCAACTCTGATTCCCCGCCTCTGATTCCCCAGCTCTGATTCCCCGCCTCTGATTCCCTGCATCCGATTCCCCATATCTGATTCCCCGCCTCTGTTTCCCCGCCTCTGATTCCCCGCCTCTGTTTCCCCATATCTGATTCCAGCCTCTGATTCCCAACTATGATTCCCCGCCTCTGATTCCCCAGCTCTGATTCCCTGCCTCTGATTCCCCGCGTTCTATTCCCTGCCTCTGATTCCCCGCCTGTGATTCCCCATCACTGATTCACCACCTCTGATTCCCTACCTCTGATTCCCCATATCTAATTCCCCGCCTCTGTATGCCCGCCTCTGATTCCCCGCCTCTGTTTCCCAATATCTGATTCCCCGCCTCTGAATCCCCAACTCTGATTCCCTGCCTCAGATTCCCCAGCTCTGATTCCCCGCCTTTGATTCCCCCCGTCTGATTCCCAGCCTCTGAATCCCCTTGTCTGATTTCCTGCCTCTGATTCCCCGCCTCTGATTCCCCATCTCTGATTCACCACCTCTGATTCCCCACCTCTGATTCCCCATCTCTGATTCCGCACATCCAATTCCCTGCCTCTGATTCCCCAACTCTGATTCCCCACCTCTGATTCCCCAGCTCTGATTCCCCGCCTCAGATTCCCCGCGTCTGATTCCCTGCCTCTGATTCCCCGCCTCTGATTCCCTGCCTCTGATTCCCCATATCTGATTCCCCGCCTCTGATTCCCCAACTCTGATTCCCCGGTTCTGATTCCCCAGCTCTGAATCCCCGCCTCTGATTCCCCGTGTCTGATTCCCTGCCTCTGATTCCCCGCCTCTGATTCCCCATCTGTGATTCACAACCTATGATGCCCCACCTCTGATTCCCCATATCTGATTCCCTGCTTCTGTTTCCCCGCCTCTGATTCCCCGCCTCTGATTCCCCATATCTGATTCCCCGCCTCTGATTGCCCACCTCTGATTCCCCGCGTCTGATACCCTGCCTCTGATTCCCCGCCTCTGATTCCCCATCTCTGATTCACCACCTCTGATTCCCGGCCTCTGATTCCCCATCTCTGATTCCGCACATCCGATTCCCTGCCTATGATTCCCCACCTCTGATTCCCCGCCTCTGATTCCCCATATCTGATTCCCTGCCTCTGTTTCCCCGCCTCTGATTCCCTACCTCTGTTTCCCCATATCTGATTCCCCGCCTCTGATTCCCCAACTCTAATACCCCGCCTCTGATTCCCCAGCTCTGATTCCCCGCCTCTGATTCCCCGCATCTGATTCCCTGCCTCTGATTCCCCGCCTCTGATTCCAGGCCTCTGATTCCCATCATCTGATTCCGGCCTCTGATTCCCGGCCTCTGATTCCCTGCTTCTGATTCTGATTCCCTGCCTCTGATTCCCCATCTCTGATTCCGCACATCTGATTCCCTGCCTCTGATTCCCCACCTCTGATTCCCCATATCTGATTCCCCGCCTCTGTTTCCCCGCCTCTGATTCCCCGCCTCTGTTTCCCAATATCTAAGTCCCCACCTCTGATTCCCCAAATCTGATTCCCCACCTCTGATTCCCCAGCTCTGATTCCCCGCCTCTGATTCCCCGCATCTGATTCCCTGCATCTGATTCCAAGCCTCTGATTCCCTGCCTCTGATTCCCAACCTCTGATTCCCCACCTCTGATTCCCCATATCTGATTCCCCGCCTCTGTTTCCCCGCCTCGGATTCCCCGCCTCAGTTTCCCCATATCTGATTCCCGGCCTCTGATTCCCCGCCTCTGATTCCCCGCCTCTGATTCCCTGCCTCTGATTCCCCATCTCCGATTCCCTGCCTCTGATTCCCAACCTCTGATTCCCCACCTCTGATTCCCCATATCTGATTCCCCGCCTCTGTTTCCCCGCCTCTGATTCCCCGCCTCTGATTCCCAACTCTGATTCCCCGCCTCTGATTCCCCAGCTCTGATTCCCTGTGTTTGATTCCCTGCCTCTGATTCCCTGCCCTGATTCCCCATCTCTGTTTCACCGCCTTTGATTCGCCACCTCTGATTCCACATATCTGATTCCCCGCCTCTGTTTCCCCGACTCTGATTCCCTTCCTCTGATTCCCAACCTCTGATTCCACACCTCTGATTCCCCATATCTGATTCCCCGCCTCTATTTCCCCATATCTGAATCCCCGCCTCTGATTCCCCAACTCTGATTCCCCGCCTCTGATTCCCCAGCTCTGATTCCCCGCCTCTGATTCCCCACATCTGATTCCCTGCATCTGATTCCCAGCCTCTGATTCCCTGCCTCTGATTCCCAACCTCTGATTCCCCACCTCTGATTCCCCATATCTGATTCCCCGCCTCTGTTTCCCCGCCTCTGATTCCCCGCCTCTGTTTCCCCATATCTGATTCCCAGCCTCTGATACTCCGCCTCTGATTCCCCGCCTCTGATTCCCTGCCTCTGATTCCCCATCTCCGATTCCGCACATCGGATTCCCTGCCTCTGATTCCCCGCCTCTGATTCCCCGCCTCTGATTCCCTGCTTCTGATTCCCAACCTCTGATTCCCCACCTCTGATTCCCCATATCTGATTCCCCGCCTCTGTTTCCCCGCCTCTGATTCCCCGCCTCTGATTCCCCAACTCTGAATCCCCGCCTCTGATTCCCCAGCTCTGATTCCCCGCCTCTGATTCCCCGCATCTGATTCCCTGCCTCTGATTCCACGCCTCTGATTCCAGGCCTCTGATTCCCAGCATCTGATTCCGGCCTCTGATTCCCGGCCTCTGATTCCCTGCTTCTGATTCTGATTCCCTGCCTCTGATTCCCCATCTCTGATTCCGCACATCTGATTCCTTGCCTCTGATTCCCCACCTCTGATTCCCCATATCTGATTCCCCGCCTGGGTTTCCCCGCCTCTGATTCCCCGCCTCTGTTTCCCAATATCTAAGTCCCCGCCTCTGATTCCCCATCTCTCATTCCTCTGATTCCCCACATCTGATTCCCCATCTCTGATTCCGCACATCCGATTCCCTGCCATGATTCCCCAACTCTGATTCCCCACCTCTGATTCCCCAGCTCTGATTCCCCGCCTCAGATTCCCCGCGTCTGATTCCCTGCCTCTGATTCCCCATCTCTGATTCCCCACCTCTGATTCCCCGTGTCTGATTCCCTGCCTCTGATTCCCCGCCTCTGAATCCCAGCCTCTGATTCCCCATATCTGATTCCCCGCCTCTGATTCCCTGCCTCTGATTCCCCAGCTCTGATTCCCCGCCTTTGATTCCCCCCCATCTGATTCCCAGCCTCTGAATCCCCGTGTCTGATTTCCTGCCTCTGATTCCCCGCCTCTGATTCCCCATCTCTGATTCACCGCCTCTGATTCCCCATCTCAGATTCCCCACCTCTGATTCCCCATGTCTGATTCCCTGCCTCTGATTCCCCGCCTCTGAATCCCAGCCTCTGATTCCCCATATCTGATTCCCCGCCTCTGATTCCCTGCCTCTGATTCCCCAGCTCTGATTCCCCACCTTTGATTCCCCCGTCTGATTCCCAGCCTCTGAATCCCCGTGTCTGATTTCCTGCCTCTGATTCCCCGCCTCTGATTCCCCATCTCTGATTCACCGCCTCTGATTCCCCATCTCTTATTCCCCACCTCTGATTCCCCATATCTGATTCCCTGCCTCTGTTTCCCCGCCTCTGATTCCCCACCTCTGTTTCCCCATATCTGATTCCCCGCCTCTGATTCCCCAACTCTAATACCCCGCCTCTGATTCCCCAGCTCTGATTCCCCGTCTCTGATTCCCCGCATCTGATTCCCTGCCTCTGATTCCCCGCCTCTGATTCCAGGCCTCTGATTCCCAGCATCTGATTCCGGCCTCTGATTCCCGGCCTCTGATTCCCTGCTTCTGATTCTGATTCCCTGCCTCTGATTCCCCATCTCTGATTCCGCACATCTGATTCCCAAACTCGGATTCCCCACCTCTGATTCCCCATATCTGATTCCGCGCCTCTGTTTCCCCGCCTCTGATTCCCCGCCTCTGATTCCCAACTCTGATTCCCCGCCTCTGATTCCCCAGCTCTGATTCCCCGTGTTTGATTCCCTGCCTCTGATTCCCTGCCCTGATTCCCCATCTCTGTTTCACCGCCTTTGATTCACCACCTCTGATTCCCCATATCTGATTCCCCGACTCTGATTCCCTGCCTCTGATTCCCAACCTCTGATTCCACACCTCTGATTCCCCATATCTGATTCCCCGCCTCTATTTCCCCATATCTGATTCCCCGCCTCTGATTCCCCAACTCTGATTCCCCAACTCTGATTCCCCGCCTCTGATTCCCCAGCTCTGATTCCCCGACTCTGATTCCCGGAGTCCGATTCCCTGCCTCTGATACCCCGCCTCTGATTCCCCAGCTCCTATTCCCCGCCTCTGATTCCCCGCATCCGATTCCCCATATCTGATTCCCCGCCTCTGTTTCCCCGCCTTTGATTCCCCGCCTCTGTTTCCCCATATCTGATTCCCCGTCTCTGATTCCCAACTATGATTCCCCGCCTCTGATTCCCCAGCTCTGATTCCCCGCCTCTGATTCCCCGCGTTCTATTCCCTGCCTCTGATTCCCCGCCTGTGATTCCCCATCTCTGATTCACCACCTCTGATTCCCCACCTCTGATTCCCCATATCTAATTCCCCGCCTCTGTTTCCCGCCTCTGATTCCCAGCCTCTGTTTCCCCATATCTGATTCCCCGTGTCTGATTCCCTGCCTCTGATTCCCCGCCTCTGTTTCCCCGCCTCTGATTCCCTGCCACTGATTCCCTGCCCCTGATACCCCACTTCTGATTCCCCATATCTGATTCCCTGCCTCTGTTTCCCCGCCTCTGATTCCCCGCCTCTGATTCCCCATATCTGATTCCCCGCCTCTGATTCCCCAGCTCTGATTCCCCGTGTTTGATTCCCTGCCTCTGATTTCCTGCCCTGATTCCCCATCTCTGTTTCACCGCCTTTGATTCCCCACCTCTGATTCCCCAGCTCTGATTCCCCGCCTCAGATTCCCCGCGTCTGATTCCCTGCCTCTGATTCCCCGCCTCTGATTCCCTGCCTCTGATTCCCCATATCTGATTCCCCGCCTCTGATTCCCCAACTCTGATTCCCCGCTTCTGATTCCCCAGCTCTGAATCCCCGCCTCTGATTCCCCGCGTCTGATTCCCTGCCTCTGATTCCCCGCCTCTGATTCCCCATCTGTGATTCACAACCTCTGATGCCCCACCTCTGATTCCCCATATCTGATTCCCCGCCTCTGTTTCCCCGCCTCTGATTCCCCGCCTCTGATTCCCCATATCTGATTCCCCGCCTCTGATTGCCCACCTCTGATTCCCCGCGTCTGATACCCTGCCTCTGATTCCCCGCCTCTGATTCCCCATCTCTGATTCACCACCTCTGATTCCCGGCCTCTGATTCCCCATCTCTGATTCCGCACATCCGATTCCCTGCCTATGATTCCCCACCTCTGATTCCCCGCCTCTGATTCCCCATATCTGATTCCCTGCCTCTGTTTCCCCGCCTCTGATTCCCTACCTCTGTTTCCCCATATCTGATTCCCCGCCTCTGATTCCCCAACTCTAATACCCCGCCTCTGATTCCCCAGCTCTGATTCCCCGCCTCTGATTCCCCGCATCTGATTCCCTGCCTCTGATCCCCCGCCTCTGATTCCAGGCCTCTGATTCCCATCATCTGATTCCGGCCTCTGATTCCCGGCCTCTGATTCCCTGCTTCTGATTCTGATTCCCTGCCTCTGATTCCCCATCTCTGATTCCGCACATCTGATTCCCTGCCTCTGATTCCCCACCTCTGATTCCCCATATCTGATTCCCCGCCTCTGTTTCCCCGCCTCTGATTCCCCGCCTCTGTTTCCCAATATCTAAGTCCCCACCTCTGATTCCCCAAATCTGATTCCCCACCTCTGATTCCCCAGCTCTGATTCCCCGCCTCTGATTCCCCGCATCTGATTCCCTGCATCTGATTCCAAGCCTCTGATTCCCTGCCTCTGATTCCCAACCTCTGATTCCCCACCTCTGATTCCCCATATCTGATTCCCCGCCTCTGTTTCCCCGCCTCGGATTCCCCGCCTCAGTTTCCCCATATCTGATTCCTGGCCTCTGATTCCCCGCCTCTGATTCCCCGCCTCTGATTCCCTGCCTCTGATTCCCCATCTTCGATTCCCTGCCTCTGATTCCCAACCTCTGATTCCCCACCTCTGATTCCCCATATCTGATTCCCTGCCTCTGTTTCCCCGCCTCTGATTCCCTACCTCTGTTTCCCCATATCTGATTCCCCGCCTCTGATTCCCCAACTCTAATACCCCGCCTCTGATTCCCCAGCTCTGATTCCCCGCCTCTGATTCCCCGCATCTGATTCCCTGCCTCTGATTCCCCGCCTCTGATTCCAGGCCTCTGATTCCCATCATCTGATTCCGGCCTCTGTTTCCCCGCCTCTGATTCCCCGCCTCTGATTCCCAACTCTGATTCCCCGCCTCTGATTCCCCAGCTCTGATTCCCTGTGTTTGATTCCCTGCCTCTGATTCCCTGCCCAGATTCCCCATCTCTGTTTCACCGCCTTTGATTTGCCACCTCTGATTCCACATATCTGATTCCCCGACTCTGTTTCCCCGACTCTGATTCCCTTCCTCTGATTCCCAACCTCTGATTCCACACCTCTGATTCCCCATATCTGATTCCCCGCCTCTATTTCCCCATATCTGAATCCCCGCCTCTGATTCCCCAACTCTGATTCCCCGCCTCTGATTCCCCAGCTCTGATTCCCCGACTCTGATTCCCGGCGTCCGATTCCCTGCCTCTGATTCCCCGCCTCTGATTCCCCATCTCTGATTCCCCGCCTCTGATTCCCCGTGTCTGATTCCCTGCCTCTGATTCCCCGCCTCTGATTCCCCGCCTCTGATTCCCTGACACTGAATCCCTGCCCCTGATTCCCCACCTCTGATTCCCCATATCTGATTCCCCGCCTCTGTTTCCCCGCCTCTGATTCCCCGCCTCTGTTTCCCCATATCTGATTCCCTGCCTCTGATTCCCCAACTCTGATTCCCCGCCTCTGATTCCCCAGCTCTGAATCCCCGCCTCTGATTCCCCGTGTCTGATTCCCTGCCTCTAATTCCCCGCCTTGATTCCCCATCTCTGATTCACAACCTCTGATTCCCCACCTCTGATTCCCTATATTTGATTCCCCGCCTCTGTTTCCCCGCCTCTGATTCCCCGCCTCTGATTCCCCATATCTGATTCCCCGCCTCTGATTGCCCACCTCTGATTCCCCGCCTCTGATTCGCCAGCTCTGATTCCCCGCCTCTGATTCCCCGCATCTGATTCCCTGCCTCTGATTCCCCGCCTCTGATTCCCCATCTCTGATTCAGCGCCTTTGATTCGCCACCTCTGATTCCCCATATCTGATTCCCCACCTCTGTTTCCCGGCCTCTGATTCCCCGCCTCTGATTCTCCATATCTCATTCCCCGCCTCTGAATCCCCATCTCTGATTCCCGGGCTTTGATGCCCCACCTCTGATTCCCGGCCTCTTATTCCCAGCATCTGATTCCCGGCCTCTGATTCCCGGCCTCTGATTCCCCGCTTCTGATTCTGATTCCCTGCCTCTGATTCCCCATCTCTGATTCCTCATATCTGATTCCCCGCCTCTGTTTCCCCGCCTCTGATTCCCCGCCTCTGTTTCCCTATATCTAATTCCCACCTCTGATGCCCCAACTCTGATTCCCCGCCTCTGATTCCCCAGCTCTGATTCCCCGCCTCTGATTCCAAGCATCCGATTCCCCATATCTGATTCCCCGCCTCTGTTTCCCCGCCTCTGATTCCCCGCCTCTGTTTCCCCATATCTGATTCCCCGCCTCTGATTCCCAACTATGATTCCCCGCCTCTGATTCCCTAGCTCTGATTCCCTGCGTCTGATTCCCTGCGTTCTATTTCCTGCCTCTGATTCCCCACCTGTGATTCCCCATCACTGATTCACCACCTCTGATTCCCCACCTCTGATTCCCCATATCTAATTCCCCGCCTCTGTTTGCCCGCCTCTGATTCCCCGCCTCTGTTTCCCCATATCTGATTCCCCGTCTCTGAATCCCCAACTCTGATTCCCTGCCTCTGATTCCCCAGCTCTGATTCCCCGCCTTTGATTCCCCCCGTCTGATTCCCAGCCTCTGAATCCCCGTGTCTGATTTCCTGCCTCTGATTCCCCGCCTCTGATTCCCCATCTCTCATTCCTCTGATTCCCCACATCTGATTCCCCATCTCTGATTCCGCACATCCGATTCCCTGCCTCTGATTCCCCAACTCTGATTCCCCACCTCTGATTCCCCAGCTCTGATTCCCCGCCTCAGATTCCCCGCGTCTGATTCCCTGCCTCTGATTCCCCGCCTCTGATTCCCCATCTCTGATTCCCCACCTCTGATTCCCCGTGTCTGATTCCCTGCCTCTGATTCCCCGCCTCTGAATCCCAGCCTCTGATTCCCCATATCTGATTCCCCGCCTCTGATTCCCTGCCTCTGATTCCCCAGCTCTGATTCCCCGCCTTTGATTCCCCCCATCTGATTCCCAGCCTCTGAATCCCCGTGTCTGATTTCCTGCCTCTGATTCCCCGCCTCTGATTCCCCATCTCTGATTCACCGCCTCTGATTCCCCATCTCAGATTCCCCACCTCTGATTCCCCGTGTCTGATTCCCTGCCTCTGATTCCCCGCCTCTGAATCCCAGCCTCTGATTCCCCATATCTGATTCCCCGCCTCTGATTCCCTGCCTCTGATTCCCCAGCTCTGATTCCCCACCTTTGATTCCCCGGTCTGATTCCCAGCCTCTGAATCCCCGTGTCTGATTTCCTGCCTCTGATTCCCCGCCTCTGATTCCCCATCTCTGATTCACTGCCTCTGATTCCCCATCTCTTATTCCCCACCTCTGATTCCCCATATCTGATTCCCTGCCTCTGTTTCCCCGCCTCTGATTCCCCACCTCTGTTTCCCCATATCTGATTCCCCGCCTCTGATTCCCCAACTCTAATACCCCGCCTCTGATTCCCCAGCTCTGATTCCCCGCCTCTGATTCTCCGCATCTGATTCCCTGCCTCTGATTCCCCGCCTCTGATTCCAGGCCTCTGATTCCCAGCATCTGATTCCGGCCTCTGATCCCGGCCTCTGATTCCCTGCTTCTGATTCTGATTCCCTGCCTCTGATTCCCCATCTCTGATTCCGCACATCTGATTCCCAAACTCGGATTCCCCACCTCTGATTCCCCATATCTGATTCCCCGCCTCTGTTTCCCCGCCTCTGATTCCCCGCCTCTGATTCCCAACTCTGATTCCCCGCCTCTGATTCCCCAGCTCTGATTCCCCGTGTTTGATTCCCTGCCTCTGATTCCCTGCCCTGATTCCCCATCTCTGTTTCACCGCCTTTGATTCGCCACCTCTGATTCCCCATATCTGATTCCCCGACTCTGATTCCCTGCCTCTGATTCCCAACCTCTGATTCCACACCTCTGATTCCCCATATCTGATTCCCCGCCTCTATTTCCCCATATCTGATTCCCCGCCTCTGATTCCCCAACTCTGATTCCCCGCCTCTGATTCCCCAGCTCTGATTCCCCGACTCTGATTCCCGGAGTCCGATTCCCTGCCTCTGATACCCCGCCTCTGATTCCCCAGCTCCTATTCCCCGCCTCTGATTCCCCGCATCCGATTCCCCATATCTGATTCCCCGCCTCTGTTTCCCCGCCTTTGATTCCCCGCCTCTGTTTCCCCATATCTGATTCCCCGTCTCTGATTCCCAACTATGATTCCCCGCCTCTGATTCCCCAGCTCTGATTCCCCGCCTCTGATTCCCCGCGTTCTATTCCCTGCCTCTGATTCCCCGCCTGTGATTCCCCATCTCTGATTCACCACCTCTGATTCCCCACCTCTGATTCCCCATATCTAATTCCCCGCCTCTGTTTGCCCGCCTCTGATTCCCCGCCTCTGTTTCCCCATATCTGATTCCCCGTGTCTGATTCCCTGCCTCTGATTCCCCGCCTCTGTTTCCCCGCCTCTGATTCCCTGCCACTGATTCCCTGCCCCTGATACCCCACTTCTGATTCCCCATATCTGATTCCCTGCCTCTGTTTCCCCGCCTCTGATTCCCCGCCTCTGATTCCCCATATCTGATTCCCCGCCTCTGATTCCCCAACTCTGATTCCCCGCCTCTGATTCCCCAGCTCTGAATCCCCGCCTCCGATTCCCCGCGTCTGTTTCCCCGCCTCTGATTCCCCGCCTCTGTTTCCCCATATCTAAGTCCCCGACTCTGATTCCCCAACTCTGATTCCCCACCTCTGATTCCCCAGCTCTGATTCCCCGCCTCTGATTCCCCGCATCTGATTCCCTGCATCTGATTCCCAGCCTCTGATTCCCTGCCTCTGATTCCCAACCTCTGAATCCCCACCTCTGATTCCCCATATCTGATTCCCCGCCTCTGTTTCCCCGCCTCTGATTCCCCGCCTCTGTTTCCCCATATCTGATTCCCGGCCTCTGATACTCCGCCTCTGATTCCCCGCCTCTGATTCCCTGCCTCTGATTCCCCATCTCCGATTCCGCACATCGGATTCCCTGCCTCTGATTCCCCGCCTCTGATTCCCCGCCTCTGATTCCCTGCTTCTGATTCCCAACCTCTGATTCCCCACCTCTGATTCCCCATATCTGATTCCCCGCCTCTGTTTCCCCACCTCTGATTCCCCGCCTCTGATTCCCCAACTCTGAATCCCCGCCTCTGATTCCCCAGCTCTGATTCCCCGCCTCTGATTCCCCGCATCTGATTCCCTGCCTCTGATTCCCCGCCTCTGATTCCAGGCCTCTGATTCCCAGCATCTGATTCCGGCCTCTGATTCCCGGCCTCTGATTCCCTGCTTCTGATTCTGATTCCCTGCCTCTGATTCCCCATCTCTGATTCCGCACATCTGATTCCTTGCCTCTGATTCCCCACCTCTGATTCCCCATATCTGATTCCCCGCCTGGGTTTCCCCGCCTCTGATTCCCCGCCTCTGTTTCCCAATATCTAAGTCCCCGCCTCTGATTCCCCAAATCTGATTCCCCACCTCTGATTCCCCAGCTCTGATTCCCCGCCTCTGATTCCCCGCATCTGATTCCCTGCATCTGATTCCAAGCCTCTGATTCCCTGCCTCTGATTCCCTACCTCTGATTCCCCACTTCTGATTCCCCATATCTGATTCCCCGCCTCTGTTTCCCCGCCTCGGATTCCCCGCCTCTGTTTCCCCATATCTGATTCCCGGCCTCTGATTCCCCGCCTCTGATTCCCCGCCTCTGATTCCTGCCTCTGATTCCCCATCTCCGATTCCGCACATCTGATTCCCTTCCTCTGATTCCTCGCCTCTGATTTTCCGCCTCTGATTCCCTGCCTCTGATTCCCAACTTCGGATTCCCCGCCTCTGATTCCCCATATCTGATTCCCCGCCTCTGTTTCCCCGCCTCTGATTCCCCGCCTCTGATTCCCAACTCTGATTCCCCGCCTCTGATTCCCCAGCTCTGATTCCCCGTGTTTGATTCCCTGCCTCTGATTCCCTGCCCTGATTCCCCATCTCTGTTTCACCGCCTTTGATTCCCCACCTCTGATTCCCCAGCTCTGATTCCCCGCCTCAGATTCCCCGCGTCTGATTCCCTGCCTCTGATTCCCCGCCTCTGATTCCCTGCCTCTGATTCCCCATATCTGATTCCCCGCCTCTGATTCCCCAACTCTGATTCCCCGCTTCTGATTCCCCAGCTCTGAATCCCCGCCTCTGATTCCCCGCGTCTGATTCCCTGCCTCTGATTCCCCGCCTCTGATTCCCCATCTGTGATTCACAACCTCTGATGCCCCACCTCTGATTCCCCATATCTGATTCCCCGCCTCTGTTTCCCCGCCTCTGATTCCCCGCCTCTGATTCCCCATATCTGATTCCCCGCCTCTGATTGCCCACCTCTGATTCCCCGCGTCTGATACCCTGCCTCTGATTCCCCGCCTCTGATTCCCCATCTCTGATTCACCACCTCTGATTCCCGGCCTCTGATTCCCCATCTCTGATTCCGCACATCCGATTCCCTGCCTATGATTCCCCACCTCTGATTCCCCGCCTCTGATTCCCCATATCTGATTCCCTGCCTCTGTTTCCCCGCCTCTGATTCCCTACCTCTGTTTCCCCATATCTGATTCCCCGCCTCTGATTCCCCAACTCTAATACCCCGCCTCTGATTCCCCAGCTCTGATTCCCCGCCTCTGATTCCCCGCATCTGATTCCCTGCCTCTGATCCCCCGCCTCTGATTCCAGGCCTCTGATTCCCATCATCTGATTCCGGCCTCTGATTCCCGGCCTCTGATTCCCTGCTTCTGATTCTGATTCCCTGCCTCTGATTCCCCATCTCTGATTCCGCACATCTGATTCCCTGCCTCTGATTCCCCACCTCTGATTCCCCATATCTGATTCCCCGCCTCTGTTTCCCCGCCTCTGATTCCCCGCCTCTGTTTCCCAATATCTAAGTCCCCACCTCTGATTCCCCAAATCTGATTCCCCACCTCTGATGCCCCAGCTCTGATTCCCCGCCTCTGATTCCCCGCATCTGATTCCCTGCATCTGATTCCAAGCCTCTGATTCCCTGCCTCTGATTCCCAACCTCTGATTCCCCACCTCTGATTCCCCATATCTGATTCCCCGCCTCTGTTTCCCCGCCTCGGATTCCCCGCCTCAGTTTCCCCATATCTGATTCCCGGCCTCTGATTCCCCGCCTCTGATTCCCCGCCTCTGATTCCCTGCCTCTGATTCCCCATCTCCGATTCCCTGCCTCTGATTCCCAACCTCTGATTCCCCACCTCTGATTCCCCATATCAGATTCCCCGCCTCTGTTTCGCCGCCTCTGATTCCCCGCCTCTGATTCCCAACTCTGATTCCCCGCCTCTGATTCCCCAGCTCTGATTCCCCGTGTTTGATTCCCTGCCTCTGATTCCCTGCCCTGATTACCCATCTCTGTTTCACCACCTTTGATTCGCCACCTCTGATTCCACATATCTGATTCCCCGCCTCTGTTTCCCCGACTCTGATTCCCTTCCTCTGATTCCCAACCTCTGATTCCACACCTCTGATTCCCCATATCTGATTCCCCGCCTCTGTTTCCCCGCCTCGTATTCCCCGCCTCTGTTTCCCCATATCTGATTCCCGGCCTCTGATTCCCCGCCTCTGATTCCCCGCCTCTGATTCCCTGCCTCTGATTCCCCATCTCCGATTCCGCACATCTGATTCCCTTCCTCTGATTCCCCGCCTCTGATTTTCCGCCTCTGATTCCCTGCCTCTGATTCCCAACTTCGGATTCCCCGCCTCTGATTCCCCATATCTGATTCCCCGCCTCTGTTTCCCCGCCTCTGATTCCCCGCCTCTGATTCCCAACTCTGATTCCCCGCCTCTGATTCCCCAGCTCTGATTCCCCGTGTTTGATTCCCTGCCTCTGATTCCCTGCCCTGATTCCCCATCTCTGTTTCACCGCCTTTGATTCCCCACCTCTGATTCCCCAGCTCTGATTCCCCGCCTCAGATTCCCCGCGTCTGATTCCCTGCCTCTGATTCCCCGCCTCTGATTCCCTGCCTCTGATTCCCCATATCTGATTCCCCGCCTCTGATTCCCCAACTCTGATTCCCCAGCTCTGATTCCCTGTGTTTGATTCCCTGCCTCTGATTCCCTGCCCTGATTCCCCATCTCTGTTTCACCGCCTTTGATTCGCCACCTCTGATTCCACATATCTGATTCCCCGCCTCTGTTTCCCCGACTCTGATTCCCTTCCTCTGATTCCCAACCTCTGATTCCACACCTCTGATTCCCCGTATCTGATTCCCCGCCTCTATTTCCCCATATCTGAATCCCCGCCTCTGATTCCCCAACTCTGATTCCCCGCTTCTGATTCCCCAGCTCTGATTCCCCGACTCTGATTCCCGGCGTCCGATTCCCTGCCTCTGATTCCCCGCCTCTGATTCCCCATCTCTGATTCCCCGCCTCTGATTCCCCGTGTCTGATTCCCTGCCTCTGATTCCCCGCCTCTGATTCCCCGCCTCTGATTCCCTGACACTGAATCCCTGCCCCTGATTCCCCACCTCTGATTCCCCATATCTGATTCCCCGCCTCTGTTTCCCCGCCTCTGATTCCCCGCCTCTGTTTCCCCATATCTGATTCCCTGCCTCTGATTCCCCAACTCTGATTCCCCGCCTCTGATTCCCCAGCTCTGAATCCCCGCCTCTGATTCCCCGTGTCTGATTTCCTGCCTCTGATTCCCCGCCTTGATTCCCCATCTCTGATTCACAACCTCTGATTCCCCACCTCTGATTCCCTATATTTGATTCCCCGCCTCTGTTTCCCCGCCTCTGATTCCCCGCCTCTGATTCCCCATATCTGATTCCCCGCCTCTGATTGCCCACCTCTGATTCCCCGCCTCTGATTCGCCAGCTCTGATTCCCCGCCTCTGATTCCCCGCATCTGATTCCCTGCCTCTGATTCCCCGCCTCTGATTCCCCATCTCTGATTCAGCGCCTTTGATTCACCACCTCTGATTCCCCATATCTGATTCCCCACCTCTGTTTCCCGGCCTCTGATTCCCCGCCTCTTATTCTCCATATCTCATTCCCCGCCTCTGAATCCCCATCTCTGATTCCCGGACTTTGATGCCCCACCTCTGATTCCCGGCCTCTTATTCCCAGCATCTGATTCCCGGCCTCTGATTCCCGGCCTCTGATTCCCCGCTTCTGATTCTGATTCCCTGCCTCTGATTCCCCATCTCTGATTCCTCATATCTGATTCCCCGCCTCTGTTTCCCCGCCTCTGATTCCCCGCCTCTGTTTCCCTATATCTAATTCCCCACCTCTGATGCCCCAACTCTGATTCCCCGCCTCTGATTCCCCAGCTCTGATTCCCCGCCTCTGATTCCAAGCATCCGATTCCCCATATCTGATTCCCCACCTCTGTTTCCCCGCCTCTGATTCCCCGCCTCTGTTTCCCCATATCTGATTCCCCGCCTCTGATTCCCAACTATGATTCCCCGCCTCTGATTCCCTAGCTCTGATTCCCTGCGTCTGATTCCCTGCGTTCTATTTCCTGCCTCTGATTCCCCACCTGTGATTCCCCATCACTGATTCACCACCTCTGATTCCCCACCTCTGATTCCCCATATCTAATTCCCCGCCTCTGTTTGCCCGCCTCTGATTCCCCGCCTCTGTTTCCCCATATCTGATTCCCCGTCTCTGAATCCCCAACTCTGATTCCCTGCCTCTGATTCCCCAGCTCTGATTCCCCGCCTTTGATTCCCCCCGTCTGATTCCCAGCCTCTGAATCCCCGTGTCTGATTTCCTGCCTCTGATTCCCCGCCTCTGATTCCCCATCTCTCATTCCTCTGATTCCCCACATCTGATTCCCCATCTCTGATTCCGCACATCCGATTCCCTGCCTCTGATTCCCCAACTCTGATTCCCCACCTCTGATTCCCCAGCTCTGATTCCCCGCCTCAGATTCCCCGCGTCTGATTCCCTGCCTCTGATTCCCCATCTCTGATTCCCCACCTCTGATTCCCCGTGTCTGATTCCCTGCCTCTGATTCCCCGCCTCTGAATCCCAGCCTCTGATTCCCCATATCTGATTCCCCGCCTCTGATTCCCTGCCTCTGATTCCCCAGCTCTGATTCCCCGCCTTTGATTCCCCCCCATCTGATTCCCAGCCTCTGAATCCCCGTGTCTGATTTCCTGCCTCTGATTCCCCGCCTCTGATTCCCCATCTCTGATTCACCGCCTCTGATTCCCCATCTCAGATTCCCCACCTCTGATTCCCCGTGTCTGATTCCCTGCCTCTGATTCCCCGCCTCTGAATCCCAGCCTCTGATTCCCCATATCTGATTCCCCGCCTCTGATTCCCTGCCTCTGATTCCCCAGCTCTGATTCCCCACCTTTGATTCCCCCGTCTGATTCCCAGCCTCTGAATCCCCGTGTCTGATTTCCTGCCTCTGATTCCCCGCCTCTGATTCCCCATCTCTGATTCACCGCCTCTGATTCCCCATCTCTTATTCCCCACCTCTGATTCCCCATATCTGATTCCCTGCCTCTGTTTCCCCGCCTCTGATTCCCCACCTCTGTTTCCCCATATCTGATTCCCCGCCTCTGATTCCCCAACTCTAATACCCCGCCTCTGATTCCCCAGCTCTGATTCCCCGTCTCTGATTCCCCGCATCTGATTCCCTGCCTCTGATTCCCCGCCTCTGATTCCAGGCCTCTGATTCCCAGCATCTGATTCCGGCCTCTGATTCCCGGCCTCTGATTCCCTGCTTCTGATTCTGATTCCCTGCCTCTGATTCCCCATCTCTGATTCCGCACATCTGATTCCCAAACTCGGATTCCCCACCTCTGATTCCCCATATCTGATTCCCCGCCTCTGTTTCCCCGCCTCTGATTCCCCGCCTCTGATTCCCAACTCTGATTCCCCGCCTCTGATTCCCCAGCTCTGATTCCCCGTGTTTGATTCCCTGCCTCTGATTCCCTGCCCTGATTCCCCATCTCTGTTTCACCGCCTTTGATTCACCACCTCTGATTCCCCATATCTGATTCCCCGACTCTGATTCCCTGCCTCTGATTCCCAACCTCTGATTCCACACCTCTGATTCCCCATATCTGAATCCCCGCCTCTAATTCCCCATATCTGATACCCCGCCTCTGATTCCCCAACTCTGATTCCCCAACTCTGATTCCCCGCCTCTGATTCCCCAGCTCTGATTCCCCGACTCTGATTCCCGGAGTCCGATTCCCTGCCTCTGATACTCCGCCTCTGATTCCCCAGCTCCTATTCCCCGCCTCTGATTCCCCGCATCCGATTCCCCATATCTGATTCCCCGCCTCTGTTTCCCCGCCTTTGATTCCCCGCCTCTGTTTCCCCATATCTGATTCCCCGTCTCTGATTCCCAACTATGATTCCCCGCCTCTGATTCCCCAGCTCTGATTCCCCGCCTCTGATTCCCCGCGTTCTATTCCCTGCCTCTGATTCCCCGCCTGTGATTCCCCATCTCTGATTCACCACCTCTGATTCCCCACCTCTGATTCCCCATATCTAATTCCCCGCCTCTGTTTGCCCGCCTCTGATTCCCCGCCTCTGTTTCCCCATATCTGATTCCCCGTGTCTGATTCCCTGCCTCTGATTCCCCGCCTCTGTTTCCCCGCCTCTGATTCCCTGCCACTGATTCCCTGCCCCTGATACCCCACTTCTGATTCCCCATATCTGATTCCCTGCCTCTGTTTCCCCGCCTCTGATTCCCCGCCTCTGATTCCCCATATCTGATTCCCCGCCTCTGATTCCCCAACTCTGATTCCCCGCATCTGATTCCCCAGCTCTGAATCACCGCCTCCGATTCCCCGCGTCTGTTTCCCCGCCTCTGATTCCCCGCCTCTGTTTCCCCATATCTAAGTCCCCGACTCTGATTCCCCAACTCTGATTCCCCACCTCTGATTCCCCAGCTCTGATTCCCCGCCTCTGATTCCCCACATCTGATTCCCTGCATCTGATTCCCAGCCTCTGATTCCCTGCCTCTGATTCCCAACCTCTGATTCCCCACCTCTGATTCCCCATATCTGATTCCCCGCCTCTGTTTCCCCGCCTCTGATTCCCCGCCTCTGTTTCCCCATATCTGATTCCCGGCCTCTGATACTCCGCCTCTGATTCCCCGCCTCTGATTCCCTGCCTCTGATTCCCCATCTCCGATTCCGCACATCGGATTCCCTGCCTCTGATTCCCCGCCTCTGATTCCCCGCCTCTGATTCCCTGCTTCTGATTCCCAACCTCTGATTCCCCACCTCTGATTCCCCATATCTGATTCCCCGCCTCTGTTTCCCCGCCTCTGATTCCCCGCCTCTGATTCCCCAACTCTGAATCCCCGCCTCTGATTCCCCAGCTCTGATTCCCCGCCTCTGATTCCCCGCATCTGATTCCCTGCCTCTGATTCCACGCCTCTGATTCCAGGCCTCTGATTCCCAGCATCTGATTCCGGCCTCTGATTCCCGGCCTCTGATTCCCTGCTTCTGATTCTGATTCCCTGCCTCTGATTCCCCATCTCTGATTCCGCACATCTGATTCCTTGCCTCTGATTCCCCACCTCTGATTCCCCATATCTGATTCCCCGCCTGGGTTTCCCCGCCTCTGATTCCCCACCTCTGTTTCCCAATATCTAAGTCCCCGCCTCTGATTCCCCATCTCTCATTCCTCTGATTCCCCACATCTGATTCCCCATCTCTGATTCCGCACATCCGATTCCCTGCCTCTGATTCCCCAACTCTGATTCCCCACCTCTGATTCCCCAGCTCTGATTCCCCGCCTCAGATTCCCCGCGTCTGATTCCCTGCCTCTGATACCCCATCTCTGATTCCCCACCTCTGATTCCCCGTGTCTGATTCCCTGCCTCTGATTCCCCGCCTCTGAATCCCAGCCTCTGATTCCCCATATCTGATTCCCCGCCTCTGATTCCCTGCCTCTGATTCCCCAGCTCTGATTCCCCGCCTTTGATTCCCCCCCATCTGATTCCCAGCCTCTGAATCCCCGTGTCTGATTTCCTGCCTCTGATTCCCCGCCTCTGATTCCCCATCTCTGATTCACCGCCTCTGATTCCCCATCTCAGATTCCCCACCTCTGATTCCCCGTGTCTGATTCCCTGCCTCTGATTCCCCGCCTCTGAATCCCAGCCTCTGATTCCCCATATCTGATTCCCCGCCTCTGATTCCCTGCCTCTGATTCCCCAGCTCTGATTCCCCACCTTTGATTCCCCCGTCTGATTCCCAGCCTCTGAATCCCCGTGTCTGATTTCCTGCCTCTGATTCCCCGCCTCTGATTCCCCATCTCTGATTCACCGCCTCTGATTCCCCATCTCTTATTCCCCACCTCTGATTCCCCATATCTGATTCCCTGCCTCTGTTTCCCCGCCTCTGATTCCCCACCTCTGTTTCCCCATATCTGATTCCCCGCCTCTGATTCCCCAACTCTAATACCCCGCCTCTGATTCCCCAGCTCTGATTCCCCGTCTCTGATTCCCCGCATCTGATTCCCTGCCTCTGATTCCCCGCCTCTGATTCCAGGCCTCTGATTCCCAGCATCTGATTCCGGCCTCTGATTCCCGGCCTCTGATTCCCTGCTTCTGATTCTGATTCCCTGCCTCTGATTCCCCATCTCTGATTCCGCACATCTGATTCCCAAACTCGGATTCCCCACCTCTGATTCCCCATATCTGATTCCCCGCCTCTGTATCCCCGCCTCTGATTCCCCGCCTCTGATTCCCAACTCTGATTCCACGCCTCTGATTCCCCAGCTCTGATTCCCCGTGTTTGATTCCCTGCCTCTGATTCCCTGCCCTGATTCCCCATCTCTGTTTCACCGCCTTTGATTCACCACCTCTGATTCCCCATATCTGATTCCCCGACTCTGATTCCCTGCCTCTGATTCCCAACCTCTGATTCCACACCTCTGATTCCCCATATCTGATTCCCCGCCTCTATTTCCCCATATCTGATTCCCCGCCTCTGATTCCCCAACTCTGATTCCCCAACTCTGATTCCCCGCCTCTGATTCCCCAGCTCTGATTCCCCGACTCTGATTCCCGGAGTCCGATTCCCTGCCTCTGATACCCCGCCTCTGATTCCCCAGCTCCTATTCCCCGCCTCTGATTCCCCGCATCCGATTCCCCATATCTGATTCCCCGCCTCTGTTTCCCCGCCTTTGATTCCCCGCCTCTGTTTCCCCATATCTGATTCCCCGTCTCTGATTCCCAACTATGATTCCCCGCCTCTGATTCCCCAGCTCTGATTCCCCGCCTCTGATTCCCCGCGTTCTATTCCCTGCCTCTGATTCCCCGCCTGTGATTCCGCATCTCTGATTCACCACCTCTGATTCCCCACCTCTGATTCCCCATATCTAATTCCCCGCCTCTGTTTGCCCGCCTCTGATTCCCCGCCTCTGTTTCCCCATATCTGATTCCCCGTGTCTGATTCCCTGCCTCTGATTCCCCGCCTCTGTTTCCCCGCCTCTGATTCCCTGCCACTGATTCCCTGCCCCTGATACCCCACTTCTGATTCCCCATATCTGATTCCCTGCCTCTGTTTCCCCGCCTCTGATTCCCCGCCTCTGATTCCCCATATCTGATTCCCCGCCTCTGATTCCCCAACTCTGATTCCCCGCATCTGATTCCCCAGCTCTGAATCACCGCCTCCGATTCCCCGCGTCTGTTTCCCCGCCTCTGATTCCCCGCCTCTGTTTCCCCATATCTAAGTCCCCGACTCTGATTCCCCAACTCTGATTCCCCACCTCTGATTCCCCAGCTCTGATTCCCCGCCTCTGATTCCCCACATCTGATTCCCTGCATCTGATTCCCAGCCTCTGATTCCCTGCCTCTGATTCCCAACCTCTGATTCCCCACCTCTGATTCCCCATATCTGATTCCCCGCCTCTGTTTCCCCGCCTCTGATTCCCCGCCTCTGTTTCCCCATATCTGATTCCCGGCCTCTGATACTCCGCCTCTGATTCCCCGCCTCTGATTCCCTGCCTCTGATTCCCCATCTCCGATTCCGCACATCGGATTCCCTGCCTCTGATTCCCCGCCTCTGATTCCCCGCCTCTGATTCCCTGCTTCTGATTCCCAACCTCTGATTCCCCACCTCTGATTCCCCATATCTGATTCCCCGCCTCTGTTTCCCCGCCTCTGATTCCCCGCCTCTGATTCCCCAACTCTGAATCCCCGCCTCTGATTCCCCAGCTCTGATTCCCCGCCTCTGATTCCCCGCATCTGATTCCCTGCCTCTGATTCCACGCCTCTGATTCCAGGCCTCTGATTCCCAGCATCTGATTCCGGCCTCTGATTCCCGGCCTCTGATTCCCTGCTTCTGATTCTGATTCCCTGCCTCTGATTCCCCATCTCTGATTCCGCACATCTGATTCCTTGCCTCTGATTCCCCACCTCTGATTCCCCATATCTGATTCCCCGCCTGGGTTTCCCCGCCTCTGATTCCCCGCCTCTGTTTCCCAATATCTAAGTCCCCGCCTCTGATTCCCCAAATCTGATTCCCCACCTCTGATTCCCCAGCTCTGATTCCCCGCCTCTGATTCCCCGCATCTGATTCCCTGCATCTGATTCCAAGCCTCTGATTCCCTGCCTCTGATTCCCTACCTCTGATTCCCCACTTCTGATTCCCCATATCTGATTCCCCGCCTCTGTTTCCCCGCCTCGGATTCCCCGCCTCTGTTTCCCCATATCTGATTCCCGGCCTCTGATTCCCCGCCTCTGATTCCCCGCCTCTGATTCCCTGCCTCTGATTCCCCATCTCCGATTCCGCACATCTGATTCCCTTCCTCTGATTCCCCGCCTCTGATTTTCCGCCTCTGATTCCCTGCCTCTGATTCCCAACTTCGGATTCCCCGCCTCTGATTCCCCATATCTGATTCCCCGCCTCTGTTTCCCCGCCTCTGATTCCCCGCCTCTGATTCCCAACTCTGATTCCCCGCCTCTGATTCCCCAGCTCTGATTCCCCGTGTTTGATTCCCTGCCTCTGATTTCCTGCCCTGATTCCCCATCTCTGTTTCACCGCCTTTGATTCCCCACCTCTGATTCCCCAGCTCTGATTCCCCGCCTCAGATTCCCCGCGTCTGATTCCCTGCCTCTGATTCCCCGCCTCTGATTCCCTGCCTCTGATTCCCCATATCTGATTCCCCGCCTCTGATTCCCCAACTCTGATTCCCCGCTTCTGATTCCCCAGCTCTGAATCCCCGCCTCTGATTCCCCGCGTCTGATTCCCTGCCTCTGATTCCCCGCCTCTGATTCCCCATCTGTGATTCACAACCTCTGATGCCCCACCTCTGATTCCCCATATCTGATTCCCCGCCTCTGTTTCCCCGCCTCTGATTCCCCGCCTCTGATTCCCCATATCTGATTCCCCGCCTCTGATTGCCCACCTCTGATTCCCCGCGTCTGATACCCTGCCTCTGATTCCCCGCCTCTGATTCCCCATCTCTGATTCACCACCTCTGATTCCCGGCCTCTGATTCCCCATCTCTGATTCCGCACATCCGATTCCCTGCCTATGATTCCCCACCTCTGATTCCCCGCCTCTGATTCCCCATATCTGATTCCCTGCCTCTGTTTCCCCGCCTCTGATTCCCTACCTCTGTTTCCCCATATCTGATTCCCCGCCTCTGATTCCCCAACTCTAATACCCCGCCTCTGATTCCCCAGCTCTGATTCCCCGCCTCTGATTCCCCGCATCTGATTCCCTGCCTCTGATCCCCCGCCTCTGATTCCAGGCCTCTGATTCCCATCATCTGATTCCGGCCTCTGATTCCCGGCCTCTGTTTCCCCATATCTGATTCCCCGCCTCTGATTCCCCAACTCTAATACCCCGCCTCTGATTCCCCAGCTCTGATTCCCCGTCTCTGATTCCCCGCATCTGATTCCCTGCCTCTGATTCCCCGCCTCTGATTCCAGGCCTCTGATTCCCAGCATCTGATTCCGGCCTCTGATTCCCGGCCTCTGATTCCCTGCTTCTGATTCTGATTCCCTGCCTCTGATTCCCCATCTCTGATTCCGCACATCTGATTCCCAAACTCGGATTCCCCACCTCTGATTCCCCATATCTGATTCCCCGCCTCTGTATCCCCGCCTCTGATTCCCCGCCTCTGATTCCCAACTCTGATTCCACGCCTCTGATTCCCCAGCTCTGATTCCCCGTGTTTGATTCCCTGCCTCTGATTCCCTGCCCTGATTCCCCATCTCTGTTTCACCGCCTTTGATTCACCACCTCTGATTCCCCATATCTGATTCCCCGACTCTGATTCCCTGCCTCTGATTCCCAACCTCTGATTCCACACCTCTGATTCCCCATATCTGATTCCCCGCCTCTATTTCCCCATATCTGATTCCCCGCCTCTGATTCCCCAACTCTGATTCCCCAACTCTGATTCCCCGCCTCTGATTCCCCAGCTCTGATTCCCCGACTCTGATTCCCGGAGTCCGATTCCCTGCCTCTGATACCCCGCCTCTGATTCCCCAGCTCCTATTCCCCGCCTCTGATTCCCCGCATCCGATTCCCCATATCTGATTCCCCGCCTCTGTTTCCCCGCCTTTGATTCCCCGCCTCTGTTTCCCCATATCTGATTCCCCGTCTCTGATTCCCAACTATGATTCCCCGCCTCTGATTCCCCAGCTCTGATTCCCCGCCTCTGATTCCCCGCGTTCTATTCCCTGCCTCTGATTCCCCGCCTGTGATTCCGCATCTCTGATTCACCACCTCTGATTCCCCACCTCTGATTCCCCATATCTAATTCCCCGCCTCTGTTTGCCCGCCTCTGATTCCCCGCCTCTGTTTCCCCATATCTGATTCCCCGTGTCTGATTCCCTGCCTCTGATTCCCCGCCTCTGTTTCCCCGCCTCTGATTCCCTGCCACTGATTCCCTGCCCCTGATACCCCACTTCTGATTCCCCATATCTGATTCCCTGCCTCTGTTTCCCCGCCTCTGATTCCCCGCCTCTGATTCCCCATATCTGATTCCCCGCCTCTGATTCCCCAACTCTGATTCCCCGCATCTGATTCCCCAGCTCTGAATCACCGCCTCCGATTCCCCGCGTCTGTTTCCCCGCCTCTGATTCCCCGCCTCTGTTTCCCCATATCTAAGTCCCCGACTCTGATTCCCCAACTCTGATTCCCCACCTCTGATTCCCCAGCTCTGATTCCCCGCCTCTGATTCCCCACATCTGATTCCCTGCATCTGATTCCCAGCCTCTGATTCCCTGCCTCTGATTCCCAACCTCTGATTCCCCACCTCTGATTCCCCATATCTGATTCCCCGCCTCTGTTTCCCCGCCTCTGATTCCCCGCCTCTGTTTCCCCATATCTGATTCCCGGCCTCTGATACTCCGCCTCTGATTCCCCGCCTCTGATTCCCTGCCTCTGATTCCCCATCTCCGATTCCGCACATCGGATTCCCTGCCTCTGATTCCCCGCCTCTGATTCCCCGCCTCTGATTCCCTGCTTCTGATTCCCAACCTCTGATTCCCCACCTCTGATTCCCCATATCTGATTCCCCGCCTCTGTTTCCCCGCCTCTGATTCCCCGCCTCTGATTCCCCAACTCTGAATCCCCGCCTCTGATTCCCCAGCTCTGATTCCCCGCCTCTGATTCCCCGCATCTGATTCCCTGCCTCTGATTCCACGCCTCTGATTCCAGGCCTCTGATTCCCAGCATCTGATTCCGGCCTCTGATTCCCGGCCTCTGATTCCCTGCTTCTGATTCTGATTCCCTGCCTCTGATTCCCCATCTCTGATTCCGCACATCTGATTCCTTGCCTCTGATTCCCCACCTCTGATTCCCCATATCTGATTCCCCGCCTGGGTTTCCCCGCCTCTGATTCCCCGCCTCTGTTTCCCAATATCTAAGTCCCCGCCTCTGATTCCCCAAATCTGATTCCCCACCTCTGATTCCCCAGCTCTGATTCCCCGCCTCTGATTCCCCGCATCTGATTCCCTGCATCTGATTCCAAGCCTCTGATTCCCTGCCTCTGATTCCCTACCTCTGATTCCCCACTTCTGATTCCCCATATCTGATTCCCCGCCTCTGTTTCCCCGCCTCGGATTCCCCGCCTCTGTTTCCCCATATCTGATTCCCGGCCTCTGATTCCCCGCCTCTGATTCCCCGCCTCTGATTCCCTGCCTCTGATTCCCCATCTCCGATTCCGCACATCTGATTCCCTTCCTCTGATTCCCCGCCTCTGATTTTCCGCCTCTGATTCCCTGCCTCTGATTCCCAACTTCGGATTCCCCGCCTCTGATTCCCCATATCTGATTCCCCGCCTCTGTTTCCCCGCCTCTGATTCCCCGCCTCTGATTCCCAACTCTGATTCCCCGCCTCTGATTCCCCAGCTCTGATTCCCCGTGTTTGATTCCCTGCCTCTGATTTCCTGCCCTGATTCCCCATCTCTGTTTCACCGCCTTTGATTCCCCACCTCTGATTCCCCAGCTCTGATTCCCCGCCTCAGATTCCCCGCGTCTGATTCCCTGCCTCTGATTCCCCGCCTCTGATTCCCTGCCTCTGATTCCCCATATCTGATTCCCCGCCTCTGATTCCCCAACTCTGATTCCCCGCTTCTGATTCCCCAGCTCTGAATCCCCGCCTCTGATTCCCCGCGTCTGATTCCCTGCCTCTGATTCCCCGCCTCTGATTCCCCATCTGTGATTCACAACCTCTGATGCCCCACCTCTGATTCCCCATATCTGATTCCCCGCCTCTGTTTCCCCACCTCTGATTCCCCGCCTCTGATTCCCCATATCTGATTCCCCGCCTCTGATTGCCCACCTCTGATTCCCCGCGTCTGATACCCTGCCTCTGATTCCCCGCCTCTGATTCCCCATCTCTGATTCACCACCTCTGATTCCCGGCCTCTGATTCCCCATCTCTGATTCCGCACATCCGATTCCCTGCCTATGATTCCCCACCTCTGATTCCCCGCCTCTGATTCCCCATATCTGATTCCCTGCCTCTGTTTCCCCGCCTCTGATTCCCTACCTCTGTTTCCCCATATCTGATTCCCCGCCTCTGATTCCCCAACTCTAATACCCCGCCTCTGATTCCCCAGCTCTGATTCCCCGCCTCTGATTCCCCGCATCTGATTCCCTGCCTCTGATCCCCCGCCTCTGATTCCAGGCCTCTGATTCCCATCATCTGATTCCGGCCTCTGATTCCCGGCCTCTGATTCCCTGCTTCTGATTCTGATTCCCTGCCTCTGATTCCCCATCTCTGATTCCGCACATCTGATTCCCTGCCTCTGATTCCCCACCTCTGATTCCCCATATCTGATTCCCCGCCTCTGTTTCCCCGCCTCTGATTCCCCGCCTCTGTATCCCAATATCTAAGTCCCCACCTCTGATTCCCCAAATCTGATTCCCCACCTCTGATTCCCCAGCTCTGATTCCCCGCCTCTGATTCCCCGCATCTGATTCCCTGCATCTGATTCAAAGCCTCTGATTCCCTGCCTCTGATTCCCAACCTCTGATTCCCCACCTCTGATTCCCCATATCTGATTCCCCGCCTCTGTTTCCCCGCCTCGGATTCCCCGCCTCAGTTTCCCCATATCTGATTCCTGGCCTCTGATTCCCCGCCTCTGATTCCCCGCCTCTGATTCCCTGCCTCTGATTCCCCATCTCCGATTCCCTGCCTCTGATTCCCAACCTCTGATTCCCCACCTCTGATTCCCCATATCTGATTCCCTGCCTCTGTTTCCCCGCCTCTGATTCCCTACCTCTGTTTCCCCATATCTGATTCCCCGCCTCTGATTCCCCAACTCTAATACCCCGCCTCTGATTCCCCAGCTCTGATTCCCCGCCTCTGATTCCCCGCATCTGATTCCCTGCCTCTGATTCCCCGCCTCTGATTCCAGGCCTCTGATTCCCATCATCTGATTCCGGCCTCTGTTTCCCCGCCTCTGATTCCCCGCCTCTGATTCCCAACTCTGATTCCCCGCCTCTGATTCCCCAGCTCTGATTCCCTGTGTTTGATTCCCTGCCTCTGATTCCCTGCCCAGATTCCCCATCTCTGTTTCACCGCCTTTGATTTGCCACCTCTGATTCCACATATCTGATTCCCCGACTCTGTTTCCCCGACTCTGATTCCCTTCCTCTGATTCCCAACCTCTGATTCCACACCTCTGATTCCCCATATCTGATTCCCCGCCTCTATTTCCCCATATCTGAATCCCCGCCTCTGATTCCCCAACTCTGATTCCCCGCCTCTGATTCCCCAGCTCTGATTCCCCGACTCTGATTCCCGGCGTCCGATTCCCTGCCTCTGATTCCCCGCCTCTGATTCCCCATCTCTGATTCCCCGCCTCTGATTCCCCGTGTCTGATTCCCTGCCTCTGATTCCCCGCCTCTGATTCCCCGCCTCTGATTCCCTGACACTGAATCCCTGCCCCTGATTCCCCACCTCTGATTCCCCATATCTGATTCCCCGCCTCTGTTTCCCCGCCTCTGATTCCCCGCCTCTGTTTCCCCATATCTGATTCCCTGCCTCTGATTCCCCAACTCTGATTCCCCGCCTCTGATTCCCCAGCTCTGAATCCCCGCCTCTGATTCCCCGTGTCTGATTCCCTGCCTCTGATTCCCCGCCTTGATTCCCCATCTCTGATTCACAACCTCTGATTCCCCACCTCTGATTCCCTATATTTGATTCCCCGCCTCTGTTTCCCCGCCTCTGATTCCCCGCCTCTGATTCCCCATATCTGATTCCCCGCCTCTGATTGCCCACCTCTGATTCCCCGCCTCTGATTCGCCAGCTCTGATTCCCCGCCTCTGATTCCCCGCATCTGATTCCCTGCCTCTGATTCCCCGCCTCTGATTCCCCATCTCTGATTCAGCGCCTTTGATTCGCCACCTCTGATTCCCCATATCTGATTCCCCACCTCTGTTTCCCGGCCTCTGATTCCCCGCCTCTGATTCTCCATATCTCATTCCCCGCCTCTGAATCCCCATCTCTGATTCCCGGACTTTGATGCCCCACCTCTGATTCCCGGCCTCTTATTCCCAGCATCTGATTCCCGGCCTCTGATTCCCGGCCTCTGATTCCCCGCTTCTGATTCTGATTCCCTGCCTCTGATTCCCCATCTCTGATTCCTCATATCTGATTCCCCGCCTCTGTTTCCCCGCCTCTGATTCCCCGCCTCTGTTTCCCTATATCTAATTCCCACCTCTGATGCCCCAACTCTGATTCCCCGCCTCTGATTCCCCAGCTCTGATTCCCCGCCTCTGATTCCAAGCATCCGATTCCCCATATCTGATTCCCCGCCTCTGTTTCCCCGCCTCTGATTCCCCGCCTCTGTTTCCCCATATCTGATTCCCCGCCTCTGATTCCCAACTATGATTTTCCGCCTCTGATTCCCTAGCTCTGATTCCCTGCGTCTGATTCCCTGCGTTCTATTTCCTGCCTCTGATTCCCCACCTGTGATTCCCCATCACTGATTCACCACCTCTGATTCCCCACCTCTGATTCCCCATATCTAATTCCCCGCCTCTGTTTGCCCGCCTCTGATTCCCCGCCTCTGTTTCCCCATATCTGATTCCCCGTCTCTGAATCCCCAACTCTGATTCCCTGCCTCTGATTCCCCAGCTCTGATTCCCCGCCTTTGATTCCCCCCGTCTGATTCCCAGCCTCTGAATCCCCGTGTCTGATTTCCTGCCTCTGATTCCCCGCCTCTGACTCCCCATCTCTCATTCCTCTGATTCCCCACATCTGATTCCCCATCTCTGATTCCGCACATCCGATTCCCTGCCTCTGATTCCCCAACTCTGATTCCCCACCTCTGATTCCCCAGCTCTGATTCCCCGCCTCAGATTCCCCGCGTCTGATTCCCTGCCTCTGATTCCCCGCCTCTGATTCCCCATCTCTGATTCCCCACCTCTGATTCCCCGTGTCTGATTCCCTGCCTCTGATTCCCCGCCTCTGAATCCCAGCCTCTGATTCCCCATATCTGATTCCCCGCCTCTGATTCCCTGCCTCTGATTCCCCAGCTCTGATTCCCCGCCTTTGATTCCCCCCATCTGATTCCCAGCCTCTGAATCCCCGTGTCTGATTTCCTGCCTCTGATTCCCCGCCTCTGATTCCCCATCTCTGATTCACCGCCTCTGATTCCCCATCTCAGATTCCCCACCTCTGATTCCCCGTGTCTGATTCCCTGCCTCTGATTCCCCGCCTCTGAATCCCAGCCTCTGATTCCCCATATCTGATTCCCCGCCTCTGATTCCCTGCCTCTGATTCCCCAGCTCTGATTCCCCACCTTTGATTCCCCCGTCTGATTCCCAGCCTCTGAATCCCCGTGTCTGATTTCCTGCCTCTGATTCCCCGCCTCTGATTCCCCATCTCTGATTCACTGCCTCTGATTCCCCATCTCTTATTCCCCACCTCTGATTCCCCATATCTGATTCCCTGCCTCTGTTTCCCCGCCTCTGATTCCCCACCTCTGTTTCCCCATATCTGATTCCCCGCCTCTGATTCCCCAACTCTAATACCCCGCATCTGATTCCCCAGCTCTGATTCCCCGCCTCTGATTCCCCGCATCTGATTCCCTGCCTCTGATTCCCCGCCTCTGATTCCAGGCCTCTGATTCCCAGCATCTGATTCCGGCCTCTGATTCCCGGCCTCTGATTCCCTGCTTCTGATTCTGATTCCCTGCCTCTGATTCCCCATCTCTGATTCCGCACATCTGATTCCCAAACTCGGATTCCCCACCTCTGATTCCCCATATCTGATTCCCCGCCTCTGTTTCCCCGCCTCTGATTCCCCGCCTCTGATTCCCAACTCTGATTCCCCGCCTCTGATTCCCCAGCTCTGATTCCCCGTGTTTGATTCCCTGCCTCTGATTCCCTGCCCTGATTCCCCATCTCTGTTTCACCGCCTTTGATTCGCCACCTCTGATTCCCCATATCTGATTCCCCGACTCTGATTCCCTGCCTCTGATTCCCAACCTCTGATTCCACACCTCTGATTCCCCATATCTGATTCCCCGCCTCTATTTCCCCATATCTGATTCCCCGCCTCTGATTCCCCAACTCTGATTCCCCGCCTCTGATTCCCCAGCTCTGATTCCCCGACTCTGATTCCCGGAGTCCGATTCCCTGCCTCTGATACCCCGCCTCTGATTCCCCAGCTCCTATTCCCCGCCTCTGATTCCCCGCATCCGATTCCCCATATCTGATTCCCCGCCTCTGTTTCCCCGCCTTTGATTCCCCGCCTCTGTTTCCCCATATCTGATTCCCCGTCTCTGATTCCCAACTATGATTCCCCGCCTCTGATTCCCCAGCTCTGATTCCCCGCCTCTGATTCCCCGCGTTCTATTCCCTGCCTCTGATTCCCCGCCTGTGATTCCCCATCTCTGATTCACCACCTCTGATTCCCCACCTCTGATTCCCCATATCTAATTCCCCGCCTCTGTTTGCCCGCCTCTGATTCCCCGCCTCTGTTTCCCCATATCTGATTCCCCGTGTCTGATTCCCTGCCTCTGATTCCCCGCCTCTGTTTCCCCGCCTCTGATTCCCTGCCACTGATTCCCTGCCCCTGATACCCCACTTCTGATTCCCCATATCTGATTCCCTGCCTCTGTTTCCCCGCCTCTGATTCCCCGCCTCTGATTCCCCATATCTGATTCCCCGCCTCTGATTCCCCAACTCTGATTCCCCGCCTCTGATTCCCCAGCTCTGAATCCCCGCCTCCGATTCCCCGCGTCTGTTTCCCCGCCTCTGATTCCCCGCCTCTGTTTCCCCATATCTAAGTCCCCGACTCTGATTCCCCAACTCTGATTCCCCACCTCTGATTCCCCAGCTCTGATTCCCCGCCTCTGATTCCCCACATCTGATTCCCTGCATCTGATTCCCAGCCTCTGATTCCCTGCCTCTGATTCCCAACCTCTGAATCCCCACCTCTGATTCCCCATATCTGATTCCCCGCCTCTGTTTCCCCGCCTCTGATTCCCTGCCTCTGTTTCCCCATATCTGATTCCCGGCCTCTGATACTCCGCCTCTGATTCCCCGCCTCTGATTCCCTGCCTCTGATTCCCCATCTCCGATTCCGCACATCGGATTCCCTGCCTCTGATTCCCCGCCTCTGATTCCCCGCCTCTGATTCCCTGCTTCTGATTCCCAACCTCTGATTCCCCACCTCTGATTCCCCATATCTGATTCCCCGCCTCTGTTTCCCCGCCTCTGATTCCCCGCCTCTGATTCCCCAACTCTGAATCCCCGCCTCTGATTCCCCAGCTCTGATTCCCCGCCTCTGATTCCCCGCATCTGATTCCCTGCCTCTGATTCCCCGCCTCTGATTCCAGGCCTCTGATTCCCAGCATCTGATTCCGGCCTCTGATTCCCGGCCTCTGATTCCCTGCTTCTGATTCTGATTCCCTGCCTCTGATTCCCCATCTCTGATTCCGCACATCTGATTCCTTGCCTCTGATTCCCCACCTCTGATTCCCCATATCTGATTCCCCGCCTGGGTTTCCCCGCCTCTGATTCCCCGCCTCTGTTTCCCAATATCTAAGTCCCCGCCTCTGATTCCCCAAATCTGATTCCCCACCTCTGATTCCCCAGCTCTGATTCCCCGCCTCTGATTCCCCGCATCTGATTCCCTGCATCTGATTCCAAGCCTCTGATTCCCTGCCTCTGATTCCCTACCTCTGATTCCCCACTTCTGATTCCCCATATCTGATTCCCCGCCTCTGTTTCCCCGCCTCGGATTCCCCGCCTCTGTTTCCCAATATCTGATTCCCGGCCTCTGATTCCCCGCCTCTGATTCCCCGCCTCTGATTCCTGCCTCTGATTCCCCATCTCCGATTCCGCACATCTGATTCCCTTCCTCTGATTCCCCGCCTCTGATTTTCCGCCTCTGATTCCCTGCCTCTGATTCCCAACTTCGGATTCCCCGCCTCTGATTCCCCATATCTGATTCCCCGCCTCTGTTTCCCCGCCTCTGATTCCCCGCCTCTGATTCCCAACTCTGATTCCCCGCCTCTGATTCCCCAGCTCTGATTCCCCGTGTTTGATTCCCTGCCTCTGATTCCCTGCCCTGATTCCCCATCTCTGTTTCACCGCCTTTGATTCCCCACCTCTGATTCCCCAGCTCTGATTCCCCGCCTCAGATTCCCCGCGTCTGATTCCCTGCCTCTGATTCCCCGCCTCTGATTCCCTGCCTCTGATTCCCCATATCTGATTCCCCGCCTCTGATTCCCCAACTCTGATTCCCCGCTTCTGATTCCCCAGCTCTGAATCCCCGCCTCTGATTCCCCGCGTCTGATTCCCTGCCTCTGATTCCCCGCCTCTGATTCCCCATCTGTGATTCACAACCTCTGATGCCCCACCTCTGATTCCCCATATCTGATTCCCCGCCTCTGTTTCCCCGCCTCTGATTCCCCGCCTCTGATTCCCCATATCTGATTCCCCGCCTCTGATTGCCCACCTCTGATTCCCCGCGTCTGATACCCTGCCTCTGATTCCCCGCCTCTGATTCCCCATCTCTGATTCACCACCTCTGATTCCCGGCCTCTGATTCCCCATCTCTGATTCCGCACATCCGATTCCCTGCCTATGATTCCCCACCTCTGATTCCCCGCCTCTGATTCCCCATATCTGATTCCCTGCCTCTGTTTCCCCGCCTCTGATTCCCTACCTCTGTTTCCCCATATCTGATTCCCCGCCTCTGATTCCCCAACTCTAATACCCCGCCTCTGATTCCCCAGCTCTGATTCCCCGCCTCTGATTCCCCGCATCTGATTCCCTGCCTCTGATCCCCCGCCTCTGATTCCAGGCCTCTGATTCCCATCATCTGATTCCGGCCTCTGATTCCCGGCCTCTGATTCCCTGCTTCTGATTCTGATTCCCTGCCTCTGATTCCCCATCTCTGATTCCGCACATCTGATTCCCTTCCTCTGATTCCCCACCTCTGATTCCCCATATCTGATTCCCCGCCTCTGTTTCCCCGCCTCTGATTCCCCGCCTCTGTTTCCCAATATCTAAGTCCCCACCTCTGATTCCCCAAATCTGATTCCCCACCTCTGATTCCCCAGCTCTGATTCCCCGCCTCTGATTCCCCGCATCTGATTCCCTGCATCTGATTCCAAGCCTCTGATTCCCTGCCTCTGATTCCCAACCTCTGATTCCCCACCTCTGATTCCCCATATCTGATTCCCCGCCTCTGTTTCCCCGCCTCGGATTCCCCGCCTCAGTTTCCCCATATCTGATTCCCGGCCTCTGATTCCCCGCCTCTGATTCCCCGCCTCTGATTCCCTGCCTCTGATTCCCCATCTCCGATTCCCTGCCTCTGATTCCCAACCTCTGATTCCCCACCTCTGATTCCCCATATCAGATTCCCCGCCTCTGTTTCGCCGCCTCTGATTCCCCGCCTCTGATTCCCAACTCTGATTCCCCGCCTCTGATTCCCCAGCTCTGATTCCCCGTGTTTGATTCCCTGCCTCTGATTCCCTGCCCTGATTACCCATCTCTGTTTCACCGCCTTTGATTCGCCACCTCTGATTCCACATATCTGATTCCCCGCCTCTGTTTCCCCGACTCTGATTCCCTTCCTCTGATTCCCAACCTCTGATTCCACACCTCTGATTCCCCATATCTGATTCCCCGCCTCTATTTCCCCATATCTGAATCCCCGCCTCTGATTCCCCAACTCTAATTCCCCGCCTCTGATTCCCCAGCTCTGATTCCCCGACTCTGATTCCCGGCGTCCGATTCCCTGCCTCTGATTCCCCGCCTCTGATTCCCCATCTCTGATTCCCCGCCTCTGATTCCCCGTGTCTGATTCCCTGCCTCTGATTCCCCGCCTCTGATTCCCCGCCTCTGATTCCCTGACACTGAATCCCTGCCCCTGATTCCCCACCTCTGATTCCCCATATCTGATTCCCCGCCTCTGTTTCCCCGCCTCTGATTCCCCGCCTCTGATTCCCCATATCTGATTCCCTGCCTCTGATTCCCCAACTCTGATTCCCCGCCTCTGATTCCCCAGCTCTGAATCCCCGCCTCTGATTCCCCGTGTCTGATTCCCTGCCTCTGATTCCCCGCCTTGATTCCCCATCTGATTCACAACCTCTGATTCCCCACCTCTGATTCCCTATATTTGATTCCCCGCCTCTGTTTCCCCGCCTCTGATTCCCCGCCTCTGATTCCCCATATCTGATTCCCCGCCTCTGATTGCCCACCTCTGATTCCCCGCCTCTGATTCGCCAGCTCTGATTCCCCGCCTCTGATTCCCCGCATCTGATTCCCTGCCTCTGATTCCCCGCCTCTGATTCCCCATCTCTGATTCACCGCCTCTGATTCGCCACCTCTGATTCCCCATATCTGATTCCCCACCTCTGTTTCCCGGCCTCTGATTCCCCGCCTCTGATTCTCCATATCTCATTCCCCGCCTCTGAATCCCCATCTCTGATTCCCGGACTCTGATTCCCCACCTCTGATTCCCGGCCTCTTATTCCCAGCATCTGATTCCCGGCCTCTGATTCCCGGCCTCTGATTCCCCGCTTCTGATTCTGATTCCCTGCCTCTGATTCCCCATCTCTGATTCAGCACATCTGAATCCCTGCCTCTGATTCCCCACCTCTGATTCCTCATATCTGATTCCCCGCCTCTGTTTCCCCGCCTCTGATTCCCCGCCTCTGTTTCCCTATATCTAATTCCCCACCTCTGATTCCCCATATCTGATTCCCCGCCTCTGATTCCCCAACTCTGATTCCCCGCTTCTGATTCCCCAGCTCTGAATCCCCGCCTCTGATTCCCCGCGTCTGATTCCCTGCCTCTGATTCCCCGCCTCTGATTCCCCATCTGTGATTCACAACCTCTGATGCCCCACCTCTGATTCCCCATATCTGATTCCCCGCCTCTGTTACCCCGCCTCTGATTCCCCGCCTCTGATTCCCCATATCTGATTCCCCGCCTCTGATTGCCCACCTCTGATTCCCCGCGTCTGATACCCTGCCTCTGATTCCCCGCCTCTGATTCCCCATCTCTGATTCACCACCTCTGATTCCCGGCCTCTGATTCCCCATCTCTGATTCCGCACATCCGATTCCCTGCCTATGATTCCCCACCTCTGATTCCCCGCCTCTGATTCCCCATATCTGATTCCCTGCCTCTGTTTCCCCGCCTCTGATTCCCTACCTCTGTTTCCCCATATCTGATTCCCCGTGTCTGATTCCCTGCCTCTGATTCCCCATCTCCGATTCCGCACATCGGATTCCCTGCCTCTGATTCCCCGCCTCTGATTCCCCGCCTCTGATTCCCTGCTTCTGATTCCCAACCTCTGATTCCCCACCTCTGATTCCCCATATCTGATTCCCCGCCTCTGTTTCCCCGCCTCTGATTCCCCGCCTCTGATTCCCCAACTCTGAATCCCCGCCTCTGATTCCCCAGCTCTGATTCCCCGCCTCTGATTCCCCGCATCTGATTCCCTGCCTCTGATTCCCCGCCTCTGATTCCAGGCCTCTGATTCCCAGCATCTGATTCCGGCCTCTGATTCCCGGCCTCTGATTCCCTGCTTCTGATTCTGATTCCCTGCCTCTGATTCCCCATCTCTGATTCCGCACATCTGATTCCTTGCCTCTGATTCCCCACCTCTGATTCCCCATATCTGATTCCCCGCCTGGGTTTCCCCGCCTCTGATTCCCCGCCTCTGTTTCCCAATATCTAAGTCCCCGCCTCTGATTCCCCAAATCTGATTCCCCACCTCTGATTCCCCAGCTCTGATTCCCCGCCTCTGATTCCCCGCATCTGATTCCCTGCATCTGATTCCAAGCCTCTGATTCCCTGCCTCTGATTCCCTACCTCTGATTCCCCACTTCTGATTCCCCATATCTGATTCCCCGCCTCTGTTTCCCCGCCTCGGATTCCCCGCCTCTGTTTCCCAATATCTGATTCCCGGCCTCTGATTCCCCGCCTCTGATTCCCCGCCTCTGATTCCTGCCTCTGATTCCCCATCTCCGATTCCGCACATCTGATTCCCTTCCTCTGATTCCCCGCCTCTGATTTTCCGCCTCTGATTCCCTGCCTCTGATTCCCAACTTCGGATTCCCCGCCTCTGATTCCCCATATCTGATTCCCCGCCTCTGTTTCCCCGCCTCTGATTCCCCGCCTCTGATTCCCAACTCTGATTCCCCGCCTCTGATTCCCCAGCTCTGATTCCCCGTGTTTGATTCCCTGCCTCTGATTCCCTGCCCTGATTCCCCATCTCTGTTTCACCGCCTTTGATTCCCCACCTCTGATTCCCCAGCTCTGATTCCCCGCCTCAGATTCCCCGCGTCTGATTCCCTGCCTCTGATTCCCCGCCTCTGATTCCCTGCCTCTGATTCCCCATATCTGATTCCCCGCCTCTGATTCCCCAACTCTGATTCCCCGCTTCTGATTCCCCAGCTCTGAATCCCCGCCTCTGATTCCCCGCGTCTGATTCCCTGCCTCTGATTCCCCGCCTCTGATTCCCCATCTGTGATTCACAACCTCTGATGCCCCACCTCTGATTCCCCATATCTGATTCCCCGCCTCTGTTTCCCCGCCTCTGATTCCCCGCCTCTGATTCCCCATATCTGATTCCCCGCCTCTGATTGCCCACCTCTGATTCCCCGCGTCTGATACCCTGCCTCTGATTCCCCGCCTCTGATTCCCCATCTCTGATTCACCACCTCTGATTCCCGGCCTCTGATTCCCCATCTCTGATTCCGCACATCCGATTCCCTGCCTATGATTCCCCACCTCTGATTCCCCGCCTCTGATTCCCCATATCTGATTCCCTGCCTCTGTTTCCCCGCCTCTGATTCCCTACCTCTGTTTCCCCATATCTGATTCCCCGCCTCTGATTCCCCAACTCTAATACCCCGCCTCTGATTCCCCAGCTCTGATTCCCCGCCTCTGATTCCCCGCATCTGATTCCCTGCCTCTGATCCCCCGCCTCTGATTCCAGGCCTCTGATTCCCATCATCTGATTCCGGCCTCTGATTCCCGGCCTCTGATTCCCTGCTTCTGATTCTGATTCCCTGCCTCTGATTCCCCATCTCTGATTCCGCACATCTGATTCCCTTCCTCTGATTCCCCACCTCTGATTCCCCATATCTGATTCCCCGCCTCTGTTTCCCCGCCTCTGATTCCCCGCCTCTGTTTCCCAATATCTAAGTCCCCACCTCTGATTCCCCAAATCTGATTCCCCACCTCTGATTCCCCAGCTCTGATTCCCCGCCTCTGATTCCCCGCATCTGATTCCCTGCATCTGATTCCAAGCCTCTGATTCCCTGCCTCTGATTCCCAACCTCTGATTCCCCACCTCTGATTCCCCATATCTGATTCCCCGCCTCTGTTTCCCCGCCTCGGATTCCCCGCCTCAGTTTCCCCATATCTGATTCCCGGCCTCTGATTCCCCGCCTCTGATTCCCCGCCTCTGATTCCCTGCCTCTGATTCCCCATCTCCGATTCCCTGCCTCTGATTCCCAACCTCTGATTCCCCACCTCTGATTCCCCATATCAGATTCCCCGCCTCTGTTTCGCCGCCTCTGATTCCCCGCCTCTGATTCCCAACTCTGATTCCCCGCCTCTGATTCCCCAGCTCTGATTCCCCGTGTTTGATTCCCTGCCTCTGATTCCCTGCCCTGATTACCCATCTCTGTTTCACCGCCTTTGATTCGCCACCTCTGATTCCACATATCTGATTCCCCGCCTCTGTTTCCCCGACTCTGATTCCCTTCCTCTGATTCCCAACCTCTGATTCCACACCTCTGATTCCCCATATCTGATTCCCCGCCTCTATTTCCCCATATCTGAATCCCCGCCTCTGATTCCCCAACTCTAATTCCCCGCCTCTGATTCCCCAGCTCTGATTCCCCGACTCTGATTCCCGGCGTCCGATTCCCTGCCTCTGATTCCCCGCCTCTGATTCCCCATCTCTGATTCCCCGCCTCTGATTCCCCGTGTCTGATTCCCTGCCTCTGATTCCCCGCCTCTGATTCCCCGCCTCTGATTCCCTGACACTGAATCCCTGCCCCTGATTCCCCACCTCTGATTCCCCATATCTGATTCCCCGCCTCTGTTTCCCCGCCTCTGATTCCCCGCCTCTGATTCCCCATATCTGATTCCCTGCCTCTGATTCCCCAACTCTGATTCCCCGCCTCTGATTCCCCAGCTCTGAATCCCCGCCTCTGATTCCCCGTGTCTGATTCCCTGCCTCTGATTCCCCGCCTTGATTCCCCATCTGATTCACAACCTCTGATTCCCCACCTCTGATTCCCTATATTTGATTCCCCGCCTCTGTTTCCCCGCCTCTGATTCCCCGCCTCTGATTCCCCATATCTGATTCCCCGCCTCTGATTGCCCACCTCTGATTCCCCGCCTCTGATTCGCCAGCTCTGATTCCCCGCCTCTGATTCCCCGCATCTGATTCCCTGCCTCTGATTCCCCGCCTCTGATTCCCCATCTCTGATTCACCGCCTCTGATTCGCCACCTCTGATTCCCCATATCTGATTCCCCACCTCTGTTTCCCGGCCTCTGATTCCCCGCCTCTGATTCTCCATATCTCATTCCCCGCCTCTGAATCCCCATCTCTGATTCCCGGACTCTGATTCCCCACCTCTGATTCCCGGCCTCTTATTCCCAGCATCTGATTCCCGGCCTCTGATTCCCGGCCTCTGATTCCCCGCTTCTGATTCTGATTCCCTGCCTCTGATTCCCCATCTCTGATTCAGCACATCTGAATCCCTGCCTCTGATTCCCCACCTCTGATTCCTCATATCTGATTCCCCGCCTCTGTTTCCCCGCCTCTGATTCCCCGCCTCTGTTTCCCTATATCTAATTCCCCACCTCTGATTCCCCATATCTGATTCCCCGCCTCTGATTCCCCAACTCTGATTCCCCGCTTCTGATTCCCCAGCTCTGAATCCCCGCCTCTGATTCCCCGCGTCTGATTCCCTGCCTCTGATTCCCCGCCTCTGATTCCCCATCTGTGATTCACAACCTCTGATGCCCCACCTCTGATTCCCCATATCTGATTCCCCGCCTCTGTTACCCCGCCTCTGATTCCCCGCCTCTGATTCCCCATATCTGATTCCCCGCCTCTGATTGCCCACCTCTGATTCCCCGCGTCTGATACCCTGCCTCTGATTCCCCGCCTCTGATTCCCCATCTCTGATTCACCACCTCTGATTCCCGGCCTCTGATTCCCCATCTCTGATTCCGCACATCCGATTCCCTGCCTATGATTCCCCACCTCTGATTCCCCGCCTCTGATTCCCCATATCTGATTCCCTGCCTCTGTTTCCCCGCCTCTGATTCCCTACCTCTGTTTCCCCATATCTGATTCCCCGCCTCTGATTCCCCAACTCTAATACCCCGCCTCTGATTCCCCAGCTCTGATTCCCCGCCTCTGATTCCCCGCATCTGATTCCCTGCCTCTGATCCCCCGCCTCTGTTTCCCCATATCTGATACCCTGCCTCTGATTCCCCAACTCTGATTCCCCGCCTCTGATTCCCCAGCTCTGAATCCCCGCCTCTGATTCCCCGTGTCTGATTCCCTGCCTCTGATTCCCCGCCTTGATTCCCCATCTCTGATTCACAACCTCTGATTCCCCACCTCTGATTCCCTATATTTGATTCCCCGCCTCTGTTTCCCCGCCTCTGATTCCCCGCCTCTGATTCCCCATATCTGATTCCCCGCCTCTGATTGCCCACCTCTGATTCCCCGCCTCTGATTCGCCAGCTCTGATTCCCCGCCTCTGATTCCCCGCATCTGATTCCCTGCCTCTGATTCCCCGCCTCTGATTCCCCATCTCTGATTCAGCGCCTTTGATTCGCCACCTCTGATTCCCCATATCTGATTCCCCACCTCTGTTTCCCGGCCTCTGATTCCCCGCCTCTGATTCTCCATATCTCATTCCCCGCCTCTGAATCCCCATCTCTGATTCCCGGACTTTGATGCCCCACCTCTGATTCCCGGCCTCTTATTCCCAGCATCTGATTCCCGGCCTCTGATTCCCGGCCTCTGATTCCCCGCTTCTGATTCTGATTCCCTGCCTCTGATTCCCCATCTCTGATTCCTCATATCTGATTCCCCGCCTCTGTTTCCCCGCCTCTGATTCCCCGCCTCTGTTTCCCTATATCTAATTCCCCACCTCTGATGCCCCAACTCTGATTCCCCGCCTCTGATTCCCCAGCTCTGATTCCCCGCCTCTGATTCCAAGCATCCGATTCCCCATATCTGATTCCCCGCCTCTGTTTCCCCGCCTCTGATTCCCCGCCTCTGTTTCCCCATATCTGATTCCCCGCCTCTGATTCCCAACTATGATTCCCCGCCTCTGATTCCCTAGCTCTGATTCCCTGCGTCTGATTCCCTGCGTTCTATTTCCTGCCTCTGATTCCCCACCTGTGATTCCCCATCACTGATTCACCACCTCTGATTCCCCACCTCTGATTCCCCATATCTAATTCCCCGCCTCTGTTTGCCCGCCTCTGATTCCCCGCCTCTGTTTCCCCATATCTGATTCCCCGTCTCTGAATCCCCAACTCTGATTCCCTGCCTCTGATTCCCCAGCTCTGATTCCCCGCCTTTGATTCCCCCCGTCTGATTCCCAGCCTCTGAATCCCCGTGTCTGATTTCCTGCCTCTGATTCCCCGCCTCTGATTCCCCATCTCTCATTCCTCTGATTCCCCACATCTGATTCCCCATCTCTGATTCCGCACATCCGATTCCCTGCCTCTGATTCCCCAACTCTGATTCCCCACCTCTGATTCCCCAGCTCTGATTCCCCGCCTCAGATTCCCCGCGTCTGATTCCCAGCCTCTGATTCCCCGCCTCTGATTCCCCATCTCTGATTCCCCACCTCTGATTCCCCGTGTCTGATTCCCTGCCTCTGATTCCCCGCCTCTGAATCCCAGCCTCTGATTCCCCATATCTGATTCCCCGCCTCTGATTCCCTGCCTCTGATTCCCCAGCTCTGATTCCCCGCCTTTGATTCCCCCCATCTGATTCCCAGCCTCTGAATCCCCGTGTCTGATTTCCTGCCTCTGATTCCCCGCCTCTGATTCCCCATCTCTGATTCACCGCCTCTGATTCCCCATCTCAGATTCCCCACCTCTGATTCCCCGTGTCTGATTCCCTGCCTCTGATTCCCCGCCTCTGAATCCCAGCCTCTGATTCCCCATATCTGATTCCCCGCCTCTGATTCCCTGCCTCTGATTCCCCAGCTCTGATTCCCCACCTTTGATTCCCCCGTCTGATTCCCAGCCTCTGAATCCCCGTGTCTGATTTCCTGCCTCTGATTCCCCGCCTCTGATTCCCCATCTCTGATTCACCGCCTCTGATTCCCCATCTCTTATTCCCCACCTCTTATTCCCCATATCTGATTCCCTGCCTCTGTTTCCCCGCCTCTGATTCCCCACCTCTATTTCCCCATATCTGATTCCCCGCCTCTGATTCCCCAACTATAATACCCCGCCTCTGATTCCCCAGCTCTGATTCCCCGCCTCTGATTCCCCGCATCTGATTCCCTGCCTCTGATTCCCCGCCTCTGATTCCAGGCCTCTGATTCCCAGCATCTGATTCCGGCCTCTGATTCCCGGCCTCTGATTCCCTGCTTCTGATTCTGATTCCCTGCCTCTGATTCCCCATCTCTGATTCCGCACATCTGATTCCCAAACTCGGATTCCCCACCTCTGATTCCCCATATCTGATTCCCCGCCTCTGTTTCCCCGCCTCTGATTCCCCGCCTCTGATTCCCAACTCTGATTCCCCGCCTCTGATTCCCCAGCTCTGATTCCCCGTGTTTGATTCCCTGCCTCTGATTCCCTGCCCTGATTCCCCATCTCTGTTTCACCGCCTTTGATTCGCCACCTCTGATTCCCCATATCTGATTCCCCGACTCTGATTCCCTGCCTCTGATTCCCAACCTCTGATTCCACACCTCTGATTCCCCATATCTGATTCCCCGCCTCTATTTCCCCATATCTGATTCCCCGCCTCTGATTCCCCAACTCTGATTCCCCGCCTCTGATTCCCCAGCTCTGATTCCCCGACTCTGATTCCCGGAGTCCGATTCCCTGCCTCTGATACCCCGCCTCTGATTCCCCAGCTCCTATTCCCCGCCTCTGATTCCCCGCATCCGATTCCCCATATCTGATTCCCCGCCTCTGTTTCCCCGCCTTTGATTCCCCGCCTCTGTTTCCCCATATCTGATTCCCCGTCTCTGATTCCCAACTATGATTCCCCGCCTCTGATTCCCCAGCTCTGATTCCCCGCCTCTGATTCCCCGCGTTCTATGCCCTGCCTCTGATTCCCCGCCTGTGATTCCCCATCTCTGATTCACCACCTCTGATTCCCCACCTCTGATTCCCCATATCTAATTCCCCGCCTCTGTTTGCCCGCCTCTGATTCCCCGCCTCTGTTTCCCCATATCTGATTCCCCGTGTCTGATTCCCTGCCTCTGATTCCCCGCCTCTGTTTCCCCGCCTCTGATTCCCTGCCACTGATTCCCTGCCCCTGATACCCCACTTCTGATTCCCCATATCTGATTCCCTGCCTCTGTTTCCCCGCCTCTGATTCCCCGCCTCTGATTCCCCATATCTGATTCCCAGCCTCTGATTCCCCAACTCTGATTCCCCGCCTCTGATTCCCCAGCTCTGAATCCCCGCCTCCGATTCCCCGCGTCTGTTTCCCCGCCTCTGATTCCCCGCCTCTGTTTCCCCATATCTAAGTCCCCGACTCTGATTCCCCAACTCTGATTCCCCACCTCTGATTCCCCAGCTCTGATTCCCCGCCTCTGATTCCCCGCATCTGATTCCCTGCATCTGATTCCCAGCCTCTGATTCCCTGCCTCTGATTCCCAACCTCTGAATCCCCACCTCTGATTCCCCATATCTGATTCCCCGCCTCTGTTTCCCCGCCTCTGATTCCCCGCCTCTGTTTCCCCATATCTGATTCCCGGCCTCTGATACTCCGCCTCTGATTCCCCGCCTCTGATTCCCTGCCTCTGATTCCCCATCTCCGATTCCGCACATCGGATTCCCTGCCTCTGATTCCCCGCCTCTGATTCCCCGCCTCTGATTCCCTGCTTCTGATTCCCAACCTCTGATTCCCCACCTCTGATTCCCCATATCTGATTCCCCGCCTCTGTTTCCCCGCCTCTGATTCCCCGCCTCTGATTCCCCAACTCTGAATCCCCGCCTCTGATTCCCCAGCTCTGATTCCCCGCCTCTGATTCCCCGCATCTGATTCCCTGCCTCTGATTCCCCGCCTCTGATTCCAGGCCTCTGATTCCCAGCATCTGATTCCGGCCTCTGATTCCCGGCCTCTGATTCCCTGCTTCTGATTCTGATTCCCTGCCTCTGATTCCCCATCTCTGATTCCGCACATCTGATTCCTTGCCTCTGATTCCCCACCTCTGATTCCCCATATCTGATTCCCCGCCTGGGTTTCCCCGCCTCTGATTCCCCGCCTCTGTTTCCCAATATCTAAGTCCCCGCCTCTGATTCCCCAAATCTGATTCCCCACCTCTGATTCCCCAGCTCTGATTCCCCGCCTCTGATTCCCCGCATCTGATTCCCTGCATCTGATTCCAAGCCTCTGATTCACTGCCTCTGATTCCCTACCTCTGATTCCCCACTTCTGATTCCCCATATCTGATTCCCCGCCTCTGTTTCCCCGCCTCGGATTCCCCGCCTCTGTTTCCCCATATCTGATTCTCGGCCTCTGATTCCCCGCCTCTGATTCCCCGCCTCTGATTCCTGCCTCTGATTCCCCATCTCCGATTCCGCACATCTGATTCCCTTCCTCTGATTCCCCGCCTCTGATTTTCCGCCTCTGATTCCCTGCCTCTGATTCCCAACTTCGGATTCCCCGCCTCTGATTCCCCATATCTGATTCCCCGCCTCTGTTTCCCCGCCTCTGATTCCCCGCCTCTGATTCCCAACTCTGATTCCCCGCCTCTGATTCCCCAGCTCTGATTCCCCGTGTTTGATTCCCTGCCTCTGATTCCCTGCCCTGATTCCCCATCTCTGTTTCACCGCCTTTGATTCCCCACCTCTGATTCCCCAGCTCTGATTCCCCGCCTCAGATTCCCCGCGTCTGATTCCCTGCCTCTGATTCCCCGCCTCTGATTCCCTGCCTCTGATTCCCCATATCTGATTCCCCGCCTCTGATTCCCCAACTCTGATTCCCCGCTTCTGATTCCCCAGCTCTGAATCCCCGCCTCTGATTCCCCGCGTCTGATTCCCTGCCTCTGATTCCCCGCCTCTGATTCCCCATCTGTGATTCACAACCTCTGATGCCCCACCTCTGATTCCCCATATCTGATTCCCCGCCTCTGTTTCCCCGCCTCTGATTCCCCGCCTCTGATTCCCCATATCTGATTCCCCGCCTCTGATTGCCCACCTCTGATTCCCCGCGTCTGATACCCTGCCTCTGATTCCCCGCCTCTGATTCCCCATCTCTGATTCACCACCTCTGATTCCCGGCCTCTGATTCCCCATCTCTGATTCCGCACATCCGATTCCCTGCCTATGATTCCCCACCTCTGATTCCCCGCCTCTGATTCCCCATATCTGATTCCCTGCCTCTGTTTCCCCGCCTCTGATTCCCTACCTCTGTTTCCCCATATCTGATTCCCCGCCTCTGATTCCCCAACTCTAATACCCCGCCTCTGATTCCCCAGCTCTGATTCCCCGCCTCTGATTCCCCGCATCTGATTCCCTGCCTCTGATCCCCCGCCTCTGATTCCAGGCCTCTGATTCCCATCATCTGATTCCGGCCTCTGATTCCCGGCCTCTGATTCCCTGCTTCTGATTCTGATTCCCTGCCTCTGATTCCCCATCTCTGATTCCGCACGTCTGATTCCCTGCCTCTGATTCCCCACCTCTGATTCCCCATATCTGATTCCCCGCCTCTGTTTCCCCGCCTCTGATTCCCCGCCTCTGTTTCCCAATATCTAAGTCCCCACCTCTGATTCCCCAAATCTGATTCCCCACCTCTGATTCCCCAGCTCTGATTCCCCGCCTCTGATTCCCCGCATCTGATTCCCTGCATCTGATTCCAAGCCTCTGATTCCCTGCCTCTGATTCCCAACCTCTGATTCCCCACCTCTGATTCCCCATATCTGATTCCCCGCCTCTGTTTCCCCGCCTCGGATTCCCCGCCTCAGTTTCCCCATATCTGATTCCCGGCCTCTGATTCCCCGCCTCTGATTCCCCGCCTCTGATTCCCTGCCTCTGATTCCCCATCTCCGATTCCCTGCCTCTGATTCCCAACCTCTGATTCCCCACCTCTGATTCCCCATATCAGATTCCCCGCCTCTGTTTCGCCGCCTCTGATTCCCCGCCTCTGATTCCCAACTCTGATTCCCCGCCTCTGATTCCCCAGCTCTGATTCCCCGTGTTTGATTCCCTGCCTCTGATTCCCTGCCCTGATTACCCATCTCTGTTTCACCGCCTTTGATTCGCCACTTCTGATTCCCCATATCTGATTCCCCGCCTCTGTTTCCCCGCCTCGGATTCCCCGCCTCTGTTTCCCCATATCTGATTCTCGGCCTCTGATTCCCCGCCTCTGATTCCCCGCCTCTGATTCCTGCCTCTGATTCCCCATCTCCGATTCCGCACATCTGATTCCCTTCCTCTGATTCCCCGCCTCTGATTTTCCGCCTCTGATTCCCTGCCTCTGATTCCCAACTTCGGATTCCCCGCCTCTGATTCCCCATATCTGATTCCCCGCCTCTGTTTCCCCGCCTCTGATTCCCCGCCTCTGATTCCCAACTCTGATTCCCCGCCTCTGATTCCCCAGCTCTGATTCCCCGTGTTTGATTCCCTGCCTCTGATTCCCTGCCCTGATTCCCCATCTCTGTTTCACCGCCTTTGATTCCCCACCTCTGATTCCCCAGCTCTGATTCCCCGCCTCAGATTCCCCGCGTCTGATTCCCTGCCTCTGATTCCCCGCCTCTGATTCCCTGCCTCTGATTCCCCATATCTGATTCCCCGCCTCTGATTCCCCAACTCTGATTCCCCGCTTCTGATTCCCCAGCTCTGAATCCCCGCCTCTGATTCCCCGCGTCTGATTCCCTGCCTCTGATTCCCCGCCTCTGATTCCCCATCTGTGATTCACAACCTCTGATGCCCCACCTCTGATTCCCCATATCTGATTCCCCGCCTCTGTTTCCCCGCCTCTGATTCCCCGCCTCTGATTCCCCATATCTGATTCCCCGCCTCTGATTGCCCACCTCTGATTCCCCGCGTCTGATACCCTGCCTCTGATTCCCCGCCTCTGATTCCCCATCTCTGATTCACCACCTCTGATTCCCGGCCTCTGATTCCCCATCTCTGATTCCGCACATCCGATTCCCTGCCTATGATTCCCCACCTCTGATTCCCCGCCTCTGATTCCCCATATCTGATTCCCTGCCTCTGTTTCCCCGCCTCTGATTCCCTACCTCTGTTTCCCCATATCTGATTCCCCGCCTCTGATTCCCCAACTCTAATACCCCGCCTCTGATTCCCCAGCTCTGATTCCCCGCCTCTGATTCCCCGCATCTGATTCCCTGCCTCTGATCCCCCGCCTCTGATTCCAGGCCTCTGATTCCCATCATCTGATTCCGGCCTCTGATTCCCGGCCTCTGATTCCCTGCTTCTGATTCTGATTCCCTGCCTCTGATTCCCCATCTCTGATTCCGCACGTCTGATTCCCTGCCTCTGATTCCCCACCTCTGATTCCCCATATCTGATTCCCCGCCTCTGTTTCCCCGCCTCTGATTCCCCGCCTCTGTTTCCCAATATCTAAGTCCCCACCTCTGATTCCCCAAATCTGATTCCCCACCTCTGATTCCCCAGCTCTGATTCCCCGCCTCTGATTCCCCGCATCTGATTCCCTGCATCTGATTCCAAGCCTCTGATTCCCTGCCTCTGATTCCCAACCTCTGATTCCCCACCTCTGATTCCCCATATCTGATTCCCCGCCTCTGTTTCCCCGCCTCGGATTCCCCGCCTCAGTTTCCCCATATCTGATTCCCGGCCTCTGATTCCCCGCCTCTGATTCCCCGCCTCTGATTCCCTGCCTCTGATTCCCCATCTCCGATTCCCTGCCTCTGATTCCCAACCTCTGATTCCCCACCTCTGATTCCCCATATCAGATTCCCCGCCTCTGTTTCGCCGCCTCTGATTCCCCGCCTCTGATTCCCAACTCTGATTCCCCGCCTCTGATTCCCCAGCTCTGATTCCCCGTGTTTGATTCCCTGCCTCTGATTCCCTGCCCTGATTACCCATCTCTGTTTCACCGCCTTTGATTCGCCACCTCTGATTCCACATATCTGATTCCCCGCCTCTGTTTCCCCGACTCTGATTCCCTTCCTCTGATTCCCAACCTCTGATTCCACACCTCTGATTCCCCATATCTGATTCCCCGCCTCTATTTCCCCATATCTGAATCCCCGCCTCTGATTCCCCAACTCTAATTCCCCGCCTCTGATTCCCCAGCTCTGATTCCCCGACTCTGATTCCCGGCGTCCGATTCCCTGCCTCTGATTCCCCGCCTCTGATTCCCCATCTCTGATTCCCCGACTCTGATTCCCCGTGTCTGATTCCCTGCCTCTGATTCCCCGCCTCTGATTCCCCGCCTCTGATTCCCTGACACTGAATCCCTGCCCCTGATTCCCCACCTCTGATTCCCCATATCTGATTCCCCGCCTCTGTTTCCCCGCCTCTGATTCCCCGCCTCTGATTCCCCATATCTGATTCCCTGCCTCTGATTCCCCAACTCTGATTCCCCGCCTCTGATTCCCCAGCTCTGAATCCCCGCCTCTGATTCCCCGTGTCTGATTCCCTGCCTCTGATTCCCCGCCTTGATTCCCCATCTGATTCACAACCTCTGATTCCCCACCTCTGATTCCCTATATTTGATTCCCCGCCTCTGTTTCCCCGCCTCTGATTCCCCGCCTCTGATTCCCCATATCTGATTCCCCGCCTCTGATTGCCCACCTCTGATTCCCCGCCTCTGATTCGCCAGCTCTGATTCCCCGCCTCTGATTCCCCGCATCTGATTCCCTGCCTCTGATTCCCCGCCTCTGATTCCCCATCTCTGATTCACCGCCTCTGATTCGCCACCTCTGATTCCCCATATCTGATTCCCCACCTCTGTTTCCCGGCCTCTGATTCCCCGCCTCTGATCCTCCATATCTCATTCCCCGCCTCTGAATCCCCATCTCTGATTCCCGGACTCTGATTCCCCACCTCTGATTCCCGGCCTCTTATTCCCAGCATCTGATTCCCGGCCTCTGATTCCCGGCCTCTGATTCCCCGCTTCTGATTCTGATTCCCTGCCTCTGATTCCCCATCTCTGATTCAGCACATCTGAATCCCTGCCTCTGATTCCCCACCTCTGATTCCTCATATCTGATTCCCCGCCTCTGTTTCCCCGCCTCTGATTCCCCGCCTCTGTTTCCCTATATCTAATTCCCCACCTCTGATTCCCCATATCTGATTCCCCGCCTCTGATTCCCCAACTCTGATTCCCCGCTTCTGATTCCCCAGCTCTGAATCCCCGCCTCTGATTCCCCGCGTCTGATTCCCTGCCTCTGATTCCCCGCCTCTGATTCCCCATCTGTGATTCACAACCTCTGATGCCCCACCTCTGATTCCCCATATCTGATTCCCCGCCTCTGTTACCCCGCCTCTGATTCCCCGCCTCTGATTCCCCATATCTGATTCCCCGCCTCTGATTGCCCACCTCTGATTCCCCGCGTCTGATACCCTGCCTCTGATTCCCCGCCTCTGATTCCCCATCTCTGATTCACCACCTCTGATTCCCGGCCTCTGATTCCCCATCTCTGATTCCGCACATCCGATTCCCTGCCTATGATTCCCCACCTCTGATTCCCCGCCTCTGATTCCCCATATCTGATTCCCTGCCTCTGTTTCCCCGCCTCTGATTCCCTACCTCTGTTTCCCCATATCTGATTCCCCGCCTCTGATTCCCCAACTCTAATACCCCGCCTCTGATTCCCCAGCTCTGATTCCCCGCCTCTGATTCCCCGCATCTGATTCCCTGCCTCTGATCCCCCGCCTCTGATTCCAGGCCTCTGATTCCCATCATCTGATTCCGGCCTCTGATTCCCGGCCTCTGATTCCCTGCTTCTGATTCTGATTCCCTGCCTCTGATTCCCCATCTCTGATTCCGCACATCTGATTCCCTGCCTCCGATTCCCCACCTCTGATTCCCCATATCTGATTCCCCGCCTCTGTTTCCCCGCCTCTGATTCCCCGCCTCTGTTTCCCAATATCTAAGTCCCCACCTCTGATTCCCCAAATCTGATTCCCCACCTCTGATTCCCCAGCTCTGATTCCCCGCCTCTGATTCCCCGCATCTGATTCCCTGCATCTGATTCCAAGCCTCTGATTCCCTGCCTCTGATTCCCAACCTCTGATTCCCCACCTCTGATTCCCCATATCTGATTCCCCGCCTCTGTTTCCCCGCCTCGGATTCCCCGCCTCAGTTTCCCCATATCTGATTCCCGGCCTCTGATTCCCCGCCTCTGATTCCCCGCCTCTGATTCCCTGCCTCTGATTCCCCATCTCCGATTCCCTGCCTCTGATTCCCAACCTCTGATTCCCCACCTCTGATTCCCCATATCAGATTCCCCGCCTCTGTTTCGCCGCCTCTGATTCCCCGCCTCTGATTCCCAACTCTGATTCCCCGCCTCTGATTCCCCAGCTCTGATTCCCCGTGTTTGATTCCCTGCCTCTGATTCCCTGCCCTGATTACCCATCTCTGTTTCACCGCCTTTGATTCGCCACCTCTGATTCCACATATCTGATTCCCCGCCTCTGTTTCCCCGACTCTGATTCCCTTCCTCTGATTCCCAACCTCTGATTCCACACCTCTGATTCCCCATATCTGATTCCCCGCCTCTATTTCCCCATATATGAAACCCCGCCTCTGATTCCCCAACTCTAATTCCCCGCCTCTGATTCCCCAGCTCTGATTCCCCGACTCTGATTCCCGGCGTCCGATTCCCTGCCTCTGATTCCCCGCCTCTGATTCCCCATCTCTGATTCCCCGCCTCTGATTCCCCGTGTCTGATTCCCTGCCTCTGATTCCCCGCCTCTGATTCCCCGCCTCTGATTCCCTGACACTGAATCCCTGCCCCTGATTCCCCACCTCTGATTCCCCATATCTGATTCCCCGCCTCTGTTTCCCCGCCTCTGATTCCCCGCCTCTGATTCCCCATATCTGATTCCCTGCCTCTGATTCCCCAACTCTGATTCCCCGCCTCTGATTCCCCAGCTCTGAATCCCTGCCTCTGATTCCCCACCTCTGATTCCTCATATCTGATTCCCCGCCTCTGTTTCCCCGCCTCTGATTCCCCGCCTCTGTTTCCCTATATCTAATTCCCCACCTCTGATTCCCCATATCTGATTCCCCGCCTCTGATTCCCCAACTCTGATTCCCCGCTTCTGATTCCCCAGCTCTGAATCCCCGCCTCTGATTCCCCGCGTCTGATTCCCTGCCTCTGAATCCCCGCCTCTGATTCCACATCTGTGATTCACAACCTCTGATGCCCCACCTCTGATTCCCCATATCTGATTCCCCGCCTCTGTTTCCCCGCCTCTGATTCCCCGCCTCTGATTCCCCATATCTGATTCCCCGCCTCTGATTGCCCACCTCTGATTCCCCGCGTCTGTTACCCTGCCTCTGATTCCCCGCCTCTGATTCCCCATCTCTGATTCACCACCTCTGATTCCCGGCCTCTGATTCCCCATCTCTGATTCCGCACATCCGATTCCCTGCCTATGATTCCCCACCTCTGATTCCCCGCCTCTGATTCCCCATATCTGATTCCCTGCCTCTGTTTCCCCGCCTCTGATTCCCTACCTCTGTTTCCCCATATCTGATTCCCCGCCTCTGATTCCCCAACTCTAATACCCCGCCTCTGATTCCCCAGCTCTGATTCCCCGCCTCTGATTCCCCGCATCTGATTCCCTGCCTCTGATCCCCCGCCTCTGATTCCAGGCCTCTGATTCCCATCATCTGATTCCGGCCTCTGATTCCCGGCCTCTGATTCCCTGCTTCTGATTCTGATTCCCTGCCTCTGATTCCCCATCTCTGATTCCGCACATCTGATTCCCTGCCTCTGATTCCCCACCTCTGATTCCCCATATCTGATTCCCCGCCTCTGTTTCCCCGCCTCTGATTCCCCGCCTCTGTTTCCCAATATCTAAGTCCCCACCTCTGATTCCCCAAATCTGATTCCCCACCTCTGATTCCCCACCTCTGATTCCCCAAATCTGATTCCCCACCTCTGATTCCCCAGCTCTGACTCCCCGCCTCTGATTCCCCGCATCTGATTCCCTGCATCTGATTCCAAGCCTCTGATTCCCTGCCTCTGATTCCCAACCTCTGATTCCCCACCTCTGATTCCCCATATCTGATTCCCCGCCTCTGTTTCCCCGCCTCGGATTCCCCGCCTCAGTTTCCCCATATCTGATTCCCGGCCTCTGTTTCCCCGCCTCGGATTCCCCGCCTCAGTTTCCCCATATCTGATTCCCGGCCTCTGATTCCCCGCCTCTGATTCCCCGCCTCTGATTCCCTGCCTCTGATTCCCCATCTCCGATTCCCTGCCTCTGATTCCCAACCTCTGATTCCCCACCTCTGATTCCCCATATCAGATTCCCCGCCTCTGTTTCGCCGCCTCTGATTCCCCGCCTCTGATTCCCAACTCTGATTCCCCGCCTCTGATTCCCCAGCTCTGATTCCCCGTGTTTGATTCCCTGCCTCTGATTCCCTGCCCTGATTACCCATCTCTGTTTCACCGCCTTTGATTCGCCACCTCTGATTCCACATATCTGATTCCCCGCCTCTGTTTCCCCGACTCTGATTCCCTTCCTCTGATTCCCAACCTCTGATTCCACACCTCTGATTCCCCATATCTGATTCCCCGCCTCTATTTCCCCATATCTGAATCCCCGCCTCTGATTCCCCAACTCTAATTCCCCGCCTCTGATTCCCCAGCTCTGATTCCCCGACTCTGATTCCCGGCGTCCGATTCCCTGCCTCTGATTCCCCACCTCTGATTCCCCATCTCTGATTCCCCGCCTCTGATTCCCCGTGTCTGATTCTCTGCCTCTGATTCCCCGCCTCTGATTCCCCGCCTCTGATTCCCTGACACTGAATCCCTGCCCCTGATTCCCCACCTCTGATTCCCCATATCTGATTCCCCGCCTCTGTTTCCCCGCCTCTGATTCCCCGCCTCTGATTCCCCATATCTGATTCCCTGCCTCTGATTCCCCAACTCTGATTCCCCGCCTCTGATTCCCCAGCTCTGAATCCCCGCCTCTGATTCCCCGTGTCTGATTCCCTGCCTCTGATTCCCCGCCTTGATTCCCCATCTCTGATTCACAACCTCTGATTCCCCACCTCTGATTCCCTATATTTGATTCCCCGCCTCTGTTTCCCCGCCTCTGATTCCCCGCCTCTGATTCCCCATATCTGATTCCCCGCCTCTGATTGCCCACCTCTGATTCCCCGCCTCTGATTCGCCAGCTCTGATTCCCCGCCTCTGATTCCCCGCATCTGATTCCCTGCCTCTGATTCCCCGCCTCTGATTCCCCATCTCTGATTCACCGCCTCTGATTCGCCACCTCTGATTCCCCATATCTGATTCCCCACCTCTGTTTCCCGGCCTCTGATTCCCCGCCTCTGATTCTCCATATCTCATTCCCCGACTCTGAATCCCCATCTCTGATTCCCGGACTCTGATTCCCCACCTCTGATTCCCGGCCTCTTATTCCCAGCATCTGATTCCCGGCCTCTGATTCCCGGCCTCTGATTCCCCGCTTCTGATTCTGATTCCCTGCCTCTGATTCCCCATCTCTGATTCAGCACATCTGAATCCCTGCCTCTGATTCCCCACCTCTGATTCCTCATATCTGATTCCCCGCCTCTGTTTCCCCGCCTCTGATTCCCCGCCTCTGTTTCCCTATATCTAATTCCCCACCTCTGATTCCCCAACTCTGATTCCCCGCCTCTGATTCCCCAGCTCTGATTCCCCGCCTCTGATTCCAAGCATCCGATTCCCCATATCTGATTCCCCGCCTCTGTTTCCCCACCTCTGATTCCCCGCCTCTGATTCCCCATATCTGATTCCCCGCCTCTGATTCCCAACTATGATTCCCCGCCTCTGATTCCCCAGCTCTGATTCCCTGCGTCTGATTCCCTGCGTTCTATTCCCTGCCTCTGATTCCCCACCTGTGATTCCCCATCACTGATTCACCACCTCTGATTCCACACCTCTGATTCCCCATATCTAATTCCCCGCCTTTGTTTGCCCGCCTCTGATTCCCCGCCTCTGTTTCCCCATATCTGATTCCCCGTCTCTGAATCCCCAACTCTGATTCCCTGCCTCTGATTCCCCAGCTCTGATTCCCCGCCTTTGATTCCCCCCGTCTGATTCCCAGCCTCTGAATCCCCGTGTCTGATTTCCTGCCTCTGATTCCCCGCCTCTGATTCCCCATCTCTGATTCCTCTGATTCCCCACATCTGATTCCCCATCTCTGATTCCGCACATCCGATTCCCTGCCTCTGATTCCCCAGCTCTGATTCCCCGCCTCAGATTCCCCGCGTCTGATTCCCTGCCTCTGATTCCCCGCCTCTGATTCCCCATCTCTGATTCCCCACCTCTGATTCCCCGTGTCTGATTCCCTGCCTCTGATTCCCCGCCTCTGAATCCCAGCCTCTGATTCCCCATATCTGATTCCCCGCCTCTGATTCCCTGCCTCTGATTCCCCAGCTCTGATTCCCCGCCTTTGATTCCCCCCATCTGATTCCCAGACTCTGAATCCCCGTGTCTGATTTCCTGCCTCTGATTCCCCGCCTCTGATTCCCCATCTCTGATTCACCGCCTCTGATTCCCCATCTCTGATTCCCCACCTCTGATTCCCCGTGTCTGATTCCCTGCCTCTGATTCCCCGCCTCTGAATCCCAGCCTCTGATTCCCCATATCTGATTCCCCGCCTCTGATTCCCTGCCTCTGATTCCCCAGCTCTGATTCCCCGCCTTTGATTCCCCCCGTCTGATTCCCAACCTCTGAATCCCCGTGTCTGATTTCCTGCCTCTGATTCCCCGCCTCTGATTCCCCATCTCTGATTCACCGCCTCTGATTCCCCATCTCTGATTCCCCACCTCTGATTCCCCATATCTGATTCCCTGCCTCTGTTTCCCCGCCTCTGATTCCCCACCTCTGTTTCCCCATATCTGATTCCCCGCCTCTGATTCCCCAACTCTAATACCCCGCCTCTGATTCCCCAGCTCTGATTCCCCGCCTCTGATTCACCGCATCTGATTCCCTGCCTCTGATTCCCCGCCTCTGATTCCAGGCCTCTGATTCCCAGCATCTGATTCCGGCCTCTGATTCCCGGCCTCTGATTCCCTGCTTCTGATTCTGATTCCCTGCCTCTGATTCCCCATCTCTGATTCCGCACATCTGATTCCCAACCTCTGATTCCCCACATCTGATTCCCCATATCTGATTCCCCGCCTCTGTTTCCCCGTATCTGATTCCCGCCTCTGATTCCCAACTATGAATCCCCTCCTCTGATTCCCCAGCTCTGATTCCCTGCCTCTGATTCCCCGCGTTCTATTCCCTGCCTCTGATTCCCCGCCTGTGATTCCCCATCACTGATTCACCACCTCTGATTCCCTACCTCTGATTACCCATATCTAATTCCCCGCCTCTGTTTGCCCGCCTCTGATTCCCCGCCTCTGTTTCCCCATATCTGATTCCCCGCCTCTGAATCCCCAACTCTGATTCCCTGCCTCAGATTCCCCAGCTCTGATTCCCCGCCTTTGATTCCCCCCATCTGATTCCCAGCCTCTGAATCCCCGTGTCTGATTTCCTGCCTCTGATTCCCCGCCTCTGATTCCCCATCTCTGATTCACCTCCTCTGATTCCCCACCTCTGATTCCCCCGCTCTGATTCCGCACATCCAATTCCCTGCCTCTGATTCCCCAACTCTGATTCCCCACCTCTGATTCCCCAGCTATGATTCCCCGCCTCAGATTCCCCGCGTCTGATTACCTGCCTCTGATTCCCCGCCTCTGATTCCCTGCCTCTGATTCCCCATATCTGTTTCCCCGCCTCTGATTCCCCAACTCTGATTCCCCGCTTCTGATTCCCCAGCTCTGAATCCCCGCCTCTGATTCCCCGCGTGTGATTCCCTGCCTCTGATTCCCCGCCTCTGATTCCCCATCTGTGATTCACAACCTCTGATGCCCCACCTCTGATTCCCCATATCTGATTCCCTGCCTCTGTTTCCCCGCCTCTGATTCCCCACCTCTGTTTCCCCATATCTGATTCCCCACCTCTGATTCCCCAACTCTAATACCCCGCCTCTGATTCCCCAGCTCTGATTCCCCGCCTCTGATTCCCCGCATCTGATTCCCTGCCTCTGATTCCCCGCCTCTGATTCCAGGCCTCTGATTCCCAGCATCTGATTCCGGCCTCTGATTCCCGGCCTCTGATTCCCTGCTTCTGATTCTGATTCCCTGCCTCTGATTCCCAATCTCTGATTCCGCACATCTGATTCCCTGCCTCTGATTCCCCACCTCTGATTCCCCATATCTGATTCCCCGCCTCTGTTTCCCCGCCTCTGATTCCCCGCCTCTGTTTCCCAATATCTAAGTCCCCACCTCTGATTCCCCAAATCTGATTCCCCACCTCTGATTCCCCAGCTCTGATTCCCCCCTCTGATTCACCGCATCTGATACCCTGCATCTGATTCCAAGCCTCTGATTCCCTGCCTCTGATTCCCAACCTCTGATTCCCCACATCTGAGTCCCGGCCTCTGATTCCCCGCCTCTGATTCCCCATATCTGATTCCCCGCCTCTGTTTGCCCGCCTCTGATTCCCCGCCTCTGTTTCCCCATATCTGATTCCCCGCCTCTGAATCCCCAACTCTGATTCCCTGCCTCAGATTCCCCAGCTCTGATTCCCCGCCTTTGATTCCCCCCGTCTGATTCCCAGCCTCTGAATCCCCGTGTCTGATTTCCTGCCTCTGATTCCCCGCCTCTGATTCCCCATCTCTGATTCACCACCTCTGATTCCCCACCTCTGATTCCCCATCTCTGATTCCGCACATCCAATTCCCTGCCTCTGATTCCCCAACTCTGATTCCCCACCTCTGATTCCCCAGCTCTGATTCCCCGCCTCAGATTCCCCGCGTCTGATTCCCTGCCTCTGATTCCCCGCCTCTGATTCCCTGCCTCTGATTCCCCATATCTGATTCCCCGCCTCTGATTCCCCAACTCTGATTCCCCGCTTCTGATTCCCCAGCTCTGAATCCCCGCCTCTGATTCCCCGCGTCTGATTCCCTGCCTCTGATTCCCCGCCTCTGATTCCCCATCTGTGATTCACAACCTCTGATGCCCCACCTCTGATTCCCCATATCTGATTCCCCGCCTCTGTTTCCCCGCCTCTGATTCCCCGCCTCTGATTCCCCATATCTGATTCCCCGCCTCTGATTGCCCACCTCTGATTCCCCGCGTCTGATACCCTGCCTCTGATTCCCTGCCTCTGATTCCCCATCTCTGATTCACCACCTCTGATTCCCGGCCTCTGATTCCCCATCTCTGATTCCGCACATCCGATTCCCTGCCTATGATTCCCCACCTCTGATTCCCCGCCTCTGATTCCCCATATCTGATTCCCTGCCTCTGTTTCCCCGCCTCTGATTCCCTACCTCTGATTCCAGGCCTCTGATTCCCAGCATCTGATTCCGGCCTCTGATTCCCGGCCTCTGATTCCCTGCTTCTGATTCTGATTCCCTGCCTCTGATTCCCAATCTCTGATTCCGCACATCTGATTCCCTGCCTCTGATTCCCCACCTCTGATTCCCCATATCTGATTCCCCGCCTCTGTTTCCCCGCCTCTGATTCCCCGCCTCTGTTTCCCAATATCTAAGTCCCCACCTCTGATTCCCCAAATCTGATTCCCCACCTCTGATTCCCCAGCTCTGATTCCCCCCTCTGATTCACCGCATCTGATACCCTGCATCTGATTCCAAGCCTCTGATTCCCTGCCTCTGATTCCCAACCTCTGATTCCCCACATCTGAGTCCCGGCCTCTGATTCCCCGCCTCTGATTCCCCATATCTGATTCCCCGCCTCTGTTTGCCCGCCTCTGATTCCCCGCCTCTGTTTCCCCATATCTGATTCCCCGCCTCTGAATCCCCAACTCTGATTCCCTGCCTCAGATTCCCCAGCTCTGATTCCCCGCCTTTGATTCCCCCCGTCTGATTCCCAGCCTCTGAATCCCCGTGTCTGATTTCCTGCCTCTGATTCCCCGCCTCTGATTCCCCATCTCTGATTCACCACCTCTGATTCCCCACCTCTGATTCCCCATCTCTGATTCCGCACATCCAATTCCCTGCCTCTGATTCCCCAACTCTGATTCCCCACCTCTGATTCCCCAGCTCTGATTCCCCGCCTCAGATTCCCCGCGTCTGATTCCCTGCCTCTGATTCCCCGCCTCTGATTCCCTGCCTCTGATTCCCCATATCTGATTCCCCGCCTCTGATTCCCCAACTCTGATTCCCCGCTTCTGATTCCCCAGCTCTGAATCCCCGCCTCTGATTCCCCGCGTCTGATTCCCTGCCTCTGATTCCCCGCCTCTGATTCCCCATCTGTGATTCACAACCTCTGATGCCCCACCTCTGATTCCCCATATCTGATTCCCCGCCTCTGTTTCCCCGCCTCTGATTCCCCGCCTCTGATTCCCCATATCTGATTCCCCGCCTCTGATTGCCCACCTCTGATTCCCCGCGTCTGATACCCTGCCTCTGATTCCCTGCCTCTGATTCCCCATCTCTGATTCACCACCTCTGATTCCCGGCCTCTGATTCCCCATCTCTGATTCCGCACATCCGATTCCCTGCCTATGATTCCCCACCTCTGATTCCCCGCCTCTGATTCCCCATATCTGATTCCCTGCCTCTGTTTCCCCGCCTCTGATTCCCTACCTCTGTTTCCCCATATCTGATTCCCCGCCTCTGATTCCCCAACTCTAATACCCCGCCTCTGATTCCCCAGCTCTGATTCCCCGCCTCTGATTCCCCGCATCTGATTCCAGGCCTCTGATTCCCATCATCTGATTCCGGCCTCTGATTCCCGGCCTCTGATTCCCTGCTTCTGATTCTGATTCCCTGCCTCTGATTCCCCATCTCTGATTCCGCACATCTGATTCCCTGCCTCTGATTCCCCACCTCTGATTCCCCATATCTGATTCCCCGCCTCTGTTTCCCCGCCTCTGAGTCCCCGCCTCTGTTTCCCAATATCTAAGTCCCCACCTCTGATTCCCCAAATCTGATTCCCCACCTCTGATTCCCCAGCTCTGATTCCCCGCCTCTGATTCCCCGCATCTGATTCCCTGCATCTGATTCCAAGCCTCTGATTCCCTGCCTCTGATTCCCAACCTCTGATTCCCCACCTCTGATTCCCCATATCTGATTCCCCGCCTCTGTTTCCCCGCCTCGGATTCCCCGCCTCAGTTTCCCCATATCTGATTCCCGGCCTCTGATTCCCCGCCTCTGATTCCCCGCCTCTGATTCCCTGCCTCTGATTCCCCATCTCCGATTCCCTGCCTCTGATTCCCAACCTCTGATTCCCCACCTCTGATTCCCCATATCAGATTCCCCGCCTCTGTTTCGCCGCCTCTGATTCCCCGCCTCTGATTCCCAACTCTGATTCCCCGCCTCTGATTCCCCAGCTCTGATTCCCCGTGTTTGATTCCCTGCCTCTGATTCCCTGCCCTGATTACCCATCTCTGTTTCACCGCCTTTGATTCGCCACCTCTGATTCCACATATCTGATTCCCCGCCTCTGTTTCCCCGACTCTGATTCCCTTCCTCTGATTCCCAACCTCTGATTCCACACCTCTGATTCCCCATATCTGATTCCCCGCCTCTATTTCCCCATATCTTAATCCCCGCCTCTGATTCCCCAACTCTAATTCCCCGCCTCTGAATCCCCAGCTCTGATTCCCCGACTCTGATTCCCGGCGTCCGATTCCCTGCCTCTGATTCCCCGCCTCTGATTCCCCATCTCTGATTCCCCGCCTCTGATTCCCCGTGTCTGATTCCCTGCCTCTGATTCCCCGCCTCTGATTCCCCGCCTCTGATTCCCTGACACTGAATCCCTGCCCCTGATTCCCCACCTCTGTTTCCCCATATCTGATTCCCCGCCTCTGTTTCCCCGCCTCTGATTCCCCGCCTCTGATTCCCCATATCTGATTCCCTGCCTCTGATTCCCCAACTCTGATTCCCCGCCTCTGATTCCCCAGCTCTGAATCCCCGCCTCTGATTCCCCGTGTCTGATTCCCTGCCTCTGATTCCCCGCCTTGATTCCCCATCTCTGATTCACAGCCTCTGATTCCCCACCTCTGATTCCCTATATTTGATTCCCCGCCTCTGTTTCCCCGCCTCTGATTCCCCGCCTCTGATTCCCCATATCTGATTCCCCGCCTCTGATTGCCCACCTCTGATTCCCCGCCTCTGATTCGCCAGCTCTGATTCCCCGCCTCTGATTCCCCGCATCTGATTCCCTGCCTCTGATTCCCCGCCTCTGATTCCCCATCTCTGATTCACCGCCTCTGATTCGCCACCTCTGATTCCCCATATCTGATTCCCCACCTCTGTTTCCCGGCCTCTGATTCCCCGCCTCTGATTCTCCATATCTCATTCCCCGCCTCTGAATCCCCATCTCTGATTCCCGGACTCTGATTCCCCACCTCTGATTCCCGGCCTCTTATTCCCAGCATCTGATTCCCGGCCTCTGATTCCCGGCCTCTGATTCCCCGCTTCTGATTCTGATTCCCTGCCTCTGATTCCCCAGCTCTGATTCCCCGCCTCAGATTCCCCGCGTCTGATTCCCTGCCTCTGATTCCCCGCCTCTGATTCCCCATCTCTGATTCCCCACCTCTGATTCCCCGTGTCTGATTCCCTGCCTCTGATTCCCCGCCTCTGAATCCCAGCCTCTGATTCCCCATATCTGATTCCCCGCCTCTGATTCCCTGCCTCTGATTCCCCAGCTCTGATTCCCCGCCTTTGATTCCCCCCATCTGATTCCCAGACTCTGAATCCCCGTGTCTGATTTCCTGCCTCTGATTCCCCGCCTCTGATTCCCCATCTCTGATTCACCGCCTCTGATTCCCCATCTCTGATTCCCCACCTCTGATTCCCCGTGTCTGATTCCCTGCCTCTGATTCCCCGCCTCTGAATCCCAGCCTCTGATTCCCCATATCTGATTCCCCGCCTCTGATTCCCTGCCTCTGATTCCCCAGCTCTGATTCCCCGCCTTTGATTCCCCCCGTCTGATTCCCAACCTCTGAATCCCCGTGTCTGATTTCCTGCCTCTGATTCCCCGCCTCTGATTCCCCATCTCTGATTCACCGCCTCTGATTCCCCATCTCTGATTCCCCACCTCTGATTCCCCATATCTGATTCCCTGCCTCTGTTTCCCCGCCTCTGATTCCCCACCTCTGTTTCCCCATATCTGATTCCCCGCCTCTGATTCCCCAACTCTAATACCCCGCCTCTGATTCCCCAGCTCTGATTCCCCGCCTCTGATTCCCCGCATCTGATTCCCTGCCTCTGATTCCCCGCCTCTGATTCCAGGCCTCTGATTCCCAGCATCTGATTCCGGCCTCTGATTCCCGGCCTCTGATTCCCTGCTTCTGATTCTGATTCCCTGCCTCTGATTCCCCATCTCTGATTCCGCACATCTGATTCCCAATCTCTGATTCCCCACATCTGATTCCCCATATCTGATTCCCCGCCTCTGTTTCCCCGTATCTGATTCCCGCCTCTGATTCCCAACTATGAATCCCCTCCTCTGATTCCCCAGCTCTGATTCCCTGCCTCTGATTCCCCGCGTTCTATTCCCTGCCTCTGATTCCCCGCCTGTGATTCCCCATCACTGATTCACCACCTCTGATTCCCTACCTCTGATTACCCATATCTAATTCCCCGCCTCTGTTTGCCCGCCTCTGATTCCCCGCCTCTGTTTCCCCATATCTGATTCCCCGCCTCTGAATCCCCAACTCTGATTCCCTGCCTCAGATTCCCCAGCTCTGATTCCCCGCCTTTGATTCCCCCGTCTGATTCCCAGCCTCTGAATCCCCGTGTCTTATTTCCAGCCTCTGATTCCCCGCCTCTGATTCCCCATCTCTGATTCACCTCCTCTGATTCCCCACCTCTGATTCCCCCTCTCTGATTCCGCACATCCAATTCCCTGCCTCTGATTCCCCAACTCTGATTCCCCACCTCTGATTCCCCAGCTATGATTCCCCGCCTCAGATTCCCCGCGTCTGATTCCCTGCCTCTGATTCCCCGCCTCTGATTCCCTGCCTCTGATTCCCCATATCTGATTCCCCGCCTCTGATTCCCCAACTCTGATTCCCCGCTTCTGATTCCCCAGCTCTGAATCCCCGCCTCTGATTCCCCGCGTCTGATTCCCTGCCTCTGATTCCCCGCCTCTGATTCCCCATCTGTGATTCACAACCTCTGATGCCCCACCTCTGATTCCCCATATCTGATTCCCTGCCTCTGTTTCCCCGCCTCTGATTCCCCACCTCTGTTTCCCCATATCTGATTCCCCACCTCTGATTCCCCAACTCTAATACCCCGCCTCTGATTCCCCAGCTCTGATTCCCCGCCTCTGATTCCCCGCATCTGATTCCCTGCCTCTGATTCCCCGCCTCTGATTCCAGGCCTCTGATTCCCAGCATCTGATTCCGGCCTCTGATTCCCGGCCTCTGATTCCCTGCTTCTGATTCTGATTCCCTGCCTCTGATTCCCAATCTCTGATTCCGCACATCTGATTCCCTGCCTCTGATTCCCCACCTCTGATTCCCCATATCTGATTCCCCGCCTCTGTTTCCCCGCCTCTGATTCCCCGCCTCTGTTTCCCAATATCTAAGTCCCCACCTCTGATTCCCCAAATCTGATTCCCCACCTCTGATTCCCCAGCTCTGATTCCCCGCCTCTGATTCCCCGCATCTGATACCCTGCATCTGATTCCAAGCCTCTGATTCCCTGCCTCTGATTCCCAACCTCTGATTCCCCACCTCTGATTCCCCATATCTGATTCCCCGCCTCTGTTTCCCCGCCTCGGATTCCCCGCCTCTGTTTCCCCACATCGGATTCCCGGCCTCTGATTCCCCGCCTCTGATTCCCCATATCTGATTCCCTGCCTCTGATTCCCCAACTCTGATTCCCCGCCTCTGATTCCCCAGCTCTGAATCCCCGCCTCTGATTCCCCGCGTCTGATTCCCTGCCTCTGATTCCCCGCCTTGATTCCCCATCTCTGATTCACAACCTCTGATTCCCCACCTCTGATTCCCTATATTTGATTCCCCGCCTCTGTTTCCCCGCCTCTGATTCCCCGCCTCTGATTCCCCATATCTGATTCCCCGCCTCTGATTGCCCACCTCTGATACCCAGCCTCTGATTCGCCAGCTCTGATTCCCCGCCTCTGATTCCCCGCATCTGATTCCCTGCCTCTGATTCCCCGCCTCTGATTCCCCATCTCTGATTCACCGCCTTTGATTCGCCACCTCTGATTCCCCATATCTGATTCCCCGCCTCTGTTTCCCCGCCTCTGATTCCCCGCCTCTGATTCTCCATATCTCATTCCCCGCCTCTGAATCCCCATCTCTGATTCCCGGACTCTGATTCCCCTCCTCTGATTCCCGGCCTCTTATTCCCAGCATCTGATTCCCGGCCTCTGATTCCCGGCCTCTGATTCCCCGCTTCTGATTCCCTGCCTCTGATTCCCCATCTCTGATTCCGCACATCTGATTCCCTGCCTCTGATTCCCCACCTCTGATTCCCCATATCTGATTCCCCGCCTCTGTTTCCCCGCCTCTGATTCCCCGCCTCAGTTTCCCTATATCTAATTCCCCACCTCTGATGCCCCAACTCTGATTCCCCGCCTCTGATTCCCCAGCTCTGATTCCCCGCCTCTGATTCCCTGCATCCGATTCCCCATATCTGATTCCCCGCCTCTGTTTCCCCGCCTCTGATTCCCCGCCTCTGTTTCCCCATATCTGATTCCCGCCTCTGATTCCCAACTATGATTCCCCGCCTCTGATTCCCTAGCTCTGATTCCCTGCCTCTGATTCCCCGCGTTCTATTCCCTGCCTCTGATTCCCCGCCTGTGATTCCCCATCACTGATTCACCACCTCTGATTCCCTACCTCTGATTCCCCACATCTAATTCCCCGCCTCTGTTTGCCCGCCTCTGATTCCCCGCCTCTGTTTCCCCATATCTGATTCCCCGCCTCTGAATCCCCAACTTTGATTCCCTGCCTCAGATTCCCCAGCTCTGATTCCCCGCCTTTGATTCCCCCCGTCTGATTCCCAGCCTCTGAATCCCCGTGTCTGATTTCCTGCCTCTGATTCCCCGCCTCTGATTCCCCATCTCTGATTCACCACCTCTGATTCCCCACCTCTGATTCCCCATCTCTGATTCCGCAAATCCAATTCCCTGCCTCTGATTCCCCAACTCTGATTCCCCACCTCTGATTCCCCAGCTCTGATTCCCCGCCTCAGATTCCCCGCGTCTGATTCCCTGCCTCTGATTCCCCGCCTCTGATTCCCTGCCTCTGATTCCCCATATCTGATTCCCCGCCTCTGATTCCCCAACTCTGATTCCCCGCTTCTGATTCCCCAGCTCTGAATCCCCGCCTCTGATTCCCCGCGTCTGATTCCCTGCCTCTGATTCCCCGCCTCTGATTCCCCATCTGTGATTCACAACCTCTGATGCCCCACCTCTGATTCCCCATATCTGATTCCCCGCCTCTGTTTCCCCGCCTCTGATTCCCCGCCTCTGATTCCCCATATCTGATTCCCCGCCTCTGATTGCCCACCTCTGATTCCCCGCGTCTGATACCCTGCCTCTGATTCCCCGCCTCTGATTCCCCATCTCTGATTCACCACCTCTGATTCCCGGCCTCTGATTCCCCATCTCTGATTCCGCACATCCGATTCCCTGCCTATGATTCCCCACCTCTGATTCCCCGCCTCTGATTCCCCATATCTGATTCCCTGCCTCTGTTTCCCCGCCTCTGATTCCCTACCTCTGTTTCCCCATATCTGATTCCCCGCCTCTGATTCCCCAACTCTAATACCCCGCCTCTGATTCCCCAGCTCTGATTCCCCGCCTCTGATTCCCCGCATCTGATTCCCTGCCTCTGATCCCCCGCCTCTGATTCCAGGCCTCTGATTCCCATCATCTGATTCCGGCCTCTGATTCCCGGCCTCTGATTCCCTGCTTCTGATTCTGATTCCCTGCCTCTGATTCCCCATCTCTGATTCCGCACATCTGATTCCCTGCCTCTGATTCCCCACCTCTGATTCCCCATATCTGATTCCCCGCCTCTGTTTCCCCGCCTCTGATTCCCCGTCTCTGTTTCCCAATATCTAAGTCCCCACCGCTGATTCCCCAAATCTGATTCCCCACCTCTGATTCCCCAGCTCTGATTCCCCTCCTCTGATTCCCCGCATCTGATTCCCTGCATCTGATTCCAAGCCTCTGATTCCCTGCCTCTGATTCCCAACCTCTGATTCCCCACCTCTGATTCCCCATATCTGATTCCCCGCCTCTGTTTCCCCGCCTCGGATTCCCCGCCTCAGTTTCCCCATATCTGATTCCCGGCCTCTGATTCCCCGCCTCTGATTCCCCGCCTCTGATTCCCTGCCTCTGATTCCCCATCTCTGATTCCGCACATCTGATTCCCTGCCTCTTATTCCCCACCTCTGATTCCCCATATCTGATTCCCCGTCTCTGTTTCCCCGCCTCTGATTCCCGGCCTCTTATTCCCAGCATCTGATTCCCGGCCTCTGATTCCCGGCCTCTGATTCCCCGCTTCTGATTCTGATTCCCTGCCTCTTATTCCCCATCTCTGATTCCGCACATCTGATTCCCTGCCTCTGATTCCCCACCTCTGATTCCCCATATCTGATTCACCGCCTCTGTTTCCCCGCCTCTGATTCCCCGCCTCTGTTTCCCTATATCTAATTCCCCACCTCTGATGCCCCAACTCTGATTCCCCGCCTCTGATTCCCCAGCTCTGATTCCCCGCCTCTGATTCCCTGCATCCGATTCCCCATATCTGATTCCCCGCCTCTGTTTCACCGCCTCTGATTCCCCGCCTCTGTTTCCCCATATCTGATTCCCGCCTCTGATTCCCAACTATGAATCCCCTCCTCTGATTCCCCAGCTCTGATTCCCTGCCTCTGATTCCCCGCGTTCTATTCCCTGCCTCTGATTCCCCGCCTGTGATTCCCCATCACTGATTCACCACCTCTGATTCCCTACCTCTGATTCCCCATATCTAATTCCCCGCCTCTGTTTGCCCGCCTCTGATTCCCCGCCTCTGTTTCCCCATATCTGATTCCCCGCCTCTGAATCCCCAACTCTGATTCCCTGCCTCAGATTCCCCAGCTCTGATTCCCCGCCTTTGATTCCCCCCGTCTGATTCCCAGCCTCTGAAACCCCGTGTCTGATTTCCTGCCTCTGATTCCCCGCCTCTGATTCCCCATCTCTGATTCACCTCCTCTGATTCCCCACCTCTGATTCCCCCTCTCTGATTACGCACATCCAATTCCCTGCCTCTGATTCCCCAACTCTGATTCCCCACCTCTGGTTCCCCAGCTCTGATTCCCCGCCTCAGATTCCCCGCGTCTGATTCCCTGCCTCTGATTCCCCGCCTCTGATTCCCTGCCTCTGATTCCCCATATCTGATTCCCCGCCTCTGATTCCCCAACTCTGATTCCCCGCTTCTGATTCCCAACCTCTGATTCCCCATCTCTGATTCCCCATATCTGATTCCCCGCCTCTGTTTCGCCGCCTCTGATTCCCCGCCTCTGATTCCCAACTCTGATTCCCCGCCTCTGATTCCCCAGCTCTGATTCCCCGTGTTTGATTCCCTGCCTCTGATTCCCTGCCCTGATTACCCATCTCTGTTTCACCGCCTTTGATTCGCCACCTCTGATTCCACATATCTGATTCCCCGCCTCTGTTTCCCCGACTCTGATTCCCTTCCTCTGATTCCCAACCTCTGATTCCACACCTCTGATTCCCCGCCTCTATTTCCCCATATCTGAACCCCGCCTCTGATTCCCCAACTCTAATTCCCCGCCTCTGATTCCCCAGCTCTGATTCCCCGACTCTGATTCCCGGCGTCCGATTCCCTGCCTCTGATTCCCCGCCTCTGATTCCCCATCTCTGATTCCCCGCCTCTGATTCCCCGTGTCTGATTCCCTGCCTCTGATTCCCCGCCTCTGATTCCCCGCCTCTGATTCCCTGACACTGAATCCCTGCCCCTGATTCCCCACCTCTGATTCCCCATATCTGATTCCCCGCGTCTGTTTCCCCGCCTCTGATTCCCTGCCTCTGATTCCCCATATCTGATTCCCTGCCTCTGATTCCCCAACTCTGATTCCCCGCCTCTGATTCCCCAGCTCTGAATCCCCGCCTCTGATTCCCCGTGTCTGATTCCCTGCCTCTGATTCCCCGCCTTGATTCCCCATCTCTGATTCACAACCTCTGATTCCCCACCTCTGATTCCCTATATTTGATTCCCCGCCTCTGTTTCCCCGCCTCTGATTCCCCGCCTCTGATTCCCCATATCTGATTCCCCGCCTCTGATTGCCCACCTCTGATTCCCCGCCTCTGATTCGCCAGCTCTGATTCCCCGCCTCTGATTCCCCGCATCTGATTCCCTGCCTCTGATTCCCCGCCTCTGATTCCCCATCTCTGATTCACCCCCTCTGATTCGCCACCTCTGATTCCCCATATCTGATTCCCCACCTCTGTTTCCCGGCCTCTGATTCCCCACCTCTGATTATCCATATCTCATTCCCCGCCTCTGAATCCCCATCTCTGATTCCCGGACTATGATTCCCCACCTCTGATTCCCGGCCTCTTATTCCCAGCATCTGATTCCCGGCCTCTGATTCCCGGCCTCTGATTCCCCGCTTCTGATTCTGATTCCCTGCCTCTGATTCCCCATCTCTGATTCAGCACATCTGAATCCCTGCCTCTGATTCCCCACCTCTGATTCCTCATATCTGATTCCCCGCCTCTGTTTCCCCGCCTCTGATTCCCCGCCTCTGTTTCCCTATATCTAATTCCCCACCTCTGATGCCCCAACTCTGATTCCCCGCCTCTGATTCCCCAGCTCTGATTCCCCGCCTCTGATTCCAAGCATCCGATTCCCCATATATGATTCCCCGCCTCTGTTTCCCCGCCTCTGATTCCCTGCCTCTGATTCCCCATATCTGATTCCCCGCCTCTGATTCCCAACTATGATTCCCCGCCTCTGATTCCCCAGCTCTGATTCCCTGCGTCTGATTCCCTGCGTTCTATTCCCTGCCTCTGATTCCCCACCTGTGATTCCCCATCACTGATTCACCACCTCTGATTCCCCACCTCTGATTCCCCATATCTAATTCCCCGCCTCTGTTTGCCCGCCTCTGATTCCCCACCTCTGTTTCCCCATATCTGATTCCCCGTCTCTGAATCCCCAACTCTGATTCCCTGCCTCTGATTCCCCAGCTCTGATTCCCCGCCTTTGATTCCCCCCGTCAGATTCCCAGCCTCTGAATCCCCGTGTCTGATTTCCTGCCTCTGATTCCCCGCCTCTGATTCCCCATCTCTGATTCCTCTGATTCCCCACATCTGATTCCCCATCTCTGATTCCGCACATCCGGTTCCCTGCCTCTGATTCCCCAACTCTGATTCCCCACCTCTGATTCCCCAGCTCTGATTCCCCGCCTCAGATTCCCCGCGTCTGATTCCCTGCCTCTGATTCCCCGCCTCTGATTCCCCATCTCTGATTCCCCACCTCTGATTCCCCGTGTCTGATTCCCTGCCTCTGATTCCCCGCCTCTGAATCCCAGCCTCTGATTCCCCATATCTGATTCCCCGCCTCTGATTCCCTGCCTCTGATTCCCCAGCTCTGATTCCCCGCCTTTGATTCCCCCCATCTGATTCCCAGACTCTGAATCCCCGTGTCTGATTTCCTGCCTCTGATTCCCCGCCTCTGATTCCCCATCTCTGATTCACCGCCTCTGATTCCCCATCTCTGATTCCCCACCTCTGATTCCCCGTGTCTGATTCCCTGCCTCTGATTCCCCGCCTCTGAATCCCAGCCTCTGATTCCCCATATCTGATTCCCCGCCTCTGATTCCCTGCCTCTGATTCCCCAGCTCTGATTCCCCGCCTTTGATTCCCCCCGTCTGATTCCCAACCTCTGAATCCCCGTGTCTGATTTCCTGCCTCTGATTCCCCGCCTCTGATTCCCCATCTCTGATTCACCGCCTCTGATTCCCCATCTCTGATTCCCCACCTCTGATTCCCCATATCTGATTCCCTGCCTCTGCTTCCCCGCCTCTGATTCCCCACCTCTGTTTCCCCATATCTGATTCCCCGCCTCTGATTCCCCAACTCTAATACCCAGCCTCTGATTCCCCAGCTCTGATTCCCCGCCTCTGATTCCCCGCATCTGATTCCCTGCCTCTGATTCCCCGCCTCTGATTCCAGGCCTCTGATTCCCAGCATCTGATTCCGGCCTCTGATTCCCGGCCTCTGATTCCCTGCTTCTGATTCTGATTCCCTGCCTCTGATTCCCCATCTCTGATTCCGCACATCTGATTCCCAACCTCTGATTCCCCACCTCTGATTCCCCATATCTGATTCCCCACCTCTGTTTCCCCGCCTCTGATTCCCCGCCTCTGATTCCCAACTCTGATTCCCCGCCTCTGATTCCCCAGATCTGATTCCCCGTGTTTGATTCCCTGCCTCTGATTCCCTGCCCTGATTCCCCATCTCTGTTTCACCGCCTTTGATTCGCCACCTCTGATTCCCCATATCTGATTCCCCGACTCTGATTCCCTGCCTCTGATTCCCAACCTCTGATTCCACACCTCTGATTCCCCATATCTGATTCCCCGCCTCTATTTCCCCATATCTTATTCCCCGCCTCTGATTCCCCAACTCTGATTCCCCGCCTCTGATTCCCCAGCTCTGATTCCCCGCCTCTGATTCCCGGCATCCGATTCCCTGCCTCTGATTCCCCGCCTCTGATTCACTATCTCTGATTCCCCGACTCTGATTCCCGGAGTCCGATTCCCTGCCTCTGATACCCCGCCTCTGATTCCCCAGCTCCTATTCCCCACCTCTGATTCCCCGCATCCGATTCCCCATATCTGATTCCCCGCCTCTGTTTCCCCGCCTTTGATTCCCCGCCTCTGTTTCCCCATATCTGATTCCCCGCCTCTGATTCCCAACTATGATTCCCCGCCTCTGATTCCCCAGCTCTGATTCCCCGCCTCTGATTCCCCGTGTTCTATTCCCTGCCTCTGATTCCCCGCCTGTGATTCCCCATCTCTGATTCACCACCTCTGATTCCCCACCTCTGATTCCCCATATCTAATTCCCCGCCTCTGTTTGCCCGCCTCTGATTCCCCGCCTCTGTTTCCCCATATCTGATTCCCCGTTTCTGATTCCCTGCCTCTGATTCCCCGCCTCTGTTTCCCCGCCTCTGATTCCCTGCCACTGATTCCCTGCCCCTGATACCCCAGCTCTGATTCCCCATATCTGATTCCCTGCCTCTGTTTCCCCGCCTCTGATTCCCCGCCTCTGATTCCCCATATCTGATTCCCCGCCTCTGATCCCCCAACTCTGATTCCCCGCCTCTGATTCCCCAGCTCTGAATCCCCGCCTCTGATTCCCCGCGTCTGTTTCCCCGCCTCTGATTCCCCGCCTCTGTTTCCCCATATCTAAGTCCCCGACTCTGATTCCCCAACTCTGATTCCCCACCTCTGATTCCCCAGCTCTGATTCCCCGCCTCTGATTCCCAGCATCTGATTCCCTGCATCTGATTCCCAGCCTCTGATTCCCTGCCTCTGATTCCCAACCTCTGATTCCCCACCTCTGATTCCCCATATCTGATTCCCCGCCTCTGTTTCCCCGCCTCTGATTCCCCGCCTCTGTTTCCCCATATCTGATTCCCGGCCTCTGATTCTCCGCCTCTGATTCCCCGCCTCTGATTCCCTGCCTCTGATTCCCCATCTCCGATTCCGCACATCGGATTCCCTGCCTCTGATTCCCCGCCTCTGATTCCCTGCCTCTGATTCCCTGCCTCTGATTCCCCATCTCCGATTCCGCACATCTGATTCACTTCCTCTGATTCCCCGCCTCTGATTTTCCGCCTCTGATTCCCTGCCTCTGATTCCCAACCTCGGATTCCCCGCCTCTGATTCCCCATATCTGATTCCCCGACTCTGTTTCCCCGCCTCTGATTCCCCGCCTCTGATTCCCAACTCTGATTCCCCGCCTCTGATTCCCCAGCTCTGATTCCCCGTGTTTGATTCCCTGCCTCTGATTCCCTGCCCTGTTTCCCCATCTCTGTTTCACCGCCTTTGATTCGCCACCTCTGATTCCCCATATCTGATTCCCCGCCTCTGTTTCCCCGACTCTGATTCCCTGCCTCTGATTCCCAACCTCTGATTCCACACCTCTGATTCCCCATATCTGATTCCCCGCCTCTATTTCCCCATATCTGATTCCCCGCCTCTGATTCCCCAACTCTGATTCCCCACCTCTGATTCCCCAGCTCTGATTCCCCGACTCTGATTCCCGGCATCCGATTCCCTGCCTCTGATTCCCCGCCTCTGATTCCCCATCTCTGATTCCCCGCCTCTGATACCCCGTGTCTGATTCCCTGCCTTTGATTCCCCGCCTCTGATTCCCCGCCTCTGATTCCCTGCCACTGATTCCCTGCCCCTGATTCCCCACCTCTGATTCCCCACATCTGATTCCCCGCCTCTGTTTCCCCGCCTCTGATTCCCCGCCTCTGATTCCCCATATCTGATTCCCTGCCTCTGATTCCCCAACTCTGATTCCCCGCCTCTGATTCCCCAGCTCTGAATCCCCGCCTCTGATTCCCCGCGTCTGATTCCCTGCCTCTGATTCCCCGCCTTGATTCCCCATCTCTGATTCACAACCTCTGATTCCCCACCTCTGATTCCCTATATTTGATTCCCCGCCTCTGTTTCCCCGCCTCTGATTCCCCGCCTCTGATTCCCCATATCTGATTCCCCGCCTCTGATTGCCCACCTCTGATTCCCAGCCTCTGATTCGCCAGCTCTGATTCCCCGCCTCTGATTCCCCGCATCTGATTCCCTGCCTCTGATTCCCCGCCTCTGATTCCCCATCTCTGATTCACCGCCTTTGATTCGCCACCTCTGATTCCCCATATCTGATTCCCCACCTCTGATTCCCGGCCTCTTATTCCCAGCATCTGATTCCCGGCCTCTGATTCCCGGCCTCTGATTCCCCTCTTCTGATTCTGATTCCCTGCCTCTTATTCCCCATCTCTGATTCCGCACATCTGATTCCCTGCCTCTGATTCCCCACCTCTGATTCCCCATATCTGATTCCCCGCCTCTGTTTCCCCGCCTCTGATTCCCGGCCTCTTATTCCCAGCATCTGATTCCCGGCCTCTGATTCCCGGCCTCTGATTCCCCGCTTCTGATTCTGATTCCCTGCCTCTTATTCCCCATCTCTGATTCCGCACATCTGATTCCCTGCCTCTGATTCCCCACCTCTGATTCCCCATATCTGATTCCCCGCCTCTGTTTCCCCGCCTCTGATTCCCCGCCTCTGTTTCCCTATATCTAATTCCCCACCTCTGATGCCCCAACTCTGATTCCCCGCCTCTGATTCCCCAGCTCTGATTCCCCGCCTCTGATTCCCTGCATCCGATTCCCCATATCTGATTCCCCGCCTCTGTTTGACCGCCTCTGATTCCCCGCCTCTGTTTCCCCATATCTGATTCCCGCCTCTGATTCCCAACTATGAATCCCCTCCTCTGATTCCCCATCTCTGATTCCCTGCCTCTGATTCCCCGCGTTCTATTCCCTGCCTCTGATTCCCCGCCTGTGATTCCCCATCACTGATTCACCACCTCTGATTCCCTACCTCTGATTCCCCATATCTAATTCCCCGCCTCTGTTTGCCCGCCTCTGATTCCCCGCCTCTGTTTCCCCATATCTGATTCCCCGCCTCTGAATCCCCAACTCTGATTCCCTGCCTCAGATTCCCCAGCTCTGATTCCCCGCCTTTGATTCCCCCCGTCTGATTCCCAGCCTCTGAAACCCCGTGTCTGATTTCCTGCCTCTGATTCCCCGCCTCTGATTCCCCATCTCTGATTCACCTCCTCTGATTCCCCACCTCTGATTCCCCCTCTCTGATTACGCATATCCAATTCCCTGCCTCTGATTCCCCAACTCTGATTCCCCACCTCTGGTTCCCCAGCTCTGATTCCCCGCCTCAGATGCCCCGCGTCTGATTCCCTGCCTCTGATTCCCCGCCTCTGATTCCCTGCCTCTGATTCCCCATATCTGATTCCCCGCCTCTGATTCCCCAACTCTGATTCCCCGCTTCTGATTCCCCAGCTCTGAATCCCCGCCTCTGATTCCCCGCGTCTGATTCCCTGCCTCTGATTCACCGCCTCTGATTCCCCATCTGTGATTAACAACCTCTGATGCCCCACCTCTGATTCCCCATATCTGATTCCCTCCTCTGTTTCCCCGCCTCTGATTCCCCACCTCTGTTTCCCCATATCTGATTCCCCACCTCTGATTCCCCAACTCTAATACCCCGCCTCTGATTCCCCAGCTCTGATTCCCCGCCTCTGATTCCCCGCATCTGATTCCCAGCATCTGATTCCGGCCTCTGATTCCCGGCCTCTGATTCCCTGCTTCTGATTCTGATTCCCTGCCTCTGATTCCCCATCTCTGATTCTGCACATCTGATTCCCTGCCTCTGATTCCCCACCTCTGATTCCCCATATCTGATTCCCCGCCTCTGTTTCCCCACCTCTGATTCCCCGCCTCTGTTTCCCAATATCTAAGTCCCCACCTCTGATTCCCCAACTCTGATTCCCCGCCTCTGATTCCCCAGCTCTGAATCCCCGCCTCTGATTCCCCGCGTCTGATTCCCTGCCTCTGATTACCCGCCTTGATTCCCCATCTCTGATTCACAACCTCTGATTCCCCACCTCTGATTCCCTATATTTGATTCCCCGCCTCTGTTTCCCCGCCTCTGATTCCCCGCCTCTGATTCCCCATATCTGATTCCCCGCCTCTGATTGCCCACCTCTGATTCCCAGCCTCTGATTCGCCAGCTCTGATTCCCGGCCTCTGATTCCCCGCATCTGATTCCCTGCCTCTGATTCCACGCCTCTGATTCCCCATCTCTGATTCACCACCTTTGATTCGCCACCTCTGATTCCCCATATCTGATTCCCCGCCTCTGTTTCCCCGCCTCTGATTCCCCGCCTCTGATTCTCCATATCTCATTCCCCGCCTCTGAATCCCCATCGCTGATTCCCGGACTCTGATTCCCCTCCTCTGATTCCCGGCCTCTTATTCCCAGCATCTGATTCCCGGCCTCTGATTCCCGGCCTCTGATTCCCCGCTTCTGATTCCCTGCCTCTGATTCCCCATCTCTGATTCCGCACATCTGATTCCCTGCCTCTGATTCCCCACCTCTGATTCCCCATATCTGCTTCCCCGCCTCTGTTTCCCCGCCTCTGATTCCCCGCCTCTGTTTCCTTATATCTAATTCCCCACCTCTGATGCCCCAACTCTGATTCCCCGCCTCTGTTTCCCCGCCTCTGATTCCCCGCCTCTGTTTCCCCATATCTGATTCCCGCCTCTGATTCCCAACTGATTCCCCGCCTCTGATTCCCCAGCTCTGATTCCCTGCCTCTGATTCCCCGCGTTCTATTCCCTGCCTCTGATTCCCCGCCTGTGATTCCCCATCACTGATTCACCACCTCTGATTCCCTACCTCTGATTCCCCATATCTAATTCCCCGCCTCTGTTTGCCCGCCTCTGATTCCCCGCCTCTGTTTCCCCATATCTGATTCCCCGCCTCTGAATCCCCAACTCTGATTCCCTGCCTCAGATTCCCCAGCTCTGATTCCCCGCCTTTGATTCCCCCCGTCTGATTCCCAGCCTCTGAATCCCCGTGTCTGATTTCCTGCCTCTGATTCCCCGCCTCTGATTCCCCATCTCTGATTCACCGCCTCTGATTCCCCACCTCTGATTCCCATTCTCTGATTCCGCACATCCAATTCCCTGCCTCTGATTCCCCAACTCTGATTCCCCACCTCTGATTCCCCAGCTCTGATTCCCCGCCTCAGATTCCCCGCGTCTGATTCCCTGCCTCTGATTCCCCGCCTCTGATTCACTGCCTCTGATTCCCCATATCTGATTCCCCGCCTCTGATTCCCCAACTCTGATTCCCCGCTTCTGATTCCCCAGCTCTGAATCCCCGCCTCTGATTCCCCGCGTCTGATTCCCTGCCTCTGATTCCCCGCCTCTGATTCCCCATCTGTGATTCACAACCTCTGATGCCCCACCTCTGATTCCCCATATCTGATTCCCCGCCTCTGTTTCCCCGCCTCTGATTCCCCGCCTCTGATTCCCCATATCTGATTTCCCGCCTCTGATTGCCCACCTCTGATTCCCCGCGTCTGATACCTTGCCTCTGATTCCCCGCCTCTGATTCCCCATCTCTGATTCACCACCTCTGATTCCCGGCCTCTGATTCCCCATCTCTGATTCCGCACATCCGATTCCCTGCCTATGATTCCCCACCTCTGATTCCCCGCCTCTGATTCCCCATATCTGATTCCCTGCCTCTGTTTCCCCGCCTCTGATTTCCTACCTCTGTTTCCCCATATCTGATTCCCCGCCTCTGATTCCCCAACTCTAATACCCCGCCTCTGATTCCCCAGCTCTGATTCCCCGCCTCTGATTCCCCGCATCTGAATCCCTGCCTCTGATTCCCCGCCTCTGATTCCAGGCCTCTGATTCCCATCATCTGATTCCGGCCTCTGATTCCCGGCCTCTGATTCCCTGCTTCTGATTCTGATTCCCTGCCTCTGATTCCCCATCTCTGATTCCGCACATCTGATTCCCTGCCTCTGATTCCCCACCTCTGATTCCCCATATCTGATTCCCCGCCTCTGTTTCCCCGCCTCTGATTCCCCGCCTCTGTTTCCCAATATCTAAGTCCCCACCTCTGATTCCCCAAATCTGATTCCCCACCTCTGTTTCCCCAGCTCTGATTCCCCGCCTCTGATTCCCCGCATCTGATTCCCTGCATCTGATTCCAAGCCTCTGATTCCCTGCCTCTGATTCCCAACCTCTGATTCCCCACCTCTGATTCCCCATATCTGATTCCCCGCCTCTGTTTCCCCGCCTCGGATTCCCTGCCTCAGTTTCCCCATATCTGATTCCCGGCCTCTGATTCCCCGCCTCTGATTCCCCGCCTCTGATTCCCTGCCTCTGATTCCCCATCTCCGATTCCCTGCCTCTGATTCCCAACCTCTGATTCCCCACCTCTGATTCCCCATATCTGATTCCCCGCCTCTGTTTCCCCGCCTCTGATTCCCCGCCTCTGATTCCCAACTCTGATTCCCCGCCTCTGATTCCCCAGCTCTGATTCCCCGCGTTTGATTCCCTGCATCTGATTCCCTGCCCTGATTCCCCATCTCTGTTTCACCGCCTTTGATTCGCCACCTCTGATTCCACATATCTGATTCCCTGCCTCTGATTCCCCGCCTCTGATTCCAGGCCTCTGATTCCAATCATCTGATTCCGGCCTCTGATTCCCGGCCTCTGATTCCCTGCTTCTGATTCTGATTCCCTGCCTCTGATTCCCCATCTCTGATTCCGCACATCTGATTCCCTGCCTCTGATTCCCCACCTCTGATTCCCCATATCTGATTCCCCGCCTCTGTTTCCCCGCCTCTGATTCCCCGCCTCTGTTTCCCAATATCTAAGTCCCCACCTCTGATTCCCCAAATCTGATTCCCCACCTCTGATTCCCCAGCTCTGATTCCCCGCCTCTGATTCCCCGCATCTGATTCGCTGCATCTGATTCCAAGCCTCTGATTCCCTGCCTCTGATTCCCAACCTCTGATTCCCCACCTCTGATTCCCCATATCTGATTCCCCGCCTCTGTTTCCCCGCCTCTGATTCCCAACCTCTGATTCCCCACCTCTGATTCCCCATATCTGATTCCCCGCCTCTGTTTCCCCGCCTCTGATTCCCCGCCTCTGATTCCCAACTCTGATTCCCCGCCTCTGATTCCCCAGCTCTGATTCCCCGTGTTTGATTCCCTGCCTCTGATTCCCTGCCCTGATTCCCCATCTCTGTTTCACCGCCTTTGATTCGCCACCTCTGATTCCACATATTTGATTCCCCGCCTCTGTTTCCCCGACTCTGATTCCCTTCCTCTGATTCCCAACCTCTGATTCCCCGCCTCTGATTCCCCATCTCTGATTCCCCGCCTCTGATTCCCCGTGTCTGATTCCCTGCCTCTGATTCCCCGCCTCTGATTCCCCGCCTCTGATTCCCTGACACTGAATCCCTGCCCCTGATTCCCCACCTCTGATTCCCCATATCTGATTCCCCGCCTCTGTTTCCCCGCCTCTGATTCCCCGCCTCTGATTCCCCATATCTGATTCCCTGCCTCTGATTCCCCAACTCTGATTCCCCGCCTCTGATTCCCCAGCTCTGAATCCCCGCCTCTGATTCCCCGTGTCTGATTCCCTGCCTCTGATTCCCCGCCTTGATTCCCCATCTCTGATTCACAACCTCTGATTCCCCACCTCTGATTCCCTATATTTGATTCCCCGCCTCTGTTTCCCCGCCTCTGATTCCCCGCCTCTGATTCCCCATATCTGATTCCCCACCACTGATTGCCCACCTCTGATTCCCCGCCTCTGATTCGCCAGCTCTGATTCCCCGCCTCTGATTCCCCGCATCTGATTCCCTGCCTCGGATTCCCCGCCTCTGATTCCCCATCTCTGATTCACCGCCTTTGATTCGCCACCTCTGATTCCCCATATCTGATTCCCCACCTCTGTTTGCCGGCCTCTGATTCCCCGCCTCTGATTCTCCATATCTCATTCCCCGCCTCTGAATCCCCATCTCTGATTCCCGGACTCTGATTCCCCACCTCTGATTCCCGGCCTCTTATTCCCAGCATCTGATTCCCGGCCTCTGATTCCCGGCCTCTGATTCCCCGCTTCTGATTCTGATTCCCTGCCTCTGATTCCCCATCTCTGATTCAGCACATCTGAATCCCTGCCTCTGATTCCCCACCTCTGATTCCTCATATCTGATTCCCCGCCTCTGTTTCCCCGCCTCTGATTCCCCGCCTCTGTTTCCCTATATCTAATTCCCCACCTCTGATGCCCCAACTCTGATTCCCCGCCTCTGATTCCCCAGCTCTGATTCCCCGCCTCTGATTCCCCGCATCCGATTCCCCATATCTGATACCACGCCTCTGTTTCCCCGCCTCTGATTCCCCGCCTCTGTTTCCCCATATCTGATTCCCCGCCTCTGATTCCCAACTATGATTCCCCGCCTCTGATTCCCCAGCTCTGATTCCCTGCGTCTGATTCCCTGCGTTCTATTCCCTGCCTCTGATTCCCCACCTGTGATTCCCCATCACTGATTCACCACCTCTGATTCCCCACCTCTGATTCCCCATATCTAATTCCCCGCCTCTGTTTGCCCGCCTCTGATTCCCCGCCTCTGTTTCCCCATATCTGATTCCCCGTCTCTGAATCCCCAACTCTGATTCCCTGCCTCTGATTCCCCAGCTCTGATTCCCCGCCTTTGATTCCCCCCGTCTGATTCCCAGCCTCTGAATCCCCGTGTCTGATTTCCTGCCTCTGATTCCCCGCCTCTGATTCCCCATCTCTGATTCCTCTGATTCCCCACATCTGATTCCCCATCTCTGATTACGCACATCCAATTCCCTGCCTCTGATTCCCCAACTCTGATTCCCCACCTCTGGTTCCCCAGCTCTGATTCCCCGCCTCAGATTCCCCGCGTCTGATTCCCTGCCTCTGATTCCCCGCCTCTGATTCCCTGCCTCTGATTCCCCATATCTGATTCCCCGCCTCTGATTCCCCAACTCTGATTCCCCGCTTCTGATTCCCAACCTCTGATTCCCCATCTCTGATTCCCCATATCTGATTCCCCGCCTCTGTTTCGCCGCCTCTGATTCCCCGCCTCTGATTCCCAACTCTGATTCCCCGCCTCTGATTCCCCAGCTCTGATTCCCCGTGTTTGATTCCCTGCCTCTGATTCCCTGCCCTGATTACCCATCTCTGTTTCACCGCCTTTGATTCGCCACCTCTGATTCCACATATCTGATTCCCCGCCTCTGTTTCCCCGACTCTGATTCCCTTCCTCTGATTCCCAACCTCTGATTCCACACCTCTGATTCCCCATATCTGATTCCCCGCCTCTATTTCCCCATATCTGAATCCCCGCCTCTGATTCCCCAACTCTAATTCCCCGCCTCTGATTCCCCAGCTCTGATTCCCCGACTCTGATTCCCGGCGTCCGATTCCCTGCCTCTGATTCCCCGCCTCTGATTCCCCATCTCTGATTCCCCGCCTCTGATTCCCCATATCTGATTCCCCGCCTCTGTTTCCCCGCCTCTGATTCCCCGCCTCTGATTCCCCATATCTGATTCCCTGCCTCTGATTCCCCAACTCTGATTCCCCGCCTCTGATTCCCCAGCTCTGAATCCCCGCCTCTGATTCCCCGTGTCTGATTCCCTGCCTCTGATTCCCCGCCTTGATTCCCCATCTCTGATTCACAACCTCTGATTCCCCACCTCTGATTCCCTATATTTGATTCCCCACCTCTGTTTCCCCGCCTCTGATTCCCCGCCTCTGATTCCCCCTATCTGATTCCCCGCCTCTGATTGCCCACCTCTGATTCCCCGCCTCTGATTCGCCAGCTCTGATTCCCCGCCTCTGATTCCCCGCATCTGATTCCCTGCCTCTGATTCCCCGCCTCTGATTCCCCATCTCTGATTCACCCCCTCTGATTCGCCACCTCTGATTCCCCATATCTGATTCCCCACCTCTGTTTCCCGGCCTCTGATTCCCCACCTCTGATTCTCCATATCTCATTCCCCGCCTCTGAATCCCCATCTCTGATTCCCGGACTATGATTCCCCACCTCTGATTCCTGGCCTCTTATTCCCAGCATCTGATTCCCGGCCTCTGATTCCCGGCCTCTGATTCCCCGCTTCTGATTCTGATTCCCTGCCTCTGATTCCCCATCTCTGATTCAGCACATCTGAATCCCTGCCTCTGATTCCCCACCTCTGATTCCTCATATCTGATTCCCCGCCTCTGTTTCCCCGCCTCTGATTCCCCGCCTCTGTTTCCCTATATCTAATTCCCCACCTCTGATGCCCCAACTCTGATTCCCCGCCTCTGATTCCCCAGCTCTGATTCCCCGCCTCTGATTCCAAGCATCCGATTCCCCATATCTGATTCCCCGCCTCTGTTTCCCCGCCTCTGATTCCCTGCCTCTGATTCCCCATATCTGATTCCCCGCCTCTGATTCCCAACTATGATTCCCCGCCTCTGATTCCCCAGCTCTGATTCCCTGCGTCTGATTCCCTGCGTTCTATTCCCTGCTTCTGATTCCCCACCTGTGATTCCCCATCACTGATTCACCACCTCTGATTCCCCACCTCTGATTCCCCATATCTAATTCCCCGCCTCTGTTTGCCCGCCTCTGATTCCCCGCCTCTGTTTCCCCATATGTGATTCCCCGTCTCTGAATCCCCAACTCTGATTCCCTGCCTCTGATTCCCCAGATCTGATTCCCCGCCTTTGATTCCCCCCGTCAGATTCCCAGCCTCTGAATCCCCGTGTCTGATTTCCTGCCTCTGATTCCCCGCCTCTGATTCCCCATCTCTGATTCCTCTGATTCCCCACATCTGATTCCCCATCTCTGATTCTGCACATCCGATTCCCTGCCTCTGATTCCCCAACTCTGATTCCCCACCTCTGATTCCCCAGCTCTGATTCCCCGCCTCAGATTCCCCGCGTCTGATTCCCTGCCTCTGATTCCCCGCCTCTGATTCCCCATCTCTGATTCCACACCTCTGATTCCCCGTGTCTGATTCCCTGCCTCTGATTCCCCGCCTCTGAATCCCAGCCTCTGATTCCCCATATCTGATTCCCCGCCTCTGATTCCCTGCCTCTGATTCCCCAGCTCTGATTCCCCGCCTTTGATTCCCCCCATCTGATTCCCAGACTCTGAATCCCCGTGTCTGATTTCCTGCCTCTGATTCCCCGCCTCTGATTCCCCGTGTTTGATTCCCTGCCTCTGATTCCCTGCCCTGATTCCCCATCTCTGTTTCACCGCCTTTGATTCGCCACCTCTGATTCCCCATATCTGATTCCCCGACTCTGATTCCCTGCCTCTGATTCCCAACCTCTGATTCCACACCTCTGATTCCCCATATCTGATTCCCCGCCTCTATTTCCCCATATCTTATTCCCCGCCTCTGATTCCCCAACTCTGATTCCCCGCCTCTGATTCCCCAGCTCTGATTCCCCGCCTCTGATTCCCGGCATCCGATTCCCTGCCTCTGATTCCCCGCCTCTGATTCACTATCTCTGATTCCCCGACTCTGATTCCCGGAGTCCGATTCCCTGCCTCTGATACCCCGCCTCTGATTCCCCAGCTCCTATTCCCCACCTCTGATTCCCCGCATCCGATTCCCCATATCTGATTCCCCGCCTCTGTTTCCCCGCCTTTGATTCCCCGCCTCTGTTTCCCCATATCTGATTCCCCGCCTCTGATTCCCAACTATGATTCCCCGCCTCTGATTCCCCAGCTCTGATTCCCCGCCTCTGATTCCCCGCGTTCTATTCCCTGCCTCTGATTCCCCGCCTGTGATTCCCCATCTCTGATTCACCACCTCTGATTCCCCACCTCTGATTCCCCATATCTAATTCCCCGCCTCTGTTTGCCCGCCTCTGATTCCCCGCCTCTGTTTCCCCATATCTGATTCCCCGTTTCTGATTCCCTGCCTCTGATTCCCCGCCTCAGTTTCCCCGCCTCTGATTCCCTGCCACTGATTCCCTGCCCCTGATACCCCAGCTCTGATTCCCCATATCTGATTCCCTGCCTCTGTTTCCCCGCCTCTGATTCCCCGCCTCAGATTCCCCATATCTGATTCCCCGCCTCTGATCCCCCAACTCTGATTCCCCGCCTCTGATTCCCCAGCTCTGAATCCCCGCCTCTGATTCCCCGCGTCTGTTTCCCCGCCTCTGATTCCCCGCCTCTGTTTCCCCATATCTAAGTCCCCGACTCTGATTCCCCAACTCTGATTCCCCACCTCTGATTCCCCAGCTCTGATTCCCCGCCTCTGATTCCCCGCATCTGATTCCCTGCATCTGATTCCCAGCCTCTGATTCCCTGCCTCTGATTCCCAACCTCTGATTCCCCACCTCTGATTCCCCATATCTGATTCCCCGCCTCTGTTTCCCCGCCTCTGATTCCCCGCCTCTGTTTCCCCATATCTGATTCCCGGCCTCTGATTCTCCGCCTCTGATTCCCCGCCTCTGATTCCCTGCCTCTGATTCCCCATCTCCGATTCCGCACATCGGATTCCCTGCCTCTGATTCCCCGCCTCTGATTCCCTGCCTCTGATTCCCTGCCTCTGATTCCCCATCTCCGATTCCGCACATCTGATTCCCTTCCTCTGATTCCCCGCCTCTGATTTTCCGCCTCTGATTCCCTGCCTCTGATTCCCAACCTCGGATTCCCCGCCTCTGATTCCCCATATCTGATTCCCCGACTCTGTTTCCCCGCCTCTGATTCCCCGCCTCTGATTCCCAACTCTGATTCCCCGCCTCTGATTCCCCAGCTCTGATTCCCCGTGTTTGATTCCCTGCCTCTGATTCCCTGCCCTGTTTCCCCATCTCTGTTTCACCGCCTTTGATTCGCCACCTCTGATTCCCCATATCTGATTCCCCGCCTCTGTTTCCCCGACTCTGATTCCCTGCCTCTGATTCCCAACCTCTGATTCCACACCTCTGATTCCCCATATCTGATTCCCCGCCTCTATTTCCCCATATCTGATTCCCCGCCTCTGATTCCCCAACTCTGATTCCCCGCCTCTGAATCCCCAGCTCTGATTCCCCGACTCTGAATCCCGGCATCCGATTCCCTGCCTCTGATTCCCCGCCCCTGATTCCCCATCTCTGATTCCCCGCCTCTGATTCCCCGTGTCTGATTCCCTGCCTCTGATTCCCCGCCTCTGATTCCCCATCTCTGATTCCCCCCCTCTGATTCCCCGTGTCTGATTCCCTGCCTTTGATTCCCCGCCTCTGATTCCCCGCCTCTGATTCCCTGCCACTGATTCCCTGCCCCTGATTCCCCACCTCTGATTCCCCACATCTGATTCCCCGCCTCTGTTTCCCCGCCTCTGATTCCCCGCCTCTGATTCCCCATATCTGATTCCCTGCCTCTGATTCCCCAACTCTGATTCCCCGCCTCTGATTCCCCAGCTCTGAATCCCCGCCTCTGATTCCCCGCGTCTGATTCCCTGCCTCTGATTCCCCGCCTTGATTCCCCATCTCTGATTCACAACCTCTGATTCCCCACCTCTGATTCCCTATATTTGATTCCCCGCCTCTGTTTCCCCGCCTCTGATTCCCCGCCTCTGATTCCCCATATCTGATTCCCCGCCTCTGATTGCCCACCTCTGATTCCCAGCCTCTGATTCGCCAGCTCTGATTCCCCGCCTCTGATTCCCCGCATCTGATTCCCTGCCTCTGATTCCCCGCCTCTGATTCCCCATCTCTGATTCACCGCCTTTGATTCGCCACCTCTGATTCCCCATATCTGATTCCCCACCTCTGATTCCCGGCCTCTTATTCCCAGCATCTGATTCCCGGCCTCTGATTCCCGGCCTCTGATTCCCCTCTTCTGATTCTGATTCCCTGCCTCTTATTCCCCATCTCTGATTCCGCACATCTGATTCCCTGCCTCTGATTCCCCACCTCTGATTCCCCATATCTGATTCCCCGCCTCTGTTTCCCCGCCTCTGATTCCCGGCCTCTTATTCCCAGCATCTGATTCCCGGCCTCTGATTCCCGGCCTCTGATTCCCCGCTTCTGATTCTGATTCCCTGCCTCTTATTCCCCATCTCTGATTCCGCACATCTGATTCCCTGCCTCTGATTCCCCACCTCTGATTCCCCATATCTGATTCCCCGCCTCTGTTTCCCCGCCTCTGATTCCCCGCCTCTGTTTCCCTATATCTAATTCCCCACCTCTGATGCCCCAACTCTGATTCCCCGCCTCTGATTCCCCAGCTCTGATTCCCCGCCTCTGATTCCCTGCATCCGATTCCCCATATCTGATTCCCCGCCTCTGTTTGACCGCCTCTGATTCCCCGCCTCTGTTTCCCCATATCTGATTCCCGCCTCTGATTCCCAACTATGAATCCCCTCCTCTGATTCCCCAGCTCTGATTCCCTGCCTCTGATTCCCCGCGTTCTATTCCCTGCCTCTGATTCCCCGCCTGTGATTCCCCATCACTGATTCACCACCTCTGATTCCCTACCTCTGATTCCCCATATCTAATTCCCCGCCTCTGTTTGCCCGCCTCTGATTCCCCGCCTCTGTTTCCCCATATCTGATTCCCCGCCTCTGAATCCCCAACTCTGATTCCCTGCCTCAGATTCCCCAGCTCTGATTCCCCGCCTTTGATTCCCCCCGTCTGATTCCCAGCCTCTGAAACCCCGTGTCTGATTTCCTGCCTCTGATTCCCCGCCTCTGATTCCCCATCTCTGATTCACCTCCTCTGATTCCCCACCTCTGATTCCCCCTCTCTGATTACGCATATCCAATTCCCTGCCTCTGATTCCCCAACTCTGATTCCCCACCTCTGGTTCCCCAGCTCTGATTCCCCGCCTCAGATGCCCCGCGTCTGATTCCCTGCCTCTGATTCCCCGCCTCTGATTCCCTGCCTCTGATTCCCCATATCTGATTCCCCGCCTCTGATTCCCCAACTCTGATTCCCCGCTTCTGATTCCCCAGCTCTGAATCCCCGCCTCTGATTCCCCGCGTCTGATTCCCTGCCTCTGATTCACCGCCTCTGATTCCCCATCTGTGATTAACAACCTCTGATGCCCCACCTCTGATTCCCCATATCTGATTCCCTCCTCTGTTTCCCCGCCTCTGATTCCCCACCTCTGTTTCCCCATATCTGATTCCCCACCTCTGATTCCCCAACTCTAATACCCCGCCTCTGATTCCCCAGCTCTGATTCCCCGCCTCTGATTCCCCGCATCTGATTCCCAGCATCTGATTCCGGCCTCTGATTCCCGGCCTCTGATTCCCTGCTTCTGATTCTGATTCCCTGCCTCTGATTCCCCATCTCTGATTCTGCACATCTGATTCCCTGCCTCTGATTCCCCACCTCTGATTCCCCATATCTGATTCCCCGCCTCTGTTTCCCCACCTCTGATTCCCCGCCTCTGTTTCCCAATATCTAAGTCCCCACCTCTGATTCCCCAACTCTGATTCCCCGCCTCTGATTCCCCAGCTCTGAATCCCCGCCTCTGATTCCCCGCGTCTGATTCCCTGCCTCTGATTACCCGCCTTGATTCCCCATCTCTGATTCACAACCTCTGATTCCCCACCTCTGATTCCCTATATTTGATTCCCCGCCTCTGTTTCCCCGCCTCTGATTCCCCGCCTCTGATTCCCCATATCTGATTCCCCGCCTCTGATTGCCCACCTCTGATTCCCAGCCTCTGATTCGCCAGCTCTGATTCCCGGCCTCTGATTCCCCGCATCTGATTCCCTGCCTCTGATTCCCCGCCTCTGATTCCCCATCTCTGATTCACCACCTTTGATTCGCCACCTCTGATTCCCCATATCTGATTCCCCGCCTCTGTTTCCCCGCCTCTGATTCCCCGCCTCTGATTCTCCATATCTCATTCCCCGCCTCTGAATCCCCATCGCTGATTCCCGGACTCTGATTCCCCTCCTCTGATTCCCGGCCTCTTATTCCCAGCATCTGATTCCCGGCCTCTGATTCCCGGCCTCTGATTCCCCGCTTCTGATTCCCTGCCTCTGATTCCCCATCTCTGATTCCGCACATCTGATTCCCTGCCTCTGATTCCCCACCTCTGATTCCCCATATCTGCTTCCCCGCCTCTGTTTCCCCGCCTCTGATTCCCCGCCTCTGTTTCCTTATATCTAATTCCCCACCTCTGATGCCCCAACTCTGATTCCCCGCCTCTGTTTCCCCGCCTCTGATTCCCCGCCTCTGTTTCCCCATATCTGATTCCCGCCTCTGATTCCCAACTGATTCCCCGCCTCTGATTCCCCAGCTCTGATTCCCTGCCTCTGATTCCCCGCGTTCTATTCCCTGCCTCTGATTCCCCGCCTGTGATTCCCCATCACTGATTCACCACCTCTGATTCCCTACCTCTGATTCCCCATATCTAATTCCCCGCCTCTGTTTGCCCGCCTCTGATTCCCCGCCTCTGTTTCCCCATATCTGATTCCCCGCCTCTGAATCCCCAACTCTGATTCCCTGCCTCAGATTCCCCAGCTCTGATTCCCCGCCTTTGATTCCCCCCGTCTGATTCCCAGCCTCTGAATCCCCGTGTCTGATTTCCTGCCTCTGATTCCCCGCCTCTGATTCCCCATCTCTGATTCACCGCCTCTGATTCCCCACCTCTGATTCCCATTCTCTGATTCCGCACATCCAATTCCCTGCCTCTGATTCCCCAACTCTGATTCCCCACCTCTGATTCCCCAGCTCTGATTCCCCGCCTCAGATTCCCCGCGTCTGATTCCCTGCCTCTGATTCCCCGCCTCTGATTCACTGCCTCTGATTCCCCATATCTGATTCCCCGCCTCTGATTCCCCAACTCTGATTCCCCGCTTCTGATTCCCCAGCTCTGAATCCCCGCCTCTGATTCCCCGCGTCTGATTCCCTGCCTCTGATTCCCCGCCTCTGATTCCCCATCTGTGATTCACAACCTCTGATGCCCCACCTCTGATTCCCCATATCTGATTCCCCGCCTCTGTTTCCCCGCCTCTGATTCCCCGCCTCTGATTCCCCATATCTGATTTCCCGCCTCTGATTGCCCACCTCTGATTCCCCGCGTCTGATACCCTGCCTCTGATTCCCCGCCTCTGATTCCCCATCTCTGATTCACCACCTCTGATTCCCGGCCTCTGATTCCCCATCTCTGATTCCGCACATCCGATTCCCTGCCTATGATTCCCCACCTCTGATTCCCCGCCTCTGATTCCCCATATCTGATTCCCTGCCTCTGTTTCCCCGCCTCTGATTTCCTACCTCTGTTTCCCCATATCTGATTCCCCGCCTCTGATTCCCCAACTCTAATACCCCGCCTCTGATTCCCCAGCTCTGATTCCCCGCCTCTGATTCCCCGCATCTGAATCCCTGCCTCTGATTCCCCGCCTCTGATTCCAGGCCTCTGATTCCCATCATCTGATTCCGGCCTCTGATTCCCGGCCTCTGATTCCCTGCTTCTGATTCTGATTCCCTGCCTCTGATTCCCCATCTCTGATTCCGCACATCTGATTCCCTGCCTCTGATTCCCCACCTCTGATTCCCCATATCTGATTCCCCGCCTCTGTTTCCCCGCCTCTGATTCCCCGCCTCTGTTTCCCAATATCTAAGTCCCCACCTCTGATTCCCCAAATCTGATTCCCCACCTCTGTTTCCCCAGCTCTGATTCCCCGCCTCTGATTCCCCGCATCTGATTCCCTGCATCTGATTCCAAGCCTCTGATTCCCTGCCTCTGATTCCCAACCTCTGATTCCCCACCTCTGATTCCCCATATCTGATTCCCCGCCTCTGTTTCCCCGCCTCGGATTCCCTGCCTCAGTTTCCCCATATCTGATTCCCGGCCTCTGATTCCCCGCCTCTGATTCCCCGCCTCTGATTCCCTGCCTCTGATTCCCCATCTCCGATTCCCTGCCTCTGATTCCCAACCTCTGATTCCCCACCTCTGATTCCCCATATCTGATTCCCCGCCTCTGTTTCCCCGCCTCTGATTCCCCGCCTCTGATTCCCAACTCTGATTCCCCGCCTCTGATTCCCCAGCTCTGATTCCCCGCGTTTGATTCCCTGCATCTGATTCCCTGCCCTGATTCCCCATCTCTGTTTCACCGCCTTTGATTCGCCACCTCTGATTCCACATATCTGATTCCCTGCCTCTGATTCCCCGCCTCTGATTCCAGGCCTCTGATTCCAATCATCTGATTCCGGCCTCTGATTCCCGGCCTCTGATTCCCTGCTTCTGATTCTGATTCCCTGCCTCTGATTCCCCATCTCTGATTCCGCACATCTGATTCCCTGCCTCTGATTCCCCACCTCTGATTCCCCATATCTGATTCCCCGCCTCTGTTTCCCCGCCTCTGATTCCCCGCCTCTGTTTCCCAATATCTAAGTCCCCACCTCTGATTCCCCAAATCTGATTCCCCACCTCTGATTCCCCAGCTCTGATTCCCCGCCTCTGATTCCCCGCATCTGATTCGCTGCATCTGATTCCAAGCCTCTGATTCCCTGCCTCTGATTCCCAACCTCTGATTCCCCACCTCTGATTCCCCATATCTGATTCCCCGCCTCTGTTTCCCCGCCTCTGATTCCCAACCTCTGATTCCCCACCTCTGATTCCCCATATCTGATTCCCCGCCTCTGTTTCCCCGCCTCTGATTCCCCGCCTCTGATTCCCAACTCTGATTCCCCGCCTCTGATTCCCCAGCTCTGATTCCCCGTGTTTGATTCCCTGCCTCTGATTCCCTGCCCTGATTCCCCATCTCTGTTTCACCGCCTTTGATTCGCCACCTCTGATTCCACATATTTGATTCCCCGCCTCTGTTTCCCCGACTCTGATTCCCTTCCTCTGATTCCCAACCTCTGATTCCCCGCCTCTGATTCCCCATCTCTGATTCCCCGCCTCTGATTCCCCGTGTCTGATTCCCTGCCTCTGATTCCCCGCCTCTGATTCCCCGCCTCTGATTCCCTGACACTGAATCCCTGCCCCTGATTCCCCACCTCTGATTCCCCATATCTGATTCCCCGCCTCTGTTTCCCCGCCTCTGATTCCCCGCCTCTGATTCCCCATATCTGATTCCCTGCCTCTGATTCCCCAACTCTGATTCCCCGCCTCTGATTCCCCAGCTCTGAATCCCCGCCTCTGATTCCCCGTGTCTGATTCCCTGCCTCTGATTCCCCGCCTTGATTCCCCATCTCTGATTCACAACCTCTGATTCCCCACCTCTGATTCCCTATATTTGATTCCCCGCCTCTGTTTCCCCGCCTCTGATTCCCCGCCTCTGATTCCCCATATCTGATTCCCCACCACTGATTGCCCACCTCTGATTCCCCGCCTCTGATTCGCCAGCTCTGATTCCCCGCCTCTGATTCCCCGCATCTGATTCCCTGCCTCGGATTCCCCGCCTCTGATTCCCCATCTCTGATTCACCGCCTTTGATTCGCCACCTCTGATTCCCCATATCTGATTCCCCACCTCTGTTTGCCGGCCTCTGATTCCCCGCCTCTGATTCTCCATATCTCATTCCCCGCCTCTGAATCCCCATCTCTGATTCCCGGACTCTGATTCCCCACCTCTGATTCCCGGCCTCTTATTCCCAGCATCTGATTCCCGGCCTCTGATTCCCGGCCTCTGATTCCCCGCTTCTGATTCTGATTCCCTGCCTCTGATTCCCCATCTCTGATTCAGCACATCTGAATCCCTGCCTCTGATTCCCCACCTCTGATTCCTCATATCTGATTCCCCGCCTCTGTTTCCCCGCCTCTGATTCCCCGCCTCTGTTTCCCTATATCTAATTCCCCACCTCTGATGCCCCAACTCTGATTCCCCGCCTCTGATTCCCCAGCTCTGATTCCCCGCCTCTGATTCCCCGCATCCGATTCCCCATATCTGATACCACGCCTCTGTTTCCCCGCCTCTGATTCCCCGCCTCTGTTTCCCCATATCTGATTCCCCGCCTCTGATTCCCAACTATGATTCCCCGCCTCTGATTCCCCAGCTCTGATTCCCTGCGTCTGATTCCCTGCGTTCTATTCCCTGCCTCTGATTCCCCACCTGTGATTCCCCATCACTGATTCACCACCTCTGATTCCCCACCTCTGATTCCCCATATCTAATTCCCCGCCTCTGTTTGCCCGCCTCTGATTCCCCGCCTCTGTTTCCCCATATCTGATTCCCCGTCTCTGAATCCCCAACTCTGATTCCCTGCCTCTGATTCCCCAGCTCTGATTCCCCGCCTTTGATTCCCCCCGTCTGATTCCCAGCCTCTGAATCCCCGTGTCTGATTTCCTGCCTCTGATTCCCCGCCTCTGATTCCCCATCTCTGATTCCTCTGATTCCCCACATCTGATTCCCCATCTCTGATTACGCACATCCAATTCCCTGCCTCTGATTCCCCAACTCTGATTCCCCACCTCTGGTTCCCCAGCTCTGATTCCCCGCCTCAGATTCCCCGCGTCTGATTCCCTGCCTCTGATTCCCCGCCTCTGATTCCCTGCCTCTGATTCCCCATATCTGATTCCCCGCCTCTGATTCCCCAACTCTGATTCCCCGCTTCTGATTCCCAACCTCTGATTCCCCATCTCTGATTCCCCATATCTGATTCCCCGCCTCTGTTTCGCCGCCTCTGATTCCCCGCCTCTGATTCCCAACTCTGATTCCCCGCCTCTGATTCCCCAGCTCTGATTCCCCGTGTTTGATTCCCTGCCTCTGATTCCCTGCCCTGATTACCCATCTCTGTTTCACCGCCTTTGATTCGCCACCTCTGATTCCACATATCTGATTCCCCGCCTCTGTTTCCCCGACTCTGATTCCCTTCCTCTGATTCCCAACCTCTGATTCCACACCTCTGATTCCCCATATCTGATTCCCCGCCTCTATTTCCCCATATCTGAATCCCCGCCTCTGATTCCCCAACTCTAATTCCCCGCCTCTGATTCCCCAGCTCTGATTCCCCGACTCTGATTCCCGGCGTCCGATTCCCTGCCTCTGATTCCCCGCCTCTGATTCCCCATCTCTGATTCCCCGCCTCTGATTCCCCATATCTGATTCCCCGCCTCTGTTTCCCCGCCTCTGATTCCCCGCCTCTGATTCCCCATATCTGATTCCCTGCCTCTGATTCCCCAACTCTGATTCCCCGCCTCTGATTCCCCAGCTCTGAATCCCCGCCTCTGATTCCCCGTGTCTGATTCCCTGCCTCTGATTCCCCGCCTTGATTCCCCATCTCTGATTCACAACCTCTGATTCCCCACCTCTGATTCCCTATATTTGATTCCCCACCTCTGTTTCCCCGCCTCTGATTCCCCGCCTCTGATTCCCCCTATCTGATTCCCCGCCTCTGATTGCCCACCTCTGATTCCCCGCCTCTGATTCGCCAGCTCTGATTCCCCGCCTCTGATTCCCCGCATCTGATTCCCTGCCTCTGATTCCCCGCCTCTGATTCCCCATCTCTGATTCACCCCCTCTGATTCGCCACCTCTGATTCCCCATATCTGATTCCCCACCTCTGTTTCCCGGCCTCTGATTCCCCACCTCTGATTCTCCATATCTCATTCCCCGCCTCTGAATCCCCATCTCTGATTCCCGGACTATGATTCCCCACCTCTGATTCCTGGCCTCTTATTCCCAGCATCTGATTCCCGGCCTCTGATTCCCGGCCTCTGATTCCCCGCTTCTGATTCTGATTCCCTGCCTCTGATTCCCCATCTCTGATTCAGCACATCTGAATCCCTGCCTCTGATTCCCCACCTCTGATTCCTCATATCTGATTCCCCGCCTCTGTTTCCCCGCCTCTGATTCCCCGCCTCTGTTTCCCTATATCTAATTCCCCACCTCTGATGCCCCAACTCTGATTCCCCGCCTCTGATTCCCCAGCTCTGATTCCCCGCCTCTGATTCCAAGCATCCGATTCCCCATATCTGATTCCCCGCCTCTGTTTCCCCGCCTCTGATTCCCTGCCTCTGATTCCCCATATCTGATTCCCCGCCTCTGATTCCCAACTATGATTCCCCGCCTCTGATTCCCCAGCTCTGATTCCCTGCGTCTGATTCCCTGCGTTCTATTCCCTGCTTCTGATTCCCCACCTGTGATTCCCCATCACTGATTCACCACCTCTGATTCCCCACCTCTGATTCCCCATATCTAATTCCCCGCCTCTGTTTGCCCGCCTCTGATTCCCCGCCTCTGTTTCCCCATATGTGATTCCCCGTCTCTGAATCCCCAACTCTGATTCCCTGCCTCTGATTCCCCAGATCTGATTCCCCGCCTTTGATTCCCCCCGTCAGATTCCCAGCCTCTGAATCCCCGTGTCTGATTTCCTGCCTCTGATTCCCCGCCTCTGATTCCCCATCTCTGATTCCTCTGATTCCCCACATCTGATTCCCCATCTCTGATTCCGCACATCCGATTCCCTGCCTCTGATTCCCCAACTCTGATTCCCCACCTCTGATTCCCCAGCTCTGATTCCCCGCCTCAGATTCCCCGCGTCTGATTCCCTGCCTCTGATTCCCCGCCTCTGATTCCCCATCTCTGATTCCACACCTCTGATTCCCCGTGTCTGATTCCCTGCCTCTGATTCCCCGCCTCTGAATCCCAGCCTCTTATTCCCCATATCTGATTCCCCGCCTCTGATTCCCTGCCTCTGATTCCCCAGCTCTGATTCCCCGCCTTTGATTCCCCCCATCTGATTCCCAGACTCTGAATCCCCGTGTCTGATTTCCTGCCTCTGATTCCCCGCCTCTGATTCCCCGTGTTTGATTCCCTGCCTCTGATTCCCTGCCCTGATTCCCCATCTCTGTTTCACCGCCTTTGATTCGCCACCTCTGATTCCCCATATCTGATTCCCCGACTCTGATTCCCTGCCTCTGATTCCCAACCTCTGATTCCACACCTCTGATTCCCCATATCTGATTCCCCGCCTCTATTTCCCCATATCTTATTCCCCGCCTCTGATTCCCCAACTCTGATTCCCCGCCTCTGATTCCCCAGCTCTGATTCCCCGCCTCTGATTCCCGGCATCCGATTCCCTGCCTCTGATTCCCCGCCTCTGATTCACTATCTCTGATTCCCCGACTCTGAATCCCGGAGTCCGATTCCCTGCCTCTGATACCCCGCCTCTGATTCCCCAGCTCCTATTCCCCACCTCTGATTCCCCGCATCCGATTCCCCATATCTGATTCCCCGCCTCTGTTTCCCCGCCTTTGATTCCCCGCCTCTGTTTCCCCATATCTGATTCCCCGCCTCTGATTCCCAACTATGATTCCCCGCCTCTGATTCCCCAGCTCTGATTCCCCGCCTCTGATTCCCCGCGTTCTATTCCCTGCCTCTGATTCCCCGCCTGTGATTCCCCATCTCTGATTCACCACCTCTGATTCCCCACCTCTGATTCCCCATATCTAATTCCCCGCCTCTGTTTGCCCGCCTCTGATTCCCCGCCTCTGTTTCCCCATATCTGATTCCCCGTTTCTGATTCCCTGCCTCTGATTCCCCGCCTCAGTTTCCCCGCCTCTGATTCCCTGCCACTGATTCCCTGCCCCTGATACCCCAGCTCTGATTCCCCATATCTGATTCCCTGCCTCTGTTTCCCCGCCTCTGATTCCCCGCCTCAGATTCCCCATATCTGATTCCCCGCCTCTGATCCCCCAACTCTGATTCCCCGCCTCTGATTCCCCAGCTCTGAATCCCCGCCTCTGATTCCCCGCGTCTGTTTCCCCGCCTCTGATTCCCCGCCTCTGTTTCCCCATATCTAAGTCCCCGACTCTGATTCCCCAACTCTGATTCCCCACCTCTGATTCCCCAGCTCTGATTCCCCGCCTCTGATTCCCCGCATCTGATTCCCTGCATCTGATTCCCAGCCTCTGATTCCCTGCCTCTGATTCCCAACCTCTGATTCCCCACCTCTGATTCCCCATATCTGATTCCCCGCCTCTGTTTCCCCGCCTCTGATTCCCCGCCTCTGTTTCCCCATATCTGATTCCCGGCCTCTGATTCTCCGCCTCTGATTCCCCGCCTCTGATTCCCTGCCTCTGATTCCCCATCTCCGATTCCGCACATCGGATTCCCTGCCTCTGATTCCCCGCCTCTGATTCCCTGCCTCTGATTCCCTGCCTCTGATTCCCCATCTCCGATTCCGCACATCTGATTCCCTTCCTCTGATTCCCCGCCTCTGATTTTCCGCCTCTTATTCCCTGCCTCTGATTCCCAACCTCGGATTCCCCGCCTCTGATTCCCCATATCTGATTCCCCGACTCTGTTTCCCCGCCTCTGATTCCCCGCCTCTGATTCCCAACTCTGATTCCCCGCCTCTGATTCCCCAGCTCTGATTCCCCGTGTTTGATTCCCTGCCTCTGATTCCCTGCCCTGTTTCCCCATCTCTGTTTCACCGCCTTTGATTCGCCACCTCTGATTCCCCATATCTGATTCCCCGCCTCTGTTTCCCCGACTCTGATTCCCTGCCTCTGATTCCCAACCTCTGATTCCACACCTCTGATTCCCCATATCTGATTCCCCGCCTCTATTTCCCCATATCTGATTCCCCGCCTCTGATTCCCCAACTCTGATTCCCCGCCTCTGATTCCCCAGCTCTGATTCCCCGACTCTGATTCCCGGCATCCGATTCCCTGCCTCTGATTCCCCGCCCCTGATTCCCCATCTCTGATTCCCCGCCTCTGATTCCCCGTGTCTGATTCCCTGCCTTTGATTCCCCGCCTCTGATTCCCCGCCTCTGATTCCCTGCCACTGATTCCCTGCCCCTGATTCCCCACCTCTGATTCCCCACATCTGATTCCCCGCCTCTGTTTCCCCGCCTCTGATTCCCCGCCTCTGATTCCCCATATCTGATTCCCTGCCTCTGATTCCCCAACTCTGATTCCCCGCCTCTGATTCCCCAGCTCTGAATCCCCGCCTCTGATTCCCCGCGTCTGATTCCCTGCCTCTGATTCCCCGCCTTGATTCCCCATCTCTGATTCACAACCTCTGATTCCCCACCTCTGATTCCCTATATTTGATTCCCCGCCTCTGTTTCCCCGCCTCTGATTCCCCGCCTCTGATTCCCCATATCTGATTCCCCGCCTCTGATTGCCCACCTCTGATTCCCAGCCTCTGATTCGCCAGCTCTGATTCCCCGCCTCTGATTCCCCGCATCTGATTCCCTGCCTCTGATTCCCCGCCTCTGATTCCCCATCTCTGATTCACCGCCTTTGATTCCCCACCTCTGATTCCCCATATCTGATTCCCCACCTCTGATTCCCGGCCTCTTATTCCCAGCATCTGATTCCCGGCCTCTGATTCCCGGCCTCTGATTCCCCGCTTCTGATTCTGATTCCCTGCCTCTTATTCCCCATCTCTGATTCCGCACATCTGATTCCCTGCCTCTGATTCCCCACCTCTGATTCCCCATATCTGATTCCCCGCCTCTGTTTCCCCGCCTCTGATTCCCCGCCTCTGTTTCCCTATATCTAATTCCCCACCTCTGATGCCCCAACTCTGATTCCCCGCCTCTGATTCCCCAGCTCTGATTCCCCGCCTCTGATTCCCTGCATCCGATTCCCCATATCTGATTCCCCGCCTCTGTTTGACCGCCTCTGATTCCCCGCCTCTGTTTCCCCATATCTGATTCCCGCCTCTGATTCCCAACTATGAATCCCCTCCTCTGATTCCCCAGCTCTGATTCCCTGCCTCTGATTCCCCGCGTTCTATTCCCTGCCTCTGATTCCCCGCCTGTGATTCCCCATCACTGATTCACCACCTCTGATTCCCTACCTCTGATTCCCCATATCTAATTCCCCGCCTCTGTTTGCCCGCCTCTGATTCCCCGCCTCTGTTTCCCCATATCTGATTCCCCGCCTCTGAATCCCAAACTCTGATTCCCTGCCTCAGATTCCCCAGCTCTGATTCCCCGCCTTTGATTCCCCCCGTCTGATTCCCAGCCTCTGAAACCCCGTGTCTGATTTCCTGCCTCTGATTCCCCGCCTCTGATTCCCCATCTCTGATTCACCTCCTCTGAATCCCCACCTCTGATTCCCCCTCTCTGATTACGCACATCCAATTCCCTGCCTCTGATTCCCCAACTCTGATTCCCCACCTCTGGTTCCCCAGCTCTGATTCCCCGCCTCAGATTCCCCGCGTCTGATTCCCTGCCTCTGATTCCCCGCCTCTGATTCCCTGCCTCTGATTCCCCATATCTGATTCCCCGCCTCTGATTCCCCAACTCTGATTCCCCGCTTCTGATTCCCAACCTCTGATTCCCCATCTCTGATTCCCCATATCTGATTCCCCGCCTCTGTTTCGCCGCCTCTGATTCCCCGCCTCTGATTCCCAACTCTGATTCCCCGCCTCTGATTCCCCAGCTCTGATTCCCCGTGTTTGATTCCCTGCCTCTGATTCCCTGCCCTGATTACCCATCTCTGTTTCACCGCCTTTGATTCGCCACCTCTGATTCCACATATCTGATTCCCCGCCTCTGTTTCCCCGACTCTGATTCCCTTCCTCTGATTCCCAACCTCTGATTCCACACCTCTGATTCCCCATATCTGATTCCCCGCCTCTATTTCCCCATATCTGAATCCCCGCCTCTGATTCCCCAACTCTAATTCCCCGCCTCTGATTCCCCAGCTCTGATTCCCCGACTCTGATTCCCGGCGTCCGATTCCCTGCCTCTGATTCCCCGCCTCTGATTCCCCATCTCTGATTCCCCGCCTCTGATTCCCCATATCTGATTCCCCGCCTCTGTTTCCCCGCCTCTGATTCCCCGCCTCTGATTCCCCATATCTGATTCCCTGCCTCTGATTCCCCAACTCTGATTCCCCGCCTCTGATTCCCCAGCTCTGAATCCCCGCCTCTGATTCCCCGTGTCTGATTCCCTGCCTCTGATTCCCCGCCTTGATTCCCCATCTCTGATTCACAACCTCTGATTCCCCACCTCTGATTCCCTATATTTGATTCCCCACCTCTGTTTCCCCGCCTCTGATTCCCCGCCTCTGATTCCCCCTATCTGATTCCCCGCCTCTGATTGCCCACCTCTGATTCCCCGCCTCTGATTCGCCAGCTCTGATTCCCCGCCTCTGATTCCCCGCATCTGATTCCCTGCCTCTGATTCCCCGCCTCTGATTCCCCATCTCTGATTCACCCCCTCTGATTCGCCACCTCTGATTCCCCATATCTGATTCCCCACCTCTGTTTCCCGGCCTCTGATTCCCCACCTCTGATTCTCCATATCTCATTCCCCGCCTCTGAATCCCCATCTCTGATTCCCGGACTATGATTCCCCACCTCTGATTCCTGGCCTCTTATTCCCAGCATCTGATTCCCGGCCTCTGATTCCCGGCCTCTGATTCCCCGCTTCTGATTCTGATTCCCTGCCTCTGATTCCCCATCTCTGATTCAGCACATCTGAATCCCTGCCTCTGATTCCCCACCTCTGATTCCTCATATCTGATTCCCCGCCTCTGTTTCCCCGCCTCTGATTCCCCGCCTCTGTTTCCCTATATCTAATTCCCCACCTCTGATGCCCCAACTCTGATTCCCCGCCTCTGATTCCCCAGCTCTGATTCCCCGCCTCTGATTCCAAGCATCCGATTCCCCATATCTGATTCCCCGCCTCTGTTTCCCCGCCTCTGATTCCCTGCCTCTGATTCCCCATATCTGATTCCCCGCCTCTGATTCCCAACTATGATTCCCCGCCTCTGATTCCCCAGCTCTGATTCCCTGCGTCTGATTCCCTGCGTTCTATTCCCTGCTTCTGATTCCCCACCTGTGATTCCCCATCACTGATTCACCACCTCTGATTCCCCACCTCTGATTCCCCATATCTAATTCCCCGCCTCTGTTTGCCCGCCTCTGATTCCCCGCCTCTGTTTCCCCATATGTGATTCCCCGTCTCTGAATCCCCAACTCTGATTCCCTGCCTCTGATTCCCCAGATCTGATTCCCCGCCTTTGATTCCCCCCGTCAGATTCCCAGCCTCTGAATCCCCGTGTCTGATTTCCTGCCTCTGATTCCCCGCCTCTGATTCCCCATCTCTGATTCCTCTGATTCCCCACATCTGATTCCCCATCTCTGATTCTGCACATCCGATTCCCTGCCTCTGATTCCCCAACTCTGATTCCCCACCTCTGATTCCCCAGCTCTGATTCCCCGCCTCAGATTCCCCGCGTCTGATTCCCTGCCTCTGATTCCCCGCCTCTGATTCCCCATCTCTGATTCCACACCTCTGATTCCCCGTGTCTGATTCCCTGCCTCTGATTCCCCGCCTCTGAATCCCAGCCTCTGATTCCCCATATCTGATTCCCCGCCTCTGATTCCCTGCCTCTGATTCCCCAGCTCTGATTCCCCGCCTTTGATTCCCCCCATCTGATTCCCAGACTCTGAATCCCCGTGTCTGATTTCCTGCCTCTGATTCCCCGCCTCTGATTCCCCGTGTTTGATTCCCTGCCTCTGATTCCCTGCCCTGATTCCCCATCTCTGTTTCACCGCCTTTGATTCGCCACCTCTGATTCCCCATATCTGATTCCCCGACTCTGATTCCCTGCCTCTGATTCCCAACCTCTGATTCCACACCTCTGATTCCCCATATCTGATTCCCCGCCTCTATTTCCCCATATCTTATTCCCCGCCTCTGATTCCCCAACTCTGATTCCCCGCCTCTGATTCCCCAGCTCTGATTCCCCGCCTCTGATTCCCGGCATCCGATTCCCTGCCTCTGATTCCCCGCCTCTGATTCACTATCTCTGATTCCCCGACTCTGATTCCCGGAGTCCGATTCCCTGCCTCTGATACCCCGCCTCTGATTCCCCAGCTCCTATTCCCCACCTCTGATTCCCCGCATCCGATTCCCCATATCTGATTCCCCGCCTCTGTTTCCCCGCCTTTGATTCCCCGCCTCTGTTTCCCCATATCTGATTCCCCGCCTCTGATTCCCAACTATGATTCCCCGCCTCTGATTCCCCAGCTCTGATTCCCCGCCTCTGATTCCCCGCGTTCTATTCCCTGCCTCTGATTCCCCGCCTGTGATTCCCCATCTCTGATTCACCACCTCTGATTCCCCACCTCTGATTCCCCATATCTAATTCCCCGCCTCTGTTTGCCCGCCTCTGATTCCCCGCCTCTGTTTCCCCATATCTGATTCCCCGTTTCTGATTCCCTGCCTCTGATTCCCCGCCTCAGTTTCCCCGCCTCTGATTCCCTGCCACTGATTCCCTGCCCCTGATACCCCAGCTCTGATTCCCCATATCTGATTCCCTGCCTCTGTTTCCCCGCCTCTGATTCCCCGCCTCAGATTCCCCATATCTGATTCCCCGCCTCTGATCCCCCAACTCTGATTCCCCGCCTCTGATTCCCCAGCTCTGAATCCCCGCCTCTGATTCCCCGCGTCTGTTTCCCCGCCTCTGATTCCCCGCCTCTGTTTCCCCATATCTAAGTCCCCGACTCTGATTCCCCAACTCTGATTCCCCACCTCTGATTCCCCAGCTCTGATTCCCCGCCTCTGATTCCCCGCATCTGATTCCCTGCATCTGATTCCCAGCCTCTGATTCCCTGCCTCTGATTCCCAACCTCTGATTCCCCACCTCTGATTCCCCATATCTGATTCCCCGCCTCTGTTTCCCCGCCTCTGATTCCCCGCCTCTGTTTCCCCATATCTGATTCCCGGCCTCTGATTCTCCGCCTCTGATTCCCCGCCTCTGATTCCCTGCCTCTGATTCCCCATCTCCGATTCCGCACATCGGATTCCCTGCCTCTGATTCCCCGCCTCTGATTCCCTGCCTCTGATTCCCTGCCTCTGATTCCCCATCTCCGATTCCGCACATCTGATTCCCTTCCTCTGATTCCCCGCCTCTGATTTTCCGCCTCTGATTCCCTGCCTCTGATTCCCAACCTCGGATTCCCCGCCTCTGATTCCCCATATCTGATTCCCCGACTCTGTTTCCCCGCCTCTGATTCCCCGCCTCTGATTCCCAACTCTGATTCCCCGCCTCTGATTCCCCAGCTCTGATTCCCCGTGTTTGATTCCCTGCCTCTGATTCCCTGCCCTGTTTCCCCATCTCTGTTTCACTGCCTTTGATTCGCCACCTCTGATTCCCCATATCTGATTCCCCGCCTCTGTTTCCCCGACTCTGATTCCCTGCCTCTGATTCCCAACCTCTGATTCCACACCTCTGATTCCCCATATCTGATTCCCCGCCTCTATTTCCCCATATCTGATTCCCCGCCTCTGATTCCCCAACTCTGATTCCCCGCCTCTGAATCCCCAGCTCTGATTCCCCGACTCTGAATCCCGGCATCCGATTCCCTGCCTCTGATTCCCCGCCCCTGATTCCCCATCTCTGATTCCCCGCCTCTGATTCCCCGTGTCTGATTCCCTGCCTCTGATTCCCCGCCTCTGATTCCCCATCTCTGATTCCCCCCCTCTGATTCCCCGTGTCTGATTCCCTGCCTTTGATTCCCCGCCTCTGATTCCCCGCCTCTGATTCCCTGCCACTGATTCCCTGCCCCTGATTCCCCACCTCTGATTCCCCACATCTGATTCCCCGCCTCTGTTTCCCCGCCTCTGATTCCCCACCTCTGATTCCCCATATCTGATTCCCTGCCTCTGATTCCCCAACTCTGATTCCCCGCCTCTGATTCCCCAGCTCTGAATCCCCGCCTCTGATTCCCCGCGTCTGATTCCCTGCCTCTGATTCCCCGCCTTGATTCCCCATCTCTGATTCACAACCTCTGATTCCCCACCTCTGATTCCCTATATTTGATTCCCCGCCTCTGTTTCCCCGCCTCTGATTCCCCGCCTCTGATTCCCCATATCTGATTCCCCGCCTCTGATTGCCCACCTCTGATTCCCAGCCTCTGATTCGCCAGCTCTGATTCCCCGCCTCTGATTCCCCGCATCTGATTCCCTGCCTCTGATTCCCCGCCTCTGATTCCCCATCTCTGATTCACCGCCTTTGATTCGCCACCTCTGATTCCCCATATCTGATTCCCCACCTCTGATTCCCGGCCTCTTATTCCCAGCATCTGATTCCCGGCCTCTGATTCCCGGCCTCTGATTCCCCTCTTCTGATTCTGATTCCCTGCCTCTTATTCCCCATCTCTGATTCCGCACATCTGATTCCCTGCCTCTGATTCCCCACCTCTGATTCCCCATATCTGATTCCCCGCCTCTGTTTCCCCGCCTCTGATTCCCGGCCTCTTATTCCCAGCATCTGATTCCCGGCCTCTGATTCCCGGCCTCTGATTCCCCGCTTCTGATTCTGATTCCCTGCCTCTTATTCCCCATCTCTGATTCCGCACATCTGATTCCCTGCCTCTGATTCCCCACCTCTGATTCCCCATATCTGATTCCCCGCCTCTGTTTCCCCGCCTCTGATTCCCCGCCTCTGTTTCCCTATATCTAATTCCCCACCTCTGATGCCCCAACTCTGATTCCCCGCCTCTGATTCCCCAGCTCTGATTCCCCGCCTCTGATTCCCTGCATCCGATTCCCCATATCTGATTCCCCGCCTCTGTTTGACCGCCTCTGATTCCCCGCCTCTGTTTCCCCATATCTGATTCCCGCCTCTGATTCCCAACTATGAATCCCCTCCTCTGATTCCCCAGCTCTGATTCCCTGCCTCTGATTCCCCGCGTTCTATTCCCTGCCTCTGATTCCCCGCCTGTGATTCCCCATCACTGATTCACCACCTCTGATTCCCTACCTCTGATTCCCCATATCTAATTCCCCGCCTCTGTTTGCCCGCCTCTGATTCCCCGCCTCTGTTTCCCCATATCTGATTCCCCGCCTCTGAATCCCCAACTCTGATTCCCTGCCTCAGATTCCCCAGCTCTGATTCCCCGCCTTTGATTCCCCCCGTCTGATTCCCAGCCTCTGAAACCCCGTGTCTGATTTCCTGCCTCTGATTCCCCGCCTCTGATTCCCCATCTCTGATTCACCTCCTCTGATTCCCCACCTCTGATTCCCCCTCTCTGATTACGCATATCCAATTCCCTGCCTCTGATTCCCCAACTCTGATTCCCCACCTCTGGTTCCCCAGCTCTGATTCCCCGCCTCAGATGCCCCGCGTCTGATTCCCTGCCTCTGATTCCCCGCCTCTGATTCCCTGCCTCTGATTCCCCATATCTGATTCCCCGCCTCTGATTCCCCAACTCTGATTCCCCGCTTCTGATTCCCCAGCTCTGAATCCCCGCCTCTGATTCCCCGCGTCTGATTCCCTGCCTCTGATTCACCGCCTCTGATTCCCCATCTGTGATTAACAACCTCTGATGCCCCACCTCTGATTCCCCATATCTGATTCCCTCCTCTGTTTCCCCGCCTCTGATTCCCCACCTCTGTTTCCCCATATCTGATTCCCCACCTCTGATTCCCCAACTCTAATACCCCGCCTCTGATTCCCCAGCTCTGATTCCCCGCCTCTGATTCCCCGCATCTGATTCCCAGCATCTGATTCCGGCCTCTGATTCCCGGCCTCTGATTCCCTGCTTCTGATTCTGATTCCCTGCCTCTGATTCCCCATCTCTGATTCTGCACATCTGATTCCCTGCCTCTGATTCCCCACCTCTGATTCCCCATATCTGATTCCCCGCCTCTGTTTCCCCACCTCTGATTCCCCGCCTCTGTTTCCCAATATCTAAGTCCCCACCTCTGATTCCCCAACTCTGATTCCCCGCCTCTGATTCCCCAGCTCTGAATCCCCGCCTCTGATTCCCCGCGTCTGATTCCCTGCCTCTGATTACCCGCCTTGATTCCCCATCTCTGATTCACAACCTCTGATTCCCCACCTCTGATTCCCTATATTTGATTCCCCGCCTCTGTTTCCCCGCCTCTGATTCCCCGCCTCTGATTCCCCATATCTGATTCCCCGCCTCTGATTGCCCACCTCTGATTCCCAGCCTCTGATTCGCCAGCTCTGATTCCCGGCCTCTGATTCCCCGCATCTGATTCCCTGCCTCTGATTCCCCGCCTCTGATTCCCCATCTCTGATTCACCACCTTTGATTCGCCACCTCTGATTCCCCATATCTGATTCCCCGCCTCTGTTTCCCCGCCTCTGATTCCCCGCCTCTGATTCTCCATATCTCATTCCCCGCCTCTGAATCCCCATCGCTGATTCCCGGACTCTGATTCCCCTCCTCTGATTCCCGGCCTCTTATTCCCAGCATCTGATTCCCGGCCTCTGATTCCCGGCCTCTGATTCCCCGCTTCTGATTCCCTGCCTCTGATTCCCCATCTCTGATTCCGCACATCTGATTCCCTGCCTCTGATTCCCCACCTCTGATTCCCCATATCTGCTTCCCCGCCTCTGTTTCCCCGCCTCTGATTCCCCGCCTCTGTTTCCTTATATCTAATTCCCCACCTCTGATGCCCCAACTCTGATTCCCCGCCTCTGTTTCCCCGCCTCTGATTCCCCGCCTCTGTTTCCCCATATCTGATTCCCGCCTCTGATTCCCAACTGATTCCCCGCCTCTGATTCCCCAGCTCTGATTCCCTGCCTCTGATTCCCCGCGTTCTATTCCCTGCCTCTGATTCCCCGCCTGTGATTCCCCATCACTGATTCACCACCTCTGATTCCCTACCTCTGATTCCCCATATCTAATTCCCCGCCTCTGTTTGCCCGCCTCTGATTCCCCGCCTCTGTTTCCCCATATCTGATTCCCCGCCTCTGAATCCCCAACTCTGATTCCCTGCCTCAGATTCCCCAGCTCTGATTCCCCGCCTTTGATTCCCCCCGTCTGATTCCCAGCCTCTGAATCCCCGTGTCTGATTTCCTGCCTCTGATTCCCCGCCTCTGATTCCCCATCTCTGATTCACCGCCTCTGATTCCCCACCTCTGATTCCCATTCTCTGATTCCGCACATCCAATTCCCTGCCTCTGATTCCCCAACTCTGATTCCCCACCTCTGATTCCCCAGCTCTGATTCCCCGCCTCAGATTCCCCGCGTCTGATTCCCTGCCTCTGATTCCCCGCCTCTGATTCACTGCCTCTGATTCCCCATATCTGATTCCCCGCCTCTGATTCCCCAACTCTGATTCCCCGCTTCTGATTCCCCAGCTCTGAATCCCCGCCTCTGATTCCCCGCGTCTGATTCCCTGCCTCTGATTCCCCGCCTCTGATTCCCCATCTGTGATTCACAACCTCTGATGCCCCACCTCTGATTCCCCATATCTGATTCCCCGCCTCTGTTTCCCCGCCTCTGATTCCCCGCCTCTGATTCCCCATATCTGATTTCCCGCCTCTGATTGCCCACCTCTGATTCCCCGCGTCTGATACCCTGCCTCTGATTCCCCGCCTCTGATTCCCCATCTCTGATTCACCACCTCTGATTCCCGGCCTCTGATTCCCCATCTCTGATTCCGCACATCCGATTCCCTGCCTATGATTCCCCACCTCTGATTCCCCGCCTCTGATTCCCCATATCTGATTCCCTGCCTCTGTTTCCCCGCCTCTGATTTCCTACCTCTGTTTCCCCATATCTGATTCCCCGCCTCTGATTCCCCAACTCTAATACCCCGCCTCTGATTCCCCAGCTCTGATTCCCCGCCTCTGATTCCCCGCATCTGAATCCCTGCCTCTGATTCCCCGCCTCTGATTCCAGGCCTCTGATTCCCATCATCTGATTCCGGCCTCTGATTCCCGGCCTCTGATTCCCTGCTTCTGATTCTGATTCCCTGCCTCTGATTCCCCATCTCTGATTCCGCACATCTGATTCCCTGCCTCTGATTCCCCACCTCTGATTCCCCATATCTGATTCCCCGCCTCTGTTTCCCCGCCTCTGATTCCCCGCCTCTGTTTCCCAATATCTAAGTCCCCACCTCTGATTCCCCAAATCTGATTCCCCACCTCTGTTTCCCCAGCTCTGATTCCCCGCCTCTGATTCCCCGCATCTGATTCCCTGCATCTGATTCCAAGCCTCTGATTCCCTGCCTCTGATTCCCAACCTCTGATTCCCCACCTCTGATTCCCCATATCTGATTCCCCGCCTCTGTTTCCCCGCCTCGGATTCCCTGCCTCAGTTTCCCCATATCTGATTCCCGGCCTCTGATTCCCCGCCTCTGATTCCCCGCCTCTGATTCCCTGCCTCTGATTCCCCATCTCCGATTCCCTGCCTCTGATTCCCAACCTCTGATTCCCCACCTCTGATTCCCCATATCTGATTCCCCGCCTCTGTTTCCCCGCCTCTGATTCCCCGCCTCTGATTCCCAACTCTGATTCCCCGCCTCTGATTCCCCAGCTCTGATTCCCCGCGTTTGATTCCCTGCATCTGATTCCCTGCCCTGATTCCCCATCTCTGTTTCACCGCCTTTGATTCGCCACCTCTGATTCCACATATCTGATTCCCTGCCTCTGATTCCCCGCCTCTGATTCCAGGCCTCTGATTCCAATCATCTGATTCCGGCCTCTGATTCCCGGCCTCTGATTCCCTGCTTCTGATTCTGATTCCCTGCCTCTGATTCCCCATCTCTGATTCCGCACATCTGATTCCCTGCCTCTGATTCCCCACCTCTGATTCCCCATATCTGATTCCCCGCCTCTGTTTCCCCGCCTCTGATTCCCCGCCTCTGTTTCCCAATATCTAAGTCCCCACCTCTGATTCCCCAAATCTGATTCCCCACCTCTGATTCCCCAGCTCTGATTCCCCGCCTCTGATTCCCCGCATCTGATTCGCTGCATCTGATTCCAAGCCTCTGATTCCCTGCCTCTGATTCCCAACCTCTGATTCCCCACCTCTGATTCCCCATATCTGATTCCCCGCCTCTGTTTCCCCGCCTCTGATTCCCAACCTCTGATTCCCCACCTCTGATTCCCCATATCTGATTCCCCGCCTCTGTTTCCCCGCCTCTGATTCCCCGCCTCTGATTCCCAACTCTGATTCCCCGCCTCTGATTCCCCAGCTCTGATTCCCCGTGTTTGATTCCCTGCCTCTGATTCCCTGCCCTGATTCCCCATCTCTGTTTCACCGCCTTTGATTCGCCACCTCTGATTCCACATATTTGATTCCCCGCCTCTGTTTCCCCGACTCTGATTCCCTTCCTCTGATTCCCAACCTCTGATTCCCCGCCTCTGATTCCCCATCTCTGATTCCCCGCCTCTGATTCCCCGTGTCTGATTCCCTGCCTCTGATTCCCCGCCTCTGATTCCCCGCCTCTGATTCCCTGACACTGAATCCCTGCCCCTGATTCCCCACCTCTGATTCCCCATATCTGATTCCCCGCCTCTGTTTCCCCGCCTCTGATTCCCCGCCTCTGATTCCCCATATCTGATTCCCTGCCTCTGATTCCCCAACTCTGATTCCCCGCCTCTGATTCCCCAGCTCTGAATCCCCGCCTCTGATTCCCCGTGTCTGATTCCCTGCCTCTGATTCCCCGCCTTGATTCCCCATCTCTGATTCACAACCTCTGATTCCCCACCTCTGATTCCCTATATTTGATTCCCCGCCTCTGTTTCCCCGCCTCTGATTCCCCGCCTCTGATTCCCCATATCTGATTCCCCACCACTGATTGCCCACCTCTGATTCCCCGCCTCTGATTCGCCAGCTCTGATTCCCCGCCTCTGATTCCCCGCATCTGATTCCCTGCCTCGGATTCCCCGCCTCTGATTCCCCATCTCTGATTCACCGCCTTTGATTCGCCACCTCTGATTCCCCATATCTGATTCCCCACCTCTGTTTGCCGGCCTCTGATTCCCCGCCTCTGATTCTCCATATCTCATTCCCCGCCTCTGAATCCCCATCTCTGATTCCCGGACTCTGATTCCCCACCTCTGATTCCCGGCCTCTTATTCCCAGCATCTGATTCCCGGCCTCTGATTCCCGGCCTCTGATTCCCCGCTTCTGATTCTGATTCCCTGCCTCTGATTCCCCATCTCTGATTCAGCACATCTGAATCCCTGCCTCTGATTCCCCACCTCTGATTCCTCATATCTGATTCCCCGCCTCTGTTTCCCCGCCTCTGATTCCCCGCCTCTGTTTCCCTATATCTAATTCCCCACCTCTGATGCCCCAACTCTGATTCCCCGCCTCTGATTCCCCAGCTCTGATTCCCCGCCTCTGATTCCCCGCATCCGATTCCCCATATCTGATACCACGCCTCTGTTTCCCCGCCTCTGATTCCCCGCCTCTGTTTCCCCATATCTGATTCCCCGCCTCTGATTCCCAACTATGATTCCCCGCCTCTGATTCCCCAGCTCTGATTCCCTGCGTCTGATTCCCTGCGTTCTATTCCCTGCCTCTGATTCCCCACCTGTGATTCCCCATCACTGATTCACCACCTCTGATTCCCCACCTCTGATTCCCCATATCTAATTCCCCGCCTCTGTTTGCCCGCCTCTGATTCCCCGCCTCTGTTTCCCCATATCTGATTCCCCGTCTCTGAATCCCCAACTCTGATTCCCTGCCTCTGATTCCCCAGCTCTGATTCCCCGCCTTTGATTCCCCCCGTCTGATTCCCAGCCTCTGAATCCCCGTGTCTGATTTCCTGCCTCTGATTCCCCGCCTCTGATTCCCCATCTCTGATTCCTCTGATTCCCCACATCTGATTCCCCATCTCTGATTACGCACATCCAATTCCCTGCCTCTGATTCCCCAACTCTGATTCCCCACCTCTGGTTCCCCAGCTCTGATTCCCCGCCTCAGATTCCCCGCGTCTGATTCCCTGCCTCTGATTCCCCGCCTCTGATTCCCTGCCTCTGATTCCCCATATCTGATTCCCCGCCTCTGATTCCCCAACTCTGATTCCCCGCTTCTGATTCCCAACCTCTGATTCCCCATCTCTGATTCCCCATATCTGATTCCCCGCCTCTGTTTCGCCGCCTCTGATTCCCCGCCTCTGATTCCCAACTCTGATTCCCCGCCTCTGATTCCCCAGCTCTGATTCCCCGTGTTTGATTCCCTGCCTCTGATTCCCTGCCCTGATTACCCATCTCTGTTTCACCGCCTTTGATTCGCCACCTCTGATTCCACATATCTGATTCCCCGCCTCTGTTTCCCCGACTCTGATTCCCTTCCTCTGATTCCCAACCTCTGATTCCACACCTCTGATTCCCCATATCTGATTCCCCGCCTCTATTTCCCCATATCTGAATCCCCGCCTCTGATTCCCCAACTCTAATTCCCCGCCTCTGATTCCCCAGCTCTGATTCCCCGACTCTGATTCCCGGCGTCCGATTCCCTGCCTCTGATTCCCCGCCTCTGATTCCCCATCTCTGATTCCCCGCCTCTGATTCCCCATATCTGATTCCCCGCCTCTGTTTCCCCGCCTCTGATTCCCCGCCTCTGATTCCCCATATCTGATTCCCTGCCTCTGATTCCCCAACTCTGATTCCCCGCCTCTGATTCCCCAGCTCTGAATCCCCGCCTCTGATTCCCCGTGTCTGATTCCCTGCCTCTGATTCCCCGCCTTGATTCCCCATCTCTGATTCACAACCTCTGATTCCCCACCTCTGATTCCCTATATTTGATTCCCCACCTCTGTTTCCCCGCCTCTGATTCCCCGCCTCTGATTCCCCCTATCTGATTCCCCGCCTCTGATTGCCCACCTCTGATTCCCCGCCTCTGATTCGCCAGCTCTGATTCCCCGCCTCTGATTCCCCGCATCTGATTCCCTGCCTCTGATTCCCCGCCTCTGATTCCCCATCTCTGATTCACCCCCTCTGATTCGCCACCTCTGATTCCCCATATCTGATTCCCCACCTCTGTTTCCCGGCCTCTGATTCCCCACCTCTGATTCTCCATATCTCATTCCCCGCCTCTGAATCCCCATCTCTGATTCCCGGACTATGATTCCCCACCTCTGATTCCTGGCCTCTTATTCCCAGCATCTGATTCCCGGCCTCTGATTCCCGGCCTCTGATTCCCCGCTTCTGATTCTGATTCCCTGCCTCTGATTCCCCATCTCTGATTCAGCACATCTGAATCCCTGCCTCTGATTCCCCACCTCTGATTCCTCATATCTGATTCCCCGCCTCTGTTTCCCCGCCTCTGATTCCCCGCCTCTGTTTCCCTATATCTAATTCCCCACCTCTGATGCCCCAACTCTGATTCCCCGCCTCTGATTCCCCAGCTCTGATTCCCCGCCTCTGATTCCAAGCATCCGATTCCCCATATCTGATTCCCCGCCTCTGTTTCCCCGCCTCTGATTCCCTGCCTCTGATTCCCCATATCTGATTCCCCGCCTCTGATTCCCAACTATGATTCCCCGCCTCTGATTCCCCAGCTCTGATTCCCTGCGTCTGATTCCCTGCGTTCTATTCCCTGCTTCTGATTCCCCACCTGTGATTCCCCATCACTGATTCACCACCTCTGATTCCCCACCTCTGATTCCCCATATCTAATTCCCCGCCTCTGTTTGCCCGCCTCTGATTCCCCGCCTCTGTTTCCCCATATGTGATTCCCCGTCTCTGAATCCCCAACTCTGATTCCCTGCCTCTGATTCCCCAGATCTGATTCCCCGCCTTTGATTCCCCCCGTCAGATTCCCAGCCTCTGAATCCCCGTGTCTGATTTCCTGCCTCTGATTCCCCGCCTCTGATTCCCCATCTCTGATTCCTCTGATTCCCCACATCTGATTCCCCATCTCTGATTCCGCACATCCGATTCCCTGCCTCTGATTCCCCAACTCTGATTCCCCACCTCTGATTCCCCAGCTCTGATTCCCCGCCTCAGATTCCCCGCGTCTGATTCCCTGCCTCTGATTCCCCGCCTCTGATTCCCCATCTCTGATTCCACACCTCTGATTCCCCGTGTCTGATTCCCTGCCTCTGATTCCCCGCCTCTGAATCCCAGCCTCTTATTCCCCATATCTGATTCCCCGCCTCTGATTCCCTGCCTCTGATTCCCCAGCTCTGATTCCCCGCCTTTGATTCCCCCCATCTGATTCCCAGACTCTGAATCCCCGTGTCTGATTTCCTGCCTCTGATTCCCCGCCTCTGATTCCCCGTGTTTGATTCCCTGCCTCTGATTCCCTGCCCTGATTCCCCATCTCTGTTTCACCGCCTTTGATTCGCCACCTCTGATTCCCCATATCTGATTCCCCGACTCTGATTCCCTGCCTCTGATTCCCAACCTCTGATTCCACACCTCTGATTCCCCATATCTGATTCCCCGCCTCTATTTCCCCATATCTTATTCCCCGCCTCTGATTCCCCAACTCTGATTCCCCGCCTCTGATTCCCCAGCTCTGATTCCCCGCCTCTGATTCCCGGCATCCGATTCCCTGCCTCTGATTCCCCGCCTCTGATTCACTATCTCTGATTCCCCGACTCTGATTCCCGGAGTCCGATTCCCTGCCTCTGATACCCCGCCTCTGATTCCCCAGCTCCTATTCCCCACCTCTGATTCCCCGCATCCGATTCCCCATATCTGATTCCCCGCCTCTGTTTCCCCGCCTTTGATTCCCCGCCTCTGTTTCCCCATATCTGATTCCCCGCCTCTGATTCCCAACTATGATTCCCCGCCTCTGATTCCCCAGCTCTGATTCCCCGCCTCTGATTCCCCGCGTTCTATTCCCTGCCTCTGATTCCCCGCCTGTGATTCCCCATCTCTGATTCACCACCTCTGATTCCCCACCTCTGATTCCCCATATCTAATTCCCCGCCTCTGTTTGCCCGCCTCTGATTCCCCGCCTCTGTTTCCCCATATCTGATTCCCCGTTTCTGATTCCCTGCCTCTGATTCCCCGCCTCAGTTTCCCCGCCTCTGATTCCCTGCCACTGATTCCCTGCCCCTGATACCCCAGCTCTGATTCCCCATATCTGATTCCCTGCCTCTGTTTCCCCGCCTCTGATTCCCCGCCTCAGATTCCCCATATCTGATTCCCCGCCTCTGATCCCCCAACTCTGATTCCCCGCCTCTGATTCCCCAGCTCTGAATCCCCGCCTCTGATTCCCCGCGTCTGTTTCCCCGCCTCTGATTCCCCGCCTCTGTTTCCCCATATCTAAGTCCCCGACTCTGATTCCCCAACTCTGATTCCCCACCTCTGATTCCCCAGCTCTGATTCCCCGCCTCTGATTCCCCGCATCTGATTCCCTGCATCTGATTCCCAG